>NC_070561.1:0-606097 GCF_026914185.1 Puccinia triticina | reverse complement strand
CATCTATATCTCTTTGACAGAAAAAAGGAAAAGCCCACATCGTGAGGACTCAATGAATAGGCTCGGGTGGGGCGAGTCGAAATGGAGTTTTTTTCCAGCCGTAGCTTGGAGACAGATTATTGCATTCGAGGGCCAAGTATAAGTAAAAAAGAGAAGACAACGACAGTTTGATGAAATAAAAAGATAAATATCTCGTATTAAAGGTAAAGCTAGGACGTTTCTAAGATTTTCCTAACGGGGGGCACTCCATGAGTTGATTAGATGCACACATCGACCATCTTTCCGCTCTTGTTGTCCATTCTTTGGTGGAGAGTGTATCCAGCAGCACACGAGACTAAAACGTAGGGAAGAAAAACTGAGTGCGAATGCCAATGAATCAACTCATGAAAGGGCGCTTACAGATCTTGCATGCACCGACTTGGCAGCCCACGTTACCGACATGGGGGAGTTTCATACACTGTTTAGAAGCAAAAGAACACAAATGGATCAGAAAAGTTTTCTTTGGGTCGACTGCGCGAGGAGGGAAAGGGTGAAAGAACGTACGTCGTTGTTACAGCTTCCACACGAAGTAAGCTCCTCCTGAAGATTAAGACATTCCCAGGATTTAGTCTTGACGGAAACCATCTTCGATTTGGAGGAGGGGATGGCACAGGCGGTCAATGGTGCAGGGCACTTGGCCTGGTCGGATTCCGGGTCGAGGGCGATGGACTGGATCCTGCGACGAGCGGCGCTCGAAGGTGTGGGCAGGGAGACATGTGGGACGACGGAACCTTCCTGGAGCGAGACCGGCTGGTAGCTTCCGGGTTGTTGGGAACCTTTCTCGAAGGTGACGGGCGTAAAGATGCCGGAGGTACCGGACGAGGGAGTGGGCCGAACCGAGACGGGCTGGAAATCGCCGGATTGATGGGTGCTAGGGTGGATAGTAACGGGTGCGTAGGTGTCAGACTCCGTAGCAGGGTGGATCGAGACGGGCTGGTAGGAGCCAGATTGGTCCTTATCAGAGTGCACCGTGACGGGCTCGTAGGAGCCGAACTGCTGGCCAGGGATTTGGACTGAGGCCGGCTGGTACGTTCCGCTCGGCTGATTGGGAGAGCGGAGGATGAAAGGGGCAGAGGAGCCGGACTCCTGGGTGGGAGAGTTGAATGCGACCGGCTGGTACGAATCGCCCTGCTGGGCGGGGGAGCGGATGGACACCGGCTGGTAGGAGTCGGAATCCTGGATGGGAGGAGTAACTGAGACCGGCGTGTACGTGCTGCTCTGCTGAGTGGGAGGATGGACCGTCACAGGCTGGTATGAGCCGGGCTGCTGGCCGGGGATTTGGGCCGAAACCGGCGGGAACGTGCCGCCCTGCTGAGTGGGAGGGCGGAGAGTGACAGGCTGGTATGAGGCGGATGGCTGGGTGTAGGAGTCAGGCTGCTTGGCGTATGAGTCAGACCGCTTGGCGGGAAGGTCGACTGGGACGGGCGCATACGTGCCGGAGTGCTGGGTGGGAGGCTGGACTAAAGCAGGCTGGGAGGTTCCGGGCAGGAAAGTAGCGTGGACGCTGCCGGAAAGTGCACTCAGGAGGAAGACGAGGAGGGATAAGGAGTTCATCTTGTGTGTGTGTGTTGGCTAGTTTATGTGTTATACTTTCTTTTTAGTGGAAGAAGAAAAGGCGGATTAAAGGAAATCGGCAGAGTTTCGAAGCAAAAGACAGATAAGCTGGTCAAAGAGTGTTATTGGTAAGGAAAGACTTGGATAAGTGATGGTATCTGGGGGAAACGGGGTAAGAGGGGGGTGAAGAAGCGGAATGTTAAATAGCTTCTGGAGCCCATCCATCGCAATCTGACGCTGCTTGCTCCATAACACTCTGCTGGTGAAAAAGATGTACGCCGGCTGCTATACGGGCCACAATGAAATCAGGACAGGACCCAGTGTGCAACGGCTGGCGCTGGGTGCCGGTGCCTCGGAGGTAGCCGGCGATTGCAGCAGGGATCGGATCGACAGGTCGGGCCCAAGACCGAGCTGAAGCTGCCAAGGAAAGCTCACATCCACTCAGCCGGGTCAAAGCGAGGCAGCATGGGCAATCTTCGCTGGGCGACGTGTGCGGGCATGAGCTGGAATGTGCTTGATCCCTCCGGTTCCCTGAGCGGGGCCTTCAACTTCGCTGGACGGCTAGCCGCTGGCAGACACACACCCAACATCACGCCGGGGGAGTGGGTGCGCTGTAATGCCAGGAGAGACTCATGCATGTTGTAATTAAGTGCTTGGCCGAGCAGCTCCAGGCTGGTCGGCTGCCGCTCGGATCAATGCAGCCTGCCGGGCAGCCGGGTTCCCGTACTCTGATGCATGATGTGTCCTATGCAATGTCTTGTGTGTCAAGCGCGACTACCGGCCGGCGAGCGGCGAGGCGGCAGCACGAAGCGTCTCCGAAGGAACGGCGTGAGGGCCTGGTGGTAAATTCGCTTCCGTCGGCTCGGCGAACTTTAGTCTTCTGAGTTGGCAGGCAGGCGCCCTCTACGGTAAGGGATTACAAAGGCATCTGCTCTGGCACACAGATAAAAAAAGTCTTCGACAACAGAGGGGAAAATTTAAAGAAGAGGTTACAAGTTTATATAACAAGACTGCCCCAATTGTTTTCTTTCAAGTGACCATTTCGATCATTTTGGTTGGGTTTATATATATTCTTCAGTTTTACAAGCAGAGAATAAGAAAAATAAAATAAAAGAGAAAGATATAACTGTTCTTTTTCGTGGCTGTTATTGACTACAAGCTATCGACGTTCTCGTGCGGTTACGGAATACATATATATATATGCTATATTTTGTTTGTTTTCGAGAGTGAGATATCGAAGATGAGGTTCACGGCTTTAATCCGAGGACCAATACCATTCGACTGGGCAGATAAACCTGGACGTAGTTCTTCCGGTTGTTCCACTCCATCTGTGTCGTGAAGTATTCAGACTGAAGATCCACTCGATCGTGTCCTCCGAAGCGTGCCTTTTCATCACTACAGAGTACCACCTCGTATTTACCTTCCCATTCGACGCCGATTCGGTAATCTGTATAGGATTGGGTCGGGTGGAAGTTGAAAATAAACAA
Source organism: Puccinia triticina (assembly GCF_026914185.1). Classification (NCBI taxonomy): domain Eukaryota; kingdom Fungi; phylum Basidiomycota; class Pucciniomycetes; order Pucciniales; family Pucciniaceae; genus Puccinia; species Puccinia triticina. Next base: position 603,017 of record NC_070561.1, on the reverse strand, counting down.
CAGTTTTCCTCGTTCGAATGCAACCACTCTATCGGACTGAAAAGCAAAGTCGAAAAATGATGTCAATTGGGATTTGTTGGTCCCATTCATTATTATTTCCTGATTAAAAAAGAGGCCCCACGTAATCGTGAGTGACCTCACTTACTTCGTGCTTGAGGGAAACATAGGTGTGCGGGCTGGAAAGCCACTTGTGCTTCGCCTCCAAGTTGTTCATAGCAGCATCAAAGTTGTTGAGATATTTGTAGCGCAACAACGGGTCATCGACCACGTTCCATTGTCGACGTGCGTAATGGAAGGAGTTCCCGTTTCCCTCTCGAGGGAAATCCAGCCACTCTGGACTTGAATAAAAGGGTCAATGTCCGCGGAGACAATCACCGGATGTAACGATGTTTGCCTGCAAAAGTTTTTATCAACCACTTACTGTCCGAACTCATTCCCTTCGAAATTCAGATATCCTTCACCGCCAAGAGCATGGGTTATAAGTCTGGGATGAATGGATGGATGTCAATCATGGGCTGACAATAAGAAACCGGTATAACCCTTTGAAGATTTCATTCACCTGATCATCTTGTGCAAAGCCAGGCCTCGATCGATCATTGGCGTAAATGGGGTCAAATCGCTCATGTTTGTATACATTTCCTTGTCCATCAACCAGAAGGCCAAGGTTTTGTCCCCAACGAGAGCTTGATCATGACTTTCACAGTAGCAGATTGATTTTTCTCGATACCTTCGGTTGGTCAAGGTGAAGCAAATCGATCCCAGATCCCACTCCTCGTCCCTCTTTTCCTTCAATAGTTTGATCCACATGTCAGGTACTGCCATCGATAAACGATAGTCAAAGCCAAGTCCCCCTTCGATTGTCGGTCGACAGAGCCCAGGCATGCCAGAAACATCCTCAGCAATACTGATTGCATGAGGATTGATCTTGTGAACTAATTGATTCGCCTGTGGGATTTTTGTTACGTCCATCCATTCACTTGGTCAATTTCTCTTGGAGATTCAAATAGAGTTAAGACTAGAAGCTTACTAGCATCAGATACGTGACACCCTCTTCATCAACACCAGGCCCAAAGTACTCATGATAACCACCTGAGAACCCGGTTCCAATTCCGTGATGGTTGTACAACATGCTAGTTACGCCATCAAATCTGAACCCATCAAACTTGAACTGCTCCATGAAGAACCTGAGATTGGAGAGCAAGAATCGTAGTACCTCATGGTGACCGTAGTTGAACAAACGGCTGCAAGGAAATAAAATCACCAGAGAAGATGATTGGCCAAGTTCATCTGCCAATTTGGAATTCAAATAAGAAAATCTTGAACTCACCTGTCCCATAGTTCATGCCGCCCCTTGGGACCTTCATGGAAATAACAGTGGTCGGTTCCGTCAAACATATTGATGCCATCCAGGACATTTTTACAGGCATGTGAATGGACCACATCAAGTAAGACAGTCAAGCCCATTCCATGGGCGACATCGACTAGTTCCATAAGCTCCTCTGGGGTTCCTGTTAGTCAACGCGATCAGCCCAAAGGTTAGTATGATTGCCGATGAGATATGTGACTAAAAAAAAGAGTCAAATGAACAACAACAAACCGTAGCGACTACTAGCACAGAAGAAGTTAGTAATCTGATAACCAAAGCTGGCATAATAAGCGTGTTCCATGACAGCCACTATATTCATGACAGGTAAGTCAGCAACTGAAAGTTACTAATGTTTGTATTTTATCGGGGCTTAAGCTTACTCATCTGGACTACGTTGTAGCCCAAAGCTTTGATCCGGGGAAGAACGTTGGCAGTAAACTCTTTGTATGTTCCTACCCTACCTTCAGAAGTAGAGATCCCGACTGATGATGGTGAATGGAATTGATGGAGATGCAACGTATGTGTGAGTATGATGATCAAATGGGCTTTGGAAGGCTGGGTTTGATGATTTGTTTACCATGTGCTTCGTAGACTTTTACAGAGTCCAATGGTGGTGGGCTTTTATTTCTCCACTGATACTTCTGAGGAGGGTCCCAGTAGATTGCGTCATAGACTGGAGAGACTGAAAGGTCCTGGGTCACTCGTCTAGAAAGGATGATCACGTTCATGGAATTAAGTTTTCACTCTTCTCAAGGTAAGAGTGCGAGTGGTCCATAGATGGAATGAAGCATAAACCTGATCCAAGCCGGGAGTCTTTCGATACGCTCTCCACTTTGTGCAATCATAGAGATCTTTTTTTTAGATCGAGTATATGGTTAGTGAGATTCAGACCGCTCGATTGATATAAAATAAATATGTAATTCAAGTCGTTCACGTACCTTGACTTTGCTTCCATGTGCAATACCGGGTTGGGAGCCTTTGGGGGGTACCCGACATTCCCATACACCAAACTGATCCTTTTTCATCGGGTTAGCCTCCCGGTCCCAATTATTGAAGTCGCCGATCAGGCTGGCGTTTTGAGCGCCTGGAGCCCATTCACGGTAGAGGATCGATCCGTCTGATTGGGCAATCAATCCAAATTTCTCGTACCCTTTGGAGAATGGATCTAATCCGCCTTCGGTCTCTTCGATTTTCGTCTGCCATTCTTTAAACTTTCGAATGCTGATTCATATACAGCAGTGGTAGTCAGTAGTACTAGGGGAAGCAGAGAAAATCAAGACGAGTCACTTACCGAGCCTCGATAGTCTGAGTGAATGGCTCTAGCCTGGGTATTCTCCTCATCAGCACGGCGACTGTCAGTCGAGTGAGATGGATGCTCTTACCAGGGGTCGTCGACCACCAGCTGAGGCTTGCCCGAATCGCTCGTCATCACGGCCAGCAAGAATATGCTAAAGATACGAGATGGTGTATGTATTGAATACTCTTGTGGGGCTGGCTCAGACCGGAGTGGACGATTGACTGGATGACGTATGTTGTAATTGGCCGATTTAGGTTATGTACCACTGCTGCTCATCAGTGACATCATTCAACTCATGTCGATCGCGATTATGTAAGCCATCTGCTTCCTGTAATGACTAGAGTATTACAACGAGCAATCGGACAGGCCAGAGATAGATTTCTCACAAGTGTCTACAAACGAGCTAATGACAACGAGGGCACAATTCAGGATGGCAAAGTTGGATTATTAAGGATCTCTTTAAAGGATTGATTTCTTCGATAACGCTTTGTATTTTGCAATGATGATGATGATAGAAAAGAACAAAAATATTACAATGAGGAAATACAACAAAGGGAAATAGCTCTCTTTTATTTCCTTACAATAATTATCTGTGGGTTTGTTCTTGAGTTTACTGATAGTACAAGCTTCTCGTATCTCCTATTTCCAAGGTCAATCGCATTGGATATCCGTCTGCTGTAAATGAAAAAACGTAAGAATGTCAAAGATTAAAAGAGTTAGCCTTTTACGCGTAAATGCGTGTCTCCTTATTTGTCATGTATTTGTAACTAGAGTTCAGAGGCGGCTTTGCCGCCTACATATTCACCTTACCCCAGCCTATTTTTCCCTGCCTCTAAATTATCCTATCTCAGTTCACACAATACAATTTTTTTTACAAAAATACAGATTTTTTGACAACATTTATAACTCCTTCATAATGATACTCTGATACTTGTGCTACTAACAAATTCCCTACACCACGTACACAAGATAGGCCAACATACAATTGGCCATGGTAGCACAATCTTTCTGCCCAATGGCTCAGCATTCTGCCCTATAGCTCCTCCAGGCCAGAATACATTTGAGCTTTGATTACCGCCTGATTTTGTTTGAACCATTTCAGCCTTGAGCTCTTGATGTACGCATACATATGAACTATCAACTCTTGAAAAAGAGTCTTGCCGCAGAGGATTGCGGAGAATACACCTGGTCTTGAAAATAAAAGGTACACCATCCACTTGAGTTGACTGACCCTTTGCGGTTGAACTAAACCTTTTGTGAGTAAGCAACACAATCCCGTTATTCTAATGATATGTACTAACCATTTGAAAACATATAGGGTGTTTGTTCAAAGTTAATTGACTTGCATAAAATCATAACACCATAAAATCATAAAATTCTAAGCTGAAAAAAATATGTTGCACCCAAGCACTCAAATTAGAGCAACATTTCTAGAATGATACATATGAAATCATCACTTGAAAGTTTTATGATTTTATGATTTTATGCATTGAAAATTTTATGATTTCAACTTTGAACACCTTAATACTACATAAGTGGTTTCCCGCTTTTAGGGGAAAGTATTGGATACCACAGTGGAAATTAGGCTGAATGCAGGTCCAAGATATACTGCAACCTGCCCCCAAATTGATGTAGCACAATTTGACACGGCACTTTTGAGAATCCTTCTCCTTCAATTACAAGCCCAACTTCCACAAATGTTGGTGCATTATACCTCCTTAGATCATGATTTCTATCCTGAACAGTCTTCAGAACCATTGAGATTTTTTTTCCACTCTTGACAATATCACCAGCCATCCTGTACAATTTTGGGTAAGGGTTGTGAGCATAAATGAAAGATTGCAGTTTTAAGATGGTTTTGGCATCCACATGATCCCTTGTGGCTTGATTAGCACAGACTCCCAAAGCACATTCTCAACAATGCTCCGCTTCCTCCAGACCTTTGTCTCCCAAAACAAAAGTATGAGCAATTTGCAGGTTGAATGGGGCCGGGCCAATCTGATGGCTGAGACCTCCCTGGATTTCAGCGCTTGGTTGGCAACAAACTTCCGGCACAGGTTGGCGGCTTTCTCGGACGGGAAGAGGATGCAGCGTTCCTGGGCTGACGGGGCATGGGCAGCGCGACAGATCTCAGCGAGCTGTGCAGACACCAAGGCGATGTCAGTGCTTGTCCGAGCGGAGGGAGGAGAGAAGAGCGAGACAGGCGAGCCTTCTGGATGTCCTGGTGGATGAAGAAGCGGGGATAGCCCGTGGTGAGCCTGGCATGGACTCGGTCGAGCCCCAGCTCGTAGTCGGCGTTGTCCTTCCAGGTGGGCAGGGAGACGGAGACGGCGTGTGAGGTGCAGATGGGCACCGATGAGCCCAGTTCGGCGGCGTGTCCGTCGGTCAGCGCTGGCATGGTGCGGTTCGTGGGCTGGCCGTCTCCCGCGCGCCGGCCGGGCTAATCCGCTGGCGGTCTTCCCAGTTGGGTGCCCCTGCAGCCAAACTACGTACTCGCCAGCGTTCCAGCGCATGTATCCAAACTCAATCGGAAACCCTGCATGCGCACCCACCCATGCTCCCTGGAAATCTACAGAAATCTCCCCCTTCTCCTGCCATTTGATCAGCAATTTCTTCAGGAACGGCGGATAGGATGGAGCCAACTTGAATGGGCAGGGGAGCTTGACTTTCCCCTTTTCACAACACATGGAGATTTTTTTCTTATAGCTTTCGCGTGTGCGACTAAAAATGATGGCTTGCGCATTCAAACCAAATGCACTGAGCCGCAAGTGGAAATAGCACCTTAGCACAAACGATGACACTGATGTAAGCAGGCCGCGAACAGCAGGATATCAAGGATTGGCCGAGAGCGGCTAAACAAAGGAGGTATGAATATAGTAGATACCGATGTGGAACTACTCTTAGGATGAATAGAGCTGGAGAGGGAATGGTGCTTTAATGGGCTGCCTCTCTGGGAACAAGAAAAAGAATATAAGAGTGTGGACTCTTATGGAAAGGTGTGGCTATAGAGGATTCTTGAGGTTTGTCTAAGGGTTTACTTTCTACTAATCTAATAGCAAGTTAAAGGTAATGTAAAGTCTGTCCAACCTGATATATTTGGCATAGACTTATCAAGCTTGTCCACTCTGATTTAATGGCATAAGCTAGGCTAGTGAATGGTGACCAGTGATCTGAATTACTTTGACAGGATCTGATGGGGAATAAATGAAGAGGAAAACAACCCAGTTTATATACACAAGAAAGAGTAGCCATGAGGAAACAAGGATAACCTGCAGGGAAGCATAGAACATTCTACTTCTATAGGATGAAACAGCCATGTGGTCAGAGTAGTGGTTCAAGGAGTCACATGATGGTGTAATAGTGGGTGGGGATGATGCCATCTTCTGGGGGCTATGGTGCAATCTTCCTAGTTGGAGGAGGGGATATGTGAGACATAAAAGGGGTAGAATATTCTATGATCTAAGATAGGAGGAGTTATGAGTTTCAGGAAGTGTTTCAGGAAGAAGTAATCTAAGGATCTAAGATAGGAGGAGTCAGGTGTTTCATGAAGTGTTTCAGGAAGTAATAATCTAGGTGGGGTTTGGGGCTATGTCTAGCATAATGTGTATCATGTTGGGTTTGGAGGGTGAAGGGTTTCAAGGGTGCTTATACATCTTTGAGCACATGGTTCTAAGGAAACACTAGAAGAAGGGGGTAAAATGTGATCTGGTAGATGTTTGAGACTAGGAAGAGGGTTTATCCAAGAGAGGGAGAGTGTGGGAAGAGGGAATACTATTATCCAGGGTATGTCCATTGAGTGGGGATGTTGAGGGGCTTGGGCTTTGCTGACAAGGGGGCCAGAGGTATGGGATTTATTCTTGAGGTGTGACAGCATTGTGATTGATGGTTGCTGGTTTTCTGGGTAGATCAGGATTGGCTTACCACACCGAGAGCGGTCACGGAGGTAAGAGGCCGTGAGCGGCGTACAAAGAGAAGGAGAGGGTAGGAGTCATTACCTTTAGGGGAAGATAGAAGCGGAGGCTGCACACCGTGCCAGCTTAGATTGCGAGAAGCTGTCTGATGACCATTTGAAAAAGGAGATTAGAAAAAAGGCAAGACCAAGAAATTGAAAAGTCCCGATGTCTGATACCGCCTATAGGATTCAGTAGGAACAGATCAAAAGCACCCGGTGCATGTGAAAAGCTAAACCCGTCGGATGAAAAGGATGTAGCTGAGAACAGCTAGCAGGTTTGCATTCAACAAGATTTGCCCGAAGGGTATAAGAAGGAGGATGTTTGGAGTGTGAATGTTTCCCCCATCGCAGATCCAGTGGGGGCCAAAGGCTGCCCACGCGGTGGTCTTGCGTTCATTTTTTTTTTTTTTTGCAGGAGTTTGACCTTTAAGGTTGAAAGAGGAATAGTTCCTTTGTAATAGGACATAACCGGAAACGTAACTCCGATTCTTACACTTCCCCATTCCAAGTGTACATTTTTATGTACAGGGGGCTAACAAATGTTTTTGGCTCCACATTTTTGAATGTAGAAGCTCAGGACACATCCTTTAAGTCCTGAGATTGGCTACAGGGGTGGAAAATAAGTTCCCAAGAATGATTATGAAATAAAAAATGAAAAATGTGAAAAAAAAATAATTTCTTGCAAATTTCTCAGAATGTTCATTACTGCTCAAACCAAGGAGGGAAAATTGGAGAGCACAGTATGGCATGCAACAAGAATGATAAAAAATGAAAATTTTTGAAACCATTGCCAATGATTTTATTGCATCAAATAAATTGAGTCAAATTAGTGGTTATTTGGGCAGCTACAGTCCCTGAGTTCAATTTGAAATTGGTGGATAGCCCATCCACCCAAAAGATTATTGAAAATGTTTTCTATTTTTTTTATTTTTTTTGGACCTACTTCGCGCAGCAGCGAAAAACTCTTCGCGCACAGAATGGACCGTCCCCCGACGTCAAGCCTGCTGTGCGCGCAAGCCAAAAAATACTTCGCGCACAGCGACTTCCCCCGAAAGAAGGAGGGAGTTTTTCTGGATCAAAAGAGGGGGTCTTGCTTGCCCCCTCCAAAAAATCTTGGAATTTTTTGGAGGTGTCCTCCATCATGTAAATTTTTTTATAACATGAATCCAAAAAATAAGCTCCCCCTGCCCCGATAACCCACCCCAGGGAATTTTGACCTGCCAAAACTCAAGCGGTTGGGTATGCAGCCCCTCGAAAAGAAAGTTTGAGGGGCAGCAGCTCCGGCTAACTCCCAGCCGCCGTGCCGTGCCGTGCCGATGGCCGGCACAGGCCATCGAGCGGAGTTACACGCTCCCCAATGACCGGCCAGCACAGACTACCGGTCATTGAGGGGATCATGTACTCCTCTCGATGGCCACTCTGTTTTGGTCATTGACAGGAGTACAAAATTCCCTCGATGACGTTCCGGTCACGAGGGGAGTGTTCACTCCTCTCGGCAACCGGAGCAACTGGGACGTCAAGGGGAGTACGTACATACATACTCCTCTCTCAATGACCGGAACATTCCGGTCATTGAGAGGAATAAATCCTTCCCTTGATGACCGAGTCTGTTCCGGTCATCGAGGGGGGTGTTCACTCCTCTCGATGACCGGGTCCGTTCCGGTCATCGAGAGGAGTACATACTTCCCTTGATGACCGGGTCCGAGTGAACACCCCCTCGATGAGCGGCAATTTGTGCCACATGCACACAGGTGCTGGCCTGTCATTGGGGGAGTGTGTAACTCCGCTCGATGGCCTGTGCCGGCCATCGGCACGGCGGCTGGGGGATAGCCAGGCCCGGAGTTGCTGCCCCTCAAACTTTCTTTTCGAGGGGCTGGGTACCCAACCGCTGAAGTCTTAGCGGTGAAAAGTCCCCGGGGTGGGCTATCGGGGTAGCGGGTGCCTTTTTTTGGATTAATATTATGATTTTTTTTTTACATGACAAGGACACCTCCAAAAAATCTAATATTTTTTGGAGAGGGCAGTTAAGACCCCCTTTTTTGATCCATCAAAAAAAATTTGGGAAAAATCCCCTCCTTCTTTTGGGGGAAGTCGCTGTGCGCGAAGTATTTCTCCGCTTGCGCGCACAGCGGGATTGACGTCGGGGGACGGTCGATTATGTGCGCAAAGAGTTTTTCGCTGCTGCGCGAAGTAGGTCCGTTTTTTTTATCATTCTTGTTGCATGCCATACTGTGCTCTCCAATTTTCCCTCCTTGGTTTGAGCAGTAATTGAGAAATTTGCAAGAAATTAAATAATTTTCACATTTTTTCATTTTTTTTATTTCATAATCATTCTTTGGAACTTCTTTTCCACCCCTGTGGTCAATCTCACGAATTAAAGCCTGTGGCTTGAGCTTGACAGCTCTGTTTATGAAGCTTAGGGCAAAAAACCGTCAAAATTAAGGGTTTTGGGCCCTAGCACTATAACTGTCCTGATGTAAACACTAGTAATGTAAATTACTAAACTTGTTACGTGGTAAATATGGCCACTACAAGGGTTTTAAACACTCTTTAAAAGAGGAGGATTTATTATGTAATTAATAATATATAATTATTAATTACATGGAATAAATTTGGCGTAAAAAGTAGGTGGTAAGCGCTTAAACTGATTGGCTGCTTGACAGAGGCGGAGGTCTTACAGCAACTACTTATAAGGATGATGCTTTAAATATGCTAATAACGGATTTTTAATAATTGAAAGCATTTAATCCAATGGTTTTTGTGTGCTGGGGATGGTTGAAAGGGAAAAGGGGCTACAGTAGTAGCAGAGGAGAATATTCACGGCAAACTTACAGTCTCTGGGCCGTGAATGGTCTGGGGGATCTTTTCCTGAGGGCCAAATAGGCCTCTATTTATAGAGGGGACTTTAGTGGGTGCAACCACTAAGTCCTTTCCTCCCTATGGGAGTATCCTGGGGTGTCTACGTGAACAAGGCTTGGCTGTGGGCAATTTATTTATGTTATAATAGACTAATTTCCCTGACTCTGTCACATGACATGTTTATAACCAATTGTCATGTGAAAGAGCTTCAGTAGAAGTCTACATAATGTTTTCACGGGTATTCTTACACAAGTAATATTACTCTTTAATGTAATGTAGTTTAATTTTATGTAATTTGTTTATTTTACTAATTTTATGTATGTAATACATTTTTGGGCGCTTTCTGGGGCCAATTCTTAATTATAAAATTAGTACATGAAGGAATAGGAATAATGAAAAAATTCAAAGAACTAAGAGCAGAACCTTGGCCGCTCTCTACTAGTGGATAGAGATTGAGATAGAAGAGTGTAAAGTGGAAACCAGTCTTTGTCAATGGTTGCGCTAATCTGCTTCAAACAAGAGTTCAGCATTAGCTCTCGCTACTATCTCTTTTGCCTATCCTGAGGTTTGCGTTTGCTTTACTCAAAGTGGTCTTTTTACTCAGGTGATTTTTCACTTGGCGTCGGCGATTTGGTGCAGAAGATTTGCAACGTTATCTAAGTTGTATTTATGTTGCTTCAGCAGCTGCACTTGGTTGTTGCTTTCAATGCCTGGAGCGCAATTCACTTACCAATATTTTTTCCACGCTCTTTGAGAGGTATTGGTGTGATTGGCCTGTCTCTCTTTGACTGCTTTGTCTAGATTGACGGAAAAGGGTGTTAGCTCCTTTCTGATCTACTCTCTTAAGTTTGAATACGACCGCTTACCTTTGGTGCTAGCCTGAATTCTCTCAATGAGTGATCTTGGGCCGGAGTTCTCCCGAATCCTAATCTTGCTGCTCGCGTGCGATGTCCCTGCTGTCATCAAGAAGATGAATTCAGTTTCAAGCCCTGCGGCGCTGATTTTGGACTGCGGAAATGGTTTGCTTTGCTGACCTGTTTCCGCAGCTGATTTAGTTCCCAGTGTCTTTCTCAACTTGTGAGAACAACACTGTTCACCTAAGCTGGAATTGTCACAGCCTTCTGTGCTTTGTGTTGCAAGATGCGAAGCAGCTCCAGAGACTTGGATTACCGCTAGCTTCGCCAGAGATTTCTTGATTGTGGTTCTTCCAGTTGGTTTGGCGAGGAAGTCTGCTGAGTTCTTGGTTGTCTTCACATAGATTGTTTTGATAAGGCTAGCCGCTATTAATTCCCTGACAAAATGCAGCCTGATTGACATGTGTTTAGTCCGAAATTCGTTCTGCAAAGTTTCACTTTTCGCAAGATCCAGCGCCCCTCGATTATCTATGTAGACTTTGATGTTCTTGAGTTCAGGAGAGACTAGTGTCTCATCAGCGAGATTGGCCACCCATGCGAGATCACGACAAAGGTCTGAGAGTGCTTTATATTCAGCTTCAGTCGTCAAAAGCGAGACCGTTGCTTGTTTGGTAGATTTCCAATTGATCAGATGTCCCCCCGCTTGCACCACATATCTGGTGGTTGATTGCCAAGTGTCAGGGCAGTTGCCCCAGTCCTGTAGGAATACAGACCTTGGCAAATGGTGCAATCTAAGGAAAGCGCCGCGAACCACAAAAGCTGCGGAATCAGGTAAGCAAAGCAAACCTCTTTCCGCAGCCCAAGCTGCCCGCGGAGATGGAAAACTGACTTCATCAACTCTGATGATAGCAGGTACATCTACCGAGGACAGCAAGATCAAAAAAACGGACAAGCACCATCAATCATTGTTACTGGACAGGATCACATCCAACACCGAAGGTGAGTGACTGTGAACTGTCCAGCTAACTAATCAGTTGTGGCTAAACGCTTGATTGTGTTACTTGCAGCATCAGAACTCAAGAACAAGACCCAAACCACGAACACTCCCAACCAAACAGGAAAGGAGCTAAGTAAGTGGAAAGGTCCTGAGCTAGAGAAAACGGCCGAGAAAAAGAGACGCTGAGATAACCACTACGTTCAACAGAAAGCGTAGGGAGCGCATCTCTATTGGACCGCCTCAGCTAAAGGCTCAAGCCTGGGAAAAACCCGGCCAAGTAAGAGAAAACTGACTCCCTAAATATTGAGGCGGGAACAAGCTGCTAATGGCACAACGGTGACGCGCAGACAACGGCTCACACGACTCCTTACTTTCAACTTTTAAGTCAGCGGCGGCCACTCGCACTGCTTTCAGGTAAAATCCATTTGCCTGTCTAACACTTGTAACTAGCTCTACATGCCTAAGAACAACGTGTCTAAAAAGAAATGCACTTTCAGTTCTCCATAATTTTTCAAGTCCAAATCAACAAAGGCTTGAATTTCTGACAAATCTTGCCTTGCGTAGGTTAAGCCGATTTCTCGAGTCACTTTTAGATATCTAAATACTTGTACAGCAGCCTGATAATGCTTGATTCCGGGTGTTTCAAGATATTGTGACAGGGTACTGACTGTGTACGCTATGTCTGGACAAGTCAAGATACTCAGGTAGTTGAGAGACCCGACCAGCGCCCTGTAGTTCACGCCTACTTCCTGAAAGGACTTGATTTCTGCTTGCGTTGCCTTTCTGAGATATTCTCTTGGATTCAAGGGGCATGATGACGGATGGAGACCCTCTAGACCAAATTCTTGCAATTTACGGTCGATATATTGTGTCTGATTGATTTGAATTCCATTGTTGAATCTGTTGATGTTCATACCTAACAGAAACTCCGCTTGACCCATATATTTTATTTCAAACTCCTTTTCCATTTCTGATTTGAAGATTTCCGGATGATCACTAATGATGACTAGGTCGTCCACATGGGCGAAGATCCAAGTAGCCGGTCTCCCTGCCGACGCCATTTGCCAGAAGACACACGGATCGGATAAGGCCGCCTTGAAGCCCAGGGTGAGTAGATATGACAACAGACATTTGTACCAGACTAGCGGGGCTTGTTTCAACCCATAAATAGCCTTTTTGAGCTCCAGCACCAAGCTCGGAGGACATTCAAGGCCTGGCAGTGGTAAGAGGGTCACTTTATCTTCCAGTGGAAAAGTGAGGAATGCGCTCCTCACGTTGAGCTGATGAATTTTTAGACCATTGTTGACCGCAAACAAGAGCAGGAATTGCAGTGAGGCTGGTTTTCCAGTCGGGGCATATTTTGCCTCAAATTTGAGTCCATGTGTCACCAGGGGAGATATGTTCCCACTCCCCAGGGAGTGCCAGAGCTGAATTTGATATGAGTTTTGGTCGGATGTGAGCCTGATGTGCATCAGTAACTCATCCTCAAATGAATTGAAGTGGATGCAGAAGTGAGTCAAAAGTCAGTCAGAATTGATTTGGGAGTCAACACAATGTTTTGTAGAATTCTTTTGTTTTCTAGGTACAACTAGAGGAAAAAATATGATGAAATGATATTTCACCCAAGTCCAACTCATCAATTGCTCCTGTTTGATGATGTCGAAGGATAGGAAAGCAAAATTGCCATTCTTGAATGTAATTCCTGTAAAAAAAATGAGTTTCTTGTAATTCACATTATATGCCCTCATGTACAAAATTAAAGTAAAATTCAACTTGGTATTATTGGGTTTAGAATTTTGGAATGTGGTAATGTTTCAGTAAAATGAGTGAAACCCATTTTCTTGGAAATGCTGTAATTAATTTGAATTTGGCTACAAAAATGGTGAAAAACTATTGTATTGGGGTGAAAGTCTGAGGTAAGTCAAGGTTGGATTGCAGTGCCACCCCAGTTTGGCCACATATCCTGGCCTCTTCACAAAAATGATTGTGTGATTTTTTGTTTTTTTTTTGCTTTTCAAAATCCACATGTGCACATGAAAGTGAACTTTTTTGCACTTTGCTAATAGTCACCCTAATGTACGCGCGTACATTGAGGTGGAAATATCACAGGATGGGCCTTTCGCAGCCACATGAAAAGTAAAAACTTTGTGTTGAGACACCAATTGTCCCCCTGATTTACGCGAGTACATTAGGGGGACAATATGACATACTGCGCCTTTCACATCCCCATGAAAAGGACACACTGGTCATGGAGCCAAGAAAGGCCTATATTTTGGATGAGTTCTGGATGAATTCCAGATGAGTTCTGGATTATTCCTTGGCAATTTATGGTTTATTTCAGGATGATTTCCAACTGATTTCAAGCTGACTTCCAGTCTTGTTCATACCTATTCAATATTTCTTTACCAAAGGCCTCCAGCACAGTTATGGAAAAAATTTACAGTAAGGCACTCCCTGGGGAGTGGGAACACATCTCCCCTGGTGTGTCTGCTTGAAACCTTGAGCGCAGATGCGCGCTTTGAACTCAATCACTTGATTCTCCGATCCCAATTTCTTACAATAAGCCCATGTCAAAGGGATTGGATCGTCACTTGCCACCTGCACCCAAACAATCCAGACTTGGTGCTTGTTCATGTTGTTGATTTTCTTGAGCTCAGCTTCCTTCCAGCTGAGATTTTCAGGACATGTCATTGCTTGCTTATGGTTCCGTGGCTTGATTGAGACTGATACGGTGTAGGCCTGCTTCCGCTCTTGCCTTCCTTCAACTATGTTTCTAGTGTTGATTCCTCCAATGACAGCCCTTGCTGGCAGTGATTGGTGAGAATTGTTGTCCTGAATTTCTGTCTTGTCGGTTTTGTCCAGTGTCCTACCTGGGTTCAGGTTAGCCAGGATATTCTCCATCTTGACTTGCTCATCCGCATCATCTTCTTCCGCATTCACTGTATCCTCAGGCAAATCTTCTTCTTCCTGAAACGGCATCTCAATCTCCGAGTTGAAACTCAGAAGCCTGTTGCCATTCAACAGGTTGAAGCTCTTCCTTAGCGCTGCACACTCCAGAAAGGTTTGCTTGTCAAAATGAGCATGCTTGACGGTTAGGATCTGCTTGTCTTCAAGTCAACAAATAATCATTCTTGTATCCAATCAGCACACCCTCCCATGAGACAGATCCAAACTTCTCCGTTTGGTGTTGCTTTGATTTGACCACCCACACGCGACAGCCAAAAGGACGGAAGAAATTAATGTTTGGAATTGTCTTGAAGAGGAGTCCCAACGGCAACTTTTTGCTTTTTGCCAGGGACGGTAAGCAATTAGTTGTTGCGGTTGCTGTCTTCACTGCTTCTGCCCACCATTTGGGGGCCATGTTGGCTTGCATCATCATGCATCTGGTCATGTCAATGACCGTTCTGTTTGCTCTCTCCGCCAGCCCATTGTTTTGTGGCGTGTACGGAGGTGAAACATTATGTTGGATACCTGCCTCTTGAAGCAGACTCCCTAGCTGTTTGTTGCAGAATTAGCCACCGCCATCCGTCACCAGCTTCTTCATCTGTTTTCCTGTTTGATTTTTGTACAAGCGTTTGAATTGTTGTATTGCTTCTACAGCCTGACTCTTTTCTTTAAGGATTGAAGTATGTATGTAGCCGGTGTATATTGAAGTATCTCAGTAGAAGCATACTCTTCAACCGGTTGTGTAGTGAGAGTTAGAGTTGTAACCTAGATGTGAAACCTAAATGATCTTGTCAAATAGTCTTTGTTGTACCGGATCCTATTTCTCTTTTCTTCATTCAGTTTTCTCATCCTGTTTCAACCCTCAACTCCGCACATCTAGGTGTGCCTTGTCGCTGGTCTCTTCTTAGTCTCTTGTGTGCTGTACTCACACTTGCTGGTCTTGTCAAAGACCCTCTGCGTCTTTTTGTTCTATAGTGTATTGGTCGACTAGCGTAAACTAAGAAGATAGTGCGCTCCCCCATTCGTGGATGGAGAGATTGGTCCAACTAGATCGCTGTGTACGATTTCAAGTGGGTCAGCCGCCAATTTGAAGTGGTCTAGTGATCTTCCCCTGCATGCAGGCGCTACACGCGTGAGTTTTCTTCAAGTCAAGAGCTGCCGGCACCGCTGTCGCTATTCTTGATGCACAAGCATGCCCCAGTCGGTTATGCCATTTGACAAAGTCCAAGGGTTGCAATGTTGGTGTCGCCATTAGACCGATTGCCAGATTTATTGGATCCAAAACACCCTTGATCTCTAGGAGATCATTGCTGGTGTTGACTCCAAAAGGTTTTCCGTTGTCTATTTTCACCGCAAACCCGCTTGGTCCTTCTTGGATGAGTGCCTTGCTTTTCATTAGTTGTATGAATGACACTAGGTTCCTAGTCAGGTTGGGCACGTAGAGTGCATCCTTGAGCGTGAGCGATCCTCCATTTGCCAAGGGTAATACAGCATTGCCCCGAGCAGTTGCAACAAGTTCGCCTGAGCCACTCCCAGTCACAACGTCAATCCTGACCTGACTGGTTTGCTTGAAGTAGCCGAGTGAGGTGAGCATGTGATTACTTGCCCCCGAGTCAAGTATGGTTGTCTGTGATTTTACTGCGCTTGTGCCGGAGAGATAACTGAATGACGGCCTGATGTTTTTGTCTTCTGGCTCCCTTGTTGGTTGTTGAGCTGTAGTGTGATAGGACGACCCCTTCTTCTTTTGCTTTTCCAAGTGTTGTTGGTACAGATTTGGATGCAAGGTCCAGCATTTGTCTGCTGAGTGCTTCGCGTCCGGATTGTGTTTGTTGCCAGGACAAGTTATTGGCGTATAGGTGCGCTTCTTCCTTGGTCCAGAGCCTCCAACGTCAGTGATCAAAGCGGTTGATGAGGGGTTACTTCCAGAGATTTCGCTCGACTTGTGTTTGTTTGTTCTCTCAAACCACCCAACCTCCCGAAGACAATTGATGATGAACTTTGGTTTGCCAAGGGAGTTCAGATCGCCAAAAAGACTTTGCATTAGAAAAGGTCTCTTTTTTGTTATTCTGCTGATGATGCTGCAGCATATAACAAAGTCTGGAACTATCATGCCCAACGAGTCAAATTTTGCCAGACATTCTTCAATACCAATGATGTACGAGGCCATGTCATCATTGAACTGAGTATCTTCCCATTTTGCCTAGACTTCATAGCTTGCGAGGATTGAGTCGGAGGCCTATACAGACTTGAACATCTGCCATAACTCATAGGGATTCTTTGAGTTTTCCTTCTTTACAATAGTGTTGAATACTCCGTCCGTAAGATTTGCGCATAGAAGATTTGCAGCTTTTTGCGCCTTCACCTTTGTCCTTCTTGTCATGTCCGGCAAGGGGGGATTGTCAATGAAGTTCTTGAGATTGAATTCTGATAGTGCCATTCAAATCTTTTTCTCCCAGATTTCAAAGTTTTCTCCTGTGAACTGTGGCACTTTCATCGTCAGTTTCCCTCCAACTGAAGAGTCACTCAAGTCGCTGTCATGGTTGGCCATTTCCATATCCTGCTCCTAGTCTTTTGCTCCTGAGGTTGTGTTTGTTGCCTCCAGACTGTAAATCTGAAAAAATTCAAAGGACTAAGAGCAGAACATTGGCCGCTCTCTACTAGTGGATAGAGATTGAGATAGAAGAGTGTAAAGTGGAAACCAGTCTTTGTCAATGGTTGCGCTAATCTGCTTCAAACAAGAGTTCAGCATTAGCTCTTGCTACTATCTCTTTTGCCTATCCTGAGGTTTGCGTTTGCTTTACTCAAAGTGGTCTTTTGACTCAGGTGATTTTTCACTTGGCGTCGGCGATTTGGTGCAGAAGATTTGCAACGTTATCTAAGTTGTATTTATGTTGCTTCAGCAGCTGCACTTGGTTGTTGCTTTCAATGCCTGGAGCGCAATTCACTTACCAATATTTTTCCCTGCTCTTCAAGAGGTATTGGTGTGATTGGCCTGTCTCTCTTTGACTGCTTCGTCTAGATTGACAGAAAAGGGTGTTAGCTCCTTTCTGATCTACTCTCTTAAGTTTGAATACGGCCGCTTACCTTTGGTGCTAGCCTGAATTCTCTCAATGAGTGATCTTGGGCCGGAGTTCTCCTGAAGCCTAATCTTGCTGCTTGCGTGTAATGTCCCTGCTGTCATCAAGAAGATGAATTCAGTTTCAACCCCCGCGGCGCTGATTTTGGACTGCGGAAATGGTTTGCTTTGCTTACCTGTTTCTGCAGCTGATTTAGTTCCCAGTGTCTTTCTCAACTTGTGAGAACAACACTGTTCACCTAAGTTGGAATTCTCACAAATAAGGCATTACTTTAAGTGGTTGACCCCCCTTAATTTATGATGAGGAATCTGATTCTGCAATAATAATTCACTAATTATCATTATTTCCTATGTTATTGCAGTCTTTTTGGATACTTGATGTATCTCTAAGGCTGACAGAGCTTCTGCATTGAAAATTCACCAGGGGGGGAATGGTTACACTTTCCAGAGAGTTCCAGACCATAATTCAGTCATACAACCTGTCTGATGTTAATCATATGTCAGTGCTGATTTCAACTGCAACTCATCTTTATCCTCATGCGTAACTCATCATGAGACCTGTTGGAAGTAATATTTCTTCCAGTATGTATTCAGGAGTGAATTATCCTGATGTGAATCTTACCTCCAGTCCATCCTTACTGTCTGTGTGGGATATCTGATCAAACTCAACATGACTACAGATGCACTTGTAGCCAAGCAAGCCAAAAAAGTGTTACATGGTCACCAAATTTACCAAAGTAAATCAAATTCCAAGCCATGTTTCCTCAGTCCATTGTATGCCTGAGGGATTGAATTCTCTTTGTGCCAAACTGAAGCAAGATTACATCACTCTGTGATACTCACATCCTCATATTTATAATCTGATTAATTGCTTTCTCCTGGGTGTCATTTACCACTTTGGAAGTCACACAAACTAACTGATCTTTATGATCAATGTACCCAAAAAATTGCCAAATCCAATTTTTGGCATATGTCAAACAGTCCGGGATAGAACCTACACAGTTTGCCATCTTTGAGTCACATTCAGCTCAAAACAAACATTTTGTACTATAATTATTGATTACACCTTTATTGTTCATGCTATATGGATGTTGCCCCTGTGTCTGTCAGGTTTAAGTCCACAGGGAGCCTCATATTCATACAAGAGGTCATCTGTCAATTATTGTGAAGTTAGAAAGGCAATGTTTTTTGTTGAAAAAAAAAAAACAGCCCAATATCATGGATTTTGGACCATTACCCTCCTGTGACAACTTGTAGGTCATGAGGGAGACAGAGGTAGGCCGGACACCAGATACAAAATTCTTGAGATGAATTGGTTCCCATTGAATCTTGCAAGGGTTCCAGGCAGGCCCTTTGGCTGAAGGGGGTGGGGGCGGGAAAGTCCCCAGAAAAGGGTGCGCCTTGATGAATGCACCGCCTCGAAGATTCAAAAAATTCAATAGGAAGGGTTTGCCCTCTTTAGAAAGGATGCTCTCGGGGTGGTATTGAACTGATTCGTAGCTTATGTCTGACGCCCATGATCATCGAGGATTTGTCGTCAAACGGAGCAGGATCGTTGGCCAGCTGGGGATTTGGATTTGTCCAGCAGGTCACCTCTAGCTCGAGCCTCGGAGGGTAGGGTGCCGAATCGACCGGCAAGGCTGTGGTATCGGGTGCACTGGATGTGCGGAGGGAGGGCTTTGAAGAGACCTTTTGCGTCATATGGGACGAGCGAAGTCTTTCAGGCTGCAATGACGGACATTGACGGACATTGACTAGGATGCAGGTACTACTTTGATTGCAGAAGCTTGCCTGTCATCATTGTCAATAATCAGCACCTTGACTTTACCGGCCAGCAACGATGTTTTGGTCATTTTTCGTAGGGTCGGCGCATTGTGACCGCCACTCCCGCCTGGGCACCTCAACCAGCCGATTCAGGCCAGGACGACTTAGCCTCAGAGTGGAAGTGCCCGCAGAACCTCGTCCCTCCAATTCTGATGTTGGTCCCGTTGATGTGTCCGTTGCTGGTTGGTCTTCGGCGCGGCATCGTGCTTATTGGACGGTCTCCGGTGATTGCTGGCGGACTAGCCTCGTTGCTGCCTCCCAGCCGAATCGGCAACCGCACGCACAGATTGTCGGTGAACTCGAAAACAATCCTTTATATGGGGCCATGGCCCTCTCAGTCTTCTCCTTCCATCTTTGTGCTCGCCAGTCGCTTTCACCTCATCCCTCGCCTTCGACTCAGCGCTCTACCACAAAGTTCATATATCATCAGATGGGTGCCTTGAAGGAACCACTCCCGACCATTGAAGCAGAGGGCTGCGCCCAAAACACATGTGATGAACGGCTATGTACTTGCCGAGCACCAGGCTCAGACGAGGAAAGAACATTGATTGATATTGACTTAGTTCGAAACATGTCAGTCTTGTGATTTCTTCCTGTCTTTACCTCAAGGAAACTGACAGTCTTTTTGTCAATAAATCATTCCGTGATTGCTTTCGTTTTGCAGAATTATAGGACTAAGTGATGGCTTGACAGTACCCTTCGGGCTTACTGCCGGATTATCATCCTTAGGCTCCTCGCGGCTGGTCGTTGTGGCTGGAATGGCAGAGGTACGCAATTCCCTCTTGTTTCCTGGGTTCGGCTCAAAGCTTATACAAAAATGTCCTATCACTTTATAATTACGATAGCTAATTTCCGGGGCCATCTCGATGGGAGTCGGGGGATACCTTGCCTCTGAAGCCGACCGTGACCAATTCAGATATCGACAAAGACTCATTCGAAAACGAGTAGCACACTCTTGCTCGAACGCGATGGATCGACAGGTGCAAGAAATCTTGCAACCCTTTGGTATCAGTCAAAGTCTTTGCGGTATGGTTAGCAATGACTTGTTAAAATTTGAATATCTCAGAACGGCCTCCTGTGATCAGGAAAACATGTCATCAAGCTGGAAGAAGAGTGCACTCGTATCCATTTTCCTGAAGCTATTTTCAAGAAGGACGCCTCATTACGACTCAATTTCACGCGAAAAAAGTGCGGACGAGGAAACTATACAACTCAGCGGATTTGAATCAGAATCTTTGGGTCTAGGCATGACACAATTTCTCCTTAAGTATGGTGAAGGCGTGGAAGAAGTTTCAAAATATCAGATGTACCTCTCGGCATTTACAATTGGGTTTTCTTACTTCATTGGAGGGCTTATTCCTATGGTGAATAACTTTTCTATTTTTGTTTGGCTTTTTGGAAAGTTCGTTGACTAACAGTATCTACATATTTTCTTGTTATCAACAGGCACCCTACTTCTT
The DNA here is from genome assembly GCF_026914185.1 of Puccinia triticina. NCBI lineage: Eukaryota > Fungi > Basidiomycota > Pucciniomycetes > Pucciniales > Pucciniaceae > Puccinia > Puccinia triticina. Next base: position 582,386 of record NC_070561.1, on the reverse strand, counting down.
TGTCGAGAAAGCAAATGTTGCCCTATTTTGGAGCATCGGAGTTATGGTATTAACTTTGTTGGTTTTTGGATCACTCAAGGTAAATAGACAGAAAGAAGGAAGCAAGCTACGTAATTGCATTGACATTGACAAACCGGATTTTTTTTTCTTTACTTTTCATCAAGGCTTACTTCACTGGTGCCCGAATTGGTTTCATGGGATACCTCAAAGGAAGTTTATCCACGATTGTCGTTGGTGGAGGAGCTGCTGCTGCTAGCTACTGGGTAGTGAAACTCCTGGACGTTAAAGAGTAACCGACTGATCATGAATATTATTCCACCAGAGGTGGATCATAATTAAGCAATAAGAATAACAATAATGATACTTAATAGGAATGCAGAATTTGTTGAAACAAGTCTATTTGTCTTGATTGTTCAAAGCACGGACAAATTAAAAGTCACACAACATTTGAAGGTTTATTTTTTTGCAAATCAAGCATTGCTTCTTCTTTGGAAACCTTCAATGTCTTTCTTGTTCCCTTGGCCATAATATATGGTCAAACTTCTTGGTGATCTCACTCTCCCTGCTCTTGCAAGTACCTGTCCTTTTCTATTCTTCAAAAGTTTTTTCAAAATTCAGGGCAGCTTATATGCACACTGAGTGGTGATTGGTTACGCAAAAGTTCGAGACAAATCCAAATGATTGTTTGGATAATTTGACATGTAGATGTTCTGTCCTGAGCTCGTCTTGTGATTATTATCCACCCTAATCTTGTTGTGAGCCCAGCAATGCACTGGCTTTCTTCAAGCGCAACCCTCCTGGAAGGAGGTACCGGGGCCGGGCACCGGACCGAGAGCTGCGAGTCTGCTGAACAAAGTGATTCGATCCCGCGCAAGCTTTCGCCGCGGGTCTGGGTGGTCTGGATTTAACCGCGCAAGCTTTCGCTGCGGGTCTGGGTGGTCTGGGTCTTTTTGGTCTGTATTCCTACACATTGGACTACTGGCATCCATAGCGGAACAGCAAAACCACTCGGAAGGCAACCGATCGAACCAGTAACTTTCTCATCCGTTCGGCACTGACGGTGTGAAGGAAATAAACCTGCTATCCCCCGGCAACAAATCTTGCTAGCTTGTTGTCCAATTTCCCGCTGCTGAACATTCAAATCTTCAAACCATGCCCCCCTGTTCTGACAAAAAAACCTTCTACGAGATCATGAGAGCACATTTTCCCAGATCCTCCCGTGAAGATTGGAGCTTGAACTGTCGTGTATTTTTATTATTTTGATATTGTATTTTTAAGATGTTATGGTCTAAACAAGTAAATGGGGCTCAAGAGCAAGTATATGTTCTTTTCACATTCCGGAAGAAGAGTGGTCAAGTACGATATGAGTTATTGCTCGGAGCTCTAGCAAAAATAAAATGATGAGATGGATGATGAACCAGCATGTCTTTAAATGATTAGTTCTAATAACAGGTCCTACATTATGTAGTCAAGTGCTTCTTCTACATTGACTGTCAAATTTTGATGCAAATACCCTTGAGGGAGAAAGAAATGTGGGCTCTTTTGAGGACAAGTAGCGCTTTCCGAAAAAGGTATTCGAAGTCGTTTCATCCGTTTTTCCACCGAAGGATGTCGGGTCTTCTTATACCAGATGTCATTTAGAAGCGTTCTTGATTTCGTCGACTAGACTACTGCAAGTTTGTCAGCTCCAGTTTCCAGATATGCATCCCATAGTAAAATCGGACTTACCTAATGCTGGTCGCGTGAAATTTCCGAGCTTGAATCGTGCAGGGATCTCTGGGAAACAGAATCGGCCTTTGATTGATTGTGGTCCATCAGCACAATCTTTGGCTGAAAGTTTGCGTCTCGTGACTGATCGACTTCTTGCTCTTCTGCTCTTCTATGGTTCCTAAGCACGATCGAAGAATCTTGTACAGATGTTTTGGAAGCAGCGGTGCTTGCCGGTTGCTGGCCCTGCTGTTTCTTGAGTACAATCGAGGAATCTGATACTGAGTGTTTTGGAGTATCGGGTCCAGATCGTTTGTGCTGCCTGAGCACAATGGTAGAATCGCGCACAGATGAGTTGGACTCAGAGGAGGAGGCAGGCGATCTTCTAGTCTTCTTCACAACAATTTTTGGTTGAAGCGCGTCGTTCCGTGAGATAATTTCTTCTCCCTCTGATCTCTTATGGTTCCTCAGGACAATGACTGAATCGCGAAAAGAGTCGGACTTCGATGCGGCGCTTCCTGCTACAGGGCCGGATGCTTGTTGACTTTCTGATCTCTTGTGATTTCTCAGGACGATTACCGAATCTCGGAAGGAGTCTGGCTTGGATCCGGCGGTTCCGTGTTCCGGTGATCGCTCCCGCTTGACATGGGAGTAACCCGGCCCGGCTTCAAATTCAGGCGTGACCCAACCGATCTGAACGCACCGCAAGCGGACCAGTGATCAAATTCCGAATTGCGAATCAGCAACGCGCCAATAATATTTTTTCTTGAAACCTTGGATTTCAATGAGGAATCAAACTTACCTCGGACCCTAGGCCCATCATCATTCGCCGAGTTTTCCGGCGGCCCATCGATTCGGGAACGCGGCGAAAGTCTCCTCCGTCAACCCTGCGGTGCCAATGTGATGATTAGCTTTCAGACAAGAACAAAACAGAAAGAGGGATAAATGACTGTGGACAATGGCCCACCTTGGTGCCCTATCCACAACCGTAGCTGGGCTTGAGCTAACGCCGATGTTAAACAGGATCAAGGTCACACCCAATATCTGCATCCAGTTGGTCATCTTGCAGTTTAAGCTGTACTATTCGGTATGTGTTCTCTACTTTTGATAACAACGGCTGACTCGATAAGAGCAAGAAGGAAGCTTCGATATCCTGATGAGCTTAGCTGAGGGACAGACGTTTATGACAGAAAGCCGTAAGGTTATCAAAGAGGTTGCAAGTGAATTGGGTAGAAAGTCTTCAGTGCTGTTGGGGACGGAGAAGTCAGGCCAAGACACTCATTATATAGCCGTTTTTCCAGGGGGCTGGTCGGCTCAGCCCCATCAGAAGATCAAGGAGTCGATCATTAGCTTTCAGTGTGTGTCATGTCTTCCCAACACGAAAGGTTTGCAGAGAGTATGCGTCAAAATAGAAAAAAATGGCAAAATTTGTGGGTTGGTGGAGGACCGAGAGGACCCAGAACAGCGCAAGGTCAAAAAAATCCAAGATACAGGAGTGATTCGCTCAACCGCTTAATGCATACGTATGGCGAGAGGAGACTGTGTTTCTCCTACCGGAGCCAATTAAGCAGAAACTAGGTCAACTTGACGATCGTTTCAGCGGCCAGCTTTGGCGGACGCTGTTGTGATTAAGTAACCCAAAACCCAATCTTTCGAAACCCAATCTTTTGGTTGTTAATCATCATAAATGCCTCGTGGTATGTACCCCTTTTTAGGTGACAACGGGGTTGACACGCGAGGAGGTGCACGCGATCTTGAGCCTTTTGCCATGTCGTGGTGGACAGATTGGACTGGCAGTGGCATCGACAAACGTATATGGTCCGCATCTGTGAGTTGAATAAATATTTTATTTATGTAAAAAAAGCTAGGCCGGCTTCACGGGTGAGACCATTCAAATCGGAGCAACTTCAAAAGACTCAGCCCATCAACCGGCCATCTCGCTCAGTAGTCGCACTCCCCCGTGTGCATAGCAACTGCACCGCTGGTGAGTCATTCCGTATAGCTCTATCGGGTGACATTCCCTCCTGAATCCACAGGCGTATCATACATTCCAAGTTCCGCTTCAGGCAAAACCTCACAGTTCCTCTGCGGCGGCCTCCAACTTTCTTCAAACTTAGAAAACGTGTTTTAGAATTAGCGTTAATGGAAAGTTATATTTAAATACATAAATTGTGCACTCTCCATCTCATCGAGATTAGATGCCAAGGTTCAGCTTGCCATAACTTTATGTACGCCGCGTCCAGACTCTAAGCTGTTTTCTTCAGGTCAGTGCCCAAATGAAACCGTCGCAGTGTGACATGTTGTAACTGCAGCGTGCCAGTGACGTGTTTCTTTTCAGCAGATTGACCACAGCTAGGCGCAAGCTACGTTGGATACCTCCCAGATTTGCCCACCGGGCTAAGTCTACGAGTCAGTACCAAGGCGGGTGTCTTCTTTGGAACTTTGATTTGCAAATACTTCTGAGCCAGTCTTATATTTGGCGTGATCAGTGTGTATTGCGAAAGAGTCCATCGTCGGCGCAGCATTATGGTCGGGCGTGATTACGACACAAAACTCATAACTATCAATCCCAGATTGAAATCCCATTCAGTTTGAATGTTAAATATTCATTGCCACTGTCGTCTTCCTGTCTTGAGTTTTCATTCGAGCCCTGTTGCTCTGCGAGAACGCGAGCTTAACATACTTAAGGCGTCATTATGACAAGCCGAGAGGGAGCTACTGTAACCTCATAATCAGAAAGCCTGTGGAAGTTTTGACAAACCAGGTAGGGCAACTCCTTTCTATTCTGGAATCAGGCTAAGAACACAGGAAACTCGGGTGGGGACCATGAAAGCTGAAGTAGGGCAGTATGCGGAATCATCACAAATGTTAAATGTTGAATGTAATTTTGGCATCTCAGCGGCGGTGTGAAAATGATAAAATAAGGTCAATCGCCCTTCCATGAGTACTTACCGGTACGTATCTTCCGGGAATCTGGTGGGTGGGGGAGCGCCGCTGAGTGTACAAAAATACCCCTAAGTGCGTTTTGGAAACACAAGAGACGTGGAGGCGATCAAACTGATCTTCGCATTTTTCCACGAGCACTCCTGATCACGCCGGGAGGGGCCGGTGTTCCAAGCCCAGGGAAACTTTACTTTGCGTTTGCACTGGCAGGGTGCGGAAGGTGCGGAAAGGAGAAAATCTGATGAGAACCTCACAGATCTTCCATTTGAGATTTGCATGGCCAACCTACCACGAGCCGCAGGCACTATGGCTATTTAGGGTGCAAGGGGTAACACACGTTGAAGATTTCAAGCTCTACCAGCCAAACATTAGTGTGCTCCTATTTTGCACTGTTTTGGGATCATAAATAAATTGTATCTGTTTACTCGAGATGCCATCCTTTTCTGGAACGGCTGTAAACCGACTTCTCACCATGGCGATACCGGAGTATATAGCCGGTGGTAAGTAGAGTCTGTGACTCTGTCGGATGAGGTCGGATATAGATTTATGATTCACCACAACTCATACCTCCGTGCCAGTGGGCGTACCGTGACTAATAATTCGATTAGTTCACGTGCCTGGATCTGATGAGGAGAGCTAAGGCTGTGAATCGGATTGCGTCGCGATTAAGAATTTCAATACCTGAAGTCAAGATTCCAAACTGAAGCTCAGTTTGTCGTGACTAACGTTGGTTGCTGCTGCGCATCTGCTGGAAGAAATCCGGTGCCCGTGTAAAAACAGACAAGAACCATCCTCCAGTCAAAATTAAACAAACTTGGTACCATGCAGATCTTTGCGGAAAAGAACAGCCGGAACTTGCCGACCAGGGCCGACCCCTCAGAGAAGATCTCAGACCAAGGTGATAAGGGAGAAAACCTGGAAGCAGCAGAAAAGCAATTCCGGCAGTATTTGCAAAGATTATGGAGGGCTGTACAGCATGACCACATGAAGCCTGGTGGCAGAAGCGCCCAACATTTGGGTGTTGTGCATGGACACAGGGGGGAGAAACCACATCCACCCACCACAACTCACGCCAGAAAATACATAGGATACGACGTAAGTCAATCTGGCTGCCCGGCAAGCATTGGAAAAAAATGCCACCAGTGGCTTTGTTGAGGTGGGGGAAGTGTGTGACAAGAATGATTTTTTTTTGTTTAAAAAAAATGTGGCAATAATAACCTAGCTTTTGCGGTGTACAGGAAATTGGGTCAAAAACTGGCACTCCAGTAGTGTACTGAGTATTGTCCTAAATCAGAATCAGACAGGTGGACCACCCCACCTGATTAAACCAGCTTAAAAATACAATCTCATAGGGTTTAAATTGCCATATTTGATCATTTCAATGCCTGATATTCCCTCCAATCTCCCTTGCTTGATCAAACACTTTTCAGGAGGAAATGAAATGATTTTCACATTTTCACACATATCTTGATTTTGTCTCTATCTGTTGTCACATATAGAATCGAATAGAATGGTTTTGGTTTTGGTTTTGACGAGATAAGATAATGGGGAGACTTCGACAGAAATACTCAACAAGCGTTGATCCAATCACATGGCAGTTTCTGGTCTTTCATTCTATTTTTCTAGCCACTTCATGGATATTAAGCAAGCATTTTTCGCGGCATAAACACAAACGAACTAGATATGTACATACACATGTATATTGGCTCTATAGTGGTGGAGGTGAGATAAATATGCCATAGCTAGAGTACAACAACAACGGATGGTAGGGGGGCGAAAGAGCAGCCATCAAACAGACATTGAGAGAGAATAAATGCAACAGCAGGTTATCGCCGATTGTGGGCGACAGTTTTGAGGTTCTTGGCAAGGTTAAAGCGGGAAATCCCGCCTGACTTAGGGATGATAAAGATGAAGATGAGGAAAAAGTTGACAAGACAGTAGATCCCGAAGACCTTCAAGGATCGGTAACTCTGACCAAACTCAGTCTTGAATCGGTCTGATAGAAATTCATCCCCAGTCGAGTATCCGCAGTATCCACAGCTCTGCGGTCTTCGGGCTGAATGGCCTAATCCACTGCTGTCCGGCGCACCCATCAAGTATCCGCTATGGGTGCGGACAAACTCGCGAGAGTATTCCTCACAACTTCATTTACGAACACCAAAAAGAAAAGTTAGCAACCCGGTCATTCTCCTCGACAAATCATACGTATTTACCTGGCGGATTTGGGTGCGAGGAATGAGACTGATTCGCCGGGTTGGCAATTGACCGTTTGGCCATGGAGCACCATGGAAAGTACCGACTTGACGTACCATTGGAACGGCGAGACTTGAAAACGCAAAGTAAACAACCATTACCAATCAATAAAACATCTGATACAATGCCCCTTTTCCTTATACTACAAACTTGGTCCAAAATGGTGGCTTACCCCAATACATCCACCTCCAGTAACTTGGCATTTGATCATACGGCCTGAGTTGGTGTAATGATAATTCCAGCGTAAAACTTCAGCACAAGCTTGGATACATCAGTTGGGTCAGAAAGGAATAAAACTGACAGCAAGCTGCCGTTGAAGGCTTCCATTGAAACCAAGAAGAATGGTAGAAGATTGGCAACGATGCCGATCGTCGGCGCCAACGCAGCGATCCAAATCGCCCACGTCATCTAAATACATGCCGATCAACCCGGAGAGCCATGAGATCGGGTTGATGTCCGGATCATCATGCGAATAAGTCTGAATCGCCGAGCGAGTATCTACGGATTTACTCACCTGGAAGAAAAAGAACATCTGGACGGCCAGAAGACCTGTTTTAGATATTCACCAACAGAGTCAGGATAATCGATATGTATTGGTCTGGAGAGAAATAGAGTCTCTCAACAATGAATACTTACTGAAACCAATTACTTCCAATTCGATCCTGAAACCCACTGCATCGAAACCAAATCCACGAAAAAGTCAAAAGACAGATAGAGAGACAATCAAACCAGGAAATGAGAAGGCCTTACGACAAAAGAACCAAATCGTCCAAAAGATGAATCCTGCGAGGATGCTGTAAGGTAACTCGGCCAGGAAGAAGCCGATGACCAAGCTGAGTTCGCGATAAGAGCCCGAGAGTTTCTCGCGGGTTTCATAGATGGCCTTGAACTGAAACCATTTGGCGATCAATTGGTTCATGAAGACGGGGGGGAGGAAGAGGATCAAGAAGACGCTGAAAACTTGGTTTTGGAGGCCCATCAAGCTCGTCGTCCTCTTGCTCCCCACCGAATCCGACGACGAAGCTTGTTGGAAGAAGCTTAATCCGATTAGGATCGAGACGACCGTCGCGGTGAAGATTTGGGTGAATCCGAACGAACTATCTCGCCAAAAATGCCGCGAGAATCGCTTAGTAAGTTCCTTGATCTCCGCGTACACCACTCCTCCTCTTTGGTTGTTAAAGATGGATTGGTCCAGACTAAAAGCATCCGAATTCAGCTGCCCAATCTTTTCTACCGTCGCTTGATGTTCAGAAGACAAGTGCCAATCCCGATAATTTAGCTGATCCTCATTAGCATGTGATTTTCTCACCGAGTCAATTAAATATTCTGCTGGATGTTGGGTAGGTGAACATTGGCGTGTAGACTGGGCTTCGAAGTAAGCCACTGCCCGAGCTCGTGGGCCAAAATACGCCAATTTGCCACCCCTCTGCAAGAGGATCAATTGGTCGAAGCTCTCGAATATTTCTACCGATGGTTGGTGCACGGTGACGACGACAGTAAGGTTGGATTGCGAGGCCAGCCTGCGGAGGAGCTGGATGATGTGCGTTGCGGATTGAGAGTCCATCCCACTAACGGGTTCATCCAAGCACAGAATCTTTGGTCGCGCCACGAGCTCGACAGCAATACTGAGCTTTTTGCGGTCCTCCAAGCCCAATCCTGCACTGGGGGTCCCGATGATTGCATCCTCTAGCTCTTTCAGGCCGAGCCATCCGATGATCCGGTCCACATCCGCCAACTTGGCCCAGCGAGGGATCGATCTAGGTTGTCTTAGGAGAGCAGAGAAAACTAGAGCCTCTCGGATCGTCGCATATGGATCTGGAAAGGAGTAATATCAGGCTGGGTTCTCATGATCGTTGAACGCCAAAGAACACACGCGCACCGTGACAGTCTGTTTGTTCAACATATCCGATCGACCGATAACTATCAGCGGTCGGCAGCCTGCCATCAAGTAATAGCTCTCCGGACATCTGAGCATAGTTGGCCCGTCCGGCTAACGCATTTAACAAAGTAGTCTTCCCTGATCCAGATTCTCCCATGCTTCGAGCGCGTGAGATGCGGTAAGATTCGAAATGTAATTTGTTAAGTAAGCGTAGTTGAAACAGCCCGAGGTTGTAGAGCCTAACTCACAGTGCGGTTAATTCACCCGGTTGGAAGTAACCAGTGACTTCATTCAACAGAATTCGCGTTTCACTTTGGTCTTTGACACTCAGTTTCAGCTCGCTGAACGTCAGCACGGCCGATTCAAATTGTGCTGAACCTGACGGGTCTTCATCTTCAGCGCAGGAAGCCATACTTGCAAGTCGCACTCTTTCGCTAAGGGTTTGGCGATCAACTACGACGCCTTCTTCCGTGCTTTCACTTTCTCGCTGAAGCGTCTTCTCCATCCATCGCAGCTTGCTCCTCACCGAGGCGGAATTCTCGAACAGTTTGGTTGATCCAAACTTGGTGAAGCAGATGTATTCCGTGAAGAACACACTGAGCATCAGAATGACTGCACTCGAGCCGATGATCATACCTAAATTATACCACAAATGACGATACTCGAATCCGTAGGATTTGAATAAGTAATCATCTCCCAATACAACCAGTGAATTGGGCCTGGATCCCAGTGATGAACACGTTTGGTATGTAGGATCGTTGTAGGATGGTCCGCGCGGTATAATGTGCTGAGGAGAACATTGCAGCTCTAAGCCGTGAAACTCATTCGAAAGCACCGCCTGGATGAATTCTGATTCAACACTCTGGGCAACTTTCAGGATTCAAATCAAGGATTCTGTCGAAATCAAGCTTACATCAAATGCATGGGAGATAGGATCCAAATAATATCGGATCCACTTGAGCTTTGATCCCATCGACGGGGTTGGGATAAAGTAACCTCCGAAGCTGGATACCAGGGACGCGGAATTACGGTCAGATAGCGCTCAGAATATTAAGTCGGAAAACGACCCAACAAAATCGCATGCATACATAACGAAGAGATTCAGCACCACTCCACAATATCTCATGGCTTCGTCGAATGAGGATGACACTGCGGCAAGCATCCTGAATACAGCTGTCAGGTTGATTGCGGTTGCGTCGACTGATGGGTATTTGTGTGTTGCCAATCAGTATCGTAGAACAGCAGGTTGAAGGGAACATTCTCATGTAAATCAACCAACCGAGGAGGATATAGGTCCCAAATCGAACAGGATCCTTTTGCAATCCGGCAAGTCCATAAGTGATACTAGCAAACATCAACACTTGAGCAGTGATCAATGGTATGTCGCCCAACGTCCGTGCAAGCGCCAGGGCCCCGGGGGAGTAAAACCCGAATTTGCCGTGTCTCTGAGTGATCTGTCTGCCCATCAGAGTGTTACCCAATTCGGAAAGCTGCAGGTATCCATTGAACAAGACCGAGAGGAACAAGACCGAGCCTCTTGAGAAAGCCGCTTCGGTTGTCTTTGGTAGCTGATAGAATAACGTTCCGATGACAACCGACAATAGCAAGTTGATCATTGTCTTGGTGATATACGGTCTTAGATCGGCTCTGATCAGTGCATATTGGCGTGAGGTGAGATAAGCGAGTTGTCGGAAATAGTTGCTCGTCCAGGGCGACCTTGCGCCGACAAAAGCATCTTTCTCGGCAGGGACCGACGAGATTAGATGTTGAGCAGCACCTGAGGATGGGTAACGACTATCATATTTGATCATCTCTAGCTTTAGGTTGGCAAAATGCTTTGAACGTTTGAAGGCGGCAACAAACTCCGCTGGGCTCCGAGGGATCTGAGCGCCTTGCCGGGCTTTTGCTGTCGAAGGGTCAGTCACTGAGCAGAGGAAGTCCGCAATCGGCTGATTTGGGGTGTGCAGGAATCCGAGCTCTTCGAAGTAGCCCACGGCCTCGGCGGTTGGTCCGAAGTAGATCTGAGCGCAACAAAACTTCCAAAATATCAGCTTACACCCTAAACTACTTGCAGATGTTAGAATGTTGTTACAGAAATAGAATCTACATACAAATCCAAGCCTAATCACTCACTTGATGTCCATCATGGAGAACAGAGACCTTGTCGAAGAGGCTGTAGAGACCATCGCTTGCCTGTCTTAGGCCGATAGCCGCGCTCGTCCGGTCGACCTTACACCATTCTTTGAGAGACTTGATGAGGTGGTAAGAGTTGGCCGAGTCGAGACCGGCGGTGGCATTATCGAGGCAGAGCACCGCGCCCCGTGTCAACAGGCCTTCGATGATGCTCACGCGTCTGCGTTCGCCGCCGCTGACGCCTCGTATTGCTTCTGAGCCGATGCAAGTACCCAGGGTGGATGACGAGAAGCCAAAGATGGTGGACCAATTGATAAGCTCGGATTTCGCCCAGTCGGCGCGACTGATCCGGTGGGGTCTAGATTTGGGCGTTCGACAGTTTGCGGCTAGAGCCAAGGTGTCGAGAACTTTGAGGGATGGCAAGTGTTCGTCATACTCCTCGATCATCGTGATCAGCGGTTTCAGGCCGAGAGACTCGAGACGCTCGCTGGACAGGGATCCAAAGTCGAGGTGACCGGACACTGCCGAGAAGCTTTGATGGTTGAGCGAGAGGGCGCGTAGGAGGGAAGTCATGCCACCCCTGGGTCGGGCAAGAACCAAGAGTAACTCGGACTGGTTGATGAGCCCGTCGATGTTGCTCAGGATGGGGATCTGGGCCTGAATATTCCCCGATGGCCGGTGGTCATTCGACTTGGAACAGCTAGTCAGACTGCTGCTGGATTTCACCCAAAGCTTGTGGGCCAACGCCAGTGGCCGGGTGAGGCTGCGACAGATTGCCCGAGGCAGACTTTCGACAATCTCATGGTCGATCTTGGAGCTGAAGACGGAAAGATCCCTGTACCTGATCGGGAGACCCTGGCATTTGAGAGCGGCGTCTTCGAACTGGGTTAAGCGACTGAGAAGGAATTGGGTGCAGATAGTTTGCTGAGCGGGGTCAAGCAGGCCCTGGGGGCCAGGGTGGTGGCCATCCAGAGTGATGCTGGTGCTCGAGTGAGGCTCGACTTGGGACGTTCTGTCAGTATCATCCTCGTCTCCCTCCTGCTGATGCTCTTGGTTGTTGGTGATGGCCGACTGTTGGCTGAGCAGAGGCTGGGTGGAGGATAGCAGGGTGGATGAGGCCATCGACTGTTTGCTGCTCGGAGCTATTTACCTAGAAATCTTCAAAAGCCTCTGGGAGACTCTAGCTTAACTAAGCCTCTTGAACGGAGGGTCCGGGGGACCCCGCCCGGAGGGCTCTCCGCAGGAGAGGCTTATGAGTTATGTCTTGATTTAAGCAGGAGCAGAAAGGATCTGCTACACTAAAAATCCCAACCAATATGGAAAAACTGAATACACAGAGCTGTAGGTTCTGTTCTTGCAATCAATTTGAGCCACTTATCTATCTTGTAGCCAGAAAAACAACTCCTGGAGTCCCAAACAAGTGGAGCCTCATTTGGAAGACTTGTGCATTTTTGATCTTTTGAAAAGGTCAACAGATTGAGATAGAAAAAATCTGAGTAGACCAAAATGTAGAGAAAGAAAAGTAGCATAGGGTACAGATAGGGCATATTGGTGGAGAGGCTGGGGGAGGAGCTATAAAATTTTTAGAAACCTCTCAGCCAAATGAACTTTCTGCTCCCGCGTAAAATTTGGGATAATGCACAAGTCCCTCCCTGCGGGAGGGGCGGCTTCGCCGCCAGCCACAGCGCTCCCACCAGGGGGGACTTGTGTTAAGTTAGTGGGAGACTGGACGCGAGCAAGCTGGCCGAGTGGAAACGCGGTTGGTGTCCTCGATATTTGGGGCCCTTCCCCGTGGAAACCCGAACTTAGTCAGTCCTTCCTTCTGAGTTGGCAGGCTGGCGCCCCTCGCGCGAAGCGCGAGCCTCCGAAGGAGGGACTTGGGAGTATGTAAGCCGGGAAATTTGGCGTGAGCGCTGAGGACCGCCTCAACCCATTTGGCTGGTGTCAAACTTCAACACCACACCACCATAGCATCCTGTGAGCCAAATGGGCCGCCCAGATGCCAAATTGAAGCCCTGCATCTGGCCTTCAAGTTCAAACCTACATAGGCCACATATTTTTATCTTGAACGGTGTGGAACTACTCTTGGGATGAATAGAGCTGGAGAGGGAATGGTGCTTTAATGGGCTGCCTCTCTGGGAACAAGAAAAAGAATATAAGAGTGTGGACTCTTATGGAAAGGTGTGGCTATAGAGGATTCTTGAGGTTTGTCTAAGGGTTTACTTTCTACTAATCTAATAGCAAGTTAAAGGTAATGTAAAGTCTGTCCAACCTGATATATTTGGCATAGACTTATCAAGCTTGTCCACTCTGATTTAATGGCATAAGCTAGGCTAGTGAATGGTGACCAGTGATCTGAATTACTTTGACAGGATCTGATGGGGAATAAATGAAGAGGAAAACAACCCAGTTTATATACACAAGAAAGAGGAGCCATGAGGAAACAAGGATAACCTGCAGGGAAGCATAGAACATTCTACTTCTATAGGATGAAACAGCCATGTGGTCAGAGTAGTGGTTCAAGGAGTCACATGATGGTGTAATAGTGGGTGGGGATTATTGAGGCACAGCTCGGAGCTGCGGACCTGGATCATCTAGGTTAGGGTTAGATGATGATACAGCAGAGATGTATATAGTTCAAACACTTCCGCCCCCACGTTGTTTTCTCTATTCATCTCATTACTCATATTATCATCCTCGTAACTCATTCCATTCTCACTCCGCAGTCCTCCAGGTATGCCTCATATATTCCTCTCATTGTCTTTCCTCACTTGTTTCTCACCACACTCCACTTGATTGTCCCTTAGGTGTGCCTCCACCATCTCCGCTGTCTCTGTTCGTTGTGTCACTCACACAGCATCGTCGCTGTTATAGGTTAGTATCGCTGCTTTGTTTTCTCATTCATCTCATTACTCATATTATCATCCTCGTAACTCATTCCATTCTCACTCCGCGGTCCTCCAGGTGTGCCTCCACCATCTCCGCTGTCTCTGTTCGTCGTGTCACTCACACAGCATCGTCGCTGTTATAGGTGTGCCTCCACCATCTCCGCTGTCTCTGTTTGTCGTGTCACTCACACAGCATCGTCGCTGTTATAGGTCCCCCACTTTGGTGTCCATTAGGTTATGAGCCCAGTTGCGTAACCGAACCTATCACGACTCACCACGAACAAAATCGCTGCCATGTCCGATCACAAGTCCGTACTCCAGTCCCTGGACAACATCCCCTTTCCCACCTGGAAAGGTCAAATGAAGGGCTACCTTCAAGTACAGGGACTTAAAATGTACATTGACTCGACAGTCACTCCTCCCACCGAAGCCACTGCCCTCCTCAATCACAATAAAGAATCTGGCAAGGCGGCCGGTATTCTCTCCTTGTATCTTGGTCAGAAGTATCGGACCCAATTCATCAAGTCCGAGAACGAGAATAATCCTTGGGCGATATGGCAACTCATTGAAAGCCACTTCAAAGCCAAGACGGGAGAAAATCAGGCCAAGGTGGTACAAGACTTCTTCTCCATCACATTCAAGAAGGACGACGTCGCTGGGTTTCTCGCTGACTTGAACAAACGTCTGAGCAACATCGACGCCGTGGGAGTCAAGATCGTCAAGGCTCCTGAGAAGTTTACTCTGCACGAGACCTGGATGTCTGAGTTCCTTCTGTCTCGACTTCCCACCTCACTCAACCTCCGCGACATCCTTCTTACCAAACGACCTCTCACCATCGACATACTCAGAGACCATCTCGAAAGCAAACGTCGGGATCAAGGTCCTACTTCGTCAGCATCTCACACCCCGACCATCAAACAGGAATCGGCACTCGCAGCTGCCTCGTCATCGTCGAAGACCCCCTCATAGCCGGTCTGTTCTCCTGGAGTTCACAACCCGAAAACCAAACACTCGGCTTCAGAGTGTCACCAACTCAAGAAGAAAAAACCTACGGCGAAAGCCGCAACCACCACGGCGCCGGACGACGAAGAAGATTCGTCCTCTATCAGCACGACAAGCAGCGGTCTCTTGTGCATTCGGCAAGCACTAGCAGCAGTCAAGTCGGACGATGTCTGTTTCCTCGACAGCGGTGCTAGTCACCACATGTTCAGTGAAAAATCAAAGTTCTCTGAATATCGAACTAGATCCACCCTCATCTCGTTGGCAGACGGCAATACACTCAAGTCTCACGGAGAAGGCTTCGTTTCTATCCTAGCCAACGACGGGTCAACCCTCAAATTGAAGGCCTTGCATGTCCCCGACCTAGCTGGTACCCTCATCAGCTTCGGGAGGCTGTTCGAGAGAGGCTGTGACGTTCGCCGAACTGGTCCCAAGACCTTCGATCTAGTTCGAAACACGGCAACAATCCTCTCGGCTGCCATAATCGGAGGAGTCTGTAACATCAAACTAGCCCCCGAACCTCAAGGTCAGTCTCATCCAATCACCGCAAACCTAGCATCCTCAACTGACATCACATCACTCCACAGGGCAGCAGGACATCCAAACCTCAAGGCTCTGAAGAAACTCTTCCCCGGCATACGCGCTTCAAAGATCAACTGCGAAACTTGCTCACTTTCAAAATCTCATCGGCTTCCGTTTCCCGGCTCTCTTCCCACAGCTACTCGACCTCTCGAATACGTGTACATGGATCTCAGCGGGCGCATCAACCCTAGATCCTTCGGAGGAAAGGAGTATTATTTCAAAATCACTGACTACTTCACTCGCTATCGTCACGTGTATTTACTATCTAAAAAGTCCGAAACTTTCTCCTTCTTCGTGCAATACTACAACGAAGTCACCAATCATCACTCCGCGAATATAAAAACCATTATCTTTGACGGCGGGGGAGAGTTTAACTCCAAAGAGTTCCTAGACTTTCTGAAGGAGAAAGGAGTCACGGTTCAAGTCACCGCCCCTTACACTCCTCAGCAGAACTCGGTAGCGGAAAGGGGGAACCGATCCACATCTGAGAAGGCCAGATGTATGCTGAAGCAGGCAGGCCTTCCCTCCGAGTACTGGGCCGAAGCAGTATCTACAGCAGTCCTGCTAGAGAACATCACGCCCATGAGAAAACTCAAGTGGGATAATCCGCACAACCTCTGGTTCGGCTCTCAATTCCGCACCAAACGTCTCAAACCCTTCGGATGCCTGGCGTACGTCAACATCCCGAAGCAACTTCGCGATGGGAAGTTCGGCGATACGGCCAAGAAAGGCCTACTTGTTGGGTACCAGCTGGGGACGCACAACTGGCGCGTCCTCCTTCCAGGGGGAAAGGTGGAGCGCTGTCACGACGTCACCTTTGTCGAGACAGACTTCCCAGGAGTCTCCACCTTTTCTCCAGCTGACCCTTCTTTTCATTTCGATCCATTAACTCCTCTGGAGTTTGATGAGATCCACGATTCCCAAATTCCTTCCTCCTCCGACAACCCCGAATCCCTGACAACCGTCCTGGACTGGAGGCAAGCCGAGAACGAGCTCGACATTGACACATCTACTATTGACGTCGGATCATTCTTCCATCATTCCCAAGATATGGCCCCGGATCAAGACCCGCTTCCTACCTCCTCCAGCGGAGTTGACACACCACAGCCACCTCAGCCTAGACCAAAGCCCGGCTACAACATTCTTCTGACGTCGAACAAAGCTCCCAAGGACATCAGTTCTAACATCGACCCCTCTCACATCCTCCACACAAAAGCACTAGGGCGACAAAAGCATCAGCAAGTCATTTCCGACCTCAAGATCACCCGGCAATGAGAGAGGGGGGGTATTGAGGCACAGCTCGGAGCTGCGGACCTGGATCATCTAGGTTAGGGTTAGATGATGATACAGCAGAGATGTATATAGTTCAAACACTTCCGCCCCCACGTTGTTTTCTCTATTCATCTCATTACTCATATTATCATCCTCGTAACTCATTCCATTCTCACTCCGCGGTCCTCCAGGTATGCCTCATATATTCCTCTCATTGTCTTTCCTCACTTGTTTCTCACCACACTCCACTTGATTGTCCCTTAGGTGTGCCTCCACCATCTCCGCTGTCTCTGTTCGTCGTGTCACTCACACAGCATCGTCGCTGTTATAGGTTAGTATCGCTGCTTTGTTTTCTCATTCATCTCATTACTCATATTATCATCCTCGTAACTCATTCCATTCTCACTCCGCGGTCCTCCAGGTGTGCCTCCACCATCTCCGCTGTCTCTGTTCGTCGTGTCACTCACACAGCATCGTCGCTGTTATAGGTGTGCCTCCACCATCTCCGCTGTCTCTGTTCGTCGTGTCACTCACACAGCATCGTCGCTGTTATAGGTCCCCCACTTTGGTGTCCATTAGGGATGATGCCATCTTCTGGGGGCTATGGTGCAATCTTCCTAGTTGGAGGAGGGGATATGTGAGACATAAAAGGGGTAGAATATTCTATGATCTAAGATAGGAGGAGTTATGAGTTTCAGGAAGTGTTTCAGGAAGAAGTAATCTAAGGATCTAAGATAGGAGGAGTCAGGTGTTTCATGAAGTGTTTCAGGAAGTAATAATCTAGGTGGGGTTTGGGGCTATGTCTAGCATAATGTGTATCATGTTGGGTTTGGAGGGTGAAGGGTTTCAAGGGTGCTTATACATCTTTGAGCACATGGTTCTAAGGAAACACTAGAAGAAGGGGGTAAAATGTGATCTGGTAGATGTTTGAGACTAGGAAGAGGGTTTATCCAAGAGAGGGAGAGTGTGGGAAGAGGGAATACTATTATCCAGGGTATGTCCATTGAGTGGGGATGTTGAGGGGCTTGGGCTTTGCTGACAAGGGGGCCAGAGGTATGGGATTTATTCTTGAGGTGTGACAGCATTGTGATTGATGGTTGCTGGTTTTCTGGGTAGATCAGGATTGGCTTACCACAACGGTCTTGAAGTTACAAAGGTTTTAAAATCATGCTTCCAAGATTCTGGCAATGATTGTACACTTCTGCATCTTTAGTAAGTGCATGGAAGCAGTATTTTCTGCTTGTAATTAAATGAAAATGCATATTTTTGAACAAGTTCACTTCTCAATTCATGCTCAATGCATAATATTTGTTAGAGTGTTGGACAAGATTATGTGTTTCACCTATATGTACATACTTCATACCATGTACATAGCTCGCTAAACCTAACCTTGTGATACCGGTACACACAACCCTATCTGTTGTGTACCGGTATAGATAGCCACACGCCCCGGCTCCCTTCTCTCTCCTTATCGAGATTGGAGACGGATCACGTGTGGTTAGCTTACTCACTGGGCTGTCATCGTACAGGTTAGTCTTAGCTTGCAATTCAATTGAGATTGGAGACGGATCGCGTGTGGTTAGCTTACTCACTGGGCTGTCATCGTACAGATTCCCTGAGTGTTCTATAGGTTAAAAGCCGGCTCGTCCGCAACCCACGTGTTTATCCCAAGAGTTCTCCCCGAACGCACTACGTTCGCTGGTGACATCCGCGACAGCACAGAAATAAATAACTCTGATTTGAAAATTAAAACCTCAGTAATTTTTCCGGAATTCCAAAATTTGCCCGTCAAGAAGAAAGAGGCAACAAGAGGACAGCTTGAGTTCATCATGAACCAGATAGTACTGAAGCTAGGCAAGGAAGAAACCAAAATGAACGCAAAGGCAGAAGAAATGGCAATGTCAAATCTTCCTGTTAATGAGGACCGACGACTACCCCTGAACATTCGAGCGGCATTGAAAGCAGAAAGCTCGAGGGAATGGCTGACAGCGGCAAACTACGAAATTGACAAGTTTTACAAGTTAGACGTCTGGGAAGCAGTAGAGCCGTTCCCAGGGGTGAAAGCACTGGGTTGTCAATGGGTGTTTGCAATAAAGGATGACCAGAACGAAGGGGACCTGGAAATTTTCCGAGCGCGCTACGTGGCGAAAGGATTCAACCAAGTGATGGGGAGAGACTGCAACAAAACCTACGCGACGACGGCTTCTTTAGTGACTCTCCGCCTCCTGATTTCGATTGCCATAAAGTATCATTACCCGATAGCGACATTTGATGTGAGCTCAGCATACCTCTACAGCCCAATAGAAGAGGAAGTGTATGTCCAGCCGCCAGTAGAAATACGTCCGGATCTGAAAGGCAAGATAATGAGACTAAAGAAAGCGATGTACGGTACAAAGCAGGCGGCAAGATGCTGGTGGAAATTTTTCAAGAGCAAAATGGAAGAGGTCGGTTTTGTGGCCTCAGAGCTGGAACAATCTCTATACATCTACAGGCGCGGGACAGACTTTATAATCATATGGTTACACGTTGAT
This sequence comes from Puccinia triticina, assembly GCF_026914185.1. Taxonomy (NCBI): domain Eukaryota; kingdom Fungi; phylum Basidiomycota; class Pucciniomycetes; order Pucciniales; family Pucciniaceae; genus Puccinia; species Puccinia triticina. The sequence goes on along the minus strand of NC_070561.1, from coordinate 563,199 downwards.
GACGGATTTGCTATGGCTTTGAACGATGATCTAATGCTAGAGCTGAAGACGGCAATGGAAAAGGAAATGAAGATCAAGTGGTCGAATAATGTTGAGAAGCTTGTTGAGTTTCCGCTAGTTTCCGCTGGTTTTCGCTGTGACAGCCTTGTGAAAGCACTGAGTCATCTACGCTCAGAAGATCATTCTTCCTCTTTCATCGCTCCTTTCCGGGCAATCTTACTCGCCCTTTGACCAACTCATTTCGTCTCGACATCGCTCAAGACTCAAATCTCCTCAAGACTCAAAACTCATTCCTTGCTCGACATTGCTCGGGTTTCCTCTCTCAACATCGTTCGGGTTTACTCTCTCGACATCGTTTGGGTTTCCTCTCTCGACATCGTTTGGGTTTCCTCTCTCGACATCGTTCGGGTTTCCTCTCTCGACATCGCTCAATTGGCTCATCTCTCCAATTTGGTGAGAAAAGAACGGCGATAACCTCGGTCTATTCCTTCCTCGGCTAATCTCCTGTCTTTTCCTCTTTCTTTATCTTTTCCAGTGTTCTTGTTCCTTGTCTCCTTTCTCCTGTCCTTGGTTGTCTCAGAATCTCATTTCTATTGTGGTGGTAATTCTCTCTCTCTTTCCTTTCTCTTGTCATTTTCCCTTCTTAACTATTCTAATATTGTTTCTTCAGTCTGGTTCTAAATCTACAGTAATTCAAGTCAAATCTTCACAAAGCTAGTTGGTATAAACATCAAGTTGGAAGCGGACGTTGTAGAACTCGATCAGGAGAGACTTGCGACACAAATAGTCAACGGCTATACTCAACCAACCTTCCCGCAGAGAAGCACATTACCGGACTCGACGCTTGAAATTCACGCTGGTGAACCAGTCAACCAGACTGAATACAGATCTACTTTGGGATCTTTGATGTACCTGGCGGCCGGAACCAGGCCAGATCTGTCTTACAGTGTAAATCTACTAGCAAGGTACAGCCAAAACCCCTCGCAAAAACACTGGAAAGCTTTGGATTTCTTGATAGGGTATCTCAAACGCTCGAAATCAATGAAACTAACTCTCAGAGGAAAAGGAGATTCGCTGGACTTGTGGTCTGATGCCAACTGGGGAGGAGAGCACAAGCGGTCGACTTTGGGATTCGTAATCAAACACATGGGCGACACAATCGCGTGGGGAGCAAAGCGACAGACGGTAGTGGCACTATCAACGTGCACTGCGGAATATGTTGCATTGTCAGATGGGGCTCAACACTTGGCTAGTTTATTGATTTTACTAGAAGACATCCGACACCAACTGAAGATGAAGATCTTTTGCGATAATGAAGCGGCAATTTTGATAGCGGGGGACAACACATTGAAAAAGAAAACAAGGTACCTCATTAGAGCATTCTACTTCATCAATGATTTTGTGCGGGAAAACAAAATAAAAATTGAATGGACAAGCACAATACTTCAACAAGCGGACATCTTTACCAAAAGGCTCGGCCCAAACAAAATAGGGGAGTTCACGTTAGGCTGATTTTGAAATCAGTCAAAAAACCTTGTTAAAAATTGATGGCTGCTCATGCAGGTCTATGCAAGGATATTCTAGAAAATAAATAGAGTTCTCAGCAAGACCTCCCCTTTGAAGGCCTTGCTGAAGGGAATGCTTATGCAGTATTTTTTCTAAGTTTATGCAGGAAGCGTGCATGAGATTTGAAACCATCCGTGACGAGCAGCCGAAATCAGGCTAACGTGAACCCCCCTAATGGACGCGGCATTAGCAAATCTGGGGTTGGCGGGGTAAAGTTTACCATGTTGGGGGGGGGGGGTGTTAGAGTGCGGGGTAGCCAACAAGGTAAACTTAAATCATCATGAGTTTATCCTTAGCTATGCATGTACCAAATCTTGTAGATACATGCATAACTGCGGCACAGTCCACTTGTACTTAGTCTACTCAACACGGCAGTACCGGGTCTCTTTTCTTCACCGAGTTTGGACCTGATACTCCTGATACTGCACGTGCTTGAGCTTACCAGTGACGCACTTCTTATCGTCAGGTAAGCAGCAATCAATACCGAGTTTGGACCCGATACTGCACGTGCTTGAGCTTACCAGTGACGCACTTCTTATCGTCAGATTTGCATTCGCCCCGTGGGCGTCTTATACCATAGCCTGTGTATTTCATTTAAGCAGGCTATTGGGTAGGTTGTTTCCAATCTCCAGGCCGGGTGGTGGCTTGATCTGCGGGGTGAGGGTCAGTGAACCGTGGAAACCACAGAGAGACCAATTAATTGGAATGTGTGGTTTCCACGAGCCCACAAAAGTGCACTCAAGGACTCTACCGAGATTCCATGTGCTAGCGTGGAATCCACCCAAGATTTCCCATCGGAAGGATGAGGAATTGAAACCTTTGTCCATGTCCGACGGGGTGCCCCCAATTTTGGGTTCACCAATTCAGTGCGACCCGTCGGATCCACACTGCCGCGCGGTAAAGAAGTACCCCCGGCGTGTATGTACCTGGAAGGGAACACCTGACCTGTCACAAGCGAGTGACAGGTAAACCTCCTGTGCACACCCGACAACTCATCCAAAACAATCATTCTCAATTTCTCAACGGCAGCATGATTTATCGACCTTGCTCTACTCTCAAGTACCTATACGCCCCCAACAGCCAGCGCGCGTTCAAACACGGGCCAGCGTGAGTAATCAATCCTCCTGCATGTTGTTTGAGTTTTGTTTTCCCACACATCCTAACCATTCTGATTTACCTCTGACACTTCCCAGCTGGTTTCCTCATCGAATACCCGCACGCACGTTGTAAGACTCAAAAGTGGTTGTGAAACCCTTTTGCTGAATGGAGAAGGGGATGAAGGAGGTGCAAGCTCTGCCCTTCTATACTACCAGCTACAAGACCCACCAAGGTAAGCTTGGCAAGTTTTAATAAGTGATAGGAGTGGTTAGCTCAAGATAAGTTTTTCGTGACACAGTATAAAAAGTTTGTTATTCAGTATGTAAGGGTTGTTATATGTAAGTAAGAGGGTTGAGTGGGTACGTAAGTGTTTTGGGTGATGGGTGAGTATAAAACTTGATGAGTAATAAACTGAGGAACTACAAATGGGGGGGAAGAGAGCTCCTTATATAGACAAATGTGAGGGATTTTAGCTCCAGGGCAGCCCCTGAGTGAGGTATTTTAGCTGGCCTGGGCTGTACAACATGAGGGAGTTAAGAGGGAGTGGCTGTGTACAATTTATGCAAGGGGTGCATACATGAGGAGGGGCTGTGCCAGATGATGTCATAATTCATGCAAGGGGCGCATAAGCTGTGCAGGGAATGATCATGTGATGTAATAAGACCAAACAAAGTGGAGTTAGAAGGAACTAGAATGCGGGGAACCATTCATTCGAAGGGGCACAGCCTGCAGGGGCAGTGCTGCATGATATAATGTACATAACAAACAAACCCAAACCAATATATGTAGTGGAGATAGAATGGTGCGGGGAATGTGGCTTGAGGCGCCTGACAGGTGGTTGACTGGGTGCTACAGGTTGTCCAAAGGGTCTAACTTCCAGTGTAGTGGGGCTCCAGTGATGCTTCCAGTGGGGAATAGGGGTTACTTTAGCCGTGGTGTCCATTTAAGGTGTCCAATGGATGGTATCTTGAGGCCTTCTATATGTACATGAGAAAAACTTTTGATTTTTCACATTTTCGAGTACCACAACGTTTTACAATCAAAGTGTAGAGGTCAAGGAGCTTACTTCTCTGTTAAAACTAAGCCCTTCGTTTAGAGTCATCCTAGGTCCACCGAGTTCGGGCAAGACGGCTTTAGTTCGAGAAGTTGCATCTCAAAAACGACTCGATAACACTCCGGAATTTCATTCACTGACAATCAACCTCCGTTCAGTGGATACTTCAGAACGTGAAGGCGTTTCTCGACGAATCGTATCAGGCACAGGCGCGCGACGCCTTCTGGAAGATTGTGTCAACCATCTCCGAGGTGGAGATACTTGGCGTCTCTGCGAAAATTCGCGAGACCACAATTTCGACAGAAACGGCCGCAAAGATCTTCAAAGAACTTGGAAACCGCCTCAAGCCATGGAAAATCTCCCACGGGTCAAGACCTTGTGTCTTAATCATTGACGAGGCAAATGTCTTCCAAGAGATGAGTGACAAGGTAAGTCTGTTGCTCACAGCCCGTTGATATGATAGCCTGATGGATTGACAAACTGGCTTCAAGGTAATCCAAACGTTCCTCAGATTCGTCGTTCAAGTTTCAAAAGAAGAAGCAAACCTGCAGGTTGTATTCACATCCTCCGACCCCTTCTTCGAGAGTTGGCTGAAAAAACGTAAGTCTGACTTCTTGAAATAGGCATTCATAATCATCAATGTTTTGAACAAATCCTCTCAATCATTTCTTTAGATGTCAATAGCGCTCACTTTGAGACACTCGTCGTTGGGGACCTACCCTACATGGAGGCTAAAGATTATTTCCTTCACGAGGTCAAAAACCATCCACACCTCACAAAAACAAACAAAGACCTTCTGGAATCTGTTGACTTCCAAATTCCTTTCAGAATAACTGGAGGTAGAATGTTTTTTATCAAGAAATATATCGATCACGTTCATGTGTTTGGTTATTTTGAGAATCGTAATTATGAAATGTGTCTGAACCGTAATACACCAAGAAGCTTATCAGCTTTCCTTTCCCTCTAGCTATGAAATTCCAGACGACGCAACTTGCGTATACCTACTTGGAAGACAAGATCCTAGGGAAGGCAAAAACATACACCGGAGAAACTGCTCTGAAAGTCTGCGAGCTCCTTGTGGATTCACCTGGCTATGTTGACTATCGCAAACTTTCAGCAGAGCTCGGCAATGCAGTCGTTGAAGAGATGGTACAACGAAACTTTCTTCATTTCCGACCACCTTCTACCTTTTCCAGGGATCTGTATCCTCCCCCTTCCAGATCGGTCGTTACGGCTCAAAGCGAACCTGATCTCCGTGCGATGGAAGTGCTTGTCAAGGAGTCGAGAAAGCAGTAGTCTTTACGTCTCCAAACAACGGCTAAAGCCTAACAACTTGGTTTTGTTTTCACATCAACTTCTCCGTAAATTGCATCTTATCAATCTACTTCTCTGTAAATTGCATCTTATCAATCTCGTCAACATGATCATATGCTGGCCTGGGTGAGGTATAAGATTCACTAGGGGCTATGATAGCTTGGCTGCTGCACTTGGAGTAGATTACAAAAAAACACATCACCACTCTTCAACTTTCCTTTGGTTTTCCATTGTTATCAAAGGTCTAGGGATCATTAAAGATGAAGGTTAACATAAATATTATATCAAAGTGCGCTGTGTGAGTTTCAGTTGTCTGAAAATCTCAAGAGAGCATTGGCAATATTGTATCTGCTGCGCTACACTGAAAAAAAGCCTATTAGAGCAGCCACATTGGGGCCCTAAGCTAGCCTGGATTACTCGTTTGGTTTGACCATGCAACTGCATTGGGTTGGATTTAAAGAGGCGCGAGTATGTAAGTATGAGAGAAAAGAGACTAATCAATTGATTGCATAAAAAGAGAAGGAGACATAATGGGACTAGAAATACAAGGTTTATTTATAGTCTACATTATGTAACGAGAGAATGACATGAGATGATGTCGCGTCGAGACCATAGTGTATGTCAGTCATGACATAACTGTAGTGAGACGTAATGCTTTACGTAATTGAGCTACAACAGGATTAACTGGGGATCAATGTGACCTGGAGCTCAATTTAAAATTTTGGAGTTGACATTTCTAATTGATTTATTGTCTTTTCAAGAAGCTTGGACCACTGTTCTTTTTTTTTCCATTTTTACCAAGAGATGTTCCACCTATGAAGAATAAATTTAGAAGTGCCATCAGCTGTTCATTTGGCACCATGCACCTTGCATATGTAAATACACATTACATAATTCTAAGAACTTGTCCTCAACCTGACTGAAGAACTCAGAGGCTGGAGGCAAAAAGAACTAAGCTTCTCAAGGGAAAGGGGGTAGATTTATGGATATCTACAGGTTCATAAATATTTCAGTGATCCTGGAACCAGTAAGAGAAAGATTTCAAAAGCTTTTCTGATAAATCCATGGTGATCAAAAGTTAAATCTGAAATGCCCATGCCCATCCCAGAATGGGTCACAATTTTGTCTTCTAGATTGATCATCTTCAGATCTTTTCTCCATTTTTTCCGTCAATTATTTCCTGTGGGTAGCATGCCTTCATTAATGGTACCCTTATATCTATGTACATTGTGCAACAATGTGGTGTTGATTGCTCTTATCACAAGGTACTTAGTAGCACCGGGTGTTGGATAATACAGATGCCCTATGGACCTGCTTTATTCAGATCAATCAAAACTACTTGAATTGCAGTAGCACAAGTGGCACACATATGTGGTGAAATGCACCAAAAAAAATTTGTTCATGGAGTTTCAAGCTGGGCCCAATTCAACTACGGCTGCAGGGGGGCAACAGGGACCAGTTCTGTATCCCCGTGTGTCCCCGCAAAGTTTCTTTTTTTTTAATGTCCACCGTCATGTTCGGCCAAACATGACGGTGGACATTTGCAAGTGACTGATGTACATGGACTTGATGGATGCCGTGTGCTGTCATCGAGCTGGGAAAGCCCCCACACCACTAAGTTCTAACATCACAGTACTTACTGGCCATCAGGCTTGGATCTTCCAGGCCCAATGACCAGTATTTACTGCGCAACAAGCTCGGATAGGCTGATGTTGATGACCACTATGTCCTGGTCATCAGAATGGGGCTTCTCCGACTTGATTGCCAGAAAAAACTGGTCATCGAGCTGGGAGAGGCTGTGCTTGGCAGCCATATTATGCCCTGTTCATCAACCCGCGGCCTCTCCGAAGTCAAATTCAATGACCAGTACCTACTGATCATCAGACCAGGCAATCCCTAGAACAATGACCAGGACATACTGGTCATCGCGCCGACCTTTCTGAGCTCGGTGGTCATTATATACTGTCCACTCAGCTTGGCGAAGTGCAGCTGGCTGGACAGTATGTACTGTTCATCAAGCCGCGACTTTGCCAGCCCGAGCTACATAAAATTCATACCACTCCTTCAAGCTGGGAAAAGTCCGGCTCAACAAATAACACATACACTGGTCATCAAGGCTAAGTAGGGTTTTTCCCGGCCCAGTGACCTATAATCGAGTGGAGTGTATCTCCACTTGACGGCCGGTAGACACCGGTCACCAAGTGGAGAACCTCTACACTCAATGGCAAGTAAAAAAAAATCATGGGATGGAGAATCCCTCCACTTAATGGCATTAAAAACCGGCCATCAAGTGGAAGATGTCTCCACTCAATGGCTGGGAATTTAGATATGGTCATTGAGTGGATACCCCTCCCCTTGCTGCTTGTCCAACAGCCATTGAATGGAGGGTATCTCCACTCAATGGTTGTACACCCCATTCATCTAGTGGAGGGTGTCTGAGCTTGATGAATGATAAACACCAGTAAGTGTTGAATCCCAGAGTGTACCAAGCATCAGGTGGAGGTACCCTCCACTCAATCAAAAGCGTGTATGCAATAGAGTGGATCAAAGATCACCCGTAGTTGAAAATCAACTCAATATAAACACAAGCTTGAGTCACACATGCTAGAACAGCTGACATCAGACACAGTTCCCTGAGGAACATACAATCTGGCACTCTCCAGAGAGTGCCACACATTCCCCCCTGGTGAGTGAAGAGCTGCGCCAAAAACAGACCCAATGTCCACTCAAAAAGACACATTCTGATAATAGCTGGTATGGCTAGCCGCTAGATAGCATCAGGCCATTCTAGCCAAAATTGGAAAAGATTGTTTTAAACCACTCTGGTAAGTGATCAAAGATTTCAGAAGACTGAGAGTTTGATTTCTTCACATCAGAAACAACCTCTAACTAAACATATCAAGTAGCAGATAAAATCTAATAGAGAATTCACCTAATAGCAGGTGAGTTGACCACCGCCTAAGAATGATGTAGATAGAAAGAAAGTATGAGAGAAAGAACAGAGTTCTTTCCTCTGAGTGATAAGAGCGGGCTAAAGCAATACTTCAATCATTAGCTGCTGCTCGTAGACCAATGGTCCTTACTTGGATGGGGCTGTTTAGCTTCCTTATCCAGTTTATTGCATGTGAGTGAAACAGTGTATGAGAGCTGTAACATTGTCTAAAGTCATGAAAAGTTGTTTGCTCTCAGTTAGACCTCTTGTTTCTTTCTCTGGCATTTGCTTGGAACACAACCACTCACCAATTGGCTCTCCTACTCTAGGAGTGGAATTGGGTTGGTTCCTCTGGCCCTGTTTGACTAAGTCTGAGGAGTTAGGATGTGGCAGTTAGCACTTCATCTGAATCATGCTGTCAGATGGATAGCCTGCTGCTTACCTTTAGTGCTAGCATTGGTTATTCAATCTGAAAGAGACTGTTGTTGGCCAGGATTTTCTTTAAGCTTAATTTTCTTGCTCACTTGTGTCGGACCTGCATGCATCAGATTGATGTGTCAGTTTTATGACCTGCAGCATATTTTGGACTGCGGAAAATGCTAAGTTCCGCAGCTGTTTGATCTCCCGGCTGCTTTCTCAATTTATGAGATTGTTGCCATTTGCCTTGGCATGTATTCTCACAGTAAGAAAGTATCCTAGTACCTTTGTGCACAGGGTCTTCTTTCAGATATCTCTTGATCTTGGCTTCAATTGTTTTGAATTTTTTATCTGCTTCAAATTCAATCACAGTTTTTGGAGTAGGATCTGGTGTTGCTGGCTTGGGGGTAGCTGGATTTTGCTTCCTCTTCATGGTGCTGCAGCTGCAGGGAGATGTTCTGAGGGTTTGAGGAGCAGTCTGTGGCAAGCTTAAACAGCCTCTCTAGTGGAGGAGAGCCCTGCAGGGTCCCTGTCTCACAGAGAGGCTTGCCCCCAAGGCACCAATTCTGGCGTGGGAGCTGATGTGCCTTGGGCCTGACCAACCCCCATTTTTCCTTTGATCCACTATCTCACATCCAATTTTTGCCCAAAAGGGACATGAGTGGTGCGGCCTTGTAGGCTATCTTCTTGCGCAGTCAACCATCCAACAATCAGCTTTTTATCCCCCCAGATGGCTGCTAGACATCCTTGCAAAATCCCTGCTGAGCTTGCTCCACCCAACGATGTAACCATTACGATACATGTATTTGTAGCGGCATGTAAAATATCTTAATGTATCACTGTTAAACTGTAATGGTATTGTAACACGCTCCCGCTCCGTTACACGGGAATTTTTGTTTTGTGTAATGGTGTGCCAATGCGCTACATTTTTTTTTAATTTATGTCTTGAGGGACCACAGCTCCAATACATAATAGGCTGTAATGGCACATAACAGTAACAGCGGCCCGATGCGCTATGTTGAGCTTGGAAATGATGTATTGGCGCATTTGATACATTGTATTGTTAGCACATCAGTGTGCCAATGCACTACACTACTTTTCAATGATCATGTAATGGAACCCAATTACAATACACTGTATATGCCGCTACAATACATGTATTTTAATGGTTACATCATTGCTCCAACAAATGGAGTTTTTTTTCCAAGCATACCAATACAAATATTATGCATCCAATGTGAATTCAGAATTGAAGATGTTCAAAAATATGCATTTTCATTTAATTATTGGGAGCTACTGTAGCGCAGCAGAGGTGGCTAAGGTCCATGACAGGAACTCGTCTCCGACCGCAGAGGTACCCGAAGGGTATCCTAAGGTCCCTGCCTCTATGAAAGAAGCAACAAAGTCTTAGAGATACGCGCACTCACGACAGACTCGGCAATACGATAGGCAAGCCCACTAGAGCCAACCCAGGCCTAGGGACGGTCCCTTGAAGTTGAGGGACCCAGTCGCCTACATGAAAGAATGAGGACCAAGGCCTAAACCGACAGGTACTTAAACCACTGAGCTCAGTAGGTTTGCACTCCAGTCCTTATTCCACTCCATTCATTCCGTTTCCAAGCGTGTCACTGCTACAAATTTCTTGTCCTCCTGCCCTCCCTTCAATAATGGGTTATAGCGGTAGAAGGAAAGGAAGAGGAAAGGGAAGAGGGCAGAAGATGACAAAAGAGGCACAGAAAGAAGAGAGAGGAAAGAAGGAAGTAAGATATAATTGCAAGACTAGGTTAGGAGGTTGGGGGCTCACATTAGGCCCTCCTAAGAGGCCTCCTGCTAGGCGCTCAAGAGCTGTCTCGCGGAAGAAGAACCCTCTAGGCGCCCCAAGCGCTCAGCACGCGCGGGTGCGCTGGACGAAGTCTTACGGCTTGCTCCAGTAGAGGAGGGCTCTTCACGCAGTCGACCCATACACCGGGAAACTTGGAACCCCCCCCCCCCCCCGCAAAGGGGGTTCGGGCTTCCCTAGGAGAGTAATAGCGCAAGGGATAACCCAAAGCGCACACCCTCTGAAAAATGTACAGCTAGAATAAAACAACTGAGGCAAATGAAACCCACATGGACAAGCAGAAAATACTGCTTCCATGCACTTACTACAGATGTAGAAGTGTACAATCAATCCTAGAATCTTGGAAGCATGATGTTAGAAGCTTTCTAACTTTTACAAATATGTGGCCTATGTAGGATTGAAGGCCAGATGCAGGGCTTCAATTTGGCACCTGGGCGGCCAATTTGGCTCACAGGATGTTATGGTGGTGTGATGCCAAAGCATGAAACCCGCCAAATGGGTTGAGGCGGTCCTCAGCACTCACGCCAAATTTCCCTGTTTACTCCCAAATCTTTGGAGGCTTGCCAGCCTGCCAACTCAGAAGGGAGGACTGACTAAGTTTGGTCTGTGGTGCTGCCACTGGTGACCCGCAAACACCCGGGTGTTTCGGTGTCTACCCGGGTCAACTGGGATACGAGCCTCACCCCCGTCCCGACCCCCGGGTTACACCTGTAGTCGGGTTTGTCCAAAGGGGTCTATGATATATGCAGTCCCGGGACAGGGCCAAGCAGCAACTGAACCCAACACACACACCTACTTTGGCCTGATAAGAGCAAGTAAGTCATTCCTTGTTGAGAAGGCGTATGTATTATAGACTGGATAGGAATCTGATGGCCACATCAATCTGACTGGACCAACCCGACTGATGAAAGATACAATTCGGACAGACTAGATGGCCCTCCGCGATTCGAGCAAACCGAAGCCGAACTATCTGGGTTCGCATGCCAAGGAGGAGAAGCAGTCGGTCTGGAAGAAGATTATCAGCCAGGAGATGAACGATCCCGAGTGTCGGAAAGCTAACACCGGCATCCTCGTTGGCTTCGCCGTCTTTTTCTCCTCGATCGCTTTCTTTAAAGTCGCCGGTGACCTCCTCGTCCCTGCCTTCTGAATATCCTGCGTCTCAAGTTCGTCCTCCTGGTCCTACTTCACTCCTTTCCGTCTTTCTGGGTATTCGAGATTTTTTTTTGAAGCTAATGTGCTTTCTTTTTTATACTCTTTAGTGTTCTTTCCCCACGATGCAGTATGGGGGGTTTTATTGGTATCGTATCGAAAAGTTGATGCAACATATCTGCCCTCCTAACATCGCATTGCAAAAGCGATACGAATTATCGGTATCGCTTCGCAAAAGCGATGCAAGAATCCAAGAAATTTTGTATCGCATCACGATAACGATAATTATCGTCTGTATCGCGCAAAATTCACAATACAAAAATACAATACAACACGCTATTGTATCAATGTGTATCGGCCGTCTTACAGATGAACGGGCCATATTGATGATATGGGGCCCTTTCTGGTCGGATGTGTCTCCAAGTGCTGTGATGGGCCCTTTAACCACTCCGGTAAACTAGCAACAAGTTATTGGATTTGGGGGTATACAGTTGCGAACGTCAATAACCCGCACATTTTGTTGGGTCCGGACCAAACTTAACACAAGTCCCCTGCTGCGGGGTGCACCAGCCATTTGGCCGAGCTTAACAAAGCCTCACTGTGAGAGCCCCGAAGGGGCAGCCCCGCAGGGCCTCTGTCTCACAGAGAGGCTTACCTGCAAAAACCTGTATCTGGCCTGAGAGCCCCAGGAATATCAGCCTTTATCAGGCTTTTTTTCACTCTTTTCATTTTCAAACATCAACCATTGGCCCGTTGTGGTCGCCCTTCTGGACTTAAGAAGTGCTTGGGAGTGCGCTTCTTCTGATGCAATTTGGGCCTTGTAGCTGCTGATAAAATTCCTGATCCTCCCGGTTGAAATTTCCAATCATGGAGGAAAAGTGGTGTAAGGGTTCTGTGAACCCTCACTGGTGGCGACGGCGAAAAGGCACGAGAGCGAGGTGGCAGGCCTTTGAGGTTCTAGTTCCAAACGTTGGGGCTATATTTCAAAGGCTAGTCGAGAGAGATTAGATCTCTCTGTGGCTAGATACAATCATCAGATGAAGAGGAAAGGAAAGGGGCTCACCTAGTCGAGAGAGATTAGATCTCTGCTTGACTAGGGAAGCGCGGGGTTGAGTCCAAGTACTCGAGTTCGTGGGGGGTTTAGGGTTAGGTGATCCCATAACCCCTTGTGTGAAGACCCAGTGTCAATGGGCTTCACAAGTGGCCGTGTAGGGAGTGAGATTTACTGTACAGAACTGTACAACTCTATTAGTCATCTCAAAGGAGCCAATCTCCAGCTCATGGGAGGAGGGCAATGGTGGCATGCCTACCACCAATTTGAAGAGGAGATGCAGGTCTTTCACCGGTTCAAGAGGCGGGCAACATGCCCTCTGGGAAGTGGGGGATTTGGGGGCACAAAGTTGGCCACCTGCAAAAAACACCAACTGCACGCGGGGCTCTCACGCCAGGAATCGTGGATTGCACGCAAGTCCCTCCCTGACGGGCTCCCTGACGGGAGGTCGCACTTCGTGCGAGGCGCTTCGCGCCCCTGCCCCCCGGCAGGCGAGGGACTTGTCACCCGACCGGTCCGCATATTCCCTCCTTGAAGGATCGTTCCCGCGCGCGCGGGGGACATCCTTCAAGGGTGTGTTACACCCAACCAGCGGCATGCCAAACTTGCCAAACATGGCAGTTTGGCTGCCATTTACACTCGATCGACTTTGCAAATGTCGATCGATTTCGTTCCTCTTGTCACATTTTTTCATATCCCCCCCAGGACCTAACCCAGGACCTAACCTAAGGGCTGGTTGGGGTGGTTGAGAGGTGGGATGTTGTCGGATTCCGACTTCGTCGAAATCTGAACTTCAAGTCGCGCGAGGTATGGCAGCCAAACTGCCATGTTTGGCAAGTTTGGCATGCCGCTGGTTGGGTGTAACACACCCTTGAAGGATGTCCCCCGCGCGCGCGGGAACGATCCTTCAAGGAGGGAATATGCGGACTACTCAGGTCGGCTCGCTTCGCGAGTCCCCCGAATTCTCGAGGGACTTTGTTAAGTTCGCGCCGGGCGCGACTTGTCGGTATGGTTGTGGGCGCCAGGAGGTGCCCGCCAAAGTGCGCCGGGCGCGCCCTTTTTCCCACAAAAGGGGGGCCGGTGGCGCGCACCTTGCAGCCCTAAAGAGATATGGCCTGGTGTTATACCTCTCCGGGGGAGAGTTGATGCCCGCTACAATTGTGTAGTCGGGTGGTACCTTTTCTTCCTTCCCCGGCGGGGTTTTTACATCTTCGACTTCCATTTGATGGAAAATCCAGGACCCAGGAGCGCGCGGCCAGAACTTAGTAACCAAAATGTATGAATGTTCCAAGCTACTTTGGCTCACAACCAAACATAATACACTCAATTTAAAGGATTTTCTCCTGAGCAGCCCAGCTACGTGATTGACATTGATGCAAATGAAGACACTCAAGCTGATGAATCCAACTGGGATCCACAAGAGCTCTGGGTCGCTTAATCTTGTTCCCTATCATTTTTTTTGGCCTTTCATTGCATGTACCTACTTAGAATAGTGTTATGAAAACATGGCCAAGGAGAAGGCAGGCAAGAAGGCGGTGGCCGAGGAGAAGGCAGGCAGGGAGGCGGATAAGCACTCTCAACATAATCATCTGGCAGGTAACACTTCTGTAGCACCTACGCAGAAGTCTGCTAGGATAGTGCGGGGTGCTTTGGTCTAGCTCAGTTCTTTGATTTTGTTTGGTGTTACGTTGTGAGAACTCCTTTTGGGACAGGTGGCAGCTCTGTGAGGGGGAGATAACAAATATGATATTGCAGTTAAGCAATATTTATGTTATGGGTGGTTTGAAGGACCTGCCCCTCTATTGTACTACACAAGGATTCTGACAACAAAATTTATTTATTTATGGTGTTCAAAGTTGGTTTGCATAATTTTATGCATGCATAAATCATAAAATCATAAAATCTTTTTTGCAGGGGATATGACTGTCTGATTATGTAATACAAAATTTCCACACCAAAATATTTTTATGATTTTATGATTTATGCATGCATAAAATTATGCAAACCAACTTTGAACACCATAATTGTTGTGGCAAAACCTTGACAGAGATCACTATGTGCAGTAGTCTCTATCAGACTTAGATCAAAACAATGTAGATGATGTGCAATGACACAAGCTATTTAAGAACCTGAGTATGATCACAGGTGTTGGGTGAGTGGATGTTTGAGATTGCACTTAGGGTGTTCAAAGTTGACTTGCATAAAATCATAACACCATAAAATCATAAAATTCTAAGCTGAAAAAAATATGTTGCACCCAAGCACTCAAATTAGAGCAACATTTCTAGAAATTAATGATACATATGAAATCATCACTTGAAAGTTTTATGATTTTATGATTTTATGCATTGAAAATTTTATGATTTCAACTTTGAACACCTTAACTGTTAAATGAATGAGTGACTGATTGGTTGGTGGCTGCTATTCACATGCTGAATTCAGATGAGGGGGGAGGAAGAGCTCCTTATATAGTCTATTTACAAGGCGGCCAACTCGTGGTTCTAGCCCTAAGTCTAATTGAATATGCATATATGGTTTTCAAAGTTGAAGTTCATGCATGTATAAATGCATAAATCATAAATTCATAAAACTTTGTTTGCAGGGGATCTCACCAATCTGCTTAAGTAATCTTTGGCTTTCCCAGCCAAAGAATTTTTATGAATTTATGATTTACACATTTATGCATGCATGAATTCCAACTTTGAAAACCATAATACAAACATGGCCAACTTGTGGTTCTAGCCCTAAGTCTAATTGAATGTGCACAAAAAAATATGACCCCTTTGTGGTTGGCTCTAATACCATATTATGTACTACCAATGTACTACTATACTATGTACTTACATTGGATGAAAACCATTTGACCAAAATAACTTTTGACTGAGTGGAGCTATCCTAGTGGTTCAAGTGAGTGACTAGGGGCTAAATGGAAGACTTCCCTTTGCTTCTGTAGCCCCCTACAGAGTCAGATCAGATGCTGTAAAAGCCAGAAAAGATTTACAGGAGCTTTTAATACACTACGTGGACCTACAGATTTTTTAAAATCAACCACAAGCTGCTCTCTCATCAAAACTGGCCGATCTCAGCGGAGCTGCTCTCAAACCGGCCAATCTCAGCGGAATTTTACCCAATAAATACAAACATCAAGAAAATGGCTCCAAAGCAATCCACAACTACCTTGGCTCAACAAACTCAGTCCTCCGCTCCCAATGAAAGCTCGCAATGGCGCCCTGGTTGTGCTAAAGGCTTGCAGGGATATAATGCTGATGACTGTGCAGCGCTAGTCGAGGCGGTCAAAGTGTTCCTTCCCCTTGGATCTCAGGAGTGGGGGTATGTTCTTGAAAAATACAACTCTTATGCAAAAGATAACAAACGTGCAATCCAAGAACAAGAGTCAATAAAACTCAAGTTTCAAGCATTAGTGAAGCACCTGAAGCCCACTGGCAATCCTGATTGTCCTTTGCATGTCCGAGAGGCTAAACTGACCCAGAAAGAAATGGACAATTGAGCCCATCTTGTTGCTTGCAATGATGAGGGTTATGAAAGTGACAATGAAGAGTAAGTACTTCATTTCCTTTTCATCTACATCAACCAAGTTGGCTGATTTAAGCGTATGGATAGAGCCCCTATCCCCTTGTCAATGGATATCAATTCCACTCAACAGACTGTGATGGCTCCAAACAATTCCCAGGGTATTGATCACAACGAGCCGTCTGAAGAGCTCGAGCTCCCACCTCTGCCTCAACCTTTGTCTCCAGCCAACACCACTGAAAATCTTTCACCAAACGCAACATTTTCATCCTGGGTTAATGCTCCAAAGGACTCTCCATCCTCGGCCGCCAATGAGTTCTTGGCTTTGACTGCGCCTCAAACTGGACCACACCGAGTTGGTATCACACAACCTGCAAGACAAAGCAGCCCTCTCAAGCCCACTGTTTGATTGGGAGCCGCCAGTCATTCCCCTAACACCCAACCGGCGGCTGGCTTAGAGCAGCAGCTGACTGCTTTCTTTGATCCAGCAGCTCGGGAGAAGCGTGACAGGGATAACAGTAAACAGCATGAACACCTTCTATGCTATGCAGCTGCGAGACACCAACAAGACAATTGAATCCCTTCACAACAAAAACAACCGCTTGTGTATGGGTGATCAGGCCAAATCTAACGAACTCAAAGAGAAGATGACCAAGCTCCGACAAGATTGAGCTCATGCAGATGATTTCTTCTAATCATCTTTTCAGCTCCCAGCCAGTTCCTTTCAGACGCATGAACTATCAAGGAAGCAATGCCCATAATGGTTTACCTGCTGCGAACTCCTCCACTAGTCACCCAATGAATGAACTTGACCCAACTCTCCGAACGCAAACAGAATGAGATTATATACTATTCCCAGCTGCCATCACCAATCAATGCACTACTGCCAATCTACTATCACCGATGCAACTATCTGAACTTTTTTTTGGTTAAGATGTTTACTGTCAAATCTTTACAGAAACATCTTTGATATCAATCTTTTTATTTGTTATGCTTTTTACTGAAATGCCCAATCTACTATCACTGATCCAACTATCTCTCTGATTTCACAACTATGTCTCTGATTTCAATTTAGCTGTTATGCTGTTTACTGAAGCATCTCCAATGTCATCATTCAAGAGCTTTGAAAGCTGAGATAAGTAAATAGTCATATCTAAGTTTATTAAAGACAGACAATCACAAAAACAAAGATCAAGGGTTTCCCCTACAAAATAATAACAAGAAAAAAAAGAAAGTCAAACAACAACACCAGAACCAATACCCATCCTCTTCTAGAGAGGTTGCAAGTATTGGGCAGATAACCCCCAGCGCGCCGCATTTAAGGCAATTGCAAAGGGGGGTCATCGAGAATTAACCCTCAAACTGCGCAAGTGCAACAGCGGAGGGGTTGAGGACGAGCTGCCAGCTGGAAGTGCAGTGGCAGAGAACGTCCTGGGGTTAGAAAAATCCAAACCCCAGATTTATATACCCCAACCAACTCACCCACCTTGAGTTTTTGGGTATGTATGTCTACAAGAACTGTGCGGGCAGTCGCGAGGCAGCAGCGTGGCGGTGGCGTCGCCCTCCATGCTGTATGTTGTGTGTACCATGGAGGGTTGAGTACTGGCTGTACCAGTCACTATGCTCCAAGGCAGCGGGTTGCCCCTACTACAAAGGTTTGCCACGATGGTTGCTACATGCCGCGCCACCCACTCTGCTTGCCTCGCGCATTTCATTTGCAACACAGCGGGGCAGAGTCGGGGCGCTCAGCCGGCGCACCAGCAGTGCAGGTGCCACATTGGCGCCACTGGGGCTCATGAGGACACACAGTCATCGTGACGCCCCCTGTCATGAACCGGGGCGCCACCGGTTGAGGTGACGCCCTCATGGGCAACATGGGATTGCCATTGAACTGGGCGCCCCAGGGACGCCCTCATCTGGCACCCCTACGCGGCGTAGTACGCCGCCTCGGCAGGGGGGGCGCCCCACGGGTCCATCATGGCGTCGCCGAGGCTGGCCGCCGGCAGGACGGGGGGCGCCTTGGGGTGAGTATGGCCCCGGGGTCGCCCGAGAGTCATCCACATGCCTCCACGGCCGTACCGCCGGCCTGTTGAGGCGTAGGCCCAGAGAGGCCCCATCGGAGCCTTCGAGCTGGGTCGGGCGGGCCGTGTGGGCAGCCCTGAGGGGTGTGGGATGCGGGCAGCGCATTCAACAACCCCCAGAAACACCTTGAAGAGACCCTTGGGGTTCATCATGGCGTTGCCAAGGCTGGCCGCCGGCAGGACGGGGGGCGCCTTGGGGTGATTATGGCCCCGGGGTCGCCCGGGAGTCGGCCACATGCCTCCACGGCCATACCGCCGCCCTGTTGAGGCGTAGGCCCAGAGAGGCCCCATCGGAGCCTTTGAGCCGGGTCGGGCGAGCCATGAGGGCAGCCCCAAGAGGTGTGGGATGTGGGCGGAGGGCGCTTGCATTCAACGACCCCCAGAAACACCTTGAAGAGACCCTTGGTTTCACCTCAGAGGTGAGGCAAGGTGAAACTGTAACGCTTCCTTCCCCAGCACTTGGTGAGGTGAAACCATAAACACTTCCTGCCCCAGCCAAGATCCGCTTCTCATACAAAACAACCACTCAGACCCCACTTCACAAATTCACACACCTAGGTGTAGTTCAGAGAAGTCTTGATTTATTGCAAACACTTAAATTCCAGTAGTAGTAAATCTAACAAAAACAATGGTTAATAAAAGATAGGAAAATATGTGAAAACATTGAATAATTTTACCTATTGAGGTTTAGTTTTATTAACTAGACAGGCTGTTGATGTTGGCAATAGACTATGAGAGAATATGTAAAGTGAGAAAATATAAAAGAGCATTGAGTTGATGAAACCTAAGATTGAGAAACAGTGAGCAAGCAAAGTACCTCTCCTCCCCCTGATCAAGTATCCTCTGTGTCTTGAGAACTATGCCTGCGCTTGACTGAGATGCACTGATTGATATGACATTCGGATGAGTGCTTGATAATGTTGACTTTACCTTGATTCAATATTGGCGGGGTTCAGTCAATGGTGTGGAGTGTGATCTTGAAGGTACCGGGTTTGTTTGCTCTGAGAGCTTGAGATGAAAATTCTAGAAGCTTATTTGAGATTGAGATTGAGCATGTGACATGTAGTGAACATTTCATCCAACACCAGGACCACACAATCATCAATCAGCGGCTGAAATGGGCCCCACTGATGAGCCAGGTATGCCTTTTCTCCACTACTTCAGTTGTTTGTGACACAAAGGCTCACATATTCCTCCTTTTCAAAAGGCTAAACCCACGAAGAGAGTGTTACATACTATGTATTTCCCCAAGCAAGAGAAGGACTGGCACCAGCATGTCAAAAATGCCGCACACAAGAACAACGTCCAACAGCGCAATGAATTGAGGAGGTCAAGGGTACCCCTTGGGAGGCTGATCCAACTCAGGAACAGGACAACTGGCAATTTCATGAAGAAGACATTGCTCATGAAGATTGTACATGGGCTCACATGATCGCACTGATTGGGGGACTTAACACACAGATGCTTGAACCAGAGACGAATGATTCTTCGCCTCTAGAGCCTGGGGTTTAATATTGACAGCAATTCCATTTAACTGATGATTCTTGTATGGAAAACCTCCATAAATCACTTTTGCATACTGTGAAAACCCATTCATTAACCTTTCCACATAGGACCTTAAATGAGAGGCAATGGTCATTAATTGGTGTCTATACTTTGCCCCTTCCCACGCCAAATGTAAGTCTGACTGATCCACCAATGGATGTGTTAATGTTTTATCTGCTTGCTATCTAGATTGAATTTCTTCAGATCAAAATCCACAATGCATGTTTCACTTGTTACAAATCACAAGACAAAACTTTCCAAGTCATAATCAAACTGCACAACACTGAATCACCAATTCTTGCCTCACATTAACTGAAGATTACCCTTCCTATCACCTCCATCTGGCCCCTAACTCAACTTTTACTCAAAAGGAATAATAGAATGTGATGGTTCTTGGTCTTCAGGGTTTTAAACCCTGAAGCGGCGCAGCCGCCTTGGCCTCTAGTTCAATCCTAAATCCTGAGCAAAAGCTCGTGCTTGTGATTGAGAGAGCAAAAACATTTGAGAGCAAAAATACATTGAGAGCAAATTATAACCACCCATGATAATATCTGCTGATCCAACACCTCCTCTGACTATCAGGAAAGAGCATTTGATGAAACAATCGGCCCAGGATGACATGCTCATCTTCAACTGCTTGATACACAATTTGGGTCTGATTAATGTGTACCGACCAACATCGGACTTGATGTAATCGCACACATAATTCTAGGAATTCTTCTCGGAACTCATGATCCGTTGGAGGCAAGGGAAGTTTCAACCTGCTGAACAAGCCTTGAATCGCGTGCATACCCCACTCGGCTGCCTGTCGAGCAGATACAAGCTGTTTGTTCAAGACTTTGAGCCGAGCAAAGTCAACTGGATCTTCAGGAAGCCAATCACCTCTCTTCATTGGAGCCAAGATACGGTAATCAAGTCGATTGGTGCAACATTGGAAGGCCGTGTTGCTAATCACTTGATAGCCCGGTGGTGTCTTGTTCATAAGCTTGCCGTAAAGCCTCTCGGCAATGGTGGAGTTGTGCCGTGATCCTGGGACATTGAGGATTGCGTGGATGATCGTTCCATCGGGGGCAAAGGTCAAGATGTTGCTGCAGTAATGCGAGCAAGTCCATCCATTATAATAGGCATTCTGTAGCCTACCAATCAAAATGATGAGCTGATGAAGCCATGAAAATATTTAAAAAGGGATGAGCAAAATGAAACAAGCTACTTACTCTTTGTTGTCTGCAACATTCACTGGTAGATTGAGTCCATCAATAAATCCAATACATTTCTCCAAAAGCGGGTACTTTTGTTTAATCAAGCTACCATAGTATTTGCAGGTTGCTTCACGTGAGGGCCAAGATATCCTTCCAATATTGAGATCCTTCAGTACGGAAATCAGACAAAATGGGGCATGTTGAAGATTGCAAGTGCAAACGGCAGCAGTGATTGCAAATAGCTGTTGGAGAGTGTATTGAGCCATACTTGAACTGAGCCAATGCAACACTAGTGCAAGGCCACCCGCAGCATCCAGAGATTGACAAGCAGGTTGGGGGTTGCCATTTGCGTTGACATCCAGTCGGGGTATCATTGACAAATCCCACGCAATGCTGAAGTGGACGAGTAAGGCTTCAAACGTTTGAATTTCCACACCCATGACAGTTATAAACGCCCGATCATTCCCAGCATCTCGTAAATGAGTCCAAGCACTGCTATATCAAGGATTCCCAGTGAGGTCGGGCCTTGTAAGGTATGTTCAAAGGGTTTGGATTGGCACTTGTTTGCCTAATAAAGCCAAGGCCACAATTACCATTACAGCTTCGTTGTCTTTGTCCTGGCGGCGGCTTTCCAAGATATCCATACTTTTGTATTTAAAATAGAAGTGTCAGCATTATCAACGCTGTGGTATACAAAATGGGAAAAATCAAAAGTTTTTCTCTCATTTGCGTAATTAGTCATAGAATTCCTCAAGGTAAAACCATATGGACCCCAGAAAAGGAATCTACGGCCAAAGTACCCCCTAGTCCCCACTGGAAGCGTAACCAGAGCCCCACTACACTGGAAGTTAGCCCTTTGGACAACCTGTAGCATCCCATCAAACCCCTGTCACGCATCTCAAGTCACCTTTCCCTCACTATACACATACACAACCATATGTCCCCTGTTCCACTCTAGCTCCACTACATATATTAGTTTGTATTTGTTTGCCATCCGCATTACATCATGTAGCACTGCCCCTGCGGCTGTGCCCTGCAACCCCATTGTTCCCCGCCTCATTTATGCACCTCCTCGCATAAATTAAGCACAGCCTCACTCATGCACGCGCCCCTTGCATAAATTGTACACAGCCACTCCTGTATTGGCACAGCCCCCCTGGAGCAAAAATCCCTCACATTTGTCTATATAAGGAGCTCTCTCCCCCCCCATTTTTGTTCCTCAGTCTATTACTCATCAGTGATTTACTCACCACCTATACTCATAACACTTACAACTTACTACTACACTCATAACAACCCTTACATAGCAATACAACCTTATACTGTGTCTCGAACAAACTCATCTTGAGCATACCACTCCTATCACCTTATTAAAACTTGCCAAGCGGAGCTTGGTGGGTCTTGTAGCTGGTAGTATAGAAGGGCAGAGCTTGCAACTCCTTCATACCCTTCTCCATTCAGCAAAAGGGTTTCACAACCACTTTTGAGTCTTACAACGCTGGGTCGCTACGCTAACCATAGCGGTTAGTGTAGCGTAGCGCAGCGCAAATGCGCTATTTTTTAGCGTAGCGTTAGCGCAATTGCACGCATATGCGCTAACGCTACGCGCACGCGGTGCGCAGCTATTTTAGCTGATAGCGTAGCGTTAGCGCAGATGCGCGCACTTGCGCTAACGCTACACATGCAGGGCGCAAAAGAGCGCGCGCTACGCTGCGCTACAGCGCCTTTAGCGGGAAAAAAGCGCTTTTTTTCCGCTAAAAGCGCTGTAGCGCAGCGTAGCGACTGTAGCGGCGCGCTAACGCTAACAAAGAATTGGCGCGCTGTTAGCGCCGCTGAAAATTAGTGCAGCGTAGCGGCGCTAACAGCGCGCTAACGCTATGCAAAATAGATGGGCGCTTTTTGCCGCTACGCTAACACGTAGCGTAGCGTAGCGACCCAGTGTTGGCATTATGATTGTCCAACCAACAAGCTATTGGGAAGAAGGAACTTAACTAGTTGGTTGTTACGTGATCTTGCTATGGTTGATGGTTGTGGTGATCTTGCTATGGTTGATGGTTGTGGCTGTGCAATCTGCTTGGGTTTTTGTCAGCCCTCCGCTAACTCAGACAGCGCGGAGAGCCAACAAAGAGACTCAAAGGTGTCTCCGTCGGCAGGATCCATGTAACTGCCGGGCAAGTCAGCCAGAAAGCAGTGCGTACGGCAAGGACTTACCCAGAAGTTGTGCGCTAGTTGATTTTATATGCCCGCTTAACAGCGGGCAAGAAGAGGCTGGAAGATGAGGTCGAGGACCTCTCCTCCTATATAGTACGGGGCTCTTGCCTGAAGCAAGTTCCCCAGAGTTTTTTGGTACCAAGCCCGTCCGCATTGCTGAGCAGAATCAGCAATTGGGGCCTTTACCTCTCGAACTCCCTTTTCCTTCATACCCTCAACTCCCTCGACTCAAACCCTACAACCTTCCCTCCATCTCCACCAACCTCCAAGTGCGACTCCCTTCGGCCCTTGACTTCACCCCGCGGATACTAGTAAGTCTCCAAACCAGGTAAAGTCAAGAGGCTCTCCTCCTTCTCTCCTTCTCTCTTTGTTTGGCGCTTGGATCCTTGAGATCCCAGCGAATACTATTCTTTGCTAGGCCCCTCTTACCCAAGAGGTGTGGCTCCTCCTCTCGCACTGTCGATTGAGTAGAGATAGACTTCGGTCTAAGTGTTCTTTTTAGTTTTCTCCGCTTCCCCAGCGCTGTATCCCTTGATACCCAGTATCAATTCTATTCAGAGTACCGTCACCTTAGAGACCCCTGACAGTTTTGGTAGTATAGCTATTTGGTGAGGCTGACCAAATCTGGTTGTCACAAGCAATGGGAATGCAAGTTTATAGGGGGGCTGTATTTTTGATTCAATTATTTCAAATCTGACTCTGTAGGGGGCTACAGAAGCAAAGGGAAGTCTTCCAATAAACTTCAAAATCTAATTATGCAATAATAAATCTCAGAATATACCTCCTTCTCATGTATTCAACCATCACTTTATGTAATTTGATACTTGAAACAGATTTGGCACACCACAACATTTTTTTTCTTGAATTGTTGGCCGGTTTTTTTTTCTGCTTTTTTTGCATCACATGTAAGTCTGCAGATTATGGATTTTGTTAGAATATCTGTCTCTCTGTTTGCTCACATTCCCCTACTTTCCCCAGTCCCCAGTAAAGTTTCCAGTGGCCAGCCCCAGTCCCCAGTAAATTATTCTGTCTCCAGTTCCCAGTAAAGTATCCAGTCCCCAGTAAAGTACTCAGTCCCCAGTCCCCAGTCCCCAGTAAATTATCCAGTCCCCAGTCCCCAGTCCCCAGTAAAGTATTCTTTCCCAGTCTCCAGTAAAGTTCCCTGTTCCTGTCCTGTCCTCTGTCCCAGTTCCAGTTCCAGTTCCAGTCCCTGTCCCCTATCCCAGTTCCTGTCCTGTCCCTGTCACTGACTTGTTACAGATGTTAGTTTATTTTGTCTTGTATGTTACATGCTGTTAGGCCCCCTCTGGATCTTGTGCAGGGGGCTCTCTAGTTGTGTATACGTATCCGCTCCTCAAGTATGAAATAAAATTATCGAGTCAGAGCCCAACAACAAGAGACCCACTTTTGCCCAACCTGAGTCAAGCTCCTCTTTCAAAAACCCCCACTACTCGCCTCCCATATTCTCAGTCAACAAGCGTAACCTCAACAGATTTTAGTTCCTTTTTTCATGTTACAATTTTTACATGGTAGTGAGATACAATGTAAATTTCATTCTTTTCAGTTCCTTCTTTAACTTTACACATGATCTCTTTTGCATGGGATATATCATGTCAGAGATGAATTGTAAAATTCTGTTGTGACAAATATCAGTTGTACTTTTACATTGTGCCTTTTGCATGGGCCGTCTTTACATGGGGCCTTATTTTGATGATCACATGTAAAATTCAACCAATGCCCTCTATGGTACAATTTTACATTGTATGGGATTTACAATGTGGATGCAGTGTAAAGCATACATTGTAAAAATGAACATCCCTGTATAATAGTGGGGCAGGTCTTTCAAACCACCTGCAACAGTAGTTTATACTTAGCTGGAATATCATATTCTTATTTGCCCCTCAAAGGGCTGCCAACTCATCCTGAAGGAGCTCCTACAGCGGGGGGCTGAAAGGAGATTTTTTTTGGTCAGATTTCCAGCCTGCTGGACCCGCAAGCTTTTCAGGTTAGGATGTATATCTCCATCTCACCTTCCACCTTCCCCTGGCACTTTCCAGTATTGTTTCAGATCATTCCCTCATTCCTGTCTGATGTCATGAAATGCAAATATCGCCAAATTTTGCTGTCCTATGGATAAGCTTTTCACTCCGCTATGATGCTAGTGCCCACCTTACATACCCTAGACTGGGCAATTCCCAAGGTATTTACATAATTATTTCTGTATCCTGATGGTTGAGCCAAAGCTTGGGACAACCCAGAAGCGTGAGGCTTGAGTCAAGTAGGGCATTCAAGTTCACTGCAAACGGAGGCGCCAAGCTTTGCCAGTCTGTCTCCATTTATTTTCCAAGTTTGCACCCCTGATGAATCCCTGTAGAATCAGAGGGTGAAATTAACGCAAGGCGCAGTCTTCTGGAGTAAAAGTCGATTTCATGAAGAAGATTTTGTTTGCGTCGCAAAGTCTCATTCCGATAGATATCTTCAAACTTGGTCAATGTGTGTTGCACGGGACTTTCTATTTTGCAGTCAACGTTTGACGCCTCAACACATCTTATTAAGATAATTCGATGAAAAAAAGTCGAGGAGAATCAAGAGGTGCAGACAAAAGAGCAGGGCTTAATTCGAACTTTAGATCATCTGAGTTCCAACGACAAGGACCGTGAGAATCAATACAGAGAAGAAAATAAAAGTTACAGGTAGTCCCGGCTAGTTTCAAGACGCACACAATCAATCACTGTGAGAACAATAGACTTGCAGCCAGGTCGACGTTCCACTCGGTCGATCTAAGCAGAGCTTCAGCTTGAATCGGATCGGCTCCAAAGCCGACGAGGGTTTCGACTTTAGCCTTCTGGTCGGCATTTAATCCACTGTTTGAGCCTAGTCGGCTCGATGATGGCGGGTTGGTGGCCGATCTATTGGCCGTATCCGCAATCACCTTCTGGCTGTTGTCTTCCAGCAATGACTGGTTCTTTGCTCGTTCGATCTCCGACGATTCATCCTCGCCTTCATTCCCATCATCTTTAGCACTGGCTGGCAATTCGTGTTCACTCAGAAACCGGACCTCTTTCCCTTGGATGATCAGCGCATTCTTCGATAAATCGATGACTGCTTGGTGCCTTTTTAACATGTCCAATCCAAATAGCAAATCAACCCCTTTGCCCTGTTGATTAATGAGTTGTGATGCGTTTGAGATCAGAGAATCTTTCAGTACATGGACATGAGTTCAAAACCAAGCACCATGACTTCCAGAAAAGCTATATTCAATATCATGAGTAGACAATTCCTCACCTCCATGATAGTGAACGAACACGGCAGATGAAGATCTGATATTTTCATCTGGGCTGAATGTACTCTCCCCAGGATCTTGGCAGTTCCTACACCCCTCGCAATCCCACTGAACCTTTCGTCAATCAACCGCATGATTCTACAAAATGTCAACACCAATCCAATAAAATCGGCTCAGTCAAGGGCGACAAAACTTCGTTAGGATCCGCTTTTAAACTTGTGCGTGGTGGAAGGCTCACCCGGTAGTCTGGGCACAATTCGGACTCACTATACAAAATAAATTTCAACAAATCAGTGGAGCTGGATAAGATTTTGTGGATCCATAGTCAAAAAATTCCCTAACTGATCGTCATTTGGGCCCCCGAATCGACGAACGCCTTGACGGGATGACCGTTCACTTCGACATCAACGTATAACATCGTCACCCTTCCGAAGCTTTCGGGAGAAAATTCGATAGCATGCTGCATGTTCTCCCAAACACGCTCTTTCCGAATATGCTCTTCGATTCTTCTTTGCGCCTAAGAAATGGCCGTATTAAGGTTGGCTGTCAAAAAGCAAGTAAATGAGTACAGTCAAAAGTTGCGCGTCAATTCACCTCGATATCAAATGGGTCCGAATGAAGTAACTCTTCATCTTGACGACGTTGCTGTGCGTTTGATTGTTGCTGTTGTTGAAAGGTACGCATCAGTTGCGCAAATCTTTCGGGTGATTGTTCAGCCGCATTCGCGAGCTCTGGATTTGACTGCATTATCCATCCATCCAGAATAAGAAAACAATGATTCAATTAGTCAATTCAAAACGAAATCATTCAACTTATTTTCCTCTGGAAAACATACGGCTCGTAACTGTGACATCAACGCGGGGTCACCCAATATTTGCAATCTCATTCGATCGACATCGTTGGCAATATTTCTGATAAAAAAGATGGCATAAAGGGGTTGTTAGTGATGCGATCAGTTAACTAAGATTGTCCACTTCAGCTGATGGATCTTCTCACCCTCCAGCGACAGGCGGTGTTCGAGAGCTGAGAGGGTTTTGGAATGAGGAGGGTTTGACTTGTTTGAGCTCCATGATTTCATCCGTCGTAATCCCACATTCAGCCAGCGTGGTCTGTGGGGGCCGTTGGAGCCGTTTCCCACGTAAGAAAAAGTGCTGCTCGGCAGAGGGTATCCGGAGCTAATTAAATTCATCAAAGCAGACCGAGGTCAGAATCTAGACTTTCATCAAATGTTGAGCTTATTGGAACAGGAACTACATGCGTCCTCCACCTCCTGCTCACCTCAATTTCAACCAGTCCGGATAGGTCCTCGAGTGCAATAGATGGGTCGACATCGATTCCGAAGGGATCCTCTCGGCCATCGATTATTAGGGTGAGATGCATGTTCGGTGAAAAGAATAACGCTCGCTTGTGGTGCACCAGCCTCCGATGAGGACTTCCCGTCAATCTGGAAAGTCAGATCTGAGCCACCAGATATCAAATTTCGCAGGGAAATCTGGGTACCCGAAGATCCCCGAAGTGATCCAGAGTTCTAGATTCCAGATTTCCCTGCGAAATCTGAAATTCTGTTCAAAAGTGACGGGAAGTCCTGGTGCGGAGGACTTCCCACTGGCCACCCGAGGGACGTTTCACAAACATGTCAGCCAATCTGGAGGACGCGGCACATGTGTAACCATCTTCCAAGTAACAAAAACGAGGACTTCCCGTCATTTTTGAATAAATCTGGAATTTCAGATTTCGCAGGGAAATCTGGAATTTGGGACTCTGAATTGCTTCGGGGATCTTCGGGGACCTAGATTTCCCTGCAAAATCTGAAATCTGGCGGCTCAGATCTGACTTTCCAGATTGACGGGAAGTCCTCCACTGGAGGACTTCCCGTCGGAATCTGCGGGTCTCCCAGAAGTGATCTGGACCCCAAAAAGCTAGATTTCCCTGCAAAAATCTAGACTTTTCGGGTCTATATTGACATCTGCAAGAGTCCCAGATCGCACGGGAAGTCCTCCACTCTCTGTATTTGTTCAAATCAAGTTTGTTCCAAATTATGTATTCTCAACTTTCAACCATCAATCGGTGTGTTGTTCTAGCTCACTTCCTTTGGAGCTTGTTGAGAATCATCACAATTTCGCCATTAGCGCAAGATCAGAAAACAATGTGCACTTTTTGTTGCAATTAAGATGCAAGGGGGTGGTGAAAAATGTGATGCATAGAATCAAGTATGGACAAGCAGAAAAATGGAATTTAAGTTATATCAGGTGGAAAGAGGGGAGGATTCCTCTTGGACCTATATGATAGGTGGTCCGGGAGGGTGGAGGACAGAGCTCCTCTCAAACCAGTACTTTGTATTGGTGGCAGGATTATCCGGGATGAGTGTTGTATTGTCCAAGAGGGGGGACGGGCGGGCACAGCAAGTGTGGAAATTGCTTGAGAAAACAGGGTCAGACCTGTTTCTGGAAATTGGCAATTTCTGAAGGAAATTGATTACTGGATTCCCCCAAAAATGCTAACTTAGCTAAGTCCCTCCTCCTTGGGGGAGCAAAGCGACCTCCGAAGGAGGGACTTATGGGCTATGTCGCCCCCGCGGCCTGTGAGGATTAAGCAGATGGCTGGGGAAAATTTTAAAACTCAACCTACTCATGCTTTTCTGAACATTTTGCTTCCTTGTTTTGATTTAAATGATGGCCTCACTTGTGCGCATCTGCTCACCTTGACCGCTTCCCTTCAGCTCTCAAGGTTGGGTCACAACGCTGCCATGAAGTTTTGTGCGCATCTGGAATATGTGTTTTGGCATCTGCCTGTAGTCCAGCGTCTTCCATGCATCGGCACTGCATCAAACAATACACACATACCATGGTGTTTGGGTCTGATATTATGGTGCAAGCTTCTGATTTCACCAGCTGTATTCTATGCAGTTGATGTTGAGTGTCAGATGTGGTGGATGATACAGATTGAACATGAAAAAGCCAAATGTTGCTTGCAATCAAAAAGAGTCAGCTGGGAGAACCTGCTGAGCATTTCTGTAACGACTCAGCTGGGTTTGATTGTGAAATAGGTTGATGATCTGTTATAAATTTGCGGCAGGACAATCAGAGATCGGGATTTCCTGTTCTCTTTAATGATCATTGTCTCAATCATAATGTAGATGACCTATTTCCTGTTGTGTGACATCATCGAAGTTTTCCAGCCTTGTATCTACCTCTTTCCTTTGGGACTTGTTTCCTCTCTTTTCCTTCTCTTTCTCATCGCGATATTATTTGTCACCATAGTATTAAGATTATTTATCAATCATTCATCCAAGTAAACTCTTTCTCGGAAAGCATAAATATAAAAACCTTATAAACAAAGCTTGATCATAACCTCTGAATTCTAACTATTACTTAAGCACACTGTCACAACAAACTATCCTCTCGGATAAGTTTCACAGTCACATAGCGAAATAAGTAGTAGCCTAGTCTTCACAATTTCCAACATCATGAAGCGCATGGCTTGATTCTCCCAGATAAGCCGCTTCTTTTGGTGGGCAACTTGGTAACTGCCGAGGGCGTGAGGGTAGCTGTAGAGAGCTTCAAAAAAAAAGCCACTTTTTCCTAATCCTCATACGCAAGTCAAGTGACTTAGCGCATAAGTCCCTCCTTCGGAGGGTCCCTGCGGGAAAGCGTCCCCCCTCCACATAGAGAGGGACTTAGTTAAGTTAGCCAAAAACGGGTACTGTGGTGCACATTTTTGAGGGGAAACTGTTTTCTGTAAGAAAAGCAGATTTCCGGCCGAAAAACTGTTTTTCAAGTCGCTATGGTACAGGCCCTTAGGCGCCAATTATAAACAATATTTGGCGTTTATTTGGGAGATTTTTGAAATCTCCCTGATTGTTTTTTCCACTATTTTTTTGTTCCCACATTTTTGTTTTGGGACCCAAATCACCTAGAGGAGGTGATTTGGACCGGAAAATTTTCAAAATTTTCATTTTGGGGCCAAGTACAGCCATACTGCAGATGTATTCAGCGGTACAACTGAGTTCCAATTGAATCATGAATACACCACCGCATGGCAGTGGTTTTGACATTTGTCTAGGGCCGATATCCCCTTCCAACCAGCAACAATCCCCGTCCATCCCCCATATCCAATCCACACCAACGAAACACTGACCAGGAACCCGGGGTTCCCGCATCTCCAAACCCTCCAGCCGCCCCGCCCATCCTACCACAACCCGCTATCCCTCCCCTGCGGGCTCCACCTCAGCCAGCCAGACATAACTACTCGGCTCGCCATTGATGTGCACGGGCTGAAGGTCATCCTCCTCCCCAACCCCAAGTACTACGTCAACTGCATCAAGGTGGACAGGAACAATCCGCGTCGCAGGCCCCGCCCACGAGGGGACTCATCCTTGAGGGGTTCCTTGCCAACTGCAGGATCGACCAGACCAATTGGAACACCCGGATCATATTAAGGGAAAATAGGGTCGTTGATTGGCCCTTTTACCTATGACCTAATGAGAGTTCACTCCGCGACATGGGTTTGTTGCACGGTGCTGCCCGCGCATTATGTCAGAGAGCTGTTGCATTACAACGCCGGGCAGCCCAGAATCCATACCCCTAGTTGTCCTAGTACCTGAATAGTTTTGCCTTAGGCTTAAATCATGCTTGGGGGCCTTTGTCTTTCACAGATCCTCCCAATAAAAATATTTTGCAGTAAGACTAAACAATTCCCAAGGAAAATATCTTGAAGTAAGACTATAGCAATTACAGAATTTGCTATTGGGTACATCATGAGTCTCTGATCGTGTCCTGTTGGGTCCTCATGGAGGGGAAGTTTTCCCCGGGGCTGCCACTCCCGCCGCCACATTAACATTAACAACATTGCAAGGGATGCGCCGGCTGTACCTGCGCTCAAGTTCCCTGCGGTCGTCCCAGTTCTGGAGATACAGTGAACCCAAATGCACCAGCGGTTTATAATTGTGCCTTTATTTGAGGGTTTTTTGAAACCATTTTGGGCTGGTATTCTGTAACCAAAAATGAAATCGCGCCGAATTCAAAAAAGTTTGGAAAAAGTTTCAAAAAAAACGCAAATATCGTTTATAATTGGCGCCTTACATTTTTCAATCATCTTGAGGCATCTGGTCAAAAAGAACTCAAGTCCTTCTGAGAGCATTCGCCTTCGTCGGGTTACGTTGACGATTTCGGGCACAGGAATGCGGGCGTATTCTTTCGGCGCAAGCTATAGCTGACGCCACCTGCACGCCCCAATGAGGTCAGGATGGGGCGGCCGGCAGACATGTGGCCAATCATCGCCATTGAGGCATTTTCAGGTTGGGGGGGCAGGTTGGCGCGATGATCGATTGCCTGGCGCCCGCCCGAATCGTCCCGGTGTTTGTGTATCTCCGGCGCCTGTACGGCTGGTGCGCGGCCGCCTCAGCGGCGTGTTGCCTCCCTCACCCGGCGACGAGAGAGCCCTCGTTGAGCACAACAAGCCTCCATGTGGGCATCACTGTTCAGTGCTTGCACCCATCAGTTTCTCCCGCGTGCAATCAGGTGCAATCTGAATTCCTCCATCCATCATCCAGCTCACATCTTTTGCTCTACCACTGAAAATACAATACAACTCAGCATCGCCTCTACTGCCAAGCCCTCCATCTACTACTCAAAAACCACTTGCGCCTTACCCATGCAGTCCTTGATCCTCCTCAGCGTTTGTGCGCTGCTTTTAATGCAGAGTCAAGCTGTTCATTGCGTTTTTGGTTGTAACGAAGGGGCGTTAGTTGGTCAGAACGTCGGGCATTGTGGGAGGAAAAAATATGAAGGCGATCCATCACCCCCTGGCGCTTCGCCAAGCAATTACCTCTGTAAGCCCTATTGCACACTGCATTAAAAACCAGAAATTAATATTGAGAGCTCTTATCCTCAACTTCAAATCCTCAATGATTTGGTCATCCAGTATTCAAAGCCAACCCGACATCCAATCAACTTGAGTTTACCTGCGCTGGGGTTTCAACTGGCCATCACGCTGTGGAAGACAGATGGTGTTGTACAACCCCTCAATATGTATTTCCTCAATCTGCTGCTATTTTCTGAACCTGTCATGTAACAGTTGATCAAAAATCTGATTTGTATCTTTTTCCCTATAGAAATATACCCAAAGATCCTGGGTTGAGGCCAAATGCCATGCCCCAGATGTCAGTAAGAGACTCTGAGATCAATCAGATCAAAAACATTCATTTTTCACATCCTTCTGAACCCTTTACTATTGCAATTTGAGACTTGTATATGGAATGTGATGGATGAACAGAAAGTCAGGAGGGCTATTCTGAATTACAGAACTGCCAAAGATATTCCCATGCGCTTGATTAGACATGATTTTTGAAATAATTCAGAGGAATAATATATATTTCTCTGTTAAATATTCTTCTACTTTATCTACAACTCATGACTTGAGGGATAAAAGGGAAGAATAGTTTACCTAAGAGCAAGCAAAGTGTCAGCAGTCTGCTAGTCAAGACAGCGCAGACGGCAACAGATTACGGGCCGCTGCGAGTGAGAGCGGCCGACAACCAAGCAATCCCTCCAACTAGAAAGTGCACTCAGGTGTCGCCCCCGAGTGGGCAGACCAGCCCAAGTGAAGCATTACATTAGGCTCACCGACCTCGAGTGAGTGAGTGAGCAATACCTGGGCATCTTCTAATAAGATTCCCAGGTGGATAGATCGTAGAGGTCCGATGCACATTGAACCACAAGTCAACCCAGCACGTCTGGGGTATAAGTACTGGGGAACCTTCCTACCTGGAAGGATTCCCCAGATCAGTTACCACACCCGCTTACATTGTTGCATTTGACTACGCACGCCGAACACAACGATTGGGGTTTTTACTCGATCCAACTCTTTCTCCTTCCATCCTTTCCGCACTCGACCCAACTCCCAGTTCCACTAGGTAAGTCGGGCCTTTTCCCTTTTCTCTCTTTCCTGTCCTAGACAGGACCAGTTCTTCGAGTCCTTCGGATTCCGGTTGTATACGCTCAACCAGCCCCTCCAGACGGAGGCGTGGCTTTTCTCCTTGTGCTACGGCCAAGTCGAGCACCAACAGACAGTCGCGACAGCTGAGATCAGCCTTCAAACCTTGATTATATCAACGGTTTCATTCAGCGCGTTGCCACTTTAGAGGCACGCCCTGACACAAAGTGCCACTGTCTACTCAGATGAAAGAGTGAGATAAGAAATATTTAAATGAGACTAAAGCTCTGGGGATCAGATAAGCCTGGTCTGTAGCAATATCATGGACATTGATCATTGCACCATCTTAATTAGCTGTGGAGACCGCTTCAGTCCTTACTTGGATAAATCCTCTGACTTTTTCTGTCCTTTGTGGCTAGCTGTAAGAGTCCCGTTTGGACTCTAAACTGAAGGCTCTGAAGGTGGCATGGAGATCTCTTCTCAAGAGTTTTCTGGTGCCCAAATTTCTATTTCAAACGGGGAGGGAAGAACTAGCACTGAGAGATCAGAGTCTCTCTACAACTTGAGACCAAAAGAAAGAGGAAAAGGAAAGAAGGAGAAAAGGACATACCTAGCACTGAGAGATCAGAATCTCTGCAGAGCTAGATGGTGAGGATGAGTTGAGGCTAAATGGGTTCCACTGGGGAGCTTGTGATATCTTTGTGACACCCCAGGAGGGGGGCTCACACTAGCCTTGGGTGAAACAATGTAGGAGTATCACAATGTGATCTGCAGTTCATTCCTTGTTGCATCATCATTCTTTTTTTCACTTTTCCCTTAGATTCAACCCACCAATGGTTTCTCCAGCTACTTTAGGGGAGTTGGTGGGGTCTTTCTGTTTGTTGTTGAATTTATCTGGATGAATTTAATAGTGCATGTTAGCTCCCATCTTGAATAAATATTCACGAGTATTGATCACACCACTTAAATTTGGTCTTTGTTGTGATCCTCTCAAATAGTGGCTTTTGGCTGGGATTTTCCTCAAGCTGAACCTTAATGTTGCTTGGGTTTGTTGGACCTGCATAAACCATTAAGGTATTTTCAGTTTTACAACTCTTGCCGCGCTGCACTTGGACTGCAGAAAAGGGCAAAGTGTTTTTGATTACCATTTACCACAGCTATTTGGTATCACAAAATCCTTCTCAATTCATGTGTTGACCTGGGCATTTTATCTCACAATTTTTAACATGTATTAGGGGTTTTCAAACATGGTGTGTTATCTCACAATTTTTACCATGTATTAGAAGGCTTCAAACATGGTACAGGTCCTTTTCCAGGGAATCAGCACTCCTGCAAGAGAAACTGAAGACTGGGACCTAATTTTATCCAAAAAAAAAACATGCAAAACTAGATGGAAAATTCTGGTTGCAGGTTTTTTTTTTTCAGAACTGGGACCTACATCAGGTTTGAAACCCCCTATGGTATAAAAATGTGAAATCATATCTTCAGCTAATCTTCACTGATGTGGTTGTCCAATTGGATTAGCAAATTCCAATTTTAATCCAAGCTATGCTAATATAGCCACTGATGTGGTGTGGTAGGAGAAATTGGTACCCTTGAAACCACTACTCCACAAGAAATATCCCAGAGAAATTTGGGTTGTCTGGAAAACCCGGCTCCCCCGCTCCGCAGAAACTGTAGGGCTCAGAGCAAGATAAATGAAGTAAATTATGTAAAGAAAATAATAACTCTGCAAATGTGAACTGTAAAATAAAACTAAGCTGCATATAAGAATAAATCTGCCACAAAACACTGTAAACAAATAAGATAATAACCGCAAGTAAAACCACCGCAAAGCAACAACCATAAGGTAAGTAGAGTAAACCACAAGGAAAACCCCGCTGTGCAACGTAAGTAAAACAAAAAACAAGTCAAAACCTTCAAAAAATTAAAATTAAAGTAAGTGGGGAATATCAGAAAGAATCCTCTGTCCTACCACCGTATATACAAAGAGAAATAATGAGAACAACACAATCCTGTGCCCACCATCCGTCAAATCTGTTCACATGCTCACACTTGCCATCTGGAAAGCGCTTCACACATGCACACACACCATCTGTCAAGCTTCCTGGTCCAGCAGAGGAGACCCCTGTCTACTCTGGGCCACTTCAGTGAAGAGCTCAACTCTTACAAAATGCCAAACATCTGTTGCCTTTGGTATCTTGCCATGAACCACTGTTGAAAATATCTCTCTCCAACATCCTCTCTAGTGCCCAGGTATGAGATTCCACATGCCGCCTTGGCCCCAGCTTTGTCCACTGACTTATGTGAATTGGTTTCCACAACTTACCCCGGTCCTGCACCACTCCTAGACAGCCCCTTTTGGCCCATCTCATTGTGGGTATGGAGCTCCTACAGTGCCAGACAGTTTCAGAAATAAAGGCTGGTCTTGGTAAGAAATGACCAAGTCTTCCTCCCTTCAAGAATAGTGTTCTGGGATGAGTGATTATCATTTATCATTGATGTATGCTCTTTACCGCTACATTCAGCTAATCTTCAGAACTCTGCAATGAGTCTGATCTTTACACCAGGGAAGACTTTGACGCACTCTCCAGAGAGTGCCAGAGTCTAATTTTATGTTGTTCTGGGTCTGATTTGAGTCAGATGTGGATTAGGAAATGATTGATAAATTCTTCAGAAGTCAATGGGAAGTGTGTCAGAAGTGATGTGGAATTGTCACAGGACTTTGTGCAATGTTGTATAGAACCATTTAATTTTCTAAGGATAACTTAATTACAACCTGTAATGCAATCATAGTTAATCAGTGCCCAATTATTACTCATTTATGGCAAATTTCTGTTGATCAATTTCTCTATTTCAAAGGGGTTCCACACAACGTAAATGTGACTCGCGGGGGCTTTCATGGCTTTCTGACCAGTTTTTACTTGTAATGGAGCTGTGAAAGCCCCCTCCAGTGATCTGTCACCCTAATGTAAGCACGCACACAAAGGTGACATTGGCGAAGTGGAAAAAAACCCACATGCATGTGCACGGAGACATTGGAAAACAAACAAACAAAAAAACAACTCACAAGCTTATATATGTTAAGAAGCCAGGTTGTCTAGCTGAAAACTGGGGCCACACACCTCAAAGCTTGACTTGAATCATATTTTCACCCTACTTTCATCCTTTTTTTGGATTAATTCTAGATTATACAAGCCTTCTTTAGGGAAATATGCCAATTCAGATGGGCCTTTCACATCATTCTAACAGGGGTGTAAATGTTGTTGATCTGTGGGAGGCCCAACCTGCAATTTGTAACAAAATTACACACACGCACATGAAAGTTACATTAGCAAAGTGAAAAAAATGACCACCTTAATGCACCTGTAAATAATATGATATGAACCCCAAGAATTCATCTAAATTAACAAGCAGTTCAAATCAAATTAATATTTGATTGTGGCCATTGTGTCTTAGTGGTTTCAATTGCGTTCCAGTTGTGTTCCAGTTGAATTCTGGATGGTTTATGCATGAATCCAGGACCAGTTTTGTATCACCCGGGGGGAATCTGTTGCACTCTCCAGAGAGTGCCGGACCATAATTTCTTTCTGGAACCCTGCTAGATTTCAGCTGTGTATTTTGTGCAATTCAAGCTTTGCCAAGGTACATATTGTGTCCAACTAAAGCTGATATCATCTGTAACTCAATACGGTGTAAAAACAGACTTTCACCTTGACCCATTCATGACTCCAGTGCAACTCAACTTGAATCATATTTGAAAGCTTATTTGGCTCTGGGCACACATAATGGGTTACTCTCACAGCTTGGGGATTGGAAACCCGTGATTCTGCTAGAGGATGCTATCAAGGCAGATCCCATTAAATTTTAGCCAGATAAGTGCAGCAATAGACTGAGTTGTAAATCCAGCCTGTTTCAGTGCATAGGGTTTAATTTCATGGAGGTTTGATTGAACCTCATAAAGCCCAAGATTCAATAAAATCCCCATGATGACATCTCAAATCCCCCTTGGCGGGCTGTCATATACCTATACTAGCCCGCTGAGAGTGATCCCTCTTGGCAAGCTGATATATGTATGCCACCTGCCAAGAGGGAATTCCTCTTGTTGGGCTGGTATACAGGTGGACTGTCAATCTTGTGACATTTCCACCATGATGTTTGGCCAGACATCAGTGTGGAAAGTCACCTGCAAAGTACAGGTCAATGAGGGGAGTTGTGTCTCCTCTTGATGACCAGCTGTAGTGGTCATTAAGGAGAGTTACATCACCTAGGTGGTGATGGACTGTCACTTGTGTGACATGTCCACCCCCACGTTTGGCCAAACGTCATGTTGAGTTGTCTGTTAGTCTGCTACCATGATGTATCACCACAGTATGGAGGGCTGTTGGATCGACCCATGAGCACTACCAACCAACCACCCAGCTGGCAGCCACAAGCGTCTGTAGCCTAGTTGGTAAAGGCAGCACTCTAGTATGTGTCTCAGCATAGCTGAGGTCGTGAGTTCGACTCTCACCAGACACATCTTCATTTTACAGTCTCTACACGTCAGGGTGGACAGTCCCCTGCAATGTGCAGGTCGTCAAGCGGAGCTGTATCTCCTCTTGATGACCAGCTGTACGGGTCATTGAGGAGAGCTCCATCCCCTCAATGACCAGTACAGCTGGGTCATCAATGCGGAGGTCTGACTCCCTTCGATCACCACCTGTTTTGGTCATCAAGGGGAGTCGTAACTGCCCTCAATGACCCAGCTGTACCGGTTGTTGGCAGGAGTTGTAATTCCCCCCAATGACCAGTACTGACTGGCCATCGAGGGTGTTACAACTTGCCCCGATGACGGGTACAGGTGGATATCGAAGCAAGTTACAACTCCACATCAATGACCAAGCTGTCCTGGTCATCGGCAGGAGTTGCAACTCCCTTTGATGACCAGTCAGTACCAGTCATTGGGGGGAGTTACAACTCCCCTCAGTGACTGGTATAGCTGGTCATCAAAGGGAGTTAGAACTCTGCTTGATGACCAGTTTGACCGGTTGTTGAGGCAAGTTACTACCCTCGATGACCTGTACTGACTGGTCATTGTGAGGAGTTGTCCCACCCTTCAATGACCACCAGTACCGGTCATCAAGGGGAGTTGTGACTCCTTCTGACAACCGGTAACGCTGGTCATTGAGCGGAGTGGTGAGTTCGATCGATGGCCAGGCAGTACCGTTCATTGAGGAGAGTTACAACTCCTCCTGGTGACTGGCAAATCTGGTCATCAAGCAGATATTCAACACCATTCTATGACCAACTGTACCAGTCATGGAGGGTAGTTGTAACTCCCTCCAATGCCCAGTACTCCTGTGATAGTATTTTCTACAACTAGGAAGAGAGGGAAGCAAACTTAATAGGAATCAAGGCTGACCTAGTGTTGGCAGAGGGAGAAAGGTGTTAAATTCTCTGCTGAGCTAGATGGAGGAGGTGACAGATCTGCCTAAGTATGCAGTGGAGGATGAATGAGTGAAATATATGAAATCTTTGTGAAGTCCGCAGTATGTGTGTGCTTTACAAGCCAACACAAAGTTTACCAGCAACATGCATTCAGTGAAGTAGTAAATTCTGGATGGCATGATGCTCCAAAGTGAGGGTGGAAAAAACCTGGGTTTGACTTCTGAGAATTTGCTCA
Source organism: Puccinia triticina (assembly GCF_026914185.1). NCBI lineage: Eukaryota > Fungi > Basidiomycota > Pucciniomycetes > Pucciniales > Pucciniaceae > Puccinia > Puccinia triticina. Next base: position 524,330 of record NC_070561.1, on the reverse strand, counting down.
CATGGTGACAGAAATGTATCACTCCTACCTTGTAAAGGATGTAGAATGGAGAGAAACTGGGGGGGTAAATTCTCAATATGCTTGGGAAGGATTATCAGGTAAACAGAAGCACATGTGAGGAGTATATGAGTATACACTGCAGGTCAACATGCTTTCATCAGGTGGTATGGCTGAGTTCATACTGACTTGCAGATCAATCCATCACAAATGTGACTCAAGTTAGCAATGATTTTGGAACAAATTTCTGTTACTTGCAATTTGACATAGAACTGACTTCAGACAGGAAGCATGATACAATTACCGTCTGGCACTCTCTGGAGAGTGCGACAGATTCCCTCCTGGTGTATCATTTGTGGATTAGTTCCAGAATTTTTCATTAATTCTTACACTAATTTCATCAAACACATCCAGCACAGTTACAGAAAAAGGGTAATCAAAATCTCCCCTGGTGTTAGTTTAATATTCCACAGTTTATAAGCTCTGTACTCCACACACAAAGGTTTGCAATATTAGAATAAGTGAAGATAGCATGTAAAACTGTCTGTAATACTCCAAGTACTGTCTGTAAATGTAAGTAAATTAATGAGTAGTCTGGTAGATATATCAATGGAAGGAAGAGAGAGAAAACTGTCCTTGTCCCCCTTCCTCCCCTCCACACTTTTCTGCTTCTGTTCCCACTCGAAGACACAAACAGAATCCCACACTAGTCCATCATCTCCGCCCAACATCTATATGCTACACTCCCAGGCTCCACTCATCTTCTTCAACTCTTGACCTCCCACATCCTCTGTCTAGCTGCCAAAATTCAGTCTATCACCAGTGCCTCCACCAGCTGGTAGAACCTGTTTCATCAAGGTGATCAAACCGTACACATGGTGAAATTAAATTTATGGAGTGGAGCTTGCAGACCAGTCTGCAAGAACTCACAAACACTCCCCCCAAAGGTAGTGGCGCAGGATATTTATGGTTTGGCCTCTGCCTCCACAATTTTAATATTTATACTCCGCCTTGGCCGGTGCAGGTTTCTCATCCCATTAATTTCTCTCTGCTAGTTCTTTCTCCAGCATCTTTTTCTCTTTTTTCCGCCCCTCCTTTCCCTCTTTGGTTGTCTCTGCATCAGGATGTCCTTTCCCATTGTTAATCTGGTTGCGGATTGTCGCACAGCTGTTGTGTTGGTGGTTCTGGTTGTTTTCTGACACTTGTTGTTGTCATAGCGGCAGATAGGGCTGGACCCCGCAGGGTACCCAAGAGCCTCCAGCCCTTCCGTGGCAATACCCGTTGGGAATATCCAAGGAAAAAAACCAAGGGTGATGCTCCCCTGGAAATACCCGCGGATAACGGGTAGATGTGGGTATTTTAACCAACGGGTATCCGCGGATATGCCTGGTAATTATTGGGTATACCTGTGGGTACCTGTTCTCTTCAGCGTATTTCTGGAATTTTGGGAAGTTTACGTTACAGGTTGCCAAAACCGCCCAATGAGACCTACTATTATAACCTGGTATTTCTTAACTTACATTCTTCATTCAAAAAAAAAATCAAAAAATCCCTGAGGAAGCCATCTCAGGCTTTCTTACCAAGCCCAAATACCCGTCGGTCCCCGTGAGATCGGCGTGATGAGCAAGAGCGGGCTGAAAGCTGAGAACAGCAGGCACGGTGTGGGGCGGTGTTTGATGGTCGTGGAAGGATGATTGGATTTCATGTCAGACTGAGAGAAAAAGACAGGAAAGACAACTCAAGAGAGAAAGAAAGAAATGAAAGTGATAACCTACCTGAGAACAGCAGGCACGGTGCGGGGCGGTGTTTGATGGTCGTGGAAGGATGGTGAAAGGGTCCTTCCACGCCTGCTGCCTCAGGTAGCCTACATACAAGGTGTGACATAGATGTGAAACATAGGTGACATGGATGAAGCAGGAAAAAGGAAAAGAAAGAAAACCTGAGTTACACAACTCAACACGGCGAAGGGTCCCAAACTTTATACCTGAGAATACCCAACGGTTATTTTTCAAAGAAAACACTGCTGGCCCCCAACCTGTTGTGTCAGATAGCCGGGTATACCCGTTTACCCTGTCTGGGGTCCAGCCCTAGCGGCAGACGTGCGTCAGACACAAGGTTCAGTCTCCCGCCGCTCATCTTAGACTATAACTTCAAGCTCTGCTGAGCCTGGACAAGTCCCTCATGCAATTTCAATCCTGATCCAAGGAGGATACCATCACTTTTTGATCATTCTTTTCTCTGCCTCTCCAACACTGTTTGTTGGACCTATTTCTCTGAATCCCATCCCTACACCTCTGCCAAGGGTATCCATTCCCTCTTTCTCTTAAGAAATCCACCCCAAACCCCGCTATCATTGTTTTGATCCTGTTCTGCTTGATATTTTACAGAACACCATGAGGGGAGCTTCATAGCACTTTCCCCTTACCGCGCTGCCTACTGTCTGAAACCGTAGGAGATCCATACCAGCTCACCTGCTATGTACTGAGGTGCTGCTATCAATTCCACGCCTTTGATTCCCCGCAGCCCAGCTAACAACAGTGGGTAGCTACAATACGGTTATTGGTAACTTAATGGTACCGTATTGCTTTTGGGGCTTAACTAATTGACTCCCAAAAATTACATCCCGACTCCCAAATCGTATTTTTTGGGAGTTGGAATGTAGTTCCGCCACATGAAATGGGAGTCGGGCTTGTAATTTGTCCAAAAATTACAAAATAAAATAAAATAATCATACCTCCTCACTGGGGTACTCAAAGCCCACAAAAACTTTAAAGTAGGAAGAACCCCCTCTCAAGAGCACATGGTGAGCTGATCAGGCAAACCTGAATGTAGCCTAAACAAAGATCACCAATTTAATTTGGATGTGGATTTGCAACAACAGCAAAAAAAAATGTGCAACAAAAAAAAAGCGACCAACATGCCGAGTAGCCTCCCCGGGAAGCGGGTGCTTTAACTGCTGGAACAGACCAGTCATTGAGGCTCAATGACCGGAAAGACTTGACCATCAAGGGGAGTTGTGTGTTCCCCCTCCCTGTGGCCGGTTGTACCGCTTGGCGCTCATCTACACATGTGTCAGCACATATTGGCGATCACGCTTGATGGCCGGGTAGCTGGTCCGTACTGGTAATCAAGGCTGAACTCTTGATGCCGGGTGTGTATATTCTACTTTCTTGTACATCCGGCCATTGAAAGGAGTGTGAAATGCCCTCTCAATGGCCGGCACTTGTACAGGTCATCAAGAGCAACACACACTCAATAGCCGGCCATCAAGAGGGGGTACACACGTGACACTTGAAGGAATTAGGGGTCGAAGGGGCTTAAGTGCCTTCATAGATTAGAAAGAGTGCGGGCTCAAGTGCGCACAAGGGATCAAGATGGTCAGGACTGATGATGAATTCCTGAGTAGTCTGTTAGGTTTAAATAGACTACATACAATGTGCTCAAGTTGTGGGCGCGCTTTAGAGGACAAAATGAATAAAGGAAAAAAAGGTACATGCATAAAGGAGGGGACATGTTTGTGATATGAGAAAATAAAAATGGTGAGCAGTGACAAGTGAAATTCCAACAACACTCCCATTGATGGCCTGTTTATTCCGGTCATTGAGGGAAGTGAAAATATCCTCTTGATCATTGTCAGGCACACACTCCCTTTGCGACCTGCCATCCGGCCTTCATGAAGAACAACTCACCAAGCCTTTGATGGCCACCCCCAACCGGTCATCAAGAGGGGATCAAACTACTCCCCTCAATGGACATTTTGTTCCGGTCATTCTGGTCCGTTCCAGTATGGCCAATACCCGTGCAGGCAATTGGTATCAGTCATACTGGATGAGATCCGCCCGCAGCTGGATGGGAGGGTGGGCACCTGAGATGGTCAGCATATGTACTTGACCTTTTGTGTGTACAAAACCATGGTAATTCTACCAAAGCAGAATTGCTTAGGCTAGATTCATCTCCCCCGCAGACATGATACATGATGTGCGGACATGATACATGATGTGCAGACATGATACATGATGTGCGGACATGATACATGATGGGCGGACATGATACACGATGCGCAGACATGATACATGATGTGCAGAAATTATATGTGATCCGTGGTCATGTTACAGGTTGTGCACACACATTTTAAAGAGTGCACGGACATGTAAAAGGGCGCGTGGACAAGATATGTGATCTGGGGATATGAAATGTGACACACGGACATGATATGTGATGTGCAGACATGCTGCAGGGTGCGCAGACATGATACAAGATTTGTGGACATGATATTTGATGTGTGGACATGTTACAGGGCGCCTGCATAAATGTTAAAGGGTGTGCAGACATGATACATGATGTAGAGACATGTTACATGATGCACCAACATTTGTGCACCCTTTTACATGCCTGCGCACCACTTTACATGTTTGAGCACTCTTTAAAATGTGTGGGTGCTTCCTGTAACATGTGCGCACACCCGTTTACATTTCTCTGTACCCTTTTAAATGTCCATGTACCCTTTGACATATGTGCTGAATCATGCTTCATGTCTGTGTGCCACTTAAAATGTGCACGCGCACCCTTTGGACCCCTTTAAATGTCCACGGACTCTTTACAATGTTTTTGTGCACCCTTTTACATGTCAACCCACCCTCTGACATGTCCGCGCGCTCTTTGAAGTGTGTGCGTGCACCTTTTAGTACGTCCACGCATCACATATCATATTCCCGCATCATGTATCATGTGTCATGTCTGCGCATCATGTATATGCCTGCGCATCATGTATCATGTCCACGCATCATGTATCATGTCTGTGCACATTGCTGTCCGCGCATCACATGTCATTCCGCGCACACCCTATACATGATGCGCGCATCATGTATCATGTCCTATCATGTTCGCCGTGTCCGCGCATCATGTATCATGTCCGCACACCCTGCAGCATGTCCGCGCATCACATATCATGTCTGCGCACACCCTATACATGTCCGCGCATCGTGTATCATGTCCGCGCATCATGTATCATGTCCGCGCATCATTTATCTTGTCCGTGCTTCATGTATCATGTCCGCACACCCTGCAGCATGTCCGCGCATCACATATCACGTCCGCGCACACCCTATACAGGATGCGCGCATCATGTATCATGTACGCGCATCATGTATCATGCCCGCGCATCATGTATCCTGTGTGTGCATCATGTATCATGTCTGCGCGTCAAGTATCATGTCCGCGCGTCATGTAATGTAGTAGGAAATCTGCCAAATTTGACCCACAGTAGCACACTCCTTTTTTGAGTGAGCCAACGCCGTGCAGCTCACCATCTGCTCTTGAGAGGGGCTCTTCTGGCTGTAAAGTCTTTGTGGGCTTTGAGTATCCCCAGTGAGGAGGTATGTTTTTTTTTTTTTTAATTTTGGACAAATTACATGTCCAACTCCCATTTCATGTGGCAGAATTACATTCTGACTCACAAAAAATGTGATTTGGGAGTTGGAATGTAATTCTTGGGAGTCAATTAGTCAAGCCCCTTGTTTTTTGGGCTTTCATTATTACTTTTACTGGTAGCGGAGGCACAGTACAATGTTGCGCTTCAAGGAAACTTGTATTTTCCCAGCCATCAAAATATATGCTGGCGCAATCAAGCAGATATCAGATTGCATTTTAGCCATATTGGTGCTTTTAATGCTTTTTGCGCCATTATCCTATGGATAACGCATTACGTTACTAGTAACACAATAAAAAACTGGCCCACAAGCCAGGCCTCAAAACACTTGTTAGTTATAGCAAAAACACCCAAGAATAGTAACGGCGGAAGTTACCCTTTGCAGATAACGGTGGTTATTTTATTTTATTGTGATTACCATTACCAGCGCAGGGTAGTGATGTTTTGCTATGTTATCCACATGATATGTGTAACATAAGTATCCTCGTTAAGCGCTGCGGCCCATTAATTTACAGGTAACAGAGTGTTTTCTAGCCACGCGCGCCATGTAACAGGCCTCATTTTTGTTGACAAGTAATCCTGACAGAAAGATGAATATGCAATATGACTTCCCCGTTCGGTCCCCGCGTACATCAAAGTCTCTGAGCCCGCATACAAACAGTGACTAGATCGCTGTACGTTTCATCGCACTTACTCCGTCGAACATACAATCCCTTAATCCACTTTTGATAAACGTCCTATTGTGCTGTTCGGTTCCGATTCAAACAACAAGACTAGATTCAGAAGATTCAGGAGGAGCACGGTTCAGACACAAGTGGAGGTATTGCTCGACTTCCCCTTTTTCTTTTCTCTCTCATCTTCTCTTCATCTACTCGCTTGTGTTTCTCTCAATATTAACCTCTTTTCTTTTCATAGGCTTGTCTTGTCTGTTTCCTTTCAATCCTGTTGAAATCTTCCATTAAGAATCTTTTCAAGTTATAGTTAGGACCCGAACTATAAGAAGGTATTTTTGATTTCATTCATTTAGTCAAACTATCTTATATTTTTTTCCTTTTATTAACTTTTATTGTTTTCAGTGTTATACTACTACTAGCTTTAGTTTTGTGTGCTGCAATAAAGTTTATAAGATCTCAAATTCCTACAATTTTTTGAGGCTGTTACTGGAATTATCCCCTGGATAATGCAATAACAAGCAAAAATGGCTGTTTTTGGCCCAAATTTGACTCATTCTCTGGCCATACATTTTAAAGCTCAAACGTTTTCCTGAAAATTGTTTGCTGAGTGTGGAAAGGGATGTATGAGGAAACCTCTGCCTTTCTTGGGTAAATAGACACTAAATCAAGCCCACCACTCTCAGATTGTCAGGTTTAATGTAGTGATAGTGTAGTGTTATCAAAATATAACTGTTGCTATGAAGTGTGAAGTTGCTAAAAATGTGTTATGAGTGAAGAGTCTGTAATTCAACCAGGGGATATTTGGCTGAAGAGGACCCCTCAGAGCGTTGTGTTATGTAAATGTAAGTGCTGAGTTGAGTTGTTATTTTGTGTGTAAGTGTTTTAATGTGTGTAAAACCAAAAGATAGAGTAACTGAGATAAATGTGTGTAAAACCAAAAGATAGAGTAACTGAGATATTGTGGAGTGGGCAATAAGGTCCTGCCTGCTAAAGGTGTCAGAGAGGCAAAGAAGGGAAGCACAAGTTCATGTTGGGTTGTCTGTTAGTCTGCTACCATGATGTATCACCACAGTGTGGAGGGCTGTCAGACTGACCCATGAGAAATACCAACCAATCACCCTGCTGGCAGCAACAAGTGTCTGTATCCTAGTTGGTCAAGGCAGTACTCTAGTATGTGTCTCAGCATAGCTGAGGTTGTGAGTTTTACTCTCATCAGACACAGCTTTATTTGGTGGTATCAGAATTTCAGAGAATGGGAAAGGGATCAAGTAATAGGCTCAAAGGCCTGTCAGAACTCAGGAAGAATCAGGATCAGTATCAATAATTCTCATAAAATGAAGGATGGAATTCCATGGGGGAACTTTTCCAAGCTCCAAAGCGACTTGAACTGCAGTCTGGGGATGAGTGGTGTGCATCCAACCCTCATTTCTGACACATTTCCCTCACTATGACAACAAGATACACATATAAAAACCAAAAAACCAACAGAAAAACCGTGTGACACTCTGCAACCAGACAAAAAAAGAAAGGAAACCCTGATGTGGAGATAATCTGCGGACACAACCAAAGAGAGAAATTGGATGGAACAGAGAAAAATAATGTCAGGGAAAGACACATATCAAAAAGAGTGTATTGGGATGGAAAACCTGCCTTGGCGGAGGCTAAACATTAAATGGGGAGGTGGGGGTGGAGGCAAAACCTTAATTATCCCAAAATTTCTTGAAGATTTTTTTGCTAGCTGTGTGTACCGGTACAAACACCACACTGATTTGAGCCCCCCTCCTAGGGTCTCACACAAAAGTCACAAGACACTGAGTGGAACCCATATATTCCCAGCTCCTCCCCCGCCTACCTAGCTTGGTAGAAATTATTCTCTCCATGCTAGGTATGTCTATTTATATTTTCTCTTCTCCTTTCTTCCCTCTCAACTCTTGATGTAGATACTGAAGAGAGATCATTCTCTCCACACTAGTATTATTCTTTCCTCTCCAGAAATACATCATACTTGGGCCCTGAACTCTAGAGAGGAGCTCCTTGCGCCCCATTTGAGACCTTAAGTGAAGAGTCCCAGTTGGAATCTTACGACCAATTATGGTATTCACTGGGAAATTAAGTTCCAGAGCCAGGATAGGGGTTATCAAGCACCAGAGATCATTACTAAGTTGATTTAAAAAAACAATTATGTCACCACAGATGTTTGCTCATCACCTGTTTACGAGTGCCTTTGCACAATTCATGCCAAGGTTTGGTACGATTCTTGTTAGTTACTGGTTTGAAGTCAGTTTGAAATTGGTCTGATCTTGGTTCGAAGACCAGGTCATGTAATGCACAATCTTTACTGATGTTACCTGGAATCATGCCAGATGTTTTGTGTAATGTAACCGTATAATGTACACCATAACTATGTTGAAACCCAGCCCAACTTCATGATTGTTTGTACTCAATCTATAATTTTGACCAAAGATAAGAATTTTTTGACCATGATGATTTTTAACCTCTGTGTAAACCCATACCCTACAGGTTGCTCTGGAACATTCTTTTTATAATTTTCAGCGCACACAGAATTCAAAAGGAGGTGTGTGAGGTGACAGAGTAATTATCAATGCTGCTTGGACTTGGTCCCCTTGGGCCAAGGTGTTGGGATGACGACTCAGGACACTGACGCTCAGGAGGACACGATGAGAAGAGCCAAGAGGTTCAAGAAGAGGGCAGTGAGATGGGGACGCTCACCGGATGCGGCTCGAGGACGGAGCGGATTTTTGAGAGAAGAACCAATGAGGTTGATTGCGCTGAACTAAACTATGACAGATATAGGCTAAATACACAGGGCAGACTTGTGGTTTGGAACACAATGAATATGCAAAGAAAACAATGGAAGGTGATGGAAAGTGATGGAACTTGGGTAAAGGAAGCAGGTGACATTCTCACTATCACAAGCATAGCGCGCGCGCACATAACAGGCACAGTAGATCAGGAAAGCTATACAACACATCAGAACAGGGATTGAGGTCACAGGCTGAGGTAGGAGGATGGCATGACTTGAGCTAAAAGGAGAGCATGTGGTTGACATGAAATGTGGATAGGAGTGACACCTGGTTTGAGGATCATGAGGTAGAAGGAAGTGAGATAGAAATCCAACACAAGGTATAATATGGAGAAGGTATCTTATCCTTGCCAAAAATATGCCAGTTTTTCTTAAATCATGATGTTAATCTGGTTTGAATTTGGTGTGCATTTTCTGAGGGGCTAGCTGGAAGGATTTGTCATACAACTGTACGCCTGTACGTTTGTGTAACACCTATATTACCACACAGCCAAGAGCAATGCTGAGCTGAGTGCCCACACAACACCGGAATATTAGATGAAATATTTAAAAGAGTTATATATATTTTCACCTATATGTACACACATTCTTTTGTTGGGATTTTCTGAAGTAATTAAGAAACCCTGGATAATCTGGGGCTCCCCTGAACTTAGCCCAGAATTCTGACTCTTTTGTGAAAAAAATCATAAAATTTGCTAAAATAATTATGTGAGAATGCTTGCAGCCCAGATGCCTATCTGCCACCTGCAAGATCACAAGGTGGTTATGGTGATTGCTCAGTTAGCAATTTTTCATCATTTGATGCAAAAATAAAACATCAAGGGGATAGCCAGTGAGTGAAGCTAGCTCAGTTCAGAAGGAAATCACCTTTACTCTCAAAGTATGTGATGCTTATAGCATCAATCAATACAAAAGATATAAGTATCCACTATGTTAATTTTTTTCCACAAGTCTATAAATATCTTGAGTGATAAAAACAGAAAGAAGATTCATTGAGTTTATGCACTTTCATCACAAAGGTATATCTACCAAGCCAAAAGTTTGGTTTTTCATATATGAAAACAAATTTTGAGCGGTGTGGATGGCATAATAAGCACATGATCAATGAAAATATATTATTACATCAAGAAAAATCTGGTTTCTGCCAAGAAATGGAGATTGCTTTGCAATGCAGTTGAACACAGGTTCTGGGAAAGACACAATTACTCAAATAGTCCAGTTGGGGTGGATATCAGGTTGATATGAAACCATGTCCAACATGAATTCATACAAGATTCAGCATCAATTCAAACACACTTGAGCATAAATTCAATCCAAAATTACGCATAAATTGTGTTGAGGTTTCACTTGAGGACTGAGGGATTGAGAGGCGAGGAGGAGGGGTTGAAAGAGGAGCTTTGCTGAAGGTTGGTGGCTCAGGTGGGGCTAGAGTTGTTTTGGCTCAGACTCGATACTTTTATTTCATACTCGAGGAGCTGACACGTATACACAACTAGAGAGCCCCCTGCACAAGATCCAGAGGGGGCCTAACAGCATGTAACATACAAGACAAACTAAACTAACATCTGTAAGAAGTCAGTGGCAGGGACAGAACAGGAACAGGAACAGGGAACGGGTACTGGGACTGGGACAGGAACAGGGAACGGGTACTGGGACTGGGACAGGAACAGGGAACGGGTACTGGGACAGGGACAGGGACAGGGAACGGGTACTGGGACTGGGACAGGAACAGGGAACAGGAACAGGTACTGGAACAGGAACAGGAACAGGAACTGGGAAGATAGAAAGTGAGTGGACTGAAAAGCTCAGATTCTGACAAATTGGTGTCAAGTTCTGCAAGAGATCTTAAAGGGTTCCTAAAGAGAGGGGTGAAGGCACTTGCACCCAAGTGCTGAGCAAGCATCTGTGGTGTGTGTAACAAGAGGGTGTGAAACACTACTACAACAACAGACAAATAATCTGAGACAAGTGGAAGATTGTGCATAGATTAAATCAAAATCTCAGTGTGAGTTAATATATGATTTCCTTGAGTTTCTTTACTTCAAGTTGATAAAACACTATTCTAATATGTGCCTTCTCCTTTAGGAATTTGATTATCCCACCAAAAAAAATGGAGGGTGACTACTCCTCAGCATGCTTACTCATATTGGAGTATCAGCGCATCAATTCATTTGTAGAAGAGGGATTTTTCCTCCAATCCCAATCTCAGCACAAATTTTGCAAGCAAGGTAAAAAAATAGGGGGTTTCAACGTTGGCCAGATGTGACTTGCATGCACTTTTGCAAGTCGGTGTTCAAGTTCATTCTTGAACACCGAGTTGCCAAAGTACATGCAAGCCACACTGTACTACACCCCCTAAGCCTGCTTGGATGTTTTTTTGAAATTTTGTGTTCAATAAAAGCCTTGAACACCAACTTGCAAAAGTACATGCAAGTGGTGCATGGCCAACTTTGAATCCCCCTAATGTATACATATCTCAAAGAGGTGGTGAAGTGTGATGCAATCTGTGTTGAAACCGTGCTCAATCCTCAATCCCAGATTGCGTCTTTGGATCTTTGAATTGTCTTTCCCTGCCAAGTACAAATATATGTTCAACTTACTGAACAAACTTATCAAAACCCAAAAGGCTCAAGTTCAAGCAGTGTTGGAATGATACCGTTCAGACCAGCCCCACAAGTTGTTGATAAACCCAAATCCAGCAAGAAAGCTTGAGAAGAGATCAAATACTTTCCTGATGCAGCTGAGGTGCCTTGCATAGATGAGCTCACCATCTATTTAGGAGGTAATTATAAGTTAACAACATCACGGCCAGCATAATTGGCAGGGTTGAGGTTATCCCAGTTAAACTGGGAGGAACTCGACCAATTTAAACTTGGTTGATCTCAACTGATGAAATATAAATCCAAGGGACCCCCCTTGGTTTTATATTTCATTGGATGAGATCAACCCATTTTAAATTGGTTGAGTGCATCCCAGCCAAATATGCTGGCAGTGAATCTGAAGCAAGTGGATGCTTGAAATGGTGTAAGGTGAGCACACTTTAATGTCTCACCAGGCAAATAGACTGGATTTGAATTTTATTGCTATGATAGGAACATGATCAAGAATTCCCAGCCTTGGCACTCCTAGCCAGGTACTATCTGGCATGCTTGGCAACCTCTGAAAGTGTTGAGAGGTGTTTCTCTGCTGGGGACAATAAATGTGATGGAGATTGAGGGAGTCTAGCCGCAAGAACCATTGACTCCTGTGTTAGTTCTCATCAATGGCTTGCGCAAGGCATTGAACCAAAAAACACTTTTGAAACTGCACAATATATTATCACCCAGGAAATCTCACATAATTCCTCTGAAAAAAAGAAGATGATCCCCAATGACTTGGCATTATAATCTTTTCATTATTATTCTCTCTATCATATCATCAGTGTAGAAAAATCACATGTACTGCAGTGCAAAATAAAAATCCCAGCCAGCCAGGATTGTTACTGTATTACTATTGGGATATGATAAAATGAAAAGCAATGCTTCTTATTGCCTTCTTGATACAATACAATGGTATTGTATTGGGAATTCACTATGATACTATTACACCTCTTTCTGAAAGCATAGATTGGAAAACCAACCCAATACTACATATTGGCCAATCCCTGTCTTGGATCAGATTGGTTTAAGCATTGCTACCACAAAAGGCCTTGTTGACCCCACAGCAGTAGAGAATTAGGCCTTAATCTTGGTGGGGACTTTTTTAAAACAAATCTCCTGTATGCTTGTCTGTACCTTTTTTGCTCTAATTTTCATCTCTGGGATGGCCCATTCTGTCTCCATCTTTCTACTATTTTTTCTAATCCTCAACTCTTCTAGTTGAGCTGCAATCAACTAGAGGTGTAACATCATCAATTTCAGATTCTGTACAGTGCAAAAGGTGACATACCCAATGAAGCGGGCATATTTCAGTCACAAAAAATGAATTCAATGGCCACCCAAGGGCCTGAAAAGTAGCCATATTATGTACAAAGATTCTTTGTGAGCTTGTGCATTTTTTTCCACCTAAAGTTTTATTGCTCAGTGAGAAATGGTGTGTCCAGCAAAGATTAAAAAAACCCATTTTCTTAATTCTCTCGGGCTGTGCCTACCGGATGGCTTCCTCCCTCCAATAGAGGGCTTAGCTAAGCTAGTAGTCAGTGGTTTCCAAGTTTATCTTGGTGATAATTTTATAGCACGGTATAAGGTGGCAATTCAATTTTCCAAGTCAAGATAATATGGATTCCAAGGACACAAGTTGAGAGGAAACTATGCTTAGTAAAACAATGGGTATGGTGAAATGAAAGAAAACAACTAATGTTATGGAGGCGATAGCTTCCGTCGGCCCCGGGCTTGCGCGTTGTGAATATTTTGAAGGTTACAAATGTGTTTATTTATGTGGGATGTATGCTTGAGGTTTTTTAGCTTGAGTGATAACAATAAAGATAATTGATAGTATATAAAAGATTGAGACCAGTGCTTCTACTCTAGTGGATTCAGAAATTGAAGTAAATATGTGGATAAGGCTAGGCTCATCGGGAGAGAAAGTTCGGAAACCGAATATACGAAGAAGAGGGGATGAGCTGGGCAGGATCATAATTTACACAGGGCCAGACACCAAACACGACATCTTATCTGCCGTTGACAGAACAGCTCAAGCGCTTATGGATGAGGTCGGTAGGCTGTAATCTGGAAGCCGACATGATAGAAGATCCGCGGTCGACGAAACCGGCGAACGTTTGACTGGTACCGGAGATAGACCTTCTTTTGGACGGTCCGAAAGCCTCGTCGAGGTCGACGTTCTTCAGCCGATTCATGTCTATCCTCTTGTTCCGAAAGATCGCTGGCACCGGGCCGCATGAATGTTCAAAAGTAGGGCGCTCGTTGCTCCGACGCTCACTCATTGAACGGAAAGAAGCGCCTCGAGGGGTGCTGATGGATGGCAGCCTCGAGGGTATGCGAGTTTTAGGTGGAGGAGTATTGTGGGTGTCTAGTCAATCGGCCAAATCGTTAGTGGCTGTTTTTTTTGTTTTCGCAGTTGCAGCAGGGACTTGTTCGACTTACTATCCACAGTAGGTAACTCTTTCTTCTCTTCACCTAAAACTGGCGAGGCAGCTGTAGAGAAAGAAAGAAGAAGAAGCCATGTTAGTTGTGGGCAGCCTAGTTTGTAGACGAGCAGGTTTGACTTACGAAACGGTGTGGCTGGGCGAGTGCTCAACATGGTCAGAAGGGCGATGTTTTTGAACCGTTGTTGTTTGCTTGGAATAAATGGAGAAGCAGCTGCCTAATAGCCAAGAGGAGGGACCACAGATGATCAGGAGTAAGGTGGAGAGGGGATGCAGGTGAGGAGATGTGGGAGGAGAGTCAGGGATGAAAACAGGGGCAGTTATTATAGTAAACAGTTCAGGTAGACCGATTCCTTCGTGGTGGTCGATGGCGGATGGTTGAGGAGCTTCGTGGGCCAGGAATGAACAGGCTCTGACTGGCCATCTGGACAAGTCTCTTCACTCCTGGTCCACTATCCATCGCGTCTTGCCGAAGGCCGTCGGGCAAGTGTGGGTGGGCTGGCTGCCCATCTCTCTCCCAGTCCGGACACAGACCTCTGGGGGAGGAAGGGAGGCGCAAGCAGTCTGGACCAGACAAACTTGGTTGAAACCGCCCAGGTTCGAACTTAGTCAGTCCCTCTTCTGAGGAGCCTCCGAAGGAGGGACTTAGTCCCAAGTCCCTCCTGACGGAGGCTCGCTTCGCGGGTTCAGCCTACCCCCCGGGGGCCCGACGTCTCGACGGACTTTGTTAAGTTCGCTCGCCCCTCACCAACATCAGTTGCAGATATACCTGGCGATATCGATATACTCATCCAGAAAATCCCGGCGAAAATGGACGCTCCTACTCCGAGAGTCTCTTCGAGCTTGTTGGCCCAGTACGGTAAGCGCCCCCCTACCCTCGATTTTCCTGGCGTTCTTGAAATCCTGCTGTAGCAAAAGGATTCCGATACTGATCGTAGATTCTTTTTTTCATGGGATGTTTGGCTGAATCTGCAGTTGGCCAAGTCGTCAGGATTGCAGGAAAGGTGATCAGTGTGTGTACCCCGATCCACCATCTCCCCACCAATAAGAATAACAACGATCGTGGGACTGACCGAGCGATTCTTTCGCAATGGGATCATCGCCAGTTATCCCCAGAGTTGATCATAGAGTCGTCGGATGGAGGCCAAGTAACAGTAGGCGACACGTCGGCGAGTCCCCATTCCCTGCCCCCCCTTCCGCTCACATCCATCGATCGTCCCGTCCGCTGGGCTGATCCTGTCTGGAGCGATTGATGCTGTAGGCTTGTGCGACAGAGATCACGGATGACTACATCGAGCTGATCGCTAAAGTAGAGACGGAGAGCCGGGTCAAGGCGCTAGACTGCTCGAACTTCGGCGACAAATACGGTGCGTTGCCCCACCTTTGGTTGCACATCACTTTCGACAGCTAAATGGCCGTGTTTGTTGCGGGCAGATCTGAAGCTGGCGCAGGCCGTCGTCGATATCATCCATAACCCGAACCTCAGATGCGAACGCGCTCCTTGCTTCTGATCGCAAAATTATAAAAAAACCCCGTAACTAGCACGGAAAGTCTCTCCATAACCCGTAACCAAATGCAAAAAAAAAGACACAGAATCCGTTATGAAAAATGAAATGACAATCCGTTACGAAAAATGAAATGCCAATTGTGTTCGCAACAAGTACGTGAGATGAGCCGTCACAGTGAGGGAAACCGTTGCCGTCGCGACAAGGATGCGACGAAAGGCAAAGCTCAAGTTCCCGCTCCCCCTGGAGGCATCATTGGTATAAGGAACCGACGGTGTCCTCAAAAAAATACATTCTTATTATTTACTTGCTTCCATTACTGCTCACTTCGACACCCTCCCCATCGTGCAAGCGCTTCCCTTCCAAATTTTTGCTGTCTTCTTTTGATCTCTACTCACCGGTCAGGTGTCTCGATATCCCGGCTATACTAGAGAAAACGCGGCGTGTTACGCCGCGCGATTGGGAAATTGAAATACGATTTGCAAAGGAGTACGGACCGGCGCGCCGGCGTCCCATGTTAAAGGAGTGAGCTGTGAGGGGCCTGATTTTGCCTGTCATTTGGGGTGGGCCTTGCCGCTGTATCTGATAGCTCCTTCCCACATGTAACACCTTGCCTGGTTTTTTTTTAAATGAAAAAAACCTAAGCCTAAGCCTAACTCCCGCGCGATCAGTGTTAAGAAATAAGAATTTTGAGCAGTGTAGAATACGCATATCCGCGTGTCATTGCCAGGAAATAAGGGTCAGGAGCAGCAAAGAAACAAACAAAATCTCTCACTCCAGAATATTAGCTGGGCTTTTTGGTGGGAGTCAGTGGCATTTTTGGTGTCACACCTTGCCAAACTTGACACCTTGGCAAGTTTTTTTCAAAAAAAACTGCCCTGACCCCTAACCCCTAACCCTAACACCAGGAAAAAAAAGTAGTCACTTGATGGCAAGTGACATGACACAGCTTTGTTTTCAGCTCCAACACTGCTCCAATGCTGCTCCTCTCCACCAGCACATCTAGGGCTCACATGATAGGTGTCAGGATCAAAGCACTCAATGTGAAAAAACCAGATGGTGCTCAGCTTTGGCCCTGGCCCAGCTGATGCTCAGCTTTTACCCTGGCTCAGCTGATGCTCAGTTTCTCCCCTGGCCCAGCTGATACTCAGCTTTGGAACTGGGCACCTGATGATCATCTTTGGCCCTGGCACAGCTGATGCTCAGCCTTGTCCATGGCTCAGCTGATGCTCAGCTTTGGCCCTAGCCTAGCTGATTTTCAGCTCTGGTCCTGTCCAAGCTGATTCCCATTGTTTTCCCTGGCCTGGCTCAGCTGGTGCTCAGCAAGCTGAGCATCAGCTGGCCAGCTGGCCCAGGACTGGGCCAAAGCTGAGCATCAGCTGGGACAGGACTAGGAGAACGCTAAGCAAGGACTGGTACAAAGTTGAGCATCAGCTGCGCCAGGACTAGTACAAAGCTGAGCATCACCTGGGCAAGGAATGTTCAAACGGCTTTTTTCCAATTCTGAGAGTGAGCTGCGTGAAAAAGCTGAGTATGAGCTGGGCAGAAAAGCTGAGTATGAGCTGGGTACCAAAGCTGAGTATCAGCTGGAAAGAACTGAGGATCAGTTGGGCTCATCAAAAACTGAACAGGACCTCCTTGGTAAATTTTGGAAGTTGAGGAGATGGTTGGGAGATTGGGGTAGATAGTGGATAGATATTGGATAGATGGTGGGTAGCTGGCTGGAGCTGGTGTAATGTCACTTGTCATCAACTGACTATTTTATTTTCCTGGTGTAACACCCAATAGTCATTCTCTATGCATGTCTTCTCATATTTTTGCACTGCGGCTTGTGCTTCACAGCTGTGATGTGGGGCACAGGTGATCAAATTATGGGAATCCTGAGCGGACCCCACCCAGGGGCAGTGACTTGCCTGATCAGTTAGTTCCATAGATTGGAGTTGAAATTCAAACGGGGAACCTCAATGGCTGACACAGAAGAACTAAATGACTAATACTAACACTCTCCTCAGGAGATTTCACTAATTTTAATAACCCCAGATGAGATATTGATCTCAAAAGTCCAAACGTGACAGCCTCTGCTATGTAAGGTCCATATACCTCCATATCATCCTGATTGAGCTCCTTGGCACCCACCCGTAGCATTTGTGCCAGCAAGAGTCAACACAGTTGCAAAGCTTGTGACAGCCTAAATTTTGAATTTTCCTTTGGGTCAGGGACTCTGTATCCAACACAGATTCTTGACCATAGTGGACGCCAACAGTGTTAATTTTTTTATTTTCAGCCAGTGTTGCATGATCAGAGACAATGTGGAAAGAGTCATAAATTGCACAGTGTCAGACAGCCAGGTATGGCACCTCAATCAGGGGACAGGGCCCAGGATTTAAAATCCCAAGCATACTGAAATTACAGAGGATGAGAAAAAGAAAATAACACAGTTATACATAGATCTAAATGATATAAGGGAAAGAATAAGAGAGTATTGGTGTATAGACTATATATTTGTGTTGTTTTGAGAGTGCTCCTGCCCGCAACACCTTAGAAATTTGAGGTGGACAAAAGTTGTTCTTTTTGTTCCTCCAATGGTTGAGCAACAATTCCCAGTGATAGGCCTGCCACATAAATAAGTCAAGAGAGGGAAAAATATAGCTGCCAGTGGCAGCTGGCTGAAACAGTTCAAGGCCCAAGGGTAGAATACAGCAAATTTGCCAAGGAATTGGCCCTGGGATTTGTTTATTGTGAGAGTGAATGGAACTGCAACAGGTAGTTGGTGACCACTGGAGAATACACCGTGGTTGGCTTCCTTCTCATGAATCAGCCTGATTCTTGTGATAAATTTTTTGATGCTCATGCACATACTGGTTGTATAGTGCAATTCAGGCTTTCAGGTGCCAGAATTTTGATCAATGAAATAGTTCTGTTGATCAATAAGCCAGCTTTTGAATCCATGTTTGAGAGTAGGATGATCAGTATCCCAACTTTCAACCAAGGTGAGGATTCTGGAAACCCAGGTGTTGATAAATTGTGGACTGTTGCTTGCCTTGAAGCGCTTTCTGGTCTTGCATCAAGTGAAGTGCCAGGGGAATTCATTGTACAGGGACGCAGAAGAACATTTTTGGGAATTTTCTGTGGATCAATTTGTTCTCTACCCCCTTTTCTTTGTTGATGCAGTAGACTGCATGCTTGTTTTCAAGATGCAGGGCAAAAATCTGAATTGAAGGCCATCTCTTGCTCATTGGGAATTGTAATATGTGGTATTAGGGGAGATAAGTTTAGCATCTTATTCATAAACCCAAGAAGAATTGAGGGATAGGGGGCTTGCCTTCAGAAGGCCCTATGTATTCACCAGGGGGGAATGTGTGGCACTCTCTAGAGAGTGCCAGACCGTATGTTCCTTAGGGAACTTTGTCAGATTTCAACAGTTTGTGTATGTGTGAATCAAGCGCCAGAAAATGTTGATGTTGTTTCAAACTAAAGCTGATCTCATTGGTAACTCAATATGGCAGAAAAACAGATTTTCACCTTGGCCAATGCATGAATCCATTGCAAATCAACTTAAATTGTATTTGAAGGCTTAGTAGGCTCTGGGCTCAGGTCATGGGCTACTTTCACAAATTTAAGATGCAAAAACAATGATTCTTTTGTGGGATCTCATGAGGTATGATTCTAAATTATAGCTACATAAGGGCAGCAGTAGGCTGAATCATAAATCTGTCTGTCCCAGCACATAGATTATAATTTCAGGGAGGTTGAATCAAACCTCATAGAGCCCAATATTTTATAATTTCTCTTTAGCAGAATCTCAAGACCTCCAAGGTGGTTAGAGTAGGCTCAATGGTGCATCCTTCCTGGAGCCAGGTGGATCTGTGAAGTATGATGATGGAACTTGCAGCTGCGGAGCATGTATGAGTTTCTTGGTCCTTGCTTTCTCACCAGCCCCTCTGAGCCATAATCACACAGGAGCTACATCTTCTTCTCAGTGTTGATTCATGGTCCACATTAGACCTGGGCTCAGTCCGGTAATTGTCAATGGGGACATGTGGTGGGGATTAGCATCTCCACCACAGGATCTAAATGATGCTTCCAAATCCTTGAGTCCAGTGACCGGAGCACAGTTTTAGCACTGTGTAATGGGTGAGCTTAGCACTGCAAGCTGTCATAATTGGCTGCTTATGGTTGTGAATTGGGCGGTATAGGTTTAATGTCAGGGGAGGTGGAGGGAGGATCACAATGGATATGTGTGATACTCACAAAGGTGGGGTGGTATCCTGCTTCCAAATTTCAAATAGGATAGTTCCCAAGAGGCAAATTCATGGCTTTGATGCAGGTTTGCCACCCGCCGTGAAATTGCTAGAGTGGGCTTGGGCTGCCATACTTGGTTTAGTAACCTGGTTTGGCATCAGCAGTGGAGATGCTACACAATCTGGTGAGTTTGCCTGGTCATGGGGCATCATTTCTGTGTCACTTGCGTGACATGTCCACTCCTATGTTCGGCCGAACGTTAGGGTGGACACATACATGCTGGGTCCACCAGGACACCCTTGATGATGCTTGGCCACACATCAGGGTGCTAGGAAATATGTTATGTATGTATCAATAACAGCTGGTCATCGAAGACATTGAAGAATCTGGATGACCAGCTGTGCCAGTATTCAAACGACCGGTATGGCCAATCCAGCTTGTCATCAAGAGAGTAGCTCCCCTCGATGACCGGTCTATACCGGTCATCAAGTGGAGTTACAGCTTCTCTCGATGACGGGTACAGACCGGTCACCGAGCGGAGTAGCAACTCCTCTCAATGGCCAGCCTGTACTGGTCATCGAGAGGAGTAAGTTTACCCTTGATGACTGGCACAGGCTGGTCATCGAGGGGAGTGACAGCCTCGACAACCACCTGTACTGGTCATCGAGGGGAGTAACGACTCCTCCCGATAACCAGTACAGCTGTTCATCGAGAGGAGCTGTAACTCCCCTCGATGACCCGTACGGGAGGTCATCGAAGGGAGTCACAACTCCTTGTGATGACCACTTTTAGGGAAGAGTTGTAACTCCCCTCGATGAACTCCCGTGCGGGTCATTGAGGGGAGTTACAGCTCCTCTTGATGAACAGCTGTACTGGTTATCGGGAGGAGTCGTTACTCCCCTCGATGACCAGTACAGGTGGTCGTCGAGGCTGTCACTCCCCTCGATGACCAGCCTGTGCCAGTCATCAAGGGTAAACTTACTCCTCTCGATGACCAGTACAGGCTGGCCATTGAGAGGAGT
This sequence comes from Puccinia triticina, assembly GCF_026914185.1. NCBI lineage: Eukaryota > Fungi > Basidiomycota > Pucciniomycetes > Pucciniales > Pucciniaceae > Puccinia > Puccinia triticina. The sequence continues at coordinate 503,555 of NC_070561.1, read as the reverse complement.
TGCTACTCCGCTCGGTGACCGGTCTGTACCCGTCATTGAGAGGAGATGTAACTCCACTCGATGGCCAGCCCAGACCAGTCATCAAGGGGAGTTGTTACTCCCCTTGATGACCAGTACTGACCGGCCATCAAAGGGAGTCACAAGTCCTCGATGACCAGCTGCCATCAGTCATCGGGAGGTGTAACTCCCCTCAATGGCTGCTCAGTATTGGTCATTGAGGGTAGTTACAACTCCCCCCAATGAACAGTACAGACCCGTCTTCAGGAGTCGTTGCTCCCCTTGATGACCACCTGTACTGAGCATTCAGGGGAGTAACGACTCCTCCCAAAGAATGGTAAAGACCAGTTATCAGGAGGAGTTGTTACTCCGCCTGCACCAGTTATCAAGGTGTGAAGAACTCCTCCCAATTGCCGGTACAGATTGGTCTTCCAGAGTAGTTGTTACTCCCCTCAAAAACTGGTACAGAAAAGTCATTGGGAGGAGATTTTACTTCCCATCAGCCTTGTTCTGGTGCCTCAAACTACAGCACTTCTTAAAAAGCTTGCTCTGAGGGAGGGGTCAATTTTGAGTTTTTTATCTTGTTAAGCGACCACTTATGCCTCATCATCATGTATTCAACCTGGTGTGGCTACAGCCATTAGGGATTTTTTTAACTTCTACAATTTTGAGATTCATGGCTTGAGAGCTGGAGCATACAAATCCTCTCACTTTGTAGGGTCCAGTGGCATTGCCATCTCATAATCACAGGACTTGGAGTAGTCCGGTGCACCCAGCCTGAGTGCGGGCAGGTGGCAGTTGCTCCAGTAGTGCCCCAGCATTCATTTCACATCCTATACAGCCATGTGTACACTGAGGATGCAAGGCATCATAATCTGGTGACATGAAAAAGAATCTTGCAAATGTGAGTGGTCCCAGAAAACTTGCTTTCTGGGAAGCACTGTACACATGGACTTTGCAGCAACTTGTTAGAGGAAACCAATCCTGCCAGAAAAAGGGAGAGAAGACAATATCATAAGCCTTCATACAACTGCATATACCCCCATGCCAAGTTGGCTTGGATGAGTGATCACCAATTGGCCTACACATGACACACCCATATGAAGATACTTATCACAGATGCTCTCTGTTGACAGAAAAACTTCAATGCCTATGGCAAGGTAATTGAGGATCAGTCATTGGCATGTCCTGCCAAATCAGAATATGAAAGATGAAGAAATCTAATCTCATGAGCAAGATATACTATAGTTGAACAGCAATTCATGAGGAGTGACTCATGAGTTGAACTATCCAACATGCATAAAATCATCATACTCACATGCAATAGTTCCTAATGAGTTATAAAAAAAAATTAAACAAGAGGTGAACACTGACATTTAACTCACTTCAGACCAGCATCATGATAAAATTACGGCCTGGCACTCTCTAGAGAGTGCCACACTTTCTCCCCTGGTGATTAGTACCAGCCGTTGATGAAATTTACTATTTCATCCTTCTATTCCAAGCCCAATGCCACAAAATCAATGCCCTTTGAAATTTATTTGAACAAATACTTGACTGCAGCAATTCCAGAAGGTATACTATAATTGGGCTGATTTAACAGCTGCAAAAAAGTGAGAGGAGCTTATTTTAAGAAACCATTTCCTGTTGGGGAATATTCTCCGCCCCCCTTCCTGACAGTACCCAACTTAAAAAATTCCCTCTAGACTTTGGGGGTGAACTCGCAAAGCAAGCCTCTGTCAGGAGGGACTTACCACTTATCTCCCCAAACTTGTGCACCAAGAATGGATTATGAAGGTAGTTTGTTTGATTTTTCTACAGCTCACCTATCACATCCGCTCCTATATTTTAGCCCGCTTTCATCAGAAGATGCTGCAGAACATAGTGGAATTTGTTATATTGCCAATGACCCCCTCTATGTTCTGGTGGAGAGCCAACTGTGGAAACAGAGTTGGTGAGCACAGACCCTCTGTGCAAAATCCATATTTTGGGTGGATTTGATGTTTTTATTTGGAATGGAAGGAATACCTTCAGATAACTCAGATTCTATAGGTTGGACAGGAATCAGCCAGTCTTCAACCTCAGCAAATTCAATCTTGATGGAAGCAAGGAATTTTACACATCCAAAACTTCCTTCCACCCAAATTTAGAATCTAGCCCCTGCAAAAAGGGGCAATAGGGTGCAAGTCCCTCCTTCCGAGGGCTGTCGGAGGCTCTCTTTGCGAGTCACATGCCCGTATCAGCAAGGGACTTTGTTATGGTTTGTAACAGTACAGACTTTGTCCAGCCATCGGGGCTGGGCAATCTTGATGACCAGAGTTGGAAATCCTTCTAGCCGTCTGAGAGGATTCCTCCAGTGATCAAGACTGTACTCAGTCACATCCTTCCGGCTGCCAAGACGGTGCAGTTTTGGCGGGTGAGTCAACGATCCCCCCGGTCAAGGCTGTACTTAGTTGCATCCTTCCAGCTGTCGAGACGGTGCTTCTGCGGCGGCTGAGATGACTCCGGTGGTCGACACGTACATAAGCATCGATGATGAGCGCGGTGCAATTGCTACCCTATTGATGATGAGCACAGACAATGTGAATTGGTGTCAGAAGCATCATGATTTGCGTCTCCTGGGCTGGTCTCAAGAATGATATCACGGCGCGGGACTTTCAGCCTGGAGGCAAACTCAACGCAGTCCCTCCGAGGAGGTCGCGCGCAGCGCGACCTCCGCAGGAGGGACTTGCCCGCAAGCGGTGAATGTTGGCACAGGAGGAACTTGATTTTTTGCCAAATTCCCAAAATTTTCAGTAATCCGCCAGTCCCTCCCTCAACTTAGCAAATTCTTTCCTTTTTTTTTGACCAAATGAAAGATCTCCATGTTGCGGAGAGGACCACATTTTCAAAAAAATTATTATCCAATTTCTTCAACCTGTAATTGGAGCAGTAAATCATCCAACTCCCTTCTTAGGTGGAGGGTTGAGTAAATCTATAAAGAGCCCTCGGATAGGCTTGAATCCTTTTTTTACCTTCAAGGTTAGACAGATTGGTTCCACATCATGTTCAGTTTTCTTAGCTAATCTTGCTTTGCACGTTGACCTCATTCAACTGTCAGTGAGCGTGTGAGTTTATGGTCTCTCAGGTTTCCAGTGCATTCCTCAATCATTTTTGCCTTTGAAGCACCCGGACAAGTAAGAATGTAGGGCTGAAGAAATGGGGAAAGGATAGGAATGAAGCCATGCTTCTTAGGTATCATTTGATCCAACACACCATGTAGGAAACCTTTGAGGTGGGGGTTTAAAACTGATTCAAAAATAAAGACCTGGCATTGAGGCAGATTTTCTGTTCCTGCCACCCCAGCTTTCACCGCTTAGGTGCAAGTCCCTCCTGCGGAGGGCCCTTCGGGCCCCCCTCGGAGGGACTTTGATAAGTTCGGCCTGGAGGTGACCTTGCAGCCAACTTCCCGCCACACCTGGGTCCAACGACTTGCATAAATAGTGGCAGTGTTCCCGCCGTTGTTTGCTGCCCAGGGTTCCAAGGCTGGAGCGCATCTGTAGCCGGCGCCTCTGGTATCCCGCCTACTTAGGCCCTGAAACGCCTCACCTGGACTAGGCCACGCCCTTCGGACGCCACGTTCCTTGGCCCAGGTTTCAGGCCCTGGTTTCATCTGTTCCAGGCCACTAGGCCCTTGTGTAGCGGCTCTCCGCATTATCTCTCCTTTCATGCGTTTGTGCTCTTAGGTTGTTCCTTGGGTATATAAACCCATTGTATCCTCCCCATTTCCGATTCCTCAGTCATCTACGTTTCATTGTCATTTTCATTGTTAGCATCGTTTCTGCTTCCTTTTGTATTTCATAGCCTTTTTAGCCTACTTGCTTTGCCGCAGTCATCTTCGCCCCAGAGTCCTGTGCCCCCGCGGTTACACATCAGCGTACGCCATGTGTTGAGTATCAAACTCAGGTTTTATTCTTGTTTTCCTCTTTTTATCTGCTTCCCACATTTCACTTCTTTCTCCAACATTTCACACTCATGTTACACGTTGTATGTAGGCTACCTGAGGCAGCAGGCGTGGAAGGATCCCTTTCATCATCCTTCCACGACCATCGAACACCGCCCGCACCGCTGCCTGCTGTTCTCAGGTAGGTTGTAGTTTCCTTTCCTTTTGTCCTCTTAGTCTCTCTCTCATCTCAGTCTGACATGCAATGTGATCATCCTTCCACGACCATCGAACACCGCCCGCACCGCTGCCTGCTGTTCTCAGCTTTCTGCCTGCTCTCGCTCATCACCATGCCCCTCAAATATCTAGCTAGGCGCATTGGCGCTGAGGCTGACTTGAAATACAAACAAACACCAAAATTACCCACATTAGGGCCTTGGGGCATCAGCCCATTGATCCTTTTTTTACTGCTGTATCAGCACAGTTTCTTTGCTAGAACATCAGCTCCCCACCAAGCACCAGCTGCCGTGCAGCTCCGAGGCCGCCAGCGGCTTCGCCGCAAAATTGCTGCTCCAGTGTTGGGGGCGGCTCCGCCGCCAAACGCGGCTTTGCCGCGACCCAACTTGCGGTCTCAAGGGCCCAGGATCCTGGAGAAACAGGGAGAGTAAATGCCCCAGCCCGCACTTGTGTCCCCCACATCCCTACTCCTTACCTCACCTTCCCCACCGCCAGGCGCCCACTTTGTTTGCGAGCCTCTTAATTGTAACTACTGTCGAAGTCTTCCCTCGCCACATCTTTGCACTCCAAAATTCGGCGTTACTTATATTTCATTGCTCAGAGTCATTGCTCATTCATCATCATACAATACAAAGACTCAGTCAAACCACACCAGCACACCTCTTTCCAACTCCTTCACACAGTCCAGCCATGGAGGTAGAGTGGGGACGATACAAGTACTAGAACATTAGAAGCGAAATAAAAGAAATAAGGTAGTGACGGTAGTAAGTAAATCCCCGATGAGCCAGAGAGGTTAGCGGATCTGTCTGCTGCGAGCCAGAGAGGTTAGCGGATCTGTCTGCTGCTTGAACCGGTGGCCTCCTGAACCATGTTGAGTAATTCCAGCGCGCCCTCCTGGAACCTCACCATGATGTCGATTGTGGCCGCCGCCGCGAAAAGTTTGCAGTTCTTTGGTGCCCGCATCGCCTTGTTGACCCTCTTCAGGGCTCTCAGGCCCGAGCTCTGAAGACTTTGGATCCTCTGTGAGTGCTCCTTGGAGGTCATACTGTTGTCTTGGGCTGTGGGCGGGGCAAGGCTTGTCCTTCTGTTCGCTAGTGGCTGAATTCCAACTGATTGGTTCTCCAACGCGGGCGGTTCGACTGGTGTGGAACCAGATCCATTGGACGAAATCACCTCGATGTCCGAGTCTCCGTCGTACAAGACGTCAGCTGGACAGAGTGATAGTGGCCGCAAGGGTTGGTTGGATGGGTTTGGGCCGCCCAAGCCAACCGGAACAAAGGCTGGTGCGGGGTCGAGCTCGGTTATGGCGCCGTCTTTGGACAAGCTGTTGAGTAACGCTTCGATGTCCATCGGCGGCGCTTCGGGAACGCATCCTGCCTTGACAACCAGATATTTGTACTGTTTCGCAATGCAGAACATGTTTGCACACACTGTTGTGTCGCTGGAAGTGCGGGCACATGCACCTGAGGATTCGCGGCTTTGCGTGCCGCTCGCTTGGCACCTCATAATCCACCCAGTAAGCCACGGCGAGCAGAGAAGTGAAGGAATTGATGACAAACTGTGTAGATGATATAGATGTTGTTAGCAAAAATATTATGGGGATGAACAGAGAAGCTTACATGGTCCGCCCATTGCGTAATAAGTATGCCGAGGGTGCACATGATGTCAGGGGTGTAGCTATCACCGTCCACGCGGGCTTTGAGCTGGAATTCATTGACGCGCTGTTTCTGGATGCCCAACTGGACACGGGCCGACTGACGCTGGTAGTACCCTACCACGTCGTATTTGAGAATTTGGATGAGTTTGTCCATTCGGCGTTTTCAGGTGGGGGGATGAACTTTGTCTTCAACGTCCTATGCCACGACTCTACATAATTGTTGGTATGAATGCCCTGAATGGCATTCTGCAAGCAAGGCAAGTAATCAGTACATGACATGGCCATTGAAGAAAAAAAGTGAAACAAAAAAAGCCAAACAAAAACTTACTGTGCGATAATGTAATGCCCAATGTCTACAATTGCCGTCCCATTGATGTTGGACATAATGAGCAAACAGGCCACTGATCTGGCTCCATTTAGCATTGAAAGCGTTCTGCATTGACTCCGGATTGCCTCCACCATACACAAGCCATCAAAAGTCAGCAAGGGCTTCCTCAGACTGGGCACCCAGGTGGGCCAACACATTGGCTTTGAAAGCCTTGAAGACATGGAACAGGCACCAGAAATGGGGGGGCGGGTCGTTGAGGTCAGAGTAGGCGTCGGCAACAGCGTTTCGGATGGCCAGAGCACAATTGCTCATGACTGCACCGGGTACGTATCCGGTGGTCTGTCGGATCCACCTGAGGATGCTAAGGAGGGGCTCCCTGTGGGTGAGATGGGTGTAAACATTACAAAAAATGTTAGCTCATCATGATTCGGGGTAAGTCGGCAGTTGGAGTGAGGCAAACTTACTTTGCCAAAGAGACGGTAAACGCCCAGCAGATGGGCAAACCCTTGCCTGTCACTGGGTCCCAAATCACAAAGGTGTACAAGCTTACTTTGCGGTTATCGCCAAACAAAAAGTTGCTGACACTGTTGTGGGTCGCGTCAAGCATGAGTAGGTTGCCTCCATGTCTCAACATCATGTCGGTCTGCCATGGTGATTGGAAGGCAAAGATGAATGCCAGGTTGTCGTCCGCAATTGGAAGAAAAGTGTTGTACCCTTTGGCGTCAAGCTGGTCTTTCCATAACGCCACAGAAGTAAAGACGTCCTTTTCCTTCTTTGACAGGACCTTGATCCGCTTCTGGATCAGATACCATACGTGGTAGAACTCCACGTAATGCGCCTCAGGAACGGAACCATTGGACAACTGCAAATGAAAGGGAATTAAATCTCTATGCTACTAAGTGTGCTGAGATGTTGCAAGAGATAATGGGATCATTGAAGCTTACAGAAAAAAGGTCCGGGCAGGACAGAAGTTTCTCAATAGAAGGCCATTGAAGCCCACGTATAACCTGTTTGGTTAACCACTTCATGACAAGCTTTGGAAGACGGTGCTTCTTCATTTCAGTGTTGGAGTCAGGCTGGTGGTTGTGCTGCCATCGCCAGCACACGCGCAAGGAATTGGTGGTAACATTGTGGCTGATCCAAAACCCTGCAAGGCAGCCGCATCTCTGAGATGGTTCAGATCTCCTTGAATTTGGGCGAACAATATGTGTTCCATTCTGGGGGCATTTGAACTCCAGCTTGAAATGGTGTTGTTGGGGGCGGCCGCCTCTGTTTGGAGCGTTGGCAAGGCAAGGAGCTGGCGAGTTGGTCTTGGTCTTGTGAACGGCCCAGTACACTGTAGCCTGCATGGCCTCGACAAAGATGTCCGCAATTGCACGTGTATTTCCCGGGATGGTGAAGTGGTGGGGATGGTGAGGGAACACAGGCATGGCGCCACCGGCCTTACGAACCAACCAGAGCGAGTTTGGGTGAGTCGATTGATCTGCCGGCAAAGGGACCTCCTGTGTCCAGGGCAGCGGGACAACTTTGTAAATATCTTTGACAAGGGGGAAATACGGCTGGGTGGTGGATCTTAATGTGGGCATTGCGGGGTATGAGCGGGAAGCGAGAAGGGGCTGGGAACTGGAAGCAAGAATGGAAGGGGAGCGGTGCTGGGAGCAGGGGATTAGGCTGGGTGTCACGAAGTAGAAGAGGATTAACCAATACACAAGGAACAATGCCCGTGGTGGATGCAGAGAGAGAAGAACTAAGTTAGAAATGTGGGTTTGCTGGATGATTGTGATCTCAGTCGGTGGGAGAGAGACAGTAGAGTTTATAAAGGATGATGCAAGCGGTGGGAGCAGGAATGATGAAGGGTTATAGAAGGTTAAGGCTATTTCTGACACAGCAGACAATAAATATTAAGCTAGGGAGCGGTGGTGGGGAGGTAAAAGTGGAGGCCGGTGGAGAAGCGTTCTCTGGGAGAAATATCAAGCTCAAGCAAGGGAGCGGTGGTGAGAAAGGGAAAGTGGAGGCCTGTGGAAAAAGCGAAGGAAAGATAAAGTGGAAAAGGAAGTCTGTCACAGCAGACAAGAGATATGTAATAAAACAAAATTAGAGGTGAATGAAGCGGAAGCAGTTTAGGATTGGGTGCAAATGATGTCTGAGGGGTCAACAACCTCAAGGGACGGACGAGGGTCCCGTTATTTATGGTACTGGAGAGCCCGGTTAGACATGCGACTTAGAATTTCTCAGTCCCCCCAATGTTTCGCCAACGGAAAACCTTGCACAGCCTTGCACCTTGCATCCCCGCGGTGATAGTCTTCCGCATTGGGGTATCCCAGGAAACTTAATGATCTGGGTTTGTCACCTGGCTCATCTCCCAAAGGAGGTTTTGGGAGCCACCCAAGGTTATGGGTTTCGGGGGGTTTTTAGAAACCTCGCTTCTGATCCCCGAGCCGAAAAAAAAACACTCCTTGCCACTCGTCCGTCCCCAGCGACTTTTGTTCTTGTGGGTCCTTTCATCTCTCGTCATGTGTAGAATAACTTGAAAAACAAAAACAAAACGGAAATCCAGCACAAAGAAAAAAGACTCTTGAACGACTTTCGCTGCTTTGTAAAGTGCAGGACGAGATGCTGAGCAATCATGATGCCTTGAGATGATCAAAATGTGAAGTTTTCAAATAAAGCACGCTATGTCCGCAAGGTCATCCATGAGATTGTGTGTTATCCACTTGATCAAGCCCACCTGAGCGTCGAAACTTAGCTCAGGAATAGACATTGGACATTCATGACATACATGTATTGATTGGTAGTGACTTGCTTTATTCATTTGATATTGATTTCGATTTTTTAAAAAGAACAAGAAAGACCCAAGACTAAACAACACAAACAAAAACAGCTAGATATATATAAATATCTACGTATACGCTTGACAGAGACACGACTGATAAAGAACACATACGTAACACAATAAGAGCACTCAAAAGAAGCCTGAAAAGCTCAAGAAAACAAAGAGACGGGAGCATCTGCATGGCGATAATGATGATGGTGGTGGTGGCAAGATAAGACGAGAACGAACAACAAACGAAGCGAGGAGGACAGTGAGCAGCGGGGGACGAGGGTTACAAAAACAAGGCAGCATTTGTCTACATTTTTTTCTGGTTATATATTTCTTTGGATAGAGTATGCAGTTTTATGGACACTCCTTGCTTCTCTATTGGCAAAAGAAGAAGAGTGAAATGGGATTTCAAAGCGTCTGTTTGACTTGCCGGGTCAGTGTGTTTCTAGACCCCTCCGCCGACGGCGGGCAGATTCTGGAACTCGGGGGCCGACCGATGGCGGAGTTAGTAGTGGTAGTGGCGGACGAGATAGGCATAGTGCGAGGCCTGCCGCTGAGGCTAGCAGGTTGAGGGAGGGCGGGGCGGGGCGGGGGGCCATCGAGGAGCGAGGAGCGGGATGTGGTGGTGGCAGAGTAAGGGCGTGGCGCAGGGAGGGTGTGGGTGGTGCCGGGGACGGGCAAGGTGTTACGGCTCTTCGTCGGGCTGGCCATCTTGCTTATCGTGCCCGTTCCCGTCGTTGTTGTTGCTGATGCGTTGGTGGTGGTGGTGGTGGTGGTGGTGGGCGGGGGACGGGCGAGGAGAGAGGGCTTGGCGGGACTGGCGTGGAAGCGCAGGCGCGGAGAGTTGAGGCTGATAGTGGAGAGCGAGGAGCGGCTCTTCATGGTCTTAGGCGATCCGGAGGGCAGTCCGGGCTTGCCGAGGTTGTTGGAGGGCTTGAGCTTGGTGCGGACGCCAGTGAGAGCGGCGGTGCTGGGGCGGGAGAGCTTAGAGACGAGCGGGGTGATGGCTGGGGCGGAGGTGGAGGGGGGCAGCCCGATGCCGATGTTCGACAAGCGCTTGGCACGGACGGGGACGACGGAGGTGGAGATGCAGCTGGTGCGCGGCTTGCCGACCGGATTCGTCGCCGTCATTTTGCCCTCCGTCGGCTTCCCCCCAGGGAAAGCGACGACGTCCGGGCCTGACAGCCGCTTGGCTGCCGTCGGTCGACGCTCACTGCTCGGTACCGGCGCCTGTAGTTTGGGCGCTTTCGGAGGCGCAGCAACCGGCCGACCGGTCTTCTTCTCTCCCTGGGATACTAGAGAGGGCGGGGGCGCAGACATCAGTTCTGAAAACAGATCATCCTTCGTCACCGATCGGGGCTCTTCCTGGGCCGACAACTTGATCGAGTCAATCTTTTTCTTCAGCCGTGCCGTCACCTCGTCCTGCACCTCTCCTCGCTCGCATAAGATACGATGGTCGACACTCGACATCGAATATCGCTTGGCCCTAGGTGCGCTCGCCGGTTTCTTCATGGGCTCTTTGGGTTGGCTGTTTTTCCATAGTTCGTCTCGATCGGTCGGTAACGGTGGTAGATGAATCTTGGACGACTCAAAAGTGGTTGAGAAATCCGGCGAGCCTCTTAGATTGACTGGTGCCTGCTCATCTTTCCTAGAAACCCCAGAATTTGAAAGATAACAAAAATAATGTAAGTATTCTACTACTAAGCAATCTTGGGTGTAAAAAGATGGCTGACAAAGCCAAGTTATCCGTTGGAACACTCTTTTCATCTTCGAGCTGCCGGGCCAGTCCCGAAACATCGACGGATTCTTCTTCTTCTTCTTCTTCTTCTTCTTCCATGATACAGTCTGAGCCTCTGGTCGTGGAGGTATGCTTGGCAAAAGCGGAGCCGGGCCGAAGCTTGGCCAAGTTTTTCTTGCCCAAGAGTTCCATCATGGCGACATGGTTCAAGTCGATGGAGAGTTCGGTGGAAGGTTCTTTGCTATCTCCGCCAGTCCAGGTGGTCTCGTTTCCGACGAGGAAGCCGCCGCTCTCGTCCAAGATGTTGGAAAGGTTATCGGGCGCGTTGAAGATCAAACTGTTTGAGACTGAGCGCTGTTGGGTGCTCTTCCGATGGGCTCTGGCGTTCATCAGATACGATGCTGGGGGTAGGGAGGGTGGAGAGGGTGATGGGGATGTTGAGTGCCTGGGTAGGATGGGCTCGATGCCGAGGTCGATCGGTTCGGGAATAATAAACTTGGGGGTATGGTGGTGTCGACGGGTAGTCGAGGCAGATGATGGTGTTGGGGCTGTTTTGCGGGGGGGAGAGGGAGATTGGGGGGGTTGATTGAAGGTCTGTTGTTGTTTGGGACGGGTCATCGGGGGCTCGTCCTTCTGAAATTCGTGAATGATTTCGCGTCCTCGACAGTTGCCGTGTTCATCCACCCAGCTAGCTTCGTTCCCATCGCTCTCTTCATCCCCGGTTGGATCAGACAAGACTCGGGGGCTGAAGAAACGGGCCCGGGTACCTTTAGAGGGGCTGTTGGGCCTCTTGAGGATAGATTTCGTGGCTTTTGACTGATGTTTTTGCTGGTGGTGGTGGTGAGGTTGATCGTCTGATGGTGAGAATGCTGACTGAGGCTGATGATCGGTCTGGTCGCGGTGGTGGATGGCTGTGGTAGATTTGGAGCGCGAGATCGGTGGGCGGGGTGTGTGATGGTCGTAGAGACCAAGCAGATCGACTGACTGTGTTCGGGTGATGTTGCTGGCCAGTGCGCTTTTGGGTCTGTCTGGGGTGGATGGGGGGTGGGTGAGGTGGGTTGATAGGATTTTGTTTGTGTGTTTGGGTGAGGTGGGGGGAGGGGTCCAGTGGGGATGGGGCGATGCTGTGGGATTGAAGAGTAGATGGTGCCTATTTCGAGATGACTGGAATATACATATATATAAAGTCAGATCATTCGCAAGAAAGAGAGAGAGTGTGTGTGGGACTGACTGGAGTGGATGGGCTGAGTGCTTTTGGCAGGAGATCGACGGATGAGATGGAGTGGTCCATGAGGTCAGGCTGGTTGGATTCCGATTCCGTTCCCGTTTTCGTGCTGTTTCTGGTTCTGGCTCTGGTGGGTGTGAGCTCGATGAGTGGTGGTTCTGGGCTGATGATGCTGGTGAGTGTGTTTTGGTCTGCTGGTGCCAGGAATGAGCTGCCGGAGATTGCGAAGAGGTCGGAGTATTCCTGTGCTGCTCGGGCGGACAGCTCGGGAAGGATCGATGGTTCTTGAGTCATCCTGCGCTGTTTTCGGTGGTTCTTCGCAACTTTTCCGAACCGCCCATGGCTCAGATACATAAATATTTGAAGTCTCCCTCCAATTGGAGCATCCCCAGCAGTCCAGCCCGCCCGTGGGGCAGCCGCCAGCCAGCGCCAGCCGTCCACTCACCCGGACGCGGCGAGACGCGGTGGCAGCTTGACTGCACATGGAGGCATTTGTTGTACACGAAACAGAAAACAGAAGACACAGATTGTGCCGTTTCTAAGATGCGGCGTTTCAGGGAGACGTCGACGGACTCTAGGAGACACGAGGAACTGTCGGCCTGCCCATCAAACGGTCACACCGACGCCAACCACTCCGGAGACACCCCTTTGCCGGCTAATTGGATACACTCTGCTCTGATGGCGACCGGGCATCGAGACACAAGCAGCCCATGATGAGTGACGGACGATCTGGCCTCCAAAGCTGGATCAACCCATCCAAACCTTCAATTGATGGGCTGATCCACTGATCCAGTATGGACTGAAGTTGACTGCTGATCCGGCTCTGCCTTCTGGGTTCTGGAAGGATGTGTGCCAGCGGAAACATCCGATGGGAGCATAACATATTTATGGCAGCCAATGCCGGCTGCCTCGACCGACGGCCTTGGTTTCATCCCCTCCGTTCTTCTCCTGAGAGATACCAGCTCGTTGACAGTCTCCAGTGAGACTCCACGAGGCCAGGCGCACTGAAACAACTACACCCACACGGGTGCCTCCTCAAACATCCCTATCCATCTTCTTGCTCGGTTGACGTTTGGCAGTGGGTATCTTCACACCCTCCTCTCCGTTTTCTCGTTGTCCTTCCGCCTCGGGAAAACTCGCGCCCCCTCCGTAGCCTCACATCTGCTCTCCACTTCCTGCGCTGCCGTCAACCTCCAAATCCCACATCTGGCGGCGGACTTCCCTGCCTCCAACAGCTCAGTCAAAACTCAAGAAGACTTGAAGCCCATCGGCACCCTTGGACAGATAAGCCGTATCAATGCAATTCATCCACGCTACGCTGCATCCGACACGGTTTTGATCGAGCTACCCACCCGGACACCAGCAGCACTTGGATTGACCACCTTAACTGGACTTACTAGGCCCGATTCGACATCCTTCTTCACAACCTCTCAACATTTCAGGATCTTGATACAGCGGCTGCCTCATCTTGAAATCCTGTCGCGTCGACTGGCCCTACCTCTCGTCGGCCAACTTGCCATTTGCATTCTTGCTCCAAGGGCTTCATCGCATCTAGAGCTCACTTCCATCAGCTTCAGCCGTCAGTTTGACCCACTCGCAAAGGGCATTCAGTCTTGAACGCGACACCCACCTCTGAAGTCTTACAACCACCGACTCCTCGACCTGCTATTCATCCCCACAATCGTTTCTTAAATTAATTTAGCCATACATACCCACAAAAACATCAAAGCTTCATTATTGCAACAAGAAAAAAAAAAAAAAAAAAAAAAACGCTCATCATATAACCCGGTATCAAACCCTCAGCAAGCCGCAGTCGAATTTTTCGCCACCTTTTAGAGTTTCACAAGCATCAACAGTTGACTCGAAACGCTGTACAGTTTGATATTCAACATGCCGCCATCATCACGCCAACCAGACCGACATCATGAAACCGACTCCCTGGAACACATTGCTTTGCCTAATCTGAACCGCGAGGCTACATCCTCGTCGTTTGGCGAAGACGGTGCGAAAGCTGGTGGTGAGAATGAAACCACGACCCATCATTCCCGCTCGAAAGAAGAGGACCTGAAGGACGATCAATCGAGCCACTCAGAGAAAGCAAGCCTTCACAAAAAGACGCCTTCCGAGCCTCTGGTGATCAAGAAGATGGCAGGCATAGACGACATCCCCCTGGAAGACGACTCTCACATGCCAGCTATGACATTCCGCGCCCTACTCACGGGTCTCTTTATCAGCTCGACAGCTGCCGTAATTCAGCAATTCTTCTTGTTCAAACCATCAAGATCTCAAGTACAACCCCTCTTTTTGCAGGTTTGTCTTCACGCTTCTCTATATCTTGTGCCCCCTTAATCCGCCAGATATAAATCTAACAACAGATCACTCCACGCAGTTGGCCTGTCTTTTGGTCGGCCGCAGTCTCCAAAACATCCCTGGTCCCACCTGGTGGAACCCAGGACCCTACTCGATCGTGAGTCTATCATCTGGTCGAAAATCTTGCTGCCGTGATCAATTTCTTATCCTGTGATTTGCCGGATCCAGAAAGAAAACACTTTGAGTTCGATCATGGCCACTGCAGCCGCCGTTGGCACCCTGGCCGTCGAAGTAAGTCTTATTTTATCTCTCCACACATGTGGGGTACACGGCTTGGACCGCATAATGACATCTCCGTCCGAAGATGATAGCCACTCAGGAACTGTATGAAGAGCGTCCATTTCATTATGCCACCGCGATGGCCATCATGCTGTAAGTAACTTGCACAGGTTTGCTTCGCCAGCGAGATGTCATAACACTGATGGTTTGATACTTGCCGCTTTAAAATACTGCGGAATTCCACCCCTTGCGTCTACAAAGGAGTTCGCAGTTGATCGGGTATGGGTTTGCTGGTTTATTGAGAGCTCCGTTGGTACATTCAAAGAGAGCTGTCTTCCCGTAAGTACCATTTTGTCTTATCACTAAATCTGATCGAGTTTTTTTTTTTCCTTTATGAGATGAACTAATCTCTACATATTCCTTGCTTGGTTTGGCTAAAACTTCTAGAGCTGTGCTACCTGCCGTCGCTCTTTTCCACTCGTTTCATTATCGAGATGGCATGCACACTGAACGCCATCTGGGATTATTCAAGACCGTCTTTTTTGGGACTGCCATCTGTACGTCCATCGTCTTCCAAAGTGATTTTCCTCGTAACCTCCGCTGACAAATGACGCTGTGATCGACTTGGTCTTTCATGTCTTTCTTCAGACGAGATTTTCCCACAATACATCGCACCTACTCTTCAGGCAATTAATCCTTTCTGCTTGAGGTGGCAACATAGTCCCGCCGTCACCCGCTTGTTCGGTGGCGCTCTTGCCCATGAGGGACTGTAAGCACTTCATTCTTATTTCCCTTTAACAAAGTTCGTGCTTTTGACTATTCCTGGACGATTGTCATCTTTCTCTCATCTAAACAGTGGAATGCTGAGTTTGTCATTTGATTGGAACGTTGTTGGTGCACTGGGTCCTCTCTTCACACCTTTTGCAGCTCAGGTTAGTTAAGCTTGCACGACATTACTTTCGTGAAACTTTGACTGTACTGAATTTTGTCCGTTTAAACTAGGTTAATGAATGGGTCGGTGTCCTCCTCGCCTACCTGTTTTATCCAGTGGGATGGGAACATTCGTGGTTTGGTATGTCCATTTCCACCTCTACTTTTCATCCCTCGCACCCGCAGCTAATCAGGTCGTCGGCAAATGGATCTGTATGAATGAGTAGATGGCGGCAAACATGATGGCTTCCCATTCCTCAGCACGCAGCTTTTGACCCACGATGGAGAGCTATACAACCGCACTGCAATTATGAGGGAAGACGGTACCGGAAATTGGGAGATGATAGAGAAACTCGGTGCCCCCTATTTTAGCACTTCGTACATTTTGGCCAACATTGCTACCAGTTTAGCTGTCGGTGCGGCCGTCAGTCACTGTCTATTATGGGGATGGGGATCTATCACTTCGATATTCACACGAAAGGGACTAGAAGAGGAAGAAGTTGACAAGCACCAGATCGTCTGCCGCAAATATCCTGAAGTGCCTCTATGGTAAGATCTACTTCGATTTGCAATTTCATACGGAAGTGGAACACTTCGAGCTTATGAAGCGTCATAATTTTTGCGAATATTATAGGGTCTACCTTGCTATGCTCTTCTTTGCTGTTTCGGTTGCGTTCTTGGCGGCCTCTCTCACGGACTCGGGATTGTCGGCTTCTGCATTAGTCGTGGCGCTTGTTTTGGCCGGTTTATTGACAATTGCTTCAGCCTATCTCAAAGCAACTACGGGTGCTTCCTTGGAAGTTGAACCCGTTATCCAAATGCTTGGGTGGGTCTCATATTCTATTGTATTTGTGACTTTGGTCACTGTTATGAATCCTCCTCAGATTACTGATATTCACGAGCACATTTCTATTTTTTGAACCTCAGAGGTGTACGTTTCCTCCACTGATTCCAAGAAATTTTGACGGGAACATCCGAGCGGTCCCGCAGTCGATGAAACCTCAAATAACGCATTTTCTTTTTATTTTCCTCCCGCAGATGGCCTTCCCAAGCGATGCGTTCGGGAATATGTGGTTCACCACGTAAGTGCAGTGCCAAATAAATTTCAATTATACACCCGTTCATACAGGCTTACCTCCATCGGGTGAAATTGCCGACATCGTTAATCACAGGTATGGATCAGCAACGGTATCCCAATCAATCAGCATGCTTCAGGTAAGGTCTTTGAATTTTTGACGGGAAGATCTCAAACTGATTGGCTCACTTCTCATGGAATCAGGATCTGAAACTGGGGCAATATATGCATCTACCACCGGTTGGTTCTCCCACCTCATGTCTCTTCGTTTGCCAGATTGGCACCCGAATTAGTTTTTGCAGTATGCTGATGAATATGATTCATTGATTTTTAGATGAGCGTTCTGATTTTCCAGACAATTGGCACGTGAGTAGCTGTCAGATGCAAAATTATCTGCCGAACTATGTAGCCGCCAGACCAGGACAATTTCACTCATAAGGGTCTGACACTCTACAGGATTGCGGGTGTTATTTTCAACTACATGGTGATGAGCCTGGTGGTCAATACAAATCGAGAATTACTAAGATCAGAATATGGCAATCAAGTTTTCACCGGCGTGGTTTTGGAAGATTTCCAAAGTCAAGCTATCAGGTGAGATAGAACGAAAAAATGTGTTTTTGTAATCCACAAAAGATTAGTGTCACTGACACCACGCAACCCTTACTGACATTCTCCAACAGTTGGGGAATCTTCGCACACGAATTATTTAAAGCTGGTGCTCGCTATGTCAGTTTTCAACAAGGCTTGGATTTTAATTTTCAGAGCTTGAAACTGATATCCCGAATGGTGATCAGGTTATTGTACCAATCAGTCTGGGGTTTGGTTTCTTGTTACCCATTCCATTTTTTATCTTGCACCGTTCTGTACCGAGGTTTCGTTTGGATCTTGTCAACACTCCCCTAGTCTGTGGTACTTTTGCGCTGGTTCTTGATCGTAAGTGTTCCCCCGGTATTCTATAAGGAAGCAGAGATGTGAAACTGACTTTCTCCATTGCCCAGGTGCCAATGCGGGATTTACTATGTCTGTTCTTGTTGGATTTCTGTCTCAATTTTATGCTCGCCGATATCATCCGCACTGGTAAGTGATATACTTGTCAAAGTTAGTGTTGGAGCACAATGATTGATTGTTATCTGATTTTAATTAGGTTCCATTGTTCAAACTATGTGCTCAGCGCCGCGCTGGACGGGGGTGCCCAAGTGGTAAGCTCTGTCTATAATCGCCAACTGATCCAAAATTTCCTAATCGCCTGATAAACAAAGTCCGTACTTACTTGTTTTTTCTATTCAACACAATGATTTCATAGACTGCCGTCCTTCTAGGTTTCGTTGTTGAAGGTGGGGCAGGATGGAAGCGGCTCAAGTTCCCACAGTGAGTACCACATGATCAAGCTCGAAAATCGCAGAGGCACTGTCTAATGTCCTTTACCCGTTCGATGGTTGCGCTGTGATTACAAACAGATATTTCTTAAACCCTGCAACAATACCTTTTCGTGAACGTGCTCCGGATTACTGCATGTTGCACACACCAACAGAATAATTCAATAAAACATGGATCCAATCACTAGAGGCTAAAACATAATTTTTTCCCTTTTCATGCACTGTCCATATCATCACCTTGCATTCCACCTCGCATTCTTCACTGCCTTGATAGACATCATGTTTTCTTTCTAGTGTTTCTTCTCCGGTAGATTTCTTTGAATAGACTATGGACTCTCCCTCATTCAGTCTGTTGTTTTCCTTCCCTTTTGCTTGATTTTTTCTATATATTTTTTTTTTGGCAATTTGATGAAGGCGGCCTGTTGTATCTTCCCAGTTTAGACTTCAGAACATTTTTAGGCCTTGTGAAGTTATCTTATGGATTGTAATGCTTATCTTTTTCTTCGAGTGAATTCAATCAATATTTGAACTTTTCCATGGATTCATGAGAAGCAGAGGGCACGTGAAAGGAAATTTGGGGACATGAAGGAAACAGAAAAAGGCACCCCACATCTGATGGCCTCCTGCTGAAAATATGCCACTGGTAATCGGGGAGCACAGGACATGTGACCTCCAGACATCACGGAGCTCTTTACTGTGGCAAGACCGATTTGTTTCACCAGTTGGTTACCATGCGAGGAAAAATGTGTATTATTTGCGTCTCATCTGTTGCTCCTCGATTGTGCGCATGAAAAAATGAGTACATATTGTTGTGCGCTGTTTCCCCATTTTAGCCCTTACAAACAGAACCTCCGTTTCGTGGGATATTCTGCCCAACAATCATAATCATATCTTATTACACACTTGGAATTACATCATCTCCTTCAAATCACTTTGAAGGCCATAGTGATACAGAATCTGTGTCAATTATTCTCCTTAGCGGATCGTACATGAGCGGAGAACCACAAATCGGGAAACATTCTTTCTCTTCTGCTTTCGAATACTTTTGGCATGAGAGATCAGTTCAATCAATCGGTCCAAGATAGTCCTCCTGAGGGGGTGATTTACAGACATAAAAGAGAAAAGGAATGAACGTCAGTGAAAGTGAAGAAGACTGAGGGGACAAGCCGACTGCGAACCTTAATCGTCCCGATAGCAAACTGGAGTCCAAAGATGGGTCGATATGTTAATTTTATCAAGAGTGTTAAATACGATCATCATAGAAGTCGAGATGCGCTACTACACTCACAATTTCCGTAGCATCGACACGTGTTCCGACAATCTTCAATCGGATTCGTGTCCCCTTTTCAATCGTTGCTTGATCTTCATCCGAGGAAAAACAGGGCGGATTGGCGTTGGGGTCGAACTTGAGGTCTGAGGGGATCAGCTAGGGAAAGTACATTTACATTCAGCATAAGGGCCGGGACGTTGAGAAACAGTTTCATTCGGGAAAATTGTCGACTTACATGACTCGAAACGAAGGCTTGTAGTGGACCGACTTCAACAAAAAAGCCCATCTTGTTTACCTGGCCAACGATCCCATCGACGACTTCTCCTTTGAAAGGCTTCAATACAATCGCCTACGGATACCGACGCACTTAGGACAGCTTTAGAAACCGTTGTAGATTCTCTAGGCGAGAAGGGCATGAGCCTACCGAATATCTCATCACAAATTCGGCCATGCCCGTTCCAGGTTGAATGGTACCAGCAGATGTACTCAGGATCTTGAGGACGGCAATGATGTACCCAAACCGGCCTGAACGCGAAGCAGAGTTCGAACCATTAAAAAGAGGTTCTGGGGAATATTCAGACGTGCATGAACTGACCCGTGCAAGTGCCTTCAACATCTCGATTGAGCTTATCTTCGAGGAATGCAGCTGTTCTTGGACCGAAGAAGGAGGGATGCAGATTGATCGTATGCGTGAGTTCTTTCTGGTAGATAAAAAGATCGTCGAGCCAGGTCGTAAGGATATGTGAAGGATCACATGTTACTGAAACTATATCACGAAAACGGACAACAAGAAGCGATAAGGGAGTTGGCGTACAATAAAGAACATGTTTTAGCTCCCTATCTTCCTTCTCAGTAGTCGTTTCCTGTTGTCGTTGAACCCAACCAAATGTGTGGCTGAAGGAAACCCGGGGGAGAAGTTGATATCGTTGAGGTAATCGCTGGTAATCGGGCCGGTGGAATGGACCCCTCTGGCCGGGGTCTGCCCCGGGGCGTGGATATCCCGATGTCCGAAGCGGAGGATCACTCCGAGTCGGTCTGGTAATACGTCCGGCCCATCAACCCATCAACCCTGTACGATACCTATCACCCATCCACTTCTCCGCTGAACATGTCAGTAGCTTCACTCCGCACTCTCGAAGAGTTCCACTCAGCTGTCAGTCCTATCCTGTTTCCATTATCTGTTAAATGGCGTGAGTTATGAGTGCTGATTTTGTTGTCGAGTGGTAATTCAGATCGGTCGAGGTTCTGAAGAGGAAACCTTCGCCATTGTCGATTTTTCGGCAACCTGGTGAGTACTCATATACCCTTATTGCCTCTTGACTCTCCTATCCCTTGACTCTTCACAAATCTCTCCGCTGCCCTTTTTTGTTGTTATTGTGTGGGTAATGATGCTGGCTCCACAGGTGTGGCCCATGTAAAGTCATTTCGCCAATCTTCGAAAATCTTGCAGCCGAAGATAAGACGTGCAAGGTGAAATACTACAAAGTCGATGTCGATGAATCTCGTGTAAGTCAAGGTTGAATAACGCAGCCAGCGGCTTTTCCTGTTTCTCTTTCCGCCCCCCCTGGTCTGATGACTCTCCTACGTGCTCTTGCAAAGCAGCTACATTAGCTGTGGATTTTGAACGTCCAAGACTGACGAGTTCTGCGTGATCCTGGGAATTGACAGGAAATCGCCTCGGAGGCTGGTATCTCTGCCATGCCAACATTCATCGTTTACCAGAAAGGCTCTCCAGTTGATTCGCTGAAGGGCGCTTCGCACGAGGGTCTAAATGTTGGTTGATCACCCACCCTTCTTGTCTTTGATTGCATCGACCCCTTGGTTTCCAAAGACGGCAAGTTAGCTGACGCTGGATTGGTTAACCATATTTTGTTTATCGATCGGCTACTCAGAGATTGATCGCCAAGTGTCACTAGCACAACTCAAATCGATCTTGTAGGATCATCGCTCCTGCCATTTTTCTTTCAAGCAGCAGAGCCAAACTTGTTCTCAGCAGGGTATGATACATGTTAAGATTTCTCCTTATCGGGCCAAATAAATAACTCGAAAACACCTTGGAGTTGTGACCCCTTCATCTATCAGATTGTTGATTGGATTCAGTGATACACGGATAGTTGACCTTGAGAATTAGTCAAGTTGTGTTGTTGGGTAGGCTGAGTGTACAGAGAAAAGCTTCAGGAGAGTGTTGAGCTGGAGGTTGAAAAGGCGAGTCGCCAGGGCCGTGGATGCCACGATGACTCAGACTGTGTGTACGCTGCACTTCAGGTCGAGTGGCTAATGTTACTAAAGTGCGGTTGATCACGAATCACGAATAATGTTTCCAATCTTCGGCAAACCGCCGAGGTCAACACCCAGATCCACGTCAGATTGCAGGCACGTGCCGGTCTCAGGCAACGAGCTTGACAACCACACGATCCATCATTCCGTTCGAAAGGCTTTGTTAGGCCAGGATCCATCCCGTCTCTTGTCTGCTTCTTTCTGATCCTAAACCACCAACTGTCCCTGCGGTCAAGACGTATCATGTATTCATTTTTTTCGAAATTTGATGCCACGCCGAGTTGTAGCCACGCTCGCTCCCGTTGAGAATTCCTCGCAAGTCCTCAGTGGTCACCCGGGTCGTGAATTCCAAGCTTTCCCTGAGATGATCAATCACCTCCGTAGCAGTAGTGATCCGGACATGCTGCCGCATGAGTTCTGGAATCTAGCCTGTTGTGTCAACATAACCATCAATCACCTCCGGAGCCTTCGTGATCCATACCCACAATAATTGTGCCTGCCGAAGCTCGAAACTCACATAAGATGGCTGAGCTCGGAATAAGCCTCCACATCCGTTTCTATAAACATTGTCCCATTTGTTCAAATAATTGAAATTCGCACCGATTCCCTCGCATCGAATAGTAGTAGTACCCAGTTTAGTCTCATCAAGCAACCGTTCCAAATCTCACAAGAAGTTGTTGAAGTTATCCAATAACCTTCGAAAATGAACCAATTCACACTCATCCTCTCCTTCGTCTTATTGATCGCCGTAGCGAAGGCCACGATCCATACCACATGTTACAACCACTTTTTGAAGAAGGACGGATGTATTTACTCTTCTGCAGCCAACAATACCCGCTGCCAACTTCCAGCCAAGAACAACCCCTCTCCGGCTGGTCAGGTTAGTTAATCTGCCATCCCATCGGTTTTGGATTTCTGATGGTGTTGTAGCTCCAACCCTGACAATTATTGTGTCACATTTTTCCCTAGCTCTCCACGGCTTCCGAGAACACAAAAAGGAGCGAGCCACACCGTCTAGACCGCCGCTACGACTCTCAACAACCAGTTTGTTGCGAATCTTTGTTGCTCAACTTCAGAGTCAGTACTCATTAATTTTGAAATGTACACCATTTTCGCAGGTCTTTCCTATTGGTGGCGGTAAAGGGGTATGTTTTATTATTATTATTCTTCCTACCACTACCACTACTGACAATAAGCTTTCACATCCATGGTCGGATTCATAGAACTGTGGTGAGTATAAATCATCCGAAGTGCTCGGGGTATGTCTGTGGAGTGGAGCCGAGCAGGACAACCCTACCGTTGAAACCGCAGGATGGCTCAACAGGTATGTCGAATACTCAAAACTAGTTCTCAAGTCCTCCTTGCGTTTACTAACATCCATGCAAACCGAATAGTCTCAAGACATCCAACTGTGGAAAAAGAATGTAATTAGCTTCCTCTTATCGAAAGTCTGAGACAAATCGAGCCTAAGCTTATCCTCAAATCACTTTCTCAATCTATGAAAGATACATCCACCGAACCGGAAGGCCCGATACGGTTCAGTATGCGAAGGTCGTTGATGGTGAGTTGGAGATCCTATGCAAGTCTCGATATTGACATATTATATCTAACCTCTGTCTCGTTTACCAGGCTGCTCGTTCGACACTAAAGTATTAGATCTCGGATGTTCTCAGATTGGACTGTCCGTTAAGGTGGGTAATACATATTTTCGAAACAAGTAGAGCCACTCTTTTTAACTGATCAACTCCAATATAGCTGTTCAATAAATTCAACCCCACGGACAAAGAAAAGAAAGATCAGTTCCTTTACGGTGGATTCACCTGGGACTTGTCAGTCCTACTTACTTTTCCTACGTTTTTCTTGTTTCTAATTAATTTTTTATTCCTGAATCATTCTTTAGTGACAACTTGAAAGGTAAAAGTCCCCAACAAGGTCCGGTCTAAAATCATTTTGTGCACTTTTCTATTTTCATATTTAGTTGTACCATACTCATTGTTATTTGTGATATAGTTAAAAAGTCCATTGCTAGTACCTTGTATATACATGATATGGCAGATCCAGTCAACTTTAAAGACATCCACAATGTCCGAAAGGTTTCAATGTAAATATATAATTTTGAATTAGTAGTTTAATAAGAAGTGTGGGAGTGCTCAGAAAGATATAGAATATTGGGAATGAGCAAAGAGCAGACAAGGACAATGTCCATGACAGACCATAAATGCCCTCAAACAAATAATGAGAAGCAAATAATGAGAAAACCCCTAGAAAATCTACGGCTATGCTTATCATGGATCAAGATTTGTAAAGGGCTTTGTAATGGGACCCTGGAAGCCCCCATAGGGGTGGTTAACCAGAAATCCAAGATTTTGCCAAATCCATACATTGGGGGCCACTGGGGAGTGGTTTTTATTGGCTGATTCATACATTTTTGTGCCTCTGCATGGGGCAAAATCCCCTGAAGAACCTAACAACCCCAAAGACAAGCGGGGCTCTGCGGGCTTTGGCGGATTAAACTGAGCATCAGCGGGAATTCATTCATAAATCCCACATTTGGTCCTTTTTGGATTTCAAACCCGATTCATACCAAATTTGTGCCTCACATTTTTCAAAAAAATATGTAAAAACTCATATATTTAGGCTACCCACCTACCTTGGGGGTTTCCAGGGTCCTTTTGTAATCCCTAAATTAACACTACTTCCCCCTGATGGGAGGCTCACTCTCCAGCCTTGGCTCTGGCCACAAAGCTTCCCCTTCACCTGTGGATGCACTGCAGCTCATGAATGGTACTGCCACCCAGAATGCAGTGGGGAGATGAGGGGTTGATTCCTCCCGCCTGCACTATTCCTTTAAATTTCTCTAACCTAAAAACCTTTTAGTCTTGCTATGGCTCTACACATACCCATGAATCCTGAGCATATTCTCTATATTTTGGCATCCTCAGAATGTCTCTATCACCTGCCATTGATTTTCCAAAAGAAAAAAATGAAGGTGGTGCACTTCCTGTAGATGGATGTGCCAAACTCAGTGTATATAGTTTGAGGTGTCTTTTTGTGGACCCAAACATCACTTCTGACCAGTTATGTCACTGGAAGTAAAAAAAATCATTGGCTATGGGGGCACCGTGCACTGAGGATTCAAAATGGCACACAGACAGATCCTACATCCTGCAACCATATTGATTTTATGATTTCCTGCCTGTTTTAGAATAAGGGTGTTTGAAGTTAAAATCATAAATTTTTCAAATCATAAGATCATAATAATTTTGTGTGATAATTTCTTATGTACCATTTTAGAATCATTGCACTGTTTTGAGTGATTAGGGGAGTTCACCATGGAATTTTAGGCCCCGTTTGGCTGCCGCGTTATACGTAATAAATGTGCAAATTTATCACGCGCGACCCAAAGTTTGCCCCCCGTCTCCAACAAAAACTTTGAGCCCCCAGGGGTCATGCATGATAAACAAGCCCATTTATCATGTATAACGCGGCAGCCAAACAAAGCCGTACAAAGATTTAGGACATATTTTAAGGTGTTGATGAACATTTTTTCTAAAAAATTGATAGGTTGGACTGGTATCACTTGCTGCTGTGCATTGTACCAAAATTATAGAATTTTGTTCACAATGGCCTTAAATTTAGGGGTTTGAAAATTCAACTCCCCCAAAAATTAAATTTTCAACTGCCAAATGGAGCGGACGTCCTCAGGACTGCTGTGAGACTCCTAAAGCTGTTTGCACCTCTTATGGCTGAATTTAGAGAAGTATGTGTGGGAAATCCCCTGCCTCTCTGAAATACAATGACTGACAACACCCCCAGCTAGGCTGGAAGCAACAAGACAGTGGTCTAGTGTAGTTGAACACTTTTCTCACAAGTGGCTCAAAATGGACTGTATATTGCAAAATTCAAAGCTAGTATTTTATTATGGTGGCAAAGAGTGTGAGGGTGACAATTTGTTTGAATCTCTTGTGGGGGATTATCTCTTGGATTCAATAGGGGAAAACAGAAAAGAGAGCCCCTCCTTATATAGGAAAAGGTGAGGTGTTTGTGCTGGTGGTCTATGTACATGAGGGGTTTTGGCTGGTGTGCCTTTTCCAAATGAGATGTTTTGGCTGGTCTGCTGTGCAGAATACAGCAATTTACAGTGTGGCAGTGTAGACATGAGAAAATTTAGCTGGTGATATAGTTGCAAGTGTGGCTTACACAGCCCTCTGGTTGCTATGTAGTCTTCTCAAGTGACCTGCACAGCTTTCTGTATTGCTCTGTATTCTGCTTGAGTGACTTGCAAATCCCCATGGTTAATATGTGCTTTATTAATGTGGCTTGTGGTTGCTAGGTTACTGTAATAAGTGGCTTGCAGTTGCTACACAGCTGCATCTGAGGCTGGCTGGTTGCTATGCAGCAACGGTGGGTAGTTATTGCTACAGTAACGCGTAACGTAACGATAATGTAACGTTTTTTGGCCGTTATTGTTATTGTTACCAGTAACGGCAGTACGATATCAATATCACACCAAGAGTTTTTTTTCTTTTGCGACGGCCGTTACTATATCTGAGCGCGTAGCAACAGACATCGGGCAAGATAACAAGCAATGAAAAGGCCAAAATAGGGCCAATTTGGCCTTTTATTGCTCAATAACACGTTATCCGCTGGATAACGCGTTACTTTACTGGTAACGGCCTCAAAAAAAGAGGCCCGTCACGTTACGCGTGATGCCGCTGTTCGCGCGTTACTGCTAACAATAACGGCGCAAAAAGTAACAGCGGGTAGTTACTTTACAAAAATCCCGCAGATATCGTAAAGTAAAGTAACTACCCACCGTTGTATGCAGCCACATATATACACACAGATTAACAGTTTAACATTAAGCGGACCGCCGCGCCCACCATCAAAAAAAATGGCAGCATTTCCCCCCTCCCCTACCCAAAAAATCAATTTCAGGCCCCAATGCACCTGGATCGCTTGGCTCTTTAAGCAATTGGCGCCAAGCAAGAGCCAAGCGATGACCTGATCCCGTCTGCAGGCCGTGTTCTTTTATACTGTGGCCCTCCCCCCATTGTCTTCATACACAAAGCGGCTAAAACATATGACAAATTTTTTATTCTTTCCTTTTGCAACCTTTCAAGTAATGCCATGTCCACGTTGCATTCCATTTTTGTTGTGTGGAAGCTGTCAAAGACTGCCACCAACGTTGCCTGGTCGACATCTTGCCAATACTTCCTCAATGTCCTCAACCGGGAGATATTCGCATTTCACTGCATTTATCGATCCCCGTTCCCCTCCCCCCCAAAAATGGGAAACTCAGGTCGCTTCTGAAAAACGTTGATGTGAGCGCGTTTCCGGTATTTGATCTTCCTCCGAGGCCTCCTGAGAAATCTTGCCTCACTCATCACAAGTATAATAATACTTTGCCATGTTTTTTCCCTTTTCCCCTCTCACTGTCATCACCCGATATTGCCTTGCCCTTTTGCGGTCCGTCAACCGTTTCCGTGCTCATGACTATCCCCCCCCTCCAACATAAATAATGTCTTGCCATGTTTCTTTCCTTTTCCCCTCTCACTACCATCACCCCATATCGCCTTGCCCTTTTGCAGTCCGATGTTTCTCAATGACCATTAATAAGAGCCAAGGTCAAACTTTGAATGATGTAGTCGTCCTACTGAAGTCTCAAGTTTTTGCGCATGGTCAGTTATATGTAGCTTTGTCGAGGGTGACATGCCCAGAAAATTTGGCAGTTTTCCAGATTGGGTCGTCTATGGACCTATTGAATGTGGTTGATAAATTTGTGCTGCATTAGATTTTGTGTAGTTGATTACTAAGTCTTGGTCCAATTGTGGTGGGAGTTATAATTGTGGTATAAGTGCACAAGTTGTATACTGTTTTTCCATAGCACTTATACATTGTTGACGGAAATGATAACATCTTTCACAGGGCGGCGAAGCCGCCCTTAAACCCTAGTATATTTAAAAGGGTAGTATGTAAGCTGTATGCATGCAGTTTTGTACAACGTTGTATGTAAAATGAAGGGAGTGTGTGTGTCAAAAGAGGGTGGAATGTAACACTACACATGTAAACTAGAATTTTTTGATTTTTCCCACCCAGAACAAAAGTGTTTATCACACCACAGATTGATGTCTACCCTGGGTCCCCAGGACCCAGATTTGGTCCGGAGGATTTCTGGGAGTTGGAATACTAATTCTGCACTATCCAGATTGGTAGTTGAAGATTTAATTTCATAAAAAAAATTCTTTATGAAATTAAATTCTTGACTGCCAAGTCCCAATCTGGATAGCAGAATTAGTATTCCAACTCCCAAAAATCCTCCGGACCAAATCTGGGACCTGGGGACCTGGGGCAGACATCAATCCGCGGTCTTCAGGATATCTGCTCCATTTGGGAGTTGGAAATTTAATTTTTGGGAGTCAATTTTTCAACCTAAATTTAGCTCCAAAGTTTAGTAAAATTCAAGATGAACCCCCCCTTTCACATTTGAATTTTTCAATTCGGAGCTAAATTTAAGGCCTTTGCAAACCAAATCTTAAAATTTTGGTAAAATGCACAGCAGCAACTGGTACTGATCACTCAGCCCAATTGATCATTTTTTTAAAAAACTGTTCATACCTTAAAATGAGTCCCAAAGTTTTGTAAATTTCAATTGTGAACCCCCTTGGGTGTTACATATTTTTTTCAGATTATAATTTTATAATTTTATGGTGTTATGATTTGCAAGTCAACTTTGAACACCCTCAAATGTATTTTTGAAATTTGTGCCGGACAATCCTTTCCTCTACCATGTATGGAGAGCAGACCAAGTGGGTTCCCCCGGCCCCTCCGTTTGACTCCAGGTGAGTGGCTTTGTTGAGCCAAAGGTAATCCAGATGACAAGCACTGTTGTTGACTGGTAAGAGTTGCAGTGCACTCTTTCCCCTATAACATATGAAAGTGCAAATGTGTTTTGTGTTGAGAGTTGGTAGATTCAGTTCAGGAGAGCTTTGAAAGCTTCTTCACTTCGATCAGTTGGCATTTATTGTTTCTGTGGGGGTTGAGCTTTTTCACAAATCCTAAAATTCTCAGAATTAGTTATTACACATCCAGGATCTATGCTCCTGAGCTTCTCCACATTGGCTTCGAGTATCGACATCATCAATTCAGCAGTCGGGTTGTCCAAGGGGTTTGTACCGGCGTTGATCAAGATACAAGCACCAGTCAAGGAGGAATCGCAAAGGCTGAAGCGTTAGATTTAATTAGAGTTTTATATTTAGCGATTCAATTAATTAGGAAAGATACGGAGGGCGGATGTGTTTAGGGATATGTCAATCAAGGAAAGGAGAACAATTGGCCAAGGAAATTCAAGGAAATCATTGACTGGACCTCGATCATTGCCTCCTGGATTTTCCCCGGCAATCCCTGAAGATGAGCTGGATTTATTGGAGTCGAGACGGGCAACTGGTGGATAGTGATATTTAACCTGTAGGATTTTAATGCACGGCAACCCAAAAATCTGAAATTTTGAGCGCCCGAATTCAGACCCAGAAAACCACAACTTTGCCCGCCCGGCACTTCAACTCTCCGCGTCTCTCCGACTTTCTTTACTTCGACTCCTTTGTAAATTGTGACTCATCTTGGCGAATTCCTCATCGGCAACCACCACTACTTCAGCAAGTGACTGTGTGCTTATTATTCCCCCTGCGATCTCTGGGCTGTTTGGTTCAGAAACCGTTACAAAGAGGTACAGATACACAATTGCATCACCCCCCAACTGCTTTTTTTGCCTGGAAGGATTAAGAAGATTAACCTCGGAGACTTGAAACACCTTTCTTCTCGCAGATCCCCCTACATAGCACACATTTAGTGCTGTACCAGCTCTCGACCCTTAAGATGGATCACCTTCTGAGTCTCGACACGATTTCAGCCTCGGTCGGAGTACCGGTAAGCACAACATGACCTATTTATGTTTATCTTTCTCGCATGAGGAACAATCGATACCCGTTT
The DNA here is from genome assembly GCF_026914185.1 of Puccinia triticina. Taxonomy (NCBI): domain Eukaryota; kingdom Fungi; phylum Basidiomycota; class Pucciniomycetes; order Pucciniales; family Pucciniaceae; genus Puccinia; species Puccinia triticina. Next base: position 474,124 of record NC_070561.1, on the reverse strand, counting down.
TCTTCTCATCCTTTGCCAAGCGTCGATGCTATTTTTACGTCGGTTCAGTTCTCAAATTATCATGGCGTAAAATGCCAATCTCTACACATAAAAACAGCTTTCTCCCCACGCTTCTGAAGCCCTTATTCCTTCGCCTTTAGAAAACGATGGAATCCAAAGATCAAATATGACAAAACACACCGAAACTTAGCTGATCCTACAAATTATACAAAAAACCACAAGCCGAATGCTATTTGATCGAGCCTTCTGCTGATCGGGCTTGTGATCCCCCCGGATTCCGAAGCCTGTCAATGTCATCAAGTGGAAATATTCACATATCGACCCCTCAGCTTATCTGGGTAGCGCCCTGATCAGGTTGAGATGCGCATCACATCGGTTGCCCACCCAGACATAGCTTTTTACTGCTTTCAATTTGATGGAGGTTTGCTCAAATAAGTTGAAAGTATAGCGGCCCCTGTCGTGGATGCATTAATGCGCTCGATCTAAGTGATCTTTAGGGTATATCCACAAGTCTTTTACCCCACACCCACAATGCGCCCGCATGAACATCAGATCGATCATTTTTCATTTCGTTTATCAGGCCGTGCACCATCCATAACTTCAAAACACTTCGAATCTTGTTTGCTGAGAATCAAGATAAAGAGTGAACCCGAGAAAATTTCATCAAGCTGACTCTGGTTTAAATATTTATCCGATCAATCTATTTTGATCTTCCACATCAATTCCTCCAGAAAGATATCCTAAAACTCCTGGGCCTTTTGATACTTTCAACACCACTTTCGATCCCATTGGCCAACTTAAGATCGACATCAATCCACATTTATTCGATCCTTTGTTCCACCGTATTCCTCCTGGGCGTCTTTCACTTAAAATCCGGTTTTATTCAGCTTGTCTTGAGTTGCTTGGCCACTTGGCTGGCTTTGAAACTTCAACTCAACTCCAAAAACTTGAAACCCAAAACCCCATGGTTGATATTCTTCGGTTTGCTTGGACACTTGACAATCAAGTTGAGCCAGCGTTCTCTTGCTCATATCATCTTTTTTGCAGACTCAATCTAACCCAAAAGTTTCTGTACATGGAAAATTCAGTCATGCTCGTCGTCTTTTTTGGAATGTTTCACCGGATACAGTTGAGGTTCGTCGTCTTTATTTTCAGGTTTAACTTTGAGTAACCGGATCTGATGGTTATGCGAACATCCAAATTAGATTACTGGCTCTCAAATGGTCCTCGTCATGAAACTTTCGACCTTTGCTTGGAATGTCTACGATGGTCAACAGCCACCTGAGAGTTTGGACCCATATCAACGTTCTACTGCAATCAGGGAGCTTCCAGGACTGCTCGAATTTTTCGGTTACTGGTAGCTTCCAAACTTATCATCCATTAACTGAGCAAACTAAGGACCTTGTGAACTGAATTTCTTCCATCTTGACAATTTCAGCTTCTTCTTCCCATCCTTGCTCGTCGGACCGGCAATCCCGTTTAGCGATTACTCCAAATTTACTACTGGTCGTGATCAAGGCCTTGGTATACCTTCTGGCCGTGGAGCTCATGCGTTGCGCAAAATCGTCACTGGTCTACTTTTTGCTGCTCTCGTTGGCCTGTACGGTGGCCAATGGAGTTACGAAAGAATATTGGAAGACGAATTTCTAACCAAAAGCTGGTTGCAGAGGTAAGTTGTTCATGCTATTAGTAAAACACTGTTGATTATATCTTCATCAGCAAAATATCGATAACATGGCCCACCTTCCCAACAATGCGTCTCTCTATGGGCATGATCGACTCTGTTTGTCAAACGATGGTAAAACAATGTTTTTTGTTATGGCCTTTTCTTCTTGAAGACTATGGCATTTGCAGGTTGCTGGATTCATGTCAAGAGCGAGGTATTATCTAGTCTGGAGTCTAGCGTGCGTGCATTATTGCCTACAAACGAGCCAAAACACATGAACAAAAACTAAAAAAACTGTTTGCATTACACTCAAATAATCCCGAACACAGTGAGGCCTCGTTAGCGATGTCCGGATGTGGATTCGATCGAATTAAAGGCGACTGGTCCGGTGGACGCAACATTGAAATCAAGGAGATCGAGCTAGCACAAAACTACAAGGCAGTGTTTGACAATTGGAACATGAAAACGAATATTTGGTTGAGGGAATGCGTTTATAAACGAGTGGCTGTCATTGAGGGGAACAAACCAGGGTTTTTGTCGACGATGGCTACATTTGGAGCATCCGCTGCGTAAGTCACAGCCAAGTTTTCTTGGAAACATGATCCGCGTGGATAAGCTGACGGTCCTCCCTTCGATCAACATCAGTTGGCACGGCCCATTACCAGCCTATTTCGTGGCCTTTATCTCAGGGGGCTTTCTACAAGCCCTGGGTCGGTCGATCCGAGGGGCCATCAGACCATTTTTCCTTGCTTCTTCGCGGACGAGCAAGATGGTCTATGATGGCACGTGCATCATTGGTACACAGACCACGTTAAACTACCTGGTCGTGCCGTTTGTATTGCTCGACATTGGAGGAACAAGGGTAGTTTACAACCGACTCGGCTGGTATGGCCACATCATCGCTGGCATCCCGATGCTCGTTTTATGGGCTGGCGGATTGGAACGCAAACTGCGAAAGCGTCACGCGACGAATGTCACCGAGAAGGACAAGAAAGCGCCGAAAGTACACAAGCAAACCAAATTCAACATCACCGAGCCCCTCGTCGTCGCCTCTGGAAATACCAAGACACTCATCACTGCCACTACCAATCCCGTCGATGGCCAAAAGACTATCTCTATGACCACTGTCATTGACGCAAAACTCAAATCAAGCTGAGACAAAATATTTTCATGTTGCCCAGCTCACGGCAAAAAACAGAACGTCTCCTGCTAATCACTTTTGATAAAATATGACAGATTGACAGAGCTTATCTGGAAGCAATGTCACCAGTTCGTTCTCATCTGCTGTGCCTTTCTTTTGTTGATTGTATTCCTAGCAACAAAATAACTGCTCTGCCAATCAGTTTGCACCTATCAAACCTTTGTGATGCTTATCACTGTCTACCCCTTCTTTTCCGTTTTCCATGCTTATTGCTACGGGATTTTACTTTAGGCTCCTGTCAAGTTTCCTTTATTTATCAATTTTTTCCAAGCTGGAGATTGAGAAGGCTCAGCCATGTCAGTGAGATCAGGGTGTTGTGTAGGTTGAGTAACATGTGAAGAATCCATAGATCTTTTCAAGCCATCAGGGGTGTTCATAATTGAAATTTACAGAACTTTGGAGGTGAATTTTAATTTTGCAACCTACATTTTTTGCCTGTTACTTACATAGTTCTCCATTTTGATACCCCTCAAAACCTATCCCCCCCTCCCTCTTTCCCCTGCTTCATGTTGCAAGATTATGCTCATTGATACACCAGACTCCATAAACACACAAGATTAGATACATATTTATGTACAGGAGATTAGAAACCTTTATACATCTGCTTGTCATATATACACAACAAAATAAGCAATACAGATACTGCAATGCATGTGATGCACCCAATATGCATTTCCATCTCCCCACATTTTGTTGAATTTGTGCATCACCAAAAAAAGGTGATGCAGCCAATATTTATTGGCATTGCATTGTTTCTACAATGGGTTCACAATTGAGTTTTACTAAACTTTGGAGCTAAATTTAAGGCTGTTATGGACAAAATTTCAAAATATTGGTCAAATGCACAGCAGCATGTCATACTGATCAATCAGTGCAACTTGTCAATCTTTTAAACAATTGTTCATAAACACCTTAAAATGTGTCCCAAAGTTTTGTAAATTTCAATTGTGAACCCCCCTAATATATGCTTGGGTCTCTCTATGACTTTATATAGTCAAAGATACTACAGCAGATTCAGAAAAGGATGGCAGTCTGACAAAATTTTGGGCCTCCTCCCAAAATTATTTTTGAGCCTGCAGGCCGTGTATCTGAACTGGGGGGTGCAGATGTCTGGCAAACCTGCCAAACTGAGTCCAAAGCTCAAAACAGGATTTGAAAACCAGAAAAAGCATCTTCCATACGCCAATGACTCAGACTGGTCCGGCAGGGCCACCCTTTTTGTATCCCCCCATCTGCCACCAACAATCAACCCTTCATTCTCAATCCAATAACCGCAACCCTTACAACTTGAATTTCTGATATTGCAATCCCAGAAACCACTTTTAAAATGTCCAATCAGCAGTACAGTCAGTAATTTGGCCAGCCAGCGCCAATCACCTTGGCCTCCGGATTAATGGTTAGGCAATGCAATAGGGGGTTTCAAATTTGGCCAGGTGCAACTTGCCACTTTTGCAAGTTACATGTCCTCCACCCCCCCAATCTGCTTAAATGTTTTTTTTGAAAGTTGGTATTGAAGAAAAGCCTTGAACATCAACTTGAAAAAGTGTATGCAAGTCATGCATGGCCAACTTTGAATCCCCCTAATATGTAGTAGGGGCAATAAAGCGCATTGGTTGAACAATGCAATGCCAATAAATGAGCAACACTGCATTGGATCACATCACCTACAGTATTGGTGAGACAGTCCAATCTATCAATTTTTGAAAAAAATGTTCATAAACACCCTCAAATTTGTCCTAGAGTTTTGTAAATTTAAATTGTGAACACCCCTAGTATCAAGCCAAAAACATCTAGGGTTTCTTTATTTTAACAATAACTGTAAAGTAAAAACAAACTTGTTTATGGAGAATCAAGATCAATCATTCATCCAGAGGGAGAGGAGGAAGCTGAGTTCTGCTTGTCAGTGGATGACTTCCCTTTGTGTCTACAGCCCTCACAGATTTGCCTAATTCTTCATTTTCATTCAAAAGTAATATCTTTCTCAAAGGCTGGGATTAATTATTGTCACATGCACTGATTGTGATGTTGATGGCGGTGTTAATTTAGGATCTACAAGGACATCTAGAGGTGTCTAAGACTAAATGCCAACAGGAAGTTCTCCAGTATTAGCCTTGGAAAGATATGAATGGATAGGAATGGCATCATGGATGATTACATTTTTCAAGTGAAAGTCCAGATCCCAAGGGTGACTGTCGCGTGACAGACAGTGACAGGGTGTGATAGGCCACACTCAGCTGACAATCACACGCGGGCTGGTCCGACACGATCCGGTGTACGCGAGGCAATAGGAAAACTATGTACATATTTTTATTTAATCAGCATAACTTCACTCACTTCAACATTTGGCGGCACAAAACATCGACACATCCTGCCAGAGTACTGTCTACTCCCTCTCCAATCCCTCTGCAACTGGCTTTGTGTTCATTGACCTGTTTGCCTGTCTCTTTCCCGCGTTGCAGCTCCTCCATTCACGCGTCGGGACCCGAAAACTCAGTCGAAGTTGTCACGTCACGCGCCCCCCAGCCTTCAAGCACCAGGCCATATCATTTTCCTCGTCGAGTCCAGCCTGCGAACTTACGCATCCTTCATCAGCCTTTTCTTTCGTGACAACAGACTTCGAATCCCATGAAAAATGGCCAAACCTTCCAGCATTCCTCGCAAAGCATTTCGGGCTACTTCGTCTCACAAGCCTCCGTCCTCACCTTTGAGACCCCAAGTTTTATCTCGGCCAGCTCCCGTTCCCAATCAATACTCTTCCGATGATGAGGCCCAGGACGACGATCGGGGCAAAGCAAGAGAAGACGAGGAAGAGGATGAAGAAGATTTCAATCCGTTCACTTCCCACAAATCAAACGAAGCATCAGCAGCTGCCTCATCGTCTCGCCAGCAAATTCAGAGCCAATCACTACAGGCCGAATCATCTCTTTGGCTTTTCAACGAAGACAGAGGGGCAGATTCAACTAATATTATGCAGACCGACATGGCCACTTGGGGTCTTGCTGCATCTGAAGACGAGGAGACCAGCTTCACTCATCTGGGAAAAACACTCCAGCGGGCTCCTTCAAATAACAGTCAGTCCGTCTAACTCCTATGAGGAAATTCTCTGTAAAAATAATTGTCATTTGCTCTTCACTCGCTAACTATCATGATGTCGTCCCACGATCTGCCCGTCATACCCGAAAGAACAACCGACCGACCAACTTCACTCTAGACGGGCTCGCGTTATTTCCCCCGTAAATGATATGGCCTCAAGACTACTATCTCCAACCCATAAGCTTACCCGCCAGTTATACCAAACAGGCAACGCGAACAGAAGGCCCCTGTCAAGCTGTAGCATTTTACCATCCAAGTCTTCCGAATGCCCAGCTACAACCAACTCTAAGTCATCTCAAACGGCCAACAAAGTCAGTCAACAGGATCCTACCTATCAATCTCCAGTCGCATCTCGCAAAACCAATATCTCGTCAGACCTTGCTGCCGAAGTCACAGCAAAGCCCATACCCCACCCTTCGGCTATGAAAAACCATCGCGGCATTTCGCTGGAACCCCCAAAATCCCTCAAAAAGACACGCTTTGCTGATTTCGATGAAAATGTTAACCGGTTCACCACATCCAATCCTGGATCGATAGACCCCGTTCCAGCTGCAAATGATGCATCGGCTATAGACCCCTCCCAAGACGTTGCAACCCCTCGAACGGCAAATTTGAGTGCAAGACTCGATTCAGCAGCATCTACATTAATTTTACCAACCCGACCTGCCATGGACTCAGCCGCGTGCCCTTCTAAAGATCAAGAACGAAATAACCTACCCACAATTCCCAAAGCCGTCAACCAAACCACTGCCTTTTCATTGGGATCAAGCACACTTGAGCAGACTTCTACGTCAGCCAGACGCCTCCCGCCGATCAATGAGGCTCCGAATACGACACACCCTTCCCCCATAAAAGTTTTGCCCATCCCACTCTCGCCAGAACGCCCCCTTGCTTCGCGGTTACAATCATCTGGGATCAGTAGATCTAGTCGTGCGTTATCTGTAGAACTATTATCTGCAAATTCCCGGGACCATGCCAAAGTTAGCGACCCTATGGAGAAAGTAAAAACTCAACACACACCTTTATCGAGTTTCAAGCGGCTGTCCCGCACCAACTCAGCAAACAGCAAAGTTTTCCAGACCGTTCAAACCGCACCCACTTCTACCCTTCAGAGAGCATCATCGGTGTCCAATGCTGAGATGCTAAGGCCCTCACGGGTTGTGCGCTCTCTTGCCTCCCTCAGCGGGGCCTCCGAACCTGAATCCCAAGTGGTCCGAACTAGCATAAGCTCTGGCAATCATTCCAATCCTGCTTCTGAACCACGAGGAAAGACAGTTGAAGCTCAGCCCACCAGTAGTCTCGAGCCATCCAGTGCAAGTCAATTGGTTTCAAATATGCGTAAGGATAATGCCCAGCGTTTGCTTTCCGGGCAGTCAGACTCGTCGAAAAGGAAGTTGTCGAACCCTAGAAGGCAAATCAACTTATCTAGCGATGAAGAAGGCCCGCGAGAGCCCAAGAAGGCAAATTCCTCAGCTGATAGTTCGCGGAACTCGAAGGCAGAAAGCCGAAGACCGTCCAATCGCATCCATGTTAGTGAACGTGCAGGCTCAAGGCTCAGTGCGCTGATTGAACTACCTACACCGAACTCGACGGTTGAGGCTATCAGCTCTGGGGATCTTGAAGGAGGGGGCATCGGCAGTAACCTCTCGATGGTTTGCCAAAACGGCGGCGTGCCACAGTTTTCGACTCCTTACTCTGCTGGCCCGGTCAGCCTTCCCTTGCCCCCTGATACTATCCACCTCTCAGCCTCAAGGCTCAGAAGAAGTGGTCGAAAATCTTCAGCCGGCAAACGTGATTCACCATCTCTAGTAAAGCCACCACTGGTGCCGTTAACGTTCGGGGATCCACCTTCTACATCTCATTCCCCCTCTCATCCAAATCATCTTGCTTCAACCCCTCCCTCGAATGACCACACGCGTCCGTCCAGAGAAGTAACAAAGCTTCCTGACATTGCTCCAGTTACATCCACGCCTAGCACTACAGAAGCCGTATCTTCTCATCATCCAAGCCGGAATGATAGCGCGAATCCCACATCAACTGTGGCCCTCAACGCACGTGTTCCTAAAAACCAGGTATGATCTCAGTCCAACTTTTCCATTTTTTTCTAAACCCTCCAAAAGCTCAGCATACTAATGAGTCGAGCATTTGCAGGAATCGAATGCGGCATCTTTGCCTTTGATTGAAGCCAAGAAAGGTAAGGCCAAATCTGTCGATGGTCCTACCGGTCCTGCTCACTCTATAAGAAGGGAATCACACACAAACGTTTCGAACAAAGGTGGCAAGCAAGCCAAAGTTATATCGAAACCCCTTCCTGAGAACAGGGCAGATGACCCGCTATTTACCGGACATTCTAAGCCCAAGGAGCCCGCTGCCTGTCCCCTCACGCCATCCCTCAGTAAACCACAAGCCGTGGAGCAACAAGAACAAACACAACGAGGGGAGTTCACTTCGCAAGTCACGAATAAGCGGTCAGAGATTGCCGCAATATCTCCAACCTCACCTGCTGAGCCCATGCCCAACGCCAGGGTCCCACCGGGCTCCCTGCCAGAAGCTACGGGGGCCTTGGCTCCAGCACCGCGCTTGATCAGAGTGAAGCGAGCCCCTGCACTCGACGTCGATTCCACTTCGGCCGTCTCAAAAAAATCGCGCGTGCCTTCAACCTCAATCAACGAATATTCTGGCGTCCCCAATGACCAGCTTAGACCTGCGAACCGTCCTCCCACGTTTACCGCTAAGTCCGCTCTCGACGCCATGCCCCCAGCATCTGTGCATCCTTCCGAAGCTACCGATGTGATGGCCCCAGCAGCTCGCTTGAATGGAGCGAAGAGGCCGTCTACACTCGATCCTGATTCCGCTTCAGCTGCCCCCAAGAAATCACGCGTGCCTTCAGGTTCATCTGGCGAATCTCCTAATGGCCCCAGTAACCAGCCTGGAGTTAGAGACCCTCCTTCAACGTCAAGCGCGAATTCTGACGCCAGACCTCTATCGCCCGCGGATCTTCCGGTTGCTGTAGTCCGAGGGAAGAGACCATCTACACTTGATGGCAATTCCAACACAGCTGTTTCGAAAAAGTCACGCGTTCATTCAAGGGAAAGTGGAGAACCTTCTAGGGCCATCAGCAATCAATTTAGAGCTGAGAACCGTCCTGTAGCATCAAGTTCAACCGTAAGATCAGTTTCTGACGCTCGCGCCCGATCCCCCCCATATTCTCCCGAGGCGGCTCCCGTGCCCAACTTACTCAAAGGCAAGAGACCCATTGTAATCGATGTCGATTCAGTTTCTGCCACAACCGTTGCGGCGAAAAAGTTACGTGTACCTTCAGCGGGAACTGGCGAATCTTCCAGAGTCCCCACCAATCAGCCTGGACCTGCCAACCATCTTCCACCGTCAACCTCCAGGTCCGCTTCCGACGGCAGGCCCCCATTGTCCGTGGGCTCCTCAGAAGCTACGCATGCTCCGGCTGTAGCCTCGCACTTGGTTAGAGTGAAGAGACTATCCACTCATGATGGCGATTCCGCTTCATCTGCGTCGAAAAAGAAGCGCCTGATTTCAGCGGGAACCGGCGAACCTTCCAAGCCCCCCAGCAACCAACCAAAAGTTGATAATCCTTCTGGAAAGTCTTCAGGCCTATCCCGGAAACCCTCCAGCGTACAACCTCGCTCTCGCGTGACTTCCAAGGCCCAGGATAAGATATCCTCATCAAGACCATCAGCCGGCGCAAGGTTGCCGCCCAGTCAACAAGTTGATGTTTCACAATCTTCTCGCGATTTGTCACCTGTAATTCCCCCCGGTATAAACGAAGAGTTGCATGTTTCAAATGACCCAAAGATTATGGAAGCCGCTGGTAAAACTTCACATACTACTACCAGGTCTGCGGACTCGCATTCAAGACCAGTGGTAGAATCACAGGGCAGCCAATCCCTCGAGTCTGTTTCCATTAAGCACTCGGGAGAAACAAATGCGACTGATAGTAACTCTCAGCGGGCAAGTTCCGTAGATGCTACTTCATTGCCCCATGCGGACGAAGCTCCCTCCATAGAATCTGCGGAGGCTTTCGATGCGAAATCTGCCCAAGCCAAGACAATAGGTTCGTCAACTGAACGTCGGTGCACTGTTCTACTCGAAGTGCCGTCTGATTCCGATACTTGCCACTCGGTCGCTAATCCAGAACCATCGACATCTTCTGGCACACAACCTGTCACCAAATCAGGTCATATTGAAGCACCACATGTCCAGTCCTCAGCACCTTCTAATAAACAGCCAGTCAAGAACAATGCATCAAGTGCTAGCACAACAAGCCATGAAACCGGCGGCCGTAAAACATCAAACCATCCCACACAAGCTCCGATTTTGACCCTTCCAAAAGAGTTTGATTTCGCCTTTCGATCAACAGTGCCTACCAAGCCAAGAATTAAGGAACTTCGAGCCCAAAATGGGAACTCAACCCAGACAGTCGCGCCTTCCAGGCGGCCGCCCGTTTCCGCGACATCGCAGGCAAAACCTTTGACTAAGTCAAAAACTCTCACTAGGTCACGCCCTGATGACGGTGATGTTGATAGAGCTCCCAAGGTTTGTTCATTTTACGATAAATAATCAATATCTATCCTTCTTTTTTCGTCATCTAAACTGATCCCAATCACGTCGTTTACTCTAGCGACTGCGTGGTAACCAGCCTACTCTCGCCTCACCATCCCGTACAAGAATCGGGCCTGCTCGCCCTGGTCCTTCGAACAGGGTCCGAAATGCGGTGGGGCGTCTTAACAGTCTCGCCAAAACTAACAGTCTCGCCAAAACTGCCCCGGCTCCAATGACATCTTCCCTCGCTCGTGGTATCCGTCCGAAGCCATTAAACAACCGGCATCGAGCGACTGGCGGCTCATCGCAAACTATTGGCGCTGCTTCCCAATCTCTTGCCTCTGAGAAAAATGTTCAAACTATCTCTAACCACAATAATCGAGTGGCGCCAAATGCCTCAGCTCATCAGTCCGCCTTGAGGAATCAACTCATGAGGGAAATACGCCAAAAGGCTGATATGCGTGCTTCAAAACAGGGAAGAAGCATGTCTGACTCGATTACACCAGCTTCCCGATCTTCATCTGATAATATGGGAGGAAAAAATAAGGCAAACCGTTGCCTAGCTGATATCCCTGAGGCCTCATCTCAGCCGGCCCCGCATAGAGTCATCCAAAGAAACGTGTCGGGCGCTTCTTCATCTAAGGTATGTAGAACTTGATGTGGCGACGTGATATATGCATACATTTAACTTACGTCATCAAAATTTCACAGGAACATAATCCGCCGAGGCCCCAAGAGGGGAGGTCACAGAAACCGATTCCCCAGAATTCTCGTCCACCAGCGAGTGGGTTCCAAAGCTGTTTGAATCAGGTACGCTTTGCAGTGAAGCAGGTGTAGATCTATATACCCCAGCCTTAGAGTTTAGGTGCTGAAGCATATTACCAACGAGTTTCAGTGGCGAGAGGTTGAAGCGCGACAATCAACGAGTTCTGTACCTGGCTCACTAGGGAACAGCGTCCAGTCAAGGAAACTCCCAGAATGGCAAGACGTCTCGCTTGTCCACCACGTCTTGCCAGTCAAGGACCATTCAAGGCCCAAAAAACCGACGATGAGCTTCGGCTTGGCGACCGAACGAAGAATCTTGGAAAGAGAGAATTGGGAACAGACGAAAGCAAATAAGGAGAAGATTGAAGCTGAGATCAGGGCGCAAGAAGAACTTAAAGCGCAGGAACTTGAACGGGAAGAGTTTATCAGGATGAGGAGAGAATGTGTCATCAAAGCCAATCCAGTTCCTGGTTATCTCAAAAAGCATGCATAAGTTTTACTTGTTTAGTTTTCTTTCACATGTTAAGGCGTTTCCGCTATATTTCATGGTAAATATCCTTTCGTTTTTTTTTAAAAAAAGTTTGTCTAATCTTCTAGTGTCTTCTGTTAGTTCCAGTAACAATAAGTGAAGTAAACAGGTTTCCATCGGTCCTGTTTTATTTTGCAATGTCCATTGCATTTCCTTGGAACACTTTGTATTTCCACTTGACTGTTGCTATTTGTTGTCAGTGTAATCCAATATACTCCCCTCTTCTTGCCTTGTCATCAAGTTGGTGATAGATAACGAACCGAGGCCCGGCTCCAGCTGGAAATTCTGTCGCGAACTCGGGTGGATGTAAAATCCCTCCACCTGCACTCGGCTTTCGTCTACACATTTCAATACATTAGGCTCCACTCCAGCCCATACATGTTTATTTACTTGGCGGCGGAATTCCTTTTCACTGTTCAGAATGTCGGCACACATGTGACAAAGTGCATTGCCACCTATTGCCACCCTCTTTCATGCGAGTAGACCACAGCACATATGTACATAAATATTTAAATACATCAATATGATATTTAAATACATATTTTAAGTTTGACTTGGTCTAAGATTGATCAAAAAACCAACCCTGACGTCATCCTCATGCCCACTTTGCTGGTATTTAATAAGCCGCAGTCCCCAAAGTGTTGACCATCGAGGAACCCATCGTCTTCTGCATCAAGAGGCACAACGAGCAGAAATATCATCGTATTGCACCCATCTCCAACCCGAATCCATCAGTGACTATGCCGTCTTACAAGCTCACCTACTTTGACATCAAGGTCCGTGACGGACGTAAATTCCATCGAGCATCACAAGGTTCTCTGTTCATTGTCTGATAAGATGTGTCTTTCATTTCTGAATCGTTCTTTCAGGGAGGCAGAGGAGACAGTATCCGACTCGCGTTCCATTGCGGTGGAATCCCGTTCACAGACGAGCGCTTGACTAGGGAGCAATTTGGCGAGCGCAAGGAGTCCTGCCCTTTCGGTCAACTGCCCACCCTTACGGTTGATGACAAGACTGTGATCCCCCAAGAAGGGGCAATCTTGCGCTACATCGGCCGAATGACTGGTGCTTATTCTGACGACAAAGAGAAAGCCTTAAAGCAAGATGTGATGATGGAGTTTGGCGATGGTATGTCAAATCTCCGGTATCGCTTACAAAACCCTTATTGATGCATTCAATCGTACGCAGACCTTTACTCTGCCGCTAGCGTCTTTTTCGCAATGGACCACGCGGGCAAAGAGATGTTGAAGAAAAACAGCATTGACGAGCGGATCCCAAAGATGTTCGGTTATCTTGACAAGCATCTCTCCAACCAAGGAACGACCTACAGCGCTGGAAACGATTTGAGCGTCGCGGATTTCAAACTCTATGCGGCCCTCACCCTCTTCAAATCGGGTATGCTCCAAGGCTTGTCCACCGATATTGTCGACAATTACTCCCACGTTGCGAAACTCTACCAGGCGATCGAGAAGCATGAAAAGATCGCCAGCTGGAAGAAAAGTCAGGCCAATTAGACTCTTCAGATCTATCTGACTATGTATTACACTACCAAAATTCCTAGCATATTCGCCAACTTATCCCCCGAAAAACAAAATTACAATTTGTAACATGATGCGAAAATATGTATGTTGCTGCCCACCAACATCAGTGCAGCTCTTCCGGTATATGGTGTCGCAAGCCCGTCTTGGCACACACCAAAGTTTGGTCACAAAAAGGCCAAGCGCGCTGGGCCGCCCTTGTTGCACACTCTCAACCCCCGCTTGGCACTGTCCCTAACTCAACGTCCCCCCTGGTGGGAGGCTCGCTGTGGCTGGCCGCAAAGCGGCCCCTCCGTGCAGGGAGGGACTTGTGCACAAAGTCAAAACTTTGGCTGAGAAAGAAGTCACAAATGGCTGGAGGAAAAATAACTAGAAGCCTCCCCCTCAGCTCCTGTGGATCTGCCCCAGAGCCAAAATACACTTCTTGACCTCAGCTTTCAAATGGTGCTGGTCTCATCTCCCCAATCCCTATCATTTTCACTGTACTAATCCTTTTTTTTTAAAAAAAAAAACACAAAGAAATGTAAACTAAGGAATCACAACCATGGTCATGTCTTGTGGATCTTGGATTCACAAACCTGCAGATATCTGCAGATAATACCCCTGCAGCCACTCAATTGTTGCAGATAGGATATTCAATCTTGCATATCATCAGAAAATCCAAAAATGTATCTTCAGAGCAATGGAATATCCTTCAGGATTCCTTTGACCTTCAAAATAGATTCCTTCAATCTGTTTTGGAGTTTAGGCCTCAAAAAGATAGGTGAGGGTGCACATCAGTGTCAGAGTACAGCAGATGAGATGCTGCTAGCCAAGTGGCATAAGGGAGAAACAGGCTTTGCTGCAATGCAACGTAAGCCACATGTTTCATTCCCCCAAGACAAAGCCTCAGACACTGATTACAGCAATTTCCTTCCATCTCACACAGATGAAACAAGCAATGTGGCTCCGAGGGCGCAGACCAAGACCGTGAAGCATAACGACGCTACAGCATCCACAAGTTCCAACAGAGCAACCCAAGTGCCAGCCTCGTGAGTGCTTAAAGACTGGCTCTCAGCAGGGAAATTGATCCTCAGACTAACAGTTGATTTTGCCTCACCAGCTCTATAGCCTCCAGAATATCTCATTCTCTCAATAGCCTAGCAACTTGGATCAGTCCCAAGACAAAAGAGTAAGCCCTTATCACAGATCATGTGATGTCAGCTTGAGCAGTTAGAACTAATAGGATATCACAAATAGCCTTGAGAGGAACACCGTGAATCTCTCCCAAGATCCCAAACACAATTAAGCAAGCGTGCGGAAGAGATCAGGTAATTAAGTCACCTTAGACAAACATGTCCCCATCAGCAGCTTGACTAATGACTGCATTGACTTGTTTGGCAATCAGACTCTTATTCTCTCTCAGCCAATTCCTTCTATACCATCTCTCCTATCTCCAGATTCATTCTTCTCCTCTCAGTCTCTTAGACATCTCAGACAGCACGGCTATTTCACCTTCTCTTAGGTAAATACCTAACTCATTCCTATCTCTTAGATCATTGATCAACATTTCATTGTACATAGTTTTATTTCATTCTAAATTTGAAATATTATCTTAGTTTTCCAAAACTTTACAGATTTGCAGTCTCAAATGCTCAAACAACCTCCATTCCAGCAACTAGGAGCAGGATTGAAAATGCCAACAGCTACTTGCCAGGGATCCCTTCCACCAATCAGCATCTCGAATCCAGGCACTGCCGTTGCTTTGAAATCCAAGAAGTAAGAGAAGGAAATAATTGTGATCCCAACTTTCAATGGAAGCAACTATGCCAACTGGCAGAATGCTATGAGTGCGTACATGGAATACAAGAAACTCTGGCCAGTTGTTGAGAAAAGCACAGAAGACTCAAGCAATGAAAAGATCAAAGAGCAAAAGTTGGAAGCGTGGTTGATTCTGAACTCAAAGATTGTCCCAGAAATCCTAACCAGCTTAACCAGTACCTGCGGTTGGGATCCCCACAAAATCTGGACCCAACTCAAAACCAATTATGCAACAGCTACGATCTACGGTGTAAGACTCAAAAGTGGTTGTGAAACCCTTTTGCTGAATGGAGAAGGGGATGATGAAGGTGCAAACTCTGCCCTTCTATACTATCAGATAACAAGACCCACCAAGCTAAGCTTGGCAAGTTTTAATCAAGTGATAGGTCTGGCCTAGTTCCAGATGAAGTTGTTTGATGACAGGTATGTGAAAGATGAGAGAGTTTATGAGGAGTGGAAAGGGTGAAAGTTGACTTGATGTTTCCGGTGGGGGTTGAACACAGGTCCTCAAGAGGGTGATATAAGAAGTTGAGAAGAGTGTCTGGACTGAGCAGGGTATATGTCTCAGTTGGGAGTTGAACCAGGAAACGGGTGACTTGTGACAGGTATGTGATATGTCAATCAAGAGAGATGAGAGTGAGTTCAGTGGTTATTGCAGATGAAAGGGATTATATGGTATGTTATATGATATAAAGTATAAGGATAAAGATAATGGCTGATGGGTGATGTCTGTATGACTGGTGGATACTGAACTGAGGGAAAGAGCTCCTTATATAGACAAATGTGAGGGATTTTAGCTACAAGGGGGACCCTGGATGAGGGATTTTAGCTGGTGGGCTGTGTACAAGTGGTGTCAGAAGATACTAAATACAGGCAAAAAGTGGGGTGAGAAATGAAAGATGATGTCATACTAATGCAAGGAGTGCATAAACAAAGCGTGGAAATGTCAAATACAGGGGTACCTCATGCAAGGGGTGCATGAGTGGTGTCAGACTAATGCAAGGAGTGCAGAAATGGGGTCAGAAGAGTGCATGCAGCTGCAAGGGGTGTATAAATGAAGCGGGGACATGTCAAATACAGAAGAAATGGGTGTTGAGGGGGACCAGGTGGACTGAAACTCAGAGGGCTACCGGGATCACGAGGGGCTTGACCGTGAAATATAAGGATAGATTTCAGTGGGGAAAAGCTAGAGAGTGAGAGGCCAGTAAAGGAGTACATCTGGGCTACTTAGTAGAAGCATAACTAACTATAAGCATACAAGGAGTACATACGGGCTACTTAATCTTAACATCCCCCCTTGCTGATAACTAAGTTATATTTTCAGTATCATAACAGTAATAAAAATTTGGAAATTGTTTCTCTACAAGTTTGAATAGACTAGTAAAGATAAAATTCCCGTTCAGTAGGCTGGTGATAAGCGTACTAAGAAAAAAAAATAGGGTGATAGTTAATTGAGGATCAGTTACTCGTAGATTACGTTGACTTCGTTTTCATCGTCGTAAGAACCTGATTCATAACCGCCCAGCTTGACGGCGATGGCGGCGCCAGCTTTTGTTTTTCCAAAGTTCTTTGGTTTCAGACACTCGTTGGAACGATGTCCACGTTTGCCGCAGTTTGAGCAGGCGACACGTTTGTTATAGGCGGCAGAGGCAGAGGCTAGATCGGTGGTCCTGTTGCCGTTTAAGCTGACTTTGTGGGCTTCCATAGCTCTGATGACGTTGTCGAGGGACATTTCCGTTGCTGTGTAGACGATGCCATCCCGAACGTTCGACCAAGAAGAGTCGAGTCCTCCAACGAGACGATTGGTTGGGAGTTCTTCAACCGTCAAGAGATCGTCGGCAGCTACCCAAACATGACCGATCCACAGAGCAATAGGCTCATTCGGGTCGTGACAAGCGTTCCAAAACGCTTCGTGGAGACGCATACGCCGGGCCCTAGTGTTTTTCTTGTAGGCGTTGACAATGGTTGAGAAAAGCCGAGAGGCCGGTTTAACCTTGCAATATTGTTGGGAAAGCAGGTCGGACAGGGTTAGCCGGATTGTATGACAGGCTAGATCCAAGAGTGAATCCCAATCGGAGGCTATCTATTTTGGGTTGTAGCCTTTGGTGAAGTCGGCCGAACGGATTGCCGAGGTGTCCTGTTTAGTATCTTCTTTAGGACGAGGTAGAGTGCCTTTGACGATGTTGAGCGTGTTCTGCATACCCAGGACACCTTCGAGTCAATCGCGCCATCGAGGAAAAACGGACTCCGTGCGGTCCAGAGTTTTGGCTAAGAAATTCTTCCATTCCAAATGGTGGAAAACAGGATCTCATCCTCCATTTGGAATGGAAGAATCACTGGAGCTGGCTGTGGTCAGCTCTGGCACGTTCAGTCCAAATTCCAGCTCACACAGCTCCACCAAGCCAGCAGAATTCCAGCTCACCCATATCCTGCCACACCAATAATCCAGCTCATGCAGCTCCCTTCATACCCAAAAAACCAGCTCACCCAGCTCCACTGGCAGCCCAAATTCCAGCTAACCCAGCTCCACTGGCACCCAAAATTCCAGCTCACCCAGCTCCCCTCCAGACACAAAATCCAGCTCACCCAGCTCCAGCTCACCCAGATCCTGCCACACCAATAATCCAGCTCATGCAGCTCCCTTCAAAACCAGCTCACCCAGCTCCACTGGCAGCCAAAATTCCAGCTCACCCAGCTCCACTGGCACCCAAAATTCCAGCTCACCCAGCTCCACTGGCACCCAAAATTCCAGCTCACCCAGCTCCACTGGCACCTAAATTGCTCCTCATGCAGCTTCCCTTGTCACCCAAAAACCAGCTCACCCAGCTCCACTGGCACCCAAAATTCCAGCTCACCCAGCTCCCCTCAGGACACAAAATCCAGCTCACCCAGCACCCCTCAGCACACAGAATTCCAGCTCATGCAGCTCCCTTTGTAGCCAGAAAATTCAGCCCACCCAGCTCCACTGGCACCTAAATTCCTGCTCATACAGCTACCCTCATCACCCAAAATCCAGCTCATACATCTCCCTCTGCACCCAAAAATCCAGCTCACCCAGCTCTCCTCAGCACCCAAAATTTCAGCTCACCCAGCTCTGCTCTTCTCAACACACAAAATTCAGCTCACCCAGCTCTACTAGGGCACCCAAAGTAAAAGCTGAACTAGTTCCACTCTTCAAAAATTCTCAGCTGACCTAGCAGCACCTGTCACACATTTGCAGCTCACACAGCGGTGAACAGAGCGAATTCAATTAGCCCTGGAAATAGCCTGTTTTTGATACACTCAACACACAATGTAAAATTTTTGGGTTGAAATAACTTCATAAAAAAAGTGGATATTGAATTTTACAAAGTGTTATTTACAAGGTACAAGGCAGTAAAGAATTCTGGGGGGTATGTGTAATTTTAAAATTTCTGTTCTAGATTCCCACCTTTCAATATGAAAACAACCTTGTAAAAATATACCTGAAGTCTTCCATGTGGAATTTTACTTGGTGTTTTTTTTACAAAGTGCCACCTTGTAAAAAATGCACCTTGCAAAATTGCATATTTGCAGACAAAACCTGAATTTTACAAGGCCAATTTGGAGGAAGCAGTACACCATGCAAAATATACCTTGTAAAAATCAATAAAAATGGCAACCAGGTTTGAAATTACTAGCTGTTGTGTAAATTTCACAATAATGGTCATTGTACCTGGTAAAATTCACTTTGTAAAATTCACCCACAGCATAAAAAAACTACTTGGGACGTAATTACCATATGACAACCTGCAATATTGTATCAAATTGTTCAGCAATTTTTGGACACAGCATTATAAATGGTAATGTTAGTGGAGAATGAGGAAAAGTTTGGGTTGGATGAGTCATAATTTATCAAGTATGAGTCCAAAAAAAAACTTGCCCACATGCACCAGGAAAAAAAAGTAGTCACTTGATGGCAAGTGACATGACACAGCTTTGTTTTCAGCTCCAACACTGCTCCAATGCTGCTCCTCTCCACCAGCACATCTGGGGCTCACATGATAGGTGTCAGGATCAAAGCACTCAATGTGAAAAAACCAGATGATGCTCAGCTTTGGCCCTGGCCCAGCTGATACTCAGCTTTTACCCTGGCTCAGCTGATACTCAGCTTTTACCCTGGCTCAGCTGATACTCAGCTTTTACCCTGGCTCAGCTGATACTCAGCTTTTACCCTGGCTCAGCTGATACTCAGCTTTTACCCTGGCTCAGCTGATACTCAGCTTTTACCCTGGCTCAGCTGATAATCAGCTTTTACCCTGGCTCAGCTGATACTCAGCTTTTACCCTGGCTCAGCTGATACTCAGCTTTTACCCTGGCTCAGCTGATACTCAGCTTTTACCCTGGCTCAGCTGATACTCAGCTTTTACCCTGGCTCAGCTGATACTCAGCTTTTACCCTGGCTCAGCTGATACTCAGCTTTTACCCTGGCTCAGCTGATACTCAGCTTTTACCCTGGCTCAGCTGATACTCAGCTTTTACCCTGGCTCAGCTGATACTCAGCTTTTACCCTGGCTCAGCTGATACTCAGCTTTTACCCTGGCTCAGCTGATACTCAGCTTTTACCCTGGCTCAGCTGATACTCAGCTTTTACCCTGGCTCAGCTGATACTCAGCTTTTACCCTGGCTCAGCTGATGCTCAGTTTTTCCCCTGGCCCAGCTGATGCTCAGATTTGGAACTGGCCACCTGATGATCATTTTTGGCCCTGGCACAGCTGATGCTCAGCCTTGTCCATGGCTCAGCTGATGCTCAGCTTTGGCCCTAGCCTAGCTGATTTTCAGCTCTGGTCCTGTCCAAGCTGATTCCCATCTTTTTACCTGGCCTGGCTCAGCTGATACTCAGCAAGCTGAGCATCAGCTGGCCAGCTAGCCCAGGACTGGGCCAAAGCTGAGAATCAGCTGGGACAGGACTAGGAGAAGGCTGAGCAAGGACTGGTACAAATCTGAGCATCAGCTGCGCCAGGACTAGTACAAAGCTGAGCATCACCTGGGCAAGGAATGGTCAAACGGCTTTATTCCAATTCTGAGAGTGAGCTGTGAGAAAAGGCTGAGTATGAGCTGGGCAGAAAAGCTGAGTATGAGCTGGGTGCCAAAGCTGAGTATCAGCTGGACAGAACTGAGGATCAGTTGGGCTCATCAAAAACTGAACAGGACCTCCTTGGTAAATTTTGGAAGTTGAGGAGATGGTTGGGAGATTGGGGTAGATAGTGGATAGTAATTGGATAGATGGTGGGTAGCTGGCTGGAGCTGGTGTAATGTCACTTGTCATCAACTGACTATTTTATTTTCCTGGTGATGATTCACAGTCCAAAATATGGTCTGTTGTGAAAGGTTGGTGATAGCCTGAGACATCCCCTCAAGTTGCATACTGACACGCAACCTGAGCCTGAGAAAGCCCACTCGGGAAAATCTACCAAGAACTAGCTCCAAACAGCATCCGAATCAGAGTCACCAACCTAGCTCCAAACAACATCTGAATCAGAGTCACCAACCAAGAGATATAATACTTCAGGTAGCTGATTTATGCTTAAATGACTTCTCCCTTTAGCTGATTTTGTAATTCAATCTCATTTTTTGAACAGTCATCATGGTTTCAACCCGATCAAACAGAGGCCAAGCTGGCCAACAACCCCAACAAAACCGAGGTGGGAGGGCCAGTTCTACTCGTGGTAGAGGAGGAGGACGACTCAATACCAGAGGTTGTGGTCGATCTCAATCAGATTCAACTCATGATGAGCAAAATCGACACCAAAGCTCACCTCAGCCAAGTTTGAACTTCGGAGCCTTATTGCTGGACAATTACAAGATGCAGTTGCCTTTGTGGTCGGAAAACCAACTTCTAAATGGTCTAGCCAAACAAACCAATCAATCCAATCGGATTTCAAACGAAGTTCAAGAAGCACTTAGATTCCATAAGAACAACTACACCAAGATCAAGCTCATGTTGGCTTTGGTTGATAATGTTTCTATCAAAACAATCAATTCCTGGTTGTGAGTCAATGGTTTGCTTTTCACAATTCCTCAAAACCCTTTTGTTCTGAAATCCTGAATATTTGTCAGAGGGGAAGATCGCCCTCCTAGGAAAAAATGCTGCTGGAACCGGTTTGTTGCATTCAGTATGGCCAGTGCAACTATTCCTGGTATGTAAGTTTTACAAAAATAGTTATCTTTTTTAAATTGACCAGTGGTCAATACTTAGTCCCCCATAAAGGATCGACTCTTGGATGGGATAAACAAAATGGAGACCTTGGAATTGCTTGGAAATCATTATCTCTAGAAGAAAAGGAGGTTTTTGACTCACGAGTATTTAGATTCTTTTCCAAACTACCCATTCCCTATGAAGGAGAAGACGAAGATGATGAAGAAGAAGACAACACTATCAAGGAACTTATCTCCCCTGAAGAAGAAGCAATTTATCAGCCCCTGTACGAAAAACTTGTCAACCACAAAAAGGTCCAGTTGTTGCTCAAAACAAAACACACCCCTGATGCCCAATCAACAGTTGAGAAACAAGCTATGAATCATATTACTCAAATCAATTCTGAGGTAAGCAATCCAATTCCGTATCTTTTTTTACCAACCATTCACAAGTTGAACTTATTTTTCCAATGTTCAGCTTTATACGATATCAAATCTTTATAATTTAACTTACTACTTAATGGCAGCTACCCGATTTCCTGGTAGGGGTAGTTTCTGTAAAGAACTTTCCAATGATCCTGTATGGCTTGGTTTTGCAGAAGATAAGTGGACCTCAAAAGACATATTTGAATCCTATAGTCAAGGTCGATCCATTCAAGAGATTCTCGAAGGACTTCAACCTCCAAAAAAAAGGCCAAGACTATTGCAGGCCAAACGATCCGATGCGATACGAACTAAGTTAAGGGAAAAATTGAATATGTTGCTCCGTGTGTAATAGAACACTATTCCTGCCTGATTATTCCTTTATTTATTTTTGGAGGCTAATTGACATTTGAATTCACATAACAGGATCAGTTGTCAATCTTCCCAACACAACATTTCCAAAGAAACCAGATCCGGAGGCCATCCTTCTTGCCAGGTTCCCGCATTTAAGAATAGTTCAATCTGAAGAATCTACCCTTACTAGTGATAATTTGAAAATTGGCTTAGATTCAATGATCACCGATGTTAGAGAATTGTGGTTAAGTGACATTGATAGTGGTGCCTTCCAAATTGTTCATGCAGTCACTATTCCAAACACCCGATGAATATCCCATTTTTCAAACACTTCTCAAATTGTTGAACATTGTTTTGTTGTAGTAGAACTTAAACAATTTACCCTGAAAAGTTTGACTTCTATTACCTGCCCCTAGTGGTCTCATGAAAACAAGATCCCATCTCTTTGGTGAAAAGTTTGACCAAACTGGTTTTTCAACTCTCCAAGTTCAATCATCAGTTGATCCAAATATATCAAGGGTGCAACCACTGTGCTGCACTTTGTGCAGCACAGTGGTTTTGGCATCTGCTTTGCTGCACAGAAAGTAGCTGCCCCACTAGCTGGACTGCTTTAGAATTAGGGACCTCTACTTTCAGCAGTGAACTACCACTGTTTGGCCTGCTGGCATAGCGTTCCCCTGCTGTGCTGGCAACAGTGGGTCAGGCGCAGCACAAATGCGTCATTTTTTAGTGTAGCATTAGCGCAATCCTGTGCATCTGTGCTAATGCTACGCAAATTTGCACCCTGTGTGCGTAGCTTTAGCCCAGATGCGCGTAAATTAGCTAACACTAAGCTGTGCTAATTTTTAGTGTAGCATTCACAAAATTGCGCGCATTAATACTACGCAAATGCGCACAGGGTGCAAATTTGCGTAGCGTTAGCGCAGATGAGCGCAAATTTGCTAACACTAAGCATGCAGGAGATGAGCGCAAATTTGCTCACACTAAGCATGCAGGGCAAAAATGTGAGTGCGCTACAGCGCTTTTTGTGTCAAAAAAAGGCCTTTTCTTCACTAAAAGCACCTTAGAGCAACATGGCGCAGCGTAGCAGCTGTAGCAGGCGCTAAAGGCCTTTTCTTCACTAAAAGCACCTTAGAGCATCATAGCGTAGCTTAGTGGCTGTAGCATAGCCCTTTTATTGGCTGTAGCATAGCCCTTATTCTAAACAAAAATTGGTGCTAAATTCAGCCCAGTGCAGTGGCGCTACCAGCTTGCTAACACTATTCAAAAAAGGCTGGCGCATTTTGCTGCTTGTCTGCGCAGTTTTCTGACTGAGTTTTTCAATCAATTTGCCTAATATGAACCCAAAAAAGCCTGAAAAAGTCAAACAACTGCTTGGATAAGACTGCATTCATGTGAAAAAGTGAACAACTACCAATTTTATTTGAAACATGGAACATAGGAAACATGGCACAAGGTTAAGATTTGATTAACTAATTGGGCAACTTATTCTTCTGCTTCATTTCTTTGTGTTCCTGACGAACTAGATACTTTTGATCTGACCAGATCTTTTCAACTTTTGTGCCATCATAGACCGGATAAATGGGGAGCCAGTAAGATGATGCACTAAGTTTCTGTAGTTGAAAAACACTGGCAATCAGTTCAGATCAACCATCCACATGATTTATCATCATTGTACATGATTTCCAGTTCGATAGGCTTCATGCCTAGCTATTGCAGCAAAGGACGAAGCTCGACTCCAGAAAGCCACTGAAAATTGTCTTGGTTTTTCCTCGTGCTCTTCAAACCCAAACTTTCCAACGCCATGCCAGAGTATCTTCATAGGACCATGAAACGAGTAGCCAGAGCCCCCAAAATAGGCTACACCCAACGAGGGAAGGATAAATTCCCCACCTTTGTGATTCCCAAAGAAGAAAACCGAATCAAATAAAAACGAGTTGTTGAAATTGCAGTGGGTTTGGACCTGCAAATTGACGCTTATTGTTTGGGCTGAAACATTTTGACACCATGAGCTTTTCAATTGTTTTTTTGGTTGGTTTCGCAATGGAGGAAACACTCACAGGCAACAATTGGATTTAACTCTCTAGACAAATCGGCCTTGAGATGCTCACTTCCCCACTTTTGAAGATACCTGACTCCTTTTTCAGCAACTTCACTGGCCTGCGATAAGAACCCCTTGTTGATCCAAAGGGACAAGATTGCGTAGTAAGCCATATTGTTTTTCAGAAATATACCAGAGTCCAATACTTCGTGGCGGGGGTCTTTTCAGAGCGGATTTGGAAGAGCAGGGGGGGTTTTCTCTTTCCAAATCGGATCGATGCCTTGCAGTTGAGATACTACTATTTTTTTATTGTAATGTTTGATTTTCAGATCCGAAACACCTTTGTAGTTTTTCTGAAAAGTGAAATCAAGTGATCAACAAATATTCTTCTATCTGTTGTGAAAATTCAACTCACAGCACCTTCCCCGTACCCGTAAGTTTGAAACAATACTGAAGCAGCTTTGGCGTCTTCTTCAAGCCCCTTTGCAATCCGTTTGGTTCCTTTGTTGCTCTCGTTCAGTGGGTAAGGTGTTGTGGGCCATGATTTCTGAACGTATGGTTGTTCGGTTCTCTTGTGGCAGTTGGTATTGAGCTTATTAGTTTGCACAAAATGTTCAAGACCTTCCTTTGCAAGTTTCTGTACACCAGATATCAAAATTATGCATTTAAAAGGCTTTGCAGTACTATATATTTGCTTGACTAACCTCTGCTGATGGATGAACACTTAGCAAATTCTCCTCCAGTCGTGGGACCCCAACTCCGCAACACCTTCTGCTTTCATCCAACAGAATCACCATTTTCTGGGTATCAAGAAGTCAACATTGACCCTCAAGAGAAATGGCATGCTTCAAAACATCAGCGTGAGTTGGAAATCTGAGGCAGAAAGGTTTGGGGATTGGATCGTCTGAAGGTGGATGGGTTTTATATTTAAGAATCGTTTTTTCAACCTGTAAAACCGCATCCTGGTATTGCTTATGCAGCATAACTTGGGGTGGTGAAGTTTCATTAAAGGCCTCTTTGATCATGGTAATGATCTCTTGGATGTGAATCCCTGGAAACTCCTGCATTAAAAAAACTGCAAGCAGGTCATAATAAACATGCTTTACTACAGCTTCTTTTCGAAGTTTCATCAACCTCTTGAACATCCTCTCTTCCATGGCAAACGTGTTGGAGTACGAAGACCCCTTAGCATCCCCTTCTGGTGCCTTTGTGGGCAGATGCTGCAACCTGTAATTATAAAGACAAGAAAGGTCAGTATCCAGCTGGAATCACCCAGTTGTTCCCAATTGGAATGGTGGCAGCATATTCCGCACAACCACCAGGGTCCAAGAAAGCATTGGCTTTAGAATAGATTGGTTGCAGCATATTCCGCATGACAACCCAATTCTACTGTGCAACAACTTGAGGGTGTGGAGAGGGGGCCTGTCTGAATCCTATGCAGGTAATATGGGAACAACTTACTTGGCTTTTTTGTTCGGCATTGTAGAGGGAATAGGTAGGTTTGTTGGGCCCTGGACGCTTACTAGTTGTCTGCAAGACTCGGTGGAGCGTCAGAAAGCAGGGAGCAGGCCCCTTTGCAGCGATGGAGCTGCAAAGGGGCATAAGAGAACTTTCTTGAATCTACTGACCTCGTGGACCAGTCGGCCGGGTGCTTGTGGCTTGGAGGCAGTCTACAAGACTCGGTGGGGCGTCGTAGAACAGTCTGAACAGTCTGAACGTGTCGGCGGGCTGCTCGGGCTTGGAGGGAGGCTATAACACTTGGCTGGTCGTCAGAAAGCAGGGAACAGGCCCCTTTGCATCGATGGAGCTGCAAAGGGGCATAAGAGAACTTGACTCGATCTACTGACCTCGTCGACCAGTCGGCGGGGTGCTTGTGGCTTGGAGTCAGTCTATAAGACTCGGCGGGGCGTCGGAGAACAGTCTGAACCTGTCGGCGGGCTGCTCGGGCTTGGAGGGAGGCTATAAGACTTGGCCGGTTGTCAGAAAGCAGGGAACAGGCCCCTTTGCATCGATGGAGCTGCAAATTAGGGGCATAAGAGAACTTGACTTGATCTACTGACCTCGTCGACCAGTCGGCAGGGTGGTTGAGGCTTGGAGTCAGTCTACAAGACTCGGCGGGGCGTCGGAGAACAGTCTGAACCTGTCGGCTGGCTGCTCGGGCTTGGAGGGAGGCTATAAGACTTGGCCGGTTGTCAGAAAGCAGGGAACAGGCCCCTTTGCAGCGATGGAGCCATGGAGCTGCAAAGGGGCATCCGAGGATCTTAATCAAACTACTTACTTTGATATGTTTGATTTGTGGGCCCAAGCGAAGCGATTTCTGGTTGTCTGTGTCAGGTTTGGAAACAGTTCTTTGAGAAAAACAGTGCTGCTCTCGACACAGAAAGCAGCAATCAACCTTAATTCTCACTGTCTCCGCACTGCTTTGTGTGCTTTAATTCTTTGTCATCTCTCTATACTCTAGCTTGTGTTCTGCCCCATTAGTACTTTCTTCACCCATCTTATCCACCACTGCTTCCTTAGCAGCACACTCACTCTTTGTCCAATAATCCTTACTTGAATCTACCCTTGCTCTTAGGTAAGAGGAACAACTTGTCCCTGATTCTCATTTCTCCATTTATGGTCCTTAGTCTAATCAGAAATAAAACTCTTGGTTCTTCTGAATCTCACAGTCTGGACTGGTTGGCAGGGTATGAAAGGCTTGGCTGCTAGTCAGAGAGCAGGGAACAGGTCCTTTTCAGTGACTTATCTTGCTGTGGAAGCTTGTGGAGGTGTGGGAACTTGGGCTTCAAAGCAACAATGGGCCTTTAATTTACAGTTATTGGTAAAGTAAAGATTTAGTAGATGTTTTTGGCTCAATACTATAACAGATAGCACTCCAATAAATACATAATTTTTCTTTACTATAACACATATTTGATTTTTTTAATTTTTTTTATAGAGGTACGGTATCAGTTAAAGTAATTTGTCTTGTTTTGTTGATGGGAGCTTGCAAAAGGCTCTTTATAACCACAAAAATGCATTTGTACCTAGTTTTGCCTGTTTTTATTTCAATAAGCAGGGGTAAAAGTACATTTAAACTGGCTTTTACCCCTGGTTATTGAAATAACTAGGGTTTAAACATGTTTAATAGGGCTCTCTACTATATCAGCCCATTGGAAAAAAATCCTTTACTACAACCAGTAAAGTACCAGAGATGATAAAAACATCTATACTCTACTGGAAGGGCCTGGTTATAGTAAAGTATAGTAAAGGCCCACTGTTGTTCAAAGTGGTCTCAGTTTCAGGATGCACACTGGTGATTGGTTTCAAACGTACATACACCAAGCATACAACTTGGGCACATAAATTCTAACCTTCCAAGTTGCAGCCAGCAGGGGACCTTGCCTATGCATTCTTTTCTTGTTTAATTTTCCCACTGGTGTTGCTCAGATTTGATGAACAAACCAACTTAACCAACAACTACATGTATTTGTATTCAACTAAGATAGTAATCAGATTCTGACTGAGGATTGGACTGTATACTATCTTAGTTGGAGGAACATTCCAATGCAGAAGTAAAATACAAGTGGTCCATGTGTTTTGGCTGCATCCATTAGGTGCTGATCAATTTTTCAAAAATTGTTTAAGAGTTGATACTGTTTCCTCTTCAACATTTATACCCAGTTCTTTTGGGGTTTTTAAATCAAAAATAAATGAGGGAAGGAAAAAATAGGAATCTGGTTTGTGTTTATTACTGGAGAAATTAAAGGTGTTCAAAGTTAAAATCATAAATTTTTCATATGTTCAAAGTTGAACTCATAAAATTAACATTTGTTTTTGTGTGGTGTGTGTGCTTTATTGATGCAAGCCAACTTTAAACAACCCAAGGCATAAGTAAATAGATGTGGGAGTTCATTGAATGGTATCCATCTGGAAGTGGTAAATGGATCCTACCCATTGGATGACCAGTCTTTTGCCAATTGATTCAACTTCTATATGATAGCTGTTAGGTGAATATATTTGAATGGATATGCACACTCTTGATCATTGGATTTCTTGTTAAAAATTTTAATTGACAGGAATTGTTTTATGACCCAGTAGTAGCTATATAAATGCCCTGGGCAGTACCAGTCAACAGTTCACTTAGGTATATTTTGACAACAAATTGGTAAAAGTAGGACAGCAAGATCTCTCAGGAATGTGAACAGAGCTGTTGAACCTGCAGCTAGTAATTCCCCTTTTTGTCAAACACTTTGTGGCTATAATTGTAGCTGAGATTGGACTACTATGTAATATTAGATTAGTGTAACAAGAAATGCTAGAATGAACAGCTACAACACCAAGGCAGTGTTTGGCAGGTTCATATTACGCAGTGTAAAAAGTTGACTTGCATAAAATCATAACACCATAAAATCATAAAATTCTGACCTGAAAAAAATATGTACCACCCAAACACTCAAATTACAGCAACATCTCTAGAATGGTACATATGAAATCATCACTTGATATATCTATGATTTTATGATTTTATGTATTAAAAATTTTATGATTTCAACTTTGAACACCTTAAATGAATCAAAAAAACCAACCTTACATATTTTTAAACCACATTTGTTTAGGATAAACTCCTAAAAGTAATCTTTCATTAAGCTTGACAGCTTACTACCAAATTATCAGGCCAAACAATTATGGTTTACATGTTGTAAAGGAAAATGCAACACTGCCAGACCCAGCCTAAATGTAGTGTAGTAAAACTTGAAAGCTTACTTCCAAATTATCAGGACTAACAATTAGGGGGGTTGCTGATAACTCTATTTATCTTCTAGAATATTCTTGCATTGACCTGAATGAGCAGCCATCAATCTTTAGCAAGGTTTGTAGACTGATTTCGAAATCAGGCTAACTTGAACCCCCCTATTATGTTTTACATGCTGTAAAGGAACATGCTGCAATTATGTATTGTGTGAGAACTACACTGCCAAATGCAGCATAACTGTAGTGGGGCATGTGAAGCCTTGCTCCGAGCCCCTTCGCTTTTCACTAAACAACAAAAAGTTGCATATCAATCAATTTATTGGCCTTTGTCGATTGATCGATCCCAACAATCCACCTACCAGGTTGGTGAGCCCCTTTTATTTTTACTAAAAGCCAAGTGTTTTTTTACTGTGGAAGATGAGATTGACCGATCTACATTAGGACACCGGTCAAAAAACTCATTAACTTGTCAGCAGCTTTGCTTTTCACTTTCACTACACATCAAGAACTTTGCTTGGCTGTTGAAGATGTGACTAACTGATATAATCGCCTTTGGTCATGTAGATTTATTTCAGAGCTGGATAAATTGACTGTATATAATTCGATCAGAGCGGTTAGCCAGTAAGCTATTCTTTGTCAAATATATAGTTTGCTGGTCTATTACTGTTAATTTCTGACCTTCCACAGTTTCCTGGAATAACCGGTGATTCACTATCTTGTCGAAATGAGAGGCTATGAAGGAAAAGGGGGGAAGAAGCCCAAGAAGAATAAACGGCCAAAGACCAGCAAAGGAGTTGCCCTTTCGGAAGAAATTGCTGAATCAAGCAGACGAATCGTTGAAACAGCTGGTCCTCTCCAACCCCCAAGAGCAGTACCATATCAGCAAACATTTGAACTTGATGACCAAAGCGACCTCCATATCAACCAACAACATAGACCACAATCAGATGATCCCCAGGTTGACCCAACAGCCCAGTATACCGAAAACCAGAATTATGCAAGGCAGAGGATTGCGGAAGAAGAAAACTGGGAAGAGGCTTATGATCAAATGTTCTCTTCGTTTTATCAGTGTTTGCTCAAGACGTCGACCTGGGGTGATAACCAAAAGTGGAACCATGACTGGAAGCCAACATGCAGCTGTGCAAAACCTCGTAAACAACCAGTGGTCCTTGTAGATCTCCTCAGTTGAGTATTAATTTCTACATTTTGATCTTATGGACTGAAAACTAGAGCTCGATGTTATAGTCCGCAAGCAATCAATAATCGACTTTTGTGCATGCCAAAGTGACCAAGTACGACTCATTCAGATGGGGTACATCGGAGCCTCACCAAAATTCCCAAGAACCGCTTTTTCAATTCGCCTTTTAAGATTCAACCACATAGTTTGGAAACATTCAGCAATACCCATTCTCCCCTTTGCGAAAGCAATTGATGAGTTCCTCAAAGCCGACAACCCACCCATCTGGGTCCCCAATCGGAAAGAAGGTTCAGACTCTGGCTTTAGTGTCAGTGATCATATTTTTCTACTTAATCAATAGAAGACCAACTGAGATCATCGTTTGAACCAGACTCGAGAGTGGAGGAGAACATTAACTTCAGCAATTGATGCTTACAGGGAAATGTTGAGGAGGGAGCGATTGTTGGCTGCCGAGATCATGAGCATGAAACCTATGGACCACATGGCTGAAATTTGTTCTAAATGCTACGGACCTCAAGTTTTTGGGAGCAGACCAGATGAGCCTGATTATATTGTTTGTATGGATGGTAATTTTCAGCACAGACTACACTTAGCAGCCAGTGTGGAGAATCCAGAACACCTCAAAACACCAAGTCTTTTTGTTGATCCTCAAACAGTATTGGAAATGGCGCTATCTATGAACCCTCATTCTATTAATAACAGTGTTGTGAGTCAATTAGGATCTCAAACTAATTGAAAAAGCTTTCTCATTAATTTCCTTGAGATTTAGGATCGGTGTTCTCAACAACACACTGCGGCGGATGATACCAGAAATGGAACCACTTGGAGAGAGTGTGACGAAACCGGTCTTTTTGGGATGGCTTGTCGCCATGACCAAATCATCAGTCTGATCAACATTGTTCAAAGCGGTGAGAAGTCAGTACATGGATTCTTCACTTTGTTAGATACTCCGAAATAACACACTCAACCTCAAATGACAGAGCATATTATCCGATGACCATGATTGATCATCTGATCAAAAATACCAAAGAAGAAACTGGTCAGCCAAAGAAATTGGCATTTCTTTACGATATTGGCTGCCACATTGAGAAGGGAATAATATCTGTATGTAATTTCACCTTAAAGTTTGTTTCTCTATCACCTGAAAATTGATGTAACAAATTATCAGAGGAATCAATTTGCAGAAGAGCGCGAGAAAAAACTTCTAAAATTTGGAACCAGTGTATTTCATGCCTATGCACATGAGTGGTCTTGCCAGCTCAGGTATAATCCGCGACTGAATGAGGGCTGGGGTATGTCAGATGGTGAGGGGATGGAGCGGTATTGGTCGGACATGTCACCGCTGATCAGTCAGCTACGATACTGCACTAAAAATCATTGACTTACAGCGTTGGATTTCCAATCCATCCATCACAATGATAATGGAAAGCTTTCTGCTAGTGGGTCACTTATGTCATCCAAACTGCTTCTTCTTGGTCTAATATTTTTTTTCTAGTCCAATTGCTTTTAGAGAGAGGTGAAACAGTGGAAAAATCAATGAAAGACTCACAGAGAATCTTGTATCAAATCAAACAAGAATATGGTCACACCACTACCTATTTGAGCGAACAATGGACTCGTCAGCGTGACATGCAACTTGCTGCCATGCAGAATGAAACCAAGCTTGAAATGAGGAAACAAGTTGAAGAGCTGGTACTGCTGGAAGACAAACTTCGTGAAGCACAGTGAGAATCATATGCAACTCCTTCCAATCAAAAAATGTTCAAAGAATTAATTTGTCTTTCTGTTTACAATCAGACAAGAGATGCTTGAACTTCGGCAAACCAGACGGAGAAATCGAACCTTGCTTCAGAGGGCGCAGATGGAACAAGCACCTGATACCCTTGTTTTCCTAGAAGGAGAAATAGATAAGATCATCGGAGATTTGGGCTCCGATTATTTCAGGAACTTGCCTGGTGCCTCAGGTAAGTGAAATGTTGGTATCCTTGAAAACAAGCAGATTTTCATTTTCTTGACTTCGTGTGCATAGATGAAGAAACCAAGTCCCTCATCAAGCTGAAAGTTAGCAAGTCCAAGCTTTATGAAGCCAAGGTTGGTATCATTGAGATGCAAAAAAGATGGGATCAGCGAGGATCAGGTATTTAATTGAAATGATTGCATCTTGAATCGCTCTTTCTCATTGTTTGCATATTGTTTTCAGGTACCAGGGTCCAAGAGAGATTCAGGAAACAAATGAATTCCAAAATGAAACTTTTTAAGAATAAATGGCTGTCTTATAACAACAGGTCGATCAAGTACAATACCAAATTTTCTCCGGATATCCAGTTGCCGACCCCAACATTTGAAGAAGTGAGATCATTTGAGGTGGACAATCCTTTCTGGAGTATCGGCTTGCTTGATCCTCCAAATGAGCCCTGGGCTGTTGATTCTAACATTCAAAACGGGATTCAGGCTTATCTTAATGTGATACACTGTTCTGATGAGTTGTGCCGAATATCGCGGGAGGTCCGACAGGCAGTCAAATGGTCAGTCAAACAGGCAAGAAGTTTGGAATCAGTCTACAAGGCATTGGAAACTGGTGGGTCATTATGTGAGATTTCGACGCAATTCACACCTTGTTCATCTTCTTTTTACTGTAATTTGTTGCAGAGATGAATGAAGAAACTACCCTCGGCCCACTTCAACAACATTTGGTGGAAGTCTACACCAATCATCGTATTCCAAAGCAAGTCTTACAGGCTGTAGTACATAATCTTGCTAAAAAGCAATGTGGACTATGGATTTCGTGGAATACTCATTGTGTTAAGCTGCTCAACTGGAGTAAGAAGTGGATCGATTCACTGCATCCTGATTTTGATCTGACCGAAGATTGGAATTCAGTCATCATTTGTTCTTGATCAATCTTGGAACAGCTAACAAGTTACCAATTGATAATTTTTGAGCCTGAATCAGAAGATGAAAATGAAGAAGGAAATGACCAACCAGAACTCAACCAGTTCCAACACCATGAAGATCAAATTGAAGAAGACATTTAGCTATACCTAATTCTTGTATCATGGATTCCAGAAACAAAAATCAAATCAATCTTTTTTTGAGTGAAAACTAGTTGGCTCTCCAAGAACTGGTCTTTTTTGTACAGTACACCTGCACCATTATCAAAACACCAGAATCCAAAACTTAGACCAAGAAATGTGGCAACTTAGTTATATTGTTATGATGGATGCTTTATCTGTGTGATTTGTGTAATTTAACTACCAACTTGATCCACCTTGATCCACCATAACCTGTTGGGTTACAAGCAACAGCTATTTAATTGGCATATGGTTATAATAACCATTTTTTTTTCAATGCTGTAGTGACACTAATTTATTGCTTGGATAACACAAAAATTAGGCATCAAGTGCAAGCAGTTTTCGCGCCCTGGAAAATGGTGTGTCATCTGGCGCACTGCATACCTGATAATGTAAAAAGGATAAAACAAGATACAATAAATGGTTGAATAACTTATTGCACTAAAAATAGCTTTCCTAGCGCAGCGCAAATACACTTTTTTTTAGCGTAGCAGTAGCGCAATCAGGCACATCGGCTATGCGCACAGGGAGCAAAGCTATATTAGCTTTTACGTTAGCGCAGATGGGCGCAATTGCGCTAACGCTAAGCACCCAGGGCGCAAAGCTGCGCTACAGCGTTTTTTGCGGCAAAAAAGCCTTTTCTTCCGCTAGAAGCGCCTTAGCGCAAAGTAGCGTAGTGTAGCTGCTGTAGCAGAGTGCTAACGCTAAACAAAAATTGGTGCGCTGTTAGCCGGCTGAAAATTAGCACAGCGTGCCGCGCTAAGGCTATTCAAAAAGGCCGGTGCTTTTTGCTGCTACAGTAAAATTTAGGGCTAAAATAGCGTAGTTTATCCTAGCAGCCTATGGTTGTTGTAATCTTAAGGCTGAAATAATGTTAGTTTAATGTTACAGTCTCACAGTAAAGAAGGTTTTGATACAAGCATGCCTGCACCCACACCCTTAAAAAAAGGGATTATTGCACAGCACACCTACCTTTAAACCAGCTAGATTAGAGATT
The DNA here is from genome assembly GCF_026914185.1 of Puccinia triticina. Classification (NCBI taxonomy): domain Eukaryota; kingdom Fungi; phylum Basidiomycota; class Pucciniomycetes; order Pucciniales; family Pucciniaceae; genus Puccinia; species Puccinia triticina. The sequence continues at coordinate 439,983 of NC_070561.1, read as the reverse complement.
GTGGAATTGCACCTGTTGTGGGTACCAGCCACATGCAACAGGTGCCAGAGGGTCCGGGTGCTGGTGTGGGTTTCTGGAATTCTAAGTAAAATCTGGTGGGTACTGTTGAGTTAGACTCAGGTTTCTGTTTTCTGTTTTCTTTTTCTGCTTTACAAATGTCTCTTTCTTTTCACACACATATCACAGATTGTATGTAGTGTACCTGAGGCAGCGGTTGTGGAAGGAAATTCTCCTCATCCTTCCACAACCTGGTCCGCTCCCCACACCGTATCCCCTGTCCTCAGGTATGTAGCTTTCTTTCCTTTCTCATCCTCTTTCTTTTTCTTCTCTTCCTCTCTCTTGTCTTCTCTCAGCTTCATGACTGGTGTAATGAATCTCATCCTTCCACGAGACTCTTCCGCTCCCCACACGGTGTCAGCTGTCCTCAGTCCCAGTCTTGCTCATCAGGTACAGTAATTAAACCACGGCCGCCAGAACCTGCCCACCTCTTTGGCCAGAAGGTGGTATTCCCTTCCAGTAGCAAAGGTTGTAAACCCAGGAAAACCAGGATGAACCCCTCCTGATTGCAGATGTTAGCCTCTGAGACCCAAAGGAAATCCTCCTGGTCAGAGAGGTTATATAAACTAGGTGTTTCAGCAGCCAGATTGAACTCGCCTGACTGGGGACATGGTTGTAACAGAGGTATTTTGCCTGTTTCTCCTGAGAGAAAGAGTAGAAAACGGGTTGCAGAAAGGACATAGGCATCCTGGCCTTTCTCCTGCAGATGGTGGGTCTGGGCATGGAAAAAATCTTCAAGTGGACATGTGCCATCTTTTGTTGGAAATCCACAAGTTCTCCTTCCCCTCTGAAAAACAAACCAAATTGATATCAGAATCACGCAGGAGTGGATCCAATATGGTGTCATCTCATGCACTCAAGATGATTCTTTCTTTGAATTTGGATTGCATGAAACAATCCTACAGTACTGGCCTTTGTAATTTTTCCTGCTGGCTTTTGGTTGTTTTCACTGTCCATTACTATGTGATAGTAAATATGCATAATCTACATAGTAAATATGCATACTATTCACATTATATACAACATGCAGGGTTTCTTGCCAAGGGCATGAGAGCCAAGAACTTCCAAAAAAGTCAGGTGTGCCCTGCACACCTTCTTTTTCAAAGGGTATGGGCGTGGGCTTGGGTGTGGGCTTGGGTGTGGGTTTGGGTTTGGGTGTGGGTGTGGGTGTGGGTGTGGGTGTGGAGGGTTTTTTTGCACACGTATATATCAACATGCAATCAAGTTGTGATCTCACCAAAGAACATGATCTGGAAGGTTGCAAGACCAATCTCATACAGTTGTACATATCCCCTTGATGACCAGTCTGTACCAGTCATCAAGAGGGTTGTATGTTCTTGAATGGCGGTCTGGTTTGGGGCAGGAATTCAAATTGCTCTTGTTAGTAGTGAGTACTCCATCAATTTTTTGATGCACAGGTGGAAGAGATTGGTCTGTAGAATTCTGCACCCCAAGATATATTGTGGTGTAGGAAGTTTGGTAGTGCAAATGGTAATTTTTGGTAGTGCCTAAACCAGCATTGTGGGTAGTTAAGTTACTTGACTTTCTCCACGAAATTTTGGTAACATAAATATCCTTTTTGCGCATTCATTGAATTCCTGTTATTAGTAAAAGATGATTTTTTAGTCTTGCACTTAACAAAACAGTCCTGATGCTGACATATGTTTAACATTATGGCTGCAGAAGAATTCACTTAGCCCTCTGCACTAACACAAGGGCTAAGTTGAGCTCATTTTTGCCTAGCATCTCACTGGTGATGAAAGGGAGATGGGGAGCCAGTTAATGTTAGCCCTGATGGGTCTGTGTGAGCTGGAGGTGTTTTGGTGGTGGAGGGGGAAATAAATGTGCTTTATTTTGGTACCAGTGGGGAATTTTGGGTGCCAGTGGGCTGGCTGAGCTGGATTTTAGTGTGCTGAGTTGAGCTGGGACAGAAAGAATTTGCAATGATGGGGGAGCTGGGTGAACTGGAATTGTTGGTGCAGGGGGAGCTGCATGGGCTGATTTTTTTGGTGCAACCAGAGATGAATGAGCTGGATTTTGGGTGAGCTGGATTTTTAGGTGCAGACAGGAGCTTGATGAGCTGGAATTTTAGGTGAGGAGGGGGCTGAAGGAGCTGAATTTTGGGTGCGAGGTGAGCTGCAGGAGCTGGATTTTAGGTGCCATTGGAGCTGGGTGAGCTGGGTTTTTGGGTGTGGGAAGGACTTTTGGGTTCAGAGGGAGCTGAATGAGCTGGATTTTGGGTGCTTGTGTGCAGAGGGAGGCTTGTGAGCAGGATTTCGGCTGCCGGGTATTGAGGGTAAAAACCTTGATTTCATTGCTTCCCCCCCGGACCTCCTCTTGACTCCCGCACACTCCAAATGTGGAGTTTGTCCACCCCACACTCCAACACCCCCCCTCAAACTCCACACCTCCAGATACAACCATAGAAAGATTTGAGAGAAAATGAAAAAAGAATTGGAAAACTGAGTGGGGATAATGAAGAGAACAAAGGAAGAAAAATTTGAAGGAAACTGAGTGGAGATAAAGACGGAGAGACAACAAGATTAAAGAAGAATCACAACTGAAGATACAACAAACACAATTTAAGGAAAGATTTTGGCCATTGATGTCGAGTGAAGATTTGCGCGCAGAGGTTTGGTAAAGAAATCAGCGATGTTGTCGGATGTGGAAACCCAGTGTAGTTTTATCCCATTTTCACGGACCGCGTCATTCACAAAAAAGAAGTTGCGTTCAAGGCTTTTCATCCTGCCCTTGGATGCGTTGTCGTCAGAAACCAAAACTGCCGCGCGGTTATCGCATTTGAGGATTATTTCTGGAGTTGAGTCGAGAGATCGAACAATGGGAATGAGAAACAACAAGAAGTCGACAGCCGAACCGATTGAGATGAATTCTGCAGCACATGTTGATGTTGCTACTAAAAAGATTTCAAACAACTGAAAATAATAATTTCTCCGTTTAACCATTTGTATTTACAAGCTAATAGTTAAAGATGAGAAATATAATAGGACAGAAGCTCTTACCTGAAAGCAACACTGGAGGGTGCTTGCTTAGGGCTCTTCTGTCCGGTTGCTTGAGTCTGGGTCTGATGGCGTTAAACGTGAGATCGGGGTCTGTCTGGACGTAAATACGATACTAGAGCCGATCTCTCCGTTAGCTCTTGATCTTACGCCACGCTGCGCTGTTCTGTGTCTTGTACTCACTGAGACAGAGACCAATCAGCGTAGCAGCTTGGTCTTATCCTGTCGGAACGGATGTTCTTGTTGTGAGTCTGTTTGTTGATTGCGCAACGTTCTGAGTCAGTTTTCTTCTGTCTCTTTGTTCTGTCTTAGCTGTGTTTCTTCTGCTTACCGGGCGCTTGGGCTTCCGATAGTCTTACGAGTAGGTCTTGTTTCTTTCTGGGTCCGAGTTGATCCGCAAGAGTTCTATGGCAGAAAGATAAGATCTAGTCAGCCTTATTTCTAAGTCTTCTATAATCTAGCTCTTGGAACATACAAGGTTGGTCTTTCTTGTTTATTTGGCTGGGCTTTGACCTGTGCGGTTCTTGCTGGTTGATCCGCGGCTGCGATCGTCACTACGATGTTCGTCAGCTTATGGTCTGGGGCTTTGTGCTGCGAAAGGGGCTTAATCAGCTTACCTTTCTTAGCTGCTGGGCTTGGTCTGGTTGCGAGCTTCCTTGCGGAATGCTGCGCGTCTGGGGTTAACCGCGCGAGCTTCCTTGCGGGTAGCACATGGCTTTTCGCACACGTGGACGACATCGTGATAATCAGTCGACGCCCGGAGGTCTTTAAAGTCGAGATGGAAAGGGAATTTGATATCAAATACCCTGGGGAGGCCGAGTTCCTTCTAGGAATGAATATTGAGCGCTTCGCCGACGGTCTCCAGATTAACCAAACGCAGTACATTGAAAGAAAGCTGGTTGAGTTCGGACTGGAGAACGAGCACCCCGCGAGCTGCCCCCTGAACCCTAGAGAACGGTTATCAAGAGCAACCGAGCAAGAAATGGTAGCCTTCAAGAAGCTTGAAATTAACTACCGTGGTCTAGTCGGCTCATTGAACTACCTGAGCATCCTCACGAGACCTGACATATCATTCGCAGTCAGCCAGTTATCTCAGTATCTCGAAAACCCAGGCATCAGGCAGTATCAGGCCGCCGTTCAGGTTTTTCGCTACCTGTCCGGAACTCGATATGTCGGTCTGACATTCAAGAAATCTGAAGGCGCCAACCTGAAGGCTTTCTCTGATGCGGACTGGGGCAACTGCCAGGACACTAGGCGCTCGACCACCGGCTTTGTTGTCACCCACGGCACACACTTACTCAACTGGAAAGCTAGCAAACAGCCAACTGTCTCGCTATCCACCGCGGAGGCAGAGTACAAGGCACTGTCGGACCTGGGCAGGGACCTAGCCTGGTTTGCCAGCCTCATCAAGGAGATTAACCTGCAGTCAACGGTCAAAGACATTGAGGTGGCGGTTGACAACAAAGGAGCGATCGACCTAGCGAATAGCGAAACGTCCCAAAACAGCTTCAGGACGAAGCACATGGATATACGTCTACACTTCGTTCGGGAGCTAATCCTAATGCACCTAATCAAGCTTCGGTACGTCAAGACCACCGCAAATGCCGCCGACTTTCTCACGAAGGCCCTCGGCAGGTCGGTAATCCGACGCTCTCTCGCCCAGATCGGGGTAATCCAAATCTCGGAAGTTGCTTCGAATCTCACTATATGGACCCAGACCCCCACCCGCAGCTACCCGCAAGGAAGCTCGCGCGGTTAACCCCAGACGCGCAGCATTCCGCAAGGAAGCTCGCAACCAGACCAAGCCCAGCAGCTAAGAAAGGTAAGCTGATTAAGCCCCTTTTGCAGCACAAAGCCCCAGACCATAAGCTGACGAACATCGTAGTGACGATCGCAGCCGCGGATCAACCAGCAAGAACCGCACAGGTCAAAGCCCAGCCAAATAAACAAGAAAGACCAACCTTGTATGTTCCAAGAGCTAGATTATAGAAGACTTAGAAATAAGGCTGACTAGATCTTATCTTTCTGCCATAGAACTCTTGCGGATCAACTCGGACCCAGAAAGAAACAAGACCTACTCGTAAGACTATCGGAAGCCCAAGCGCCCGGTAAGCAGAAGAAACACAGCTAAGACAGAACAAAGAGACAGAAGAAAACTGACTCAGAACGTTGCGCAATCAACAAACAGACTCACAACAAGAACATCCGTTCCGACAGGATAAGACCAAGCTGCTACGCTGATTGGTCTCTGTCTCAGTGAGTACAAGACACAGAACAGCGCAGCGTGGCGTAAGATCAAGAGCTAACGGAGAGATCGGCTCTAGTATCGTATTTACGTCCAGACAGACCCCGATCTCACGTTTAACGCCATCAGACCCAGACTCAAGCAACCGGACAGAAGAGCCCTAAGCAAGCACCCTCCAGTGTTACTTTCAGGTAAAAGCTTCTGTCCGTTGATATTCCCCCCCCCAGTTAGCATCTGACCAAGTAACTAGCTGGTTGTCGGTGTGTTCCAGTTTTAGTCGTTTCGATCTTGTGGTCGAGATATACTGAACAAGGTGTTTGAGGCCGCTCCAATGGGTTTCATCTGGGTTGGAACTGAAACGTGCTAGGTAATTTACCGCAAAACTGAGATCGGGTCGAGACCCCAATGCGATGTAGTTCAGCGATCCAATCAAAGATTGATATAGGGTCGCATTAACCGGTTCTCCCGAAGATGTTACCAGATTGTCGCCAGCAAGAGGAGTGTACGTCGGTATGACCTTCTGTTGAACTTCCGCTTGAAACTTCTTGATCGTCTGGTCGATTAACAGCGGTTGGCTCAAGAAAATCGATCCATCTTCATATTCCATTTTGATACCAACAAGTTTGTCCGGTCTGTTGTCCCATTTAACCCGTAAATTGGACTTGAGTTTCTGACGGAGGATCTTGAGTGCCGTATCATCGTTGCTGAAAACAATCCCGTCGTCGACGTGGATCCATATGATTACAATTGAATTGCCCTTCTTATACCTGTATAAGCATTCCTCAACCTCGTCGCAGGTAAACTCCCACGCTTCTAGAAGACCTTTGAAGTGTTTCCACCAGCATCTACTTGCTTGGCGGGTCCCATACAACGCTTTCTTCAATCGGAGGACTTTGCCTTTCAGCTCCGGAAAAAGTTCGGCTGGAGGATCAACATAGATTGTCTTGTCTATCGGACTGTGCACGAAGGCGCCGGTCACGTCGAATGAGTTGATCTTCCATTTGTTGACGATTGATAAGGTCAGAAGGAGCCGTAATGTCGTCAGGGATGCCGTGGGTGCGAAAGTAGACTTCACGTCCCGTCCGATCCTTTGCTTGAAGCCTCGGACAACAAACCTAGCCTTCAATTTCTCAACCGATCCGTCCGATTTACGTTTGATATCAAAAACAAAGCGGGTGCCGATGGAATGTTTATTTTCTTTTTCTTCTATCTCAAAGGTGTCGATCTGGACCAGTTGGTCCCACTCGGTCATGCATGCCGCACGCCAAGAATCCCGTTTGGGGCATGCCAGTGCGGACTTCAGATTCGTGGGAATGTCAGCGTCCGAAATCGCTTGGATTGAATCGAGTTGATCATCTTGAGCGTCACATATCTCCTTTGTCGGCTCCTGGCCGAGGGTAAGAGTTCTACGAGCAGAAGGAAAATCAGGCGAATTTTCGGGGCCAGGGATCACCAATTTCCCTTGAAAGTCAATGAACTCAGCACACTCTGAGTTTATGACCCTTTTGGTCTCCGGGTTCCAGAAGAACCATCCACGCTCATCGTCCTGGTAGCCGACTAGGTATCCGAGCCAACCTCGTTGATCTAACTTGCGGCGGCGTTCCTTGGGTATGTGCACGACCGCCTTGGTGCCAAATGGGTAAAAGGAAGGCCCCAGGGGTTTTCAATCAGACCAAAGTTCGAGGGGTGTCGTTTTGCAGCGCGCGTTAGGTATGCGGTTAATCAGGTAGCACGCGCATTTGTATGCGTATGACCAGAGAGAGTCGGGAAGTTGAGAATGCTTCAGGGTCGTACGGGCTATGTCACCGAGGGTACGATTCAATCGTTCGGCTTCGCCATTTTGTTCAGGTGTGTACGGAGAGGTGAAAATTATTGATGTGCCGACCGAAGAGAGGTATGTCGAGAAGGATTGGGTTGTGTACTCCTTAGCATTGTCGCACCGGACGTATCGTGGAGCCGATTTGAAATGGGATATAATCCGCTTGATGAGAGATATAATGATAGAGGGTACTTCGGAACGATTTTTCATGGGAAAAGCAAACAAGTAGGTGGTCGCGTGGTCTCGCACAGTGAGTAGGAATCGATTGCCGTTGATGTCCGGGTTGAGCGGTCCCAGCACATCAGTCACAAGAAGGTCTAGTTTGTCGCTCAAAGGAATAGATTCTGGGAGGTGATGACGGCGTCGTTCGCTCTTGGATAATTTGCACGATTCACATATAAATGGAGTCCAGGATTTGATGTCGAAGTGTGGCACGAATCTCTTCAGAAATTGTTTGACGATGTCGTCCGAAACGTGCCCAAGTCGGCAATGCCAGTCGAATGATGGATTAAAAACAGGAATAGGGGGAGAAATCGATTTAATAGAGGAACAAATGGGTTGAAAAGCGCCGGACGAGATAAACCAAGAACGGTTACGATACGTGGCCGTGATAGATATAAAGGAAGAGGTTAGGCGGATGTCGTTGTTCGGAAGGAACGCCGGGTGGAAACCGGAATCAATAAATTGTCCCAAGCTAAGAAGCGTTCCCGTCATGTCCGGGCTGTACAGGACCTTCGGCACCGCCAGTGTACCAGCCCCATTGGTTATCCTGAGGTGACCACTGTGCGTCGCAGTCATATAACCATTCGACGAAGCGAGATTCAGTCTCAAAGGCGGTTCCAAAGCTGTCATAAAAGAAAAATCACGGAAAGAGCCGCTCACGTGATGGGTCGCCCCAGAATCCAAAACCGTGCCTGCGCCAGCGGCACTTGTCGCATCCGCACCCACTGCCGATCGAACCGCCGGAAATTCATCAGGCCGAGTGGGTGGGTCGTTCGGAAGTGCGGCTTGGCGGGCGAAACCGGAAACGGGGCGACCATTGACGGGGGTATTGGGTTGTTGCAGACCGGCGTCTCTGCGGAGGATCGGACAGGTCGATCTCCAGTGACCCAAGCCCCCGCAGTAAACACAAGGTCTCCCTGCGAGGAGATTGGGTTCGCTGGGTCCCGTATTTCCTTTGCGAATGTTGTTGATGGCGGAAGCAATGTCATCAATCGTCGGATTGCCTGGTCGACCAACGTTTTGATTGCGGGTGTTGTTGTTGGGCTGTTGTGGTCGTTGGAATGATGTGTTCTGTTGTCGGGAGTTCGGGTTGTTGCGTTGTTGTCGGCCTTGTTGGTTTTGCCCAAAGTTTTGCTGTGGGGCACCCCATGGATTGGCTGTGGTCTGACTTGGTCCCGCTTGGAAAACCGACGGAACTGTTGGTCCAGCTGAATCAAATCGAAGTGATTCACCGTATGCCGACATGATGATGGCTTGAATGTCTCGCGCAGATACGTCGGCTTTATTACCAAGCTGCAAGGAGATGTTCTGGAAAAGCTGCGATCGAGACATCGATGTCGGAGGCGGGACAATACTTTGGAGCACAAGACTCTCCACGAGTGGCGAGAGTGGAGCGCCGACCTTTTGTAGATCGGAAAATATGTCGAAGGTTTTATTGAATAAACCGGGTATTTGCGAAGGCTCGGTATTAGGGCCGGAATTGCGCAATTCCAAGAGCTTGTCGACAAGTTCCATCTGGCGAAAACGGATGGTCCCCTGGAAGTTGGACTGGACCGCTTCGTTGGCTTCGGTACCAGTAGTGAACCGATCAACCAGGGATGACAGTTCGTCATGTACCGTGATTTGAATGAGGAAAAGGAGGCAGGTGTTCTCCTGTGCCGATAGCTTGGTGTAGTTCTCCACCTTGTCGAAGAAATTAGCGTGGCCGAGCGTGAGAAGAATGACCCGAGTAAGGCCCCGTTTCCATTTGTTGAAGTTGGAGCCGTCGGCCAACAGCAGTTCCACATCTTGCTTGTAGATACTCGGTTGTTGTAGGAATTTGGTTCTGGGTGAGATCTCGGTTGTTGTAGGCTGAGACATAGGAAGGGAGGTCGGTCGGTGCCTTAGTTCGAGTTCAGATATGGTGGATGAAGTTTCCGACGAAGAATGTGCAGGTGATGTTCCTCTTGGGTGGTTTGATCTCGGTCGGTATTCCGGCTTTGGGATGATGGCTGTGATAGGTAGTCCTAAGGGATTCGGGACCGTCCGGTGACCAGGCAGAAATGGGATCGAATCTAGTTTTTCGTTGTCGATGTGTCGGGTTAGTGTCTTAGAGAAAATTTAAGAAACGGCCGAAATGAAAGGAGACGGAGGACGATTGTGTTCGAGTGGATCGTGTTTCTCCTCGACAGGCGACGGCGGGAGTGGGGGTAGTTGGAGAAGGGCCTTGTAGGCTTTTGTCTGTTTCGGACGTTTCGCACGAGTCGGTGGAGGTAAGGGTCCCGATAGTTCAGGTTGTTCCCGACGAGTATTGACCATAAACCGGGTCCGTCGGTGCCGATAGTCGAATGTTGAAGAGTAGCTCAGTTGGTGGGCTGAAGACTCTTAATCTATTGAGGGTAAAAACCTTGATTTCATTGCTTCCCCCCCGGACCTCCTCTTGACTCCCGCACACTCCAAATGTGGAGTTTTTCCACCCCACACTCCAACACCGGGGGAGCTGGGTGAGCTGGTATTTTGTGTGCTGGACCAAGGTGCGTAAGCTGGATTTTAGGTGCTATGAGGAGGTGGGAGAGCTGGAATTTTGTGTGCAAGTGGAGCTGGGTAAGCTGGTTTTTTGGGTACAGAGGGAGCTGCATGAGCTGGATTTTTGAGTGCTGTGGGGAGCTTCATGAGCTGGATTTTGGTACTCAGAGAGCTACATGCTGATTTTTGGGTGTTGAGGAGAGATTTGTGAGCTTGTTTTTTGGATGCAGATGGCAGCTGTATGAGCTGGATTGTTGGGTGCAGAGGGAGCTGCATGAGCTGGAATTTGGGTGTGAAGGGGCATGAGCTGGAATTTGGGTGCGGAGGGGTGCTGTTTGAGATGGATTGTTAGGTGCAGAGTGAGCTGCATGAGCTGGATTTGGGGTGCAGAGGGAGCTGAATGAGCTAATTAGGATGCTGAGGGGAACTGGGTGAGCTGAATTTTGGCTTCTGAGATGAGCTGGGTTAGCTGGATTTTTGGGTACAGAGGGAGCTGGGTGGGCTGGATTTTGGAAGCTGAGGGGAGCTGGATGAGCTAGATTTTTGAGTGCAGAGGGAGCTGGCTGAGCTGGAGTTTTGGGTGCGTAGGGAGCTGGGTGAGCTGGATTTCTGGGTGCAGAGGGAGCTGGGTGAGCTGGATTCTTGGGTGCAGAGGGAGCTGGGTGAGCCAGATTTTTGGGTGCAGAGGGAGCTGGGTGAGCTGGATTTTTGGGTGCGGAGGGAGCTGGGTGAGCTGGATTTTTGGGTGCAGAGGGAGCTGGGTGAGCTTGATTTTTGGGTGCAGAGGGAGCTGCATTAGCCAGATTTCTGGGTGCAGAGGGAGCTGCGTGAGCTGGATTTTTGCTTGCAGGGAGCTGGGTGAGCTGGATTTTTGGGTGCAGAGGGAGCTGGGTGAGCTGGATTTCTGGGTGCAAAGGGATCTGGGTGAGCTGGATTTCTGGGTGGAGAGGGAGCTGAATGAGCTGTATTTTTGGGTTTAGAGGGAGCTGCATGAGCTGGATTTTTGGTTGCAGAGGGAGCTGGGTGAGCTGGATTTCTGGGTGCAGAGGGAGCTGGGTGAGCTGGATTTTTGGGTGCAGAGGGAGCTGGGTGAGCTGGATTTTTGGGTGCAGAGGGAGCTGGGTGAGCTGGATTTTTGGGTGCAGAGGGAGCTGGGTGAGCTGGATTTTTGGGTGCAGAGGGAGCTGGGTGAGTTGGATTTTTGGTTGCAGAGGGAGCTGGGTGAGCTGGATTTTTGGGTGCAGAGGGAGCTGGGTGAGCTGGATTTCTGGGTGCAAAGGGAGCTGGGTGAGCTGGATTTCTGGGTGGAGAGGGAGCTGAATGAGCTGTATCTTTGGGTTTAGAGGGAGCTGCATGAGCTGGATTTTTGGTTGCAGAGGGAGCTGGGTGAGCTGGATTTCTGGGTGCAGAGGGAGCTGGGTGAGCTGGATTTTTGGGTGCAGAGGGAGCTGGGTGAGCTGGATTTTTGGGTGCAGAGGGAGCTGGGTGAGCTGGATTTTTGGGTGCAGAGGGAGCTGGGTGAGCTGGATTTTTGGGTGCAGAGGGAGCTGGGTGAGCTGGATTTTTGGTTGCAGAGGGAGCTGGGTGAGCTGGATTTCTGGGTGGAGAGGGAGCTGTGTGAGCTGTATTTTTGCCTGCAGTGAGCTGGGTGAGCTGGATTGTGGATGTGGAGGGGAGCTGGATGGATCTTTTACACAAGGCAGAGCTGGGTGAGCTGGAATATTGAATGAACGTGCCTGAGCTGACCGCAGGCAGCTCCAGTGATCCTTCCATTCCAAATGGAGGATGAGATCCTGTTTTCCACTATTTAGAATGGAATGGAATTGAAGTATTTCTTAGCCACAGGTGGCCGTCCAAGGTTGCAATCGCTGCGAGGATGGAGGAAACATTGTGAACTTGGCGGAGGTTGGACATGCTGGTTGAGACAATCAAAGATGTAATCGGATGATTAGTAATTCGGTCAAAGGACAGCGGCGAGTTGATGTTCTGATTCCGAGAGGATGAAGACGAGCGGTCAAAGCAATGTTATTGAGCAAGACTAGGAGGGTCTCATAAACTGTTGAGGGGGACCAGGTGGACTGAAACTCAGAGGGCTACTGGGATCACGAGGGGCTTGACCGTGAAATATAAGGACAGATTTCAGTGGGGAAAAGCTAGAGAGTGGTGTAAGACTCAAAAGTGGTTGTGAAACCCTTTTGCTGAATGGAGAAGGCACTTCAAGGATAATTAAATTCCCCAACAAAAATATTCAAAGTTCAAGGTACGGGAAATCATAATTTTTTTTATACTCAAACGCACTAAAAAAAGTATGTTGAGCTGAGTATCCTCAGTCCCCACAACACATGAGCAGATTTTTTGCTTCCTTTCACTTCAGTAATGATGTATCATTTGATCTTATTTTTTGTTCATTTTTTTCTTCATTTTTGAATTGTTTTTCATTTTACTTTTCAATCAAGTTTATCTCATTCACTTACATGTTATTTTTCAGCTTTTTTTTCCAGCCTCATCTGGATTTCTTTTTTATTTGTTTTGTGAGTAGTTCTGCACATAATTGTATTTTATACTCTCAAATGAAAATCTTGTTTCATCATACTTCATCTCCCAAGTTCACCCCAGTTATAATTTTTTGCTGAACAGGAATAACCAAAAAAAGTGATCATCCTGAGTTGACAAATTACACATATATATGGGATTCCTAATTCATTGTATGTAATGTAATCCAAACATGAAAATTCATTCTCGATCAACAGACACCAATGCAACAACTGGATAGTCTATTTCAGAAACAAGCTCACTTGCAGAATACTCAAGCCAAGCGCAGTGGGAAACTATGTCTGTACTTTTAATCATGTATTCATCATTGATAGCCGGTAATCGGAGATGTAGTTGAAGATGAGGGTGATTTAGGTTGGCAAAGACATCAGAGGTGGTGACTGGGATTGGTGGCAATGGCTTAACTTTGAGCCAAGTATCGGTTATATGTTCTCCATTGGTGGTTTTTCTGACATGGGTGAATATGGTTTCAATCCGAGCAAAGTGGAGAAGTTTTGGAAAAGAGGTATCCACAGAAATGATGCTGTTGTTAGGATTACTTTTCCACATTGAAAAGGAAACATCCTTATGAGTGATCTGACCATGAAGCTCGCATTTAGAAGACAAAGGAGCAACATTCAGTTTTTCGGACATGCTCAAGGAAGCAAAATTACTGGATGTGACCCAAGATGTTTCGCCAGACGTTGCGTTGATATAATCGACTAGTTTCTGGCAATCCGAACTGCTGAGGGATTCTGTTTCCATTGGGTGGGTAGAGTACTTTGGGACAAAGGGAGTGGGCTCGTAAAGCTTCTTCAGCCTAATTTCGTGCGACGGCAGTCTTCATTCAATCTTTACCACTCGGAGTCATTGCCACCAAACGTCGCCATGCCCAAAACACCAATCCAGCGACGGGAAAAAACACTCAATCCGAATGATCCCAAGGTAACTCCTCGAGAATTAGTCAACTTTATAAGACTTAGGGCGGCCCCGGGAGAGTCGAGTGGATACAATTTGAATACACCAATAGCTGAACTGCGAAGTGTGGCGGACAGTCTCTGCAAGCCACGTACGCCTGACTTTTCACGCTTTTGTTTTTCTGTATTTATCTTGTGACTGTGAGGTATCAAAGACGGAGCACACGCTGATAGCGAACTTGACCTCTTCAGGATTTGGTGAAGGACCTTTGCAAACGGAGCAGCAAGTTACAGCCCCGTCAAAACCGCGCCTCAAACTGGTCCTCCGTCGTGAGGGAAACAATGGAGATGGGATTCCGGCGACGATTCCGGCAAATGCGAGCCAGACGGTGGGAGGGGGCGATCCCGGGCCTATAAGTAGTCCTTTAACTTCCGTGGATGGCGACGAGGGGACAAGAGCTAATAAATGTGGCGAGAAGAAAGGTCCAATTAGTTTCATAGCCACAGCGCCGAGGGGAAGGGCACTTGAATGTAACAAGAAGGAGCAGATGGTTTCGAGTCGGGGGAACGGTACGTGTGAGAGTTAAACCAATCATGCCATTATTATCCAGAGCTGAGGACTGATCCTTATTGACATACCTTGTCATTGTGCAGGTCCTGCGCGTCGTAAAAAAGTGAAGTCTGCGGCGACCAGTGGGCGATCCAACTTCGAGCAATTGGAGACAGTTGCTAGTAGTTCGAAGAATGCTTCAAACAAGCGTTGCCTTGAGGAAGTTTCATCGGAGATGGCCGCCACTGCCGGACGCGACATCCCAAAGAGAACAAGACTGTCCCCCAAACCGATTGATACTGTCCATATTGCACCTCTGATTTCGCCAACGGGAATAGAACTGTCGCCGGAGGATTTACCGGGTCAAGGACCTATGATTTGGTTCGAGCCAGATCAGCCGTTGGAATCATCATCCCCTGGTATGACATCCAGTTGGACTCCTCTTACACCCACCTTCAGAAATATATCGACGCCAACCAATGAACCCGTATATGAAGCCGTGAATCGTTTCGTGGAGGCCGAGCTAGAGGAAATCGAAAGTTTACGTTTGAAAAATTGTTTCCCCGTTGATGAAACGTTGAGTCAGACCGTGGCGCAAGTTATGAAGACGTTAGAAATTGGGTTGTTAAACAGTGAGTTTCAAACAAAGAAGATTTTTAATGGCTTGTGGGCTGATAAATTTACTCACCAATGCGACGAATGCTGGGATCAACCAGCGAGTGGGATAGATCTATGTGATACCCAAGGTGTTGATGGATTTTTCTCCGAGAGATCCATCTGTTCGAGGGAAGAGCCAACGGATGTCTTCTTGGAGAAATTAATAGAGAGGGGTCTCATTGTCCGTCCTCGGCCACCTCCACCAGCGTCAGATGCTCAAGCCGATCTGCAAATGGGACCAGCCAAATTGGTGACTCCGTCCTCAAGCGAGAAACCGGGAATGGTCATTGGATGTCTCGAGTCGATCCTTCCGGTAGATCCGCTGATCGTTTTGAGTCCGCCCCTATCCACGCCCGCCGGGGGGGAATACGACCATTCTCAGTCTGACTACGGAGTTGCAAAACATCAGATCATTGGCCCTACACGAGCTTCAGCAAGCAAAGTAGCCCCAAACCCTGACTGTAAATCAGGAAGTTCCAATGCAAGTGCTCACCGCCTTTCCTTGCCCCCCTCCCGCCCGCCCATGGATGAAGTCAATGCAGCGCGTGATGAGATCAACTGGGACAATATTGAGGATAATCAGCGCACTGACCCATACAAAGGTGAAAACCGTTGCCAGTAAGAATTTAAATGGAAACCGAATACTTACGCATTGGCCGTGTCCTTCCGCTGGTATTACAGATTTCTTCGAGGATGTTTACAAGCATGCCTATGAGGCCTACTGCAATGCCAAGCCTTCTGGACGCCAAAATGGGCCTTCTAGTTCCGCCACTGGAATCTTCAAAATCCACCCGCCGGTCTCCGCGACATGTCAAACGGATATGGCTTACTAAATCAGTTGGATCTTTTATTATGCACAGTCAAACCTCTGTCATCCGCGTTGCCCATGGATCTAGATATAGAATCATCAGGTAAGCGACCTTTGCCATCTAATGAAGTCAAGAAAATTGCCTATCACCCAAAAAAACATGTTTGTCAAACTCGTGGATGGTTTACTATTTACATCCCGTTCATGAGCAGTCCAATCCGCCTCGGCCAGCTTTGTCCCTATGGATCTAGGCAGCAATCGTTCAAGTAAGGTTTAGAGTTTCACCATTGCATTGCATGTAATTCGTTATCAAATCCTTAAAAACGTTAACCTAATTGGTGGGATGGTTTACAGTCGGACCCGAGTCATCCGCCTTGGCCAGCTTCCCCTCAAGTGATCCAGACATCAAATCAGGTAAGGTTTCAAACTTGAATGACCATCCTTGGGTATAGCTGACACTCATGGTTCACACACACCTTTAGGGTCAGGAAGCGAACCCACACCAAACTTTCTACCCGTAGACTTAGATGGATCATCAGTCACGGGTGACCTCGTGTTTGCGCCGGGCAGGGAACCAAATATACAATCGTCACCCTTTCTACCCATGGAATTAGATAGATAATCAGTCACCGGTGAGCTAATTTCACTTATATGTATTTATAATATATCTAAAGATCAACATTTTGCTCTTGTGTGACGATAACATTGAAACTCGTGGACCCATCCACTCTTCAAACCTCTGCTGCAGATTCAACTTCTAACTTGCCCTTTCGGTCACAATGGCCGGGCGGGAACGCGGATGTAAATAAACCAATATGACGCAAGATCCAGCCGCGCTACATTCGGGGCTCTCTCCTATACTCTCCTCCCCTTGTGTCATTCCTTGTTTCATGTATATACACATTACAATATACTTCTACAATCAACTACCGGGAAATTATACATGTATTTAGGTATACATAATTATGTATAACTGTGTAACTTTGGAGACCACTTCGGCACCGATTTTCTAGCTGCCTTTGATTTGTGCAAATGAAAGCTTAACCATTGGCCCCGCGCATCTTCATACATCATGTGTGTCGCATGACATCATCAAACACCAATATTGATTGATCAATGGGATTTAAATGTTTAGCGCTCTCCTCACGCATCTCCCCCTCTCCCTGGCCACGGCGGGGCTTCTCACTCAAGACCGCACTGCACGCATCATTCTCATGCGACTCCCCCTCCGCCTTCGAACCGCGTGGCATTCATCTCACTCTCAAGATCGGAATCCGGAAGCATCATCAGTTGAGGCGTATGTATAGATCTAGTTTTCAGGATAACAACAGACCGTATGGAATTTGATATTTACATTTATATACAGGACTGATAAAAATACATCGCCAAAGAGGCCAAAGAGCAAACAAACTAGAGAAGACAACCTGGATAGCCGAAGAAACCACGACAAAATGCCAAGTTAATCACACAAAATCTATCCACAAGCGACGAGGATTTAGACCACCTGTGGCCGCTGGAAGTTGTATGGCAGCACCTACCCATAGAATAAAATTGTAAGTATTTTGGGCACTGGACACCAAACAATGACAATATAAACTCAGCTCGTATAATTTCCACATCAGTTATACCTTGCGCGCTTGCTTGAGGGACCAGCAACAGGCTCCGAGTCGACAATATTTCGCTTTGATTCATTCCCAGTCGCGACATTCAGGCCCCGTTGATCCTCAGCCGCGTCGACCCAATCCTCCTCTGCATCATCTGCTGGGCTCATGCGGACCAAATCAGCCGTCGGACTTGCTCCTGCTTCGCTACGCTCAAGTGACTCGGGGGCCGGACTCGCCTCTGGAGCTGGTGATTCGACTCGCAGTGGTGGTTGAACTTGAAAAGCCTGGTTGTCCTGTTGAGCAGCCTCTTCGGCCATATCACGAAGTTGTAAGAGGCCGGTAATCCTCCTCATATAATCCTCATACCCTTCCCCGTCATCAGCCACATCCGCCCAATCCTCTTCGAAGTCCGCTCCTTCCCATCGCATCCTCACTTCACGTTCGGCGTACCACTGATCTTGAATCCGCCTGTGTTCAGCCTGGGCGTCTTCCTCCTCATCGTAGAAAGTCCTCAAAAGCTCGGCGTCACTTTCCTCCAGTAATTGCGTCGCACTTGCAATCCTCAATTCGGCCCGCGCAATTGTCCGCCTGGCCCTTCTGATGGTCCCCTCCATCGCTCTCATCTCGGACCGAATCTTGTTCCTCCTTGCATCCCTTTCCCGAGCCCGATCCGTGAAAGTTGGCTCCACCCAATCACCATCATCTTCACCCCGATCCACGACTGCTGGCTCCACTCGACCTTCATCCTCACCCCGTTCCACGACCGCTGGCTCCACTCGACCTTCATCCTCCCCCGGATCCACGACAGCCAACTCGACTCGACCATCATCCTCATCCTGATCCACGAAGACCACTTCTTCCGCCGGCTGCCGCTCAATCATCAAAGCTGTTCGGTATTCGGCCACTTTCTGCCAAAGATGTTTGTCAAACTCGGCCGTTGCTTTTTGTTCAGTCCCAAGTAGACTCCAAAACCTTGCCCGGAATTCCGCCTCGTCTTCCCAAGCCGCCCGGTTCAAGCCGTCCAATACACGTCCCACAAAGGCCTGGTCAACAATTGCGCCCACCTGCGCAACCCCATGCACTGGTGGAATCCCAGCAGCACTCAGCAGCCGTGCCTTTTCTTCCTCGGTAATACGACCAAAAAGTTCCGAGTTGAACATCGTAGATAGCACAGCACGAGAAATACTCTTCTTCATTGCTGCGACCAAGCCGTGCAATGCTTCGATGTTGTCGGGAATTGTTTCGCCATCGGGAACGTTTGGCTCAGGGCCCGCGCGCTCGTTCGTCTGGTGGGGATCAACTGAGTGATCCACGTCCATTGTATCTTCTCGTTCCGCTGCGCCAGGTGATGTTACATCTTCTTCCTCCACGGTATCTGCCACCCTTGCTTTGGGAACACCGACCATCCCACGGCCTTCAATAATTCGCAACAGGCCATCAATTCTTTCCTCCACCGCTTCAATATCGTTATGGAATTGCCTAGCTTCGGCGTTACATACTTCTACCCCCACAGCAAAAAATAGGCAATCATCAGCCAGTGAGTTGAAGTTGACTACAACTCACGGCAAACTTACGAATTATTTGATTGACTTTGTTAGTCAGGGATCTTAGGCGCGCATCGGTGTCCATTCCTTCGGGGTTTACTACTCAAGCAAAACGTCCATTGAAAGCTGTCAGTAAAGTTCACTCAAAGCCAAATTTTTGCAACGAGCCACTCACTCTCTTGGTACATCTCCGGAAGCGCACTCTCAGGGACAATCCGACGGTCATTAAAGTATATGATTGTGCGACTGACGCGACGATTGCCGCGATTAGAGGACGAGGGCATATTCGGGCGCCTTGGTTGAGGAGTCAGACGAGGATGAGGGACAGGGATAGATATTCCCGATTTTTGACCACAGTTAATTAAAGAGGTTTTGAAGTTGTAAGACTTGGAAATCACGACGAGCCAATAGGAACGGACGACTGCGAAATAGGTAAGAGGTAGATCAAAATTTCAGTCTTGAGCTGCAGTGGCCAACGTGTGGGGAGTAGCTCTCTCCGACTAGTAATTGTTGTCTTTGCTCAATTCCCTTCAACACGACAGCTTGAATCCATTCACGATTCCTTTGATCATGACAATTCCTGGCCCATGTGTGCCATTTCCCCCGGCTTCTCTGATCTGGTCAGACCGCCCGCGGCTGCCACAATACCCAAACAACATAATTTGATTGTTTTACGCTTATTGAATAAGTTTGAAACAATAAAATACGGATCTGGACCCCCTTCTCCTTCCAAGACATATTCGGGTCAGGACCCAGTTTTGACCGCCTAATTCCACTGAATTCCTTGGCCACCTATCGCCGAATGACCGCACCATTGTCATTGTGAACTCGACCTGGCCAAGTATTAGTTCCCAAACTCATACACACCAAAACCCTGATTTTAACTGTCAAATCAGACAAGCTCAATTAACGGCATGATCGGTCCTCTTATCTTGAGTTACTGTGCACTTTTTTTTCTACCTACACTTAGTCTCAACCGGACATCACCTTCCCCTTTGATCACCAATAGCAGCCACCACTTGACTTTTTTCGACTTAGGAATGTGTCACGCAATCACTAATCCCCCTCTCCGATCATCCCACCGCTATCCAACTCGACCAAACAAGGAAAACTTTGTCACCTGTACCATTGTACACAGAAACAGTTGAGTGAATCTCGCCACCGGCAATTTATTACGTTGCGAGTCCTTAGTCCGATCAACCCACCGCTAACTAACTCCACCATTTTTTTTTTTTCATCGGCTGTCCCCTCTTACACAGAAACCGGTGAGCGGATGTCTCAACCAACAATCTGTTTTGTTGCAAGTCCTTTGTAACATTTCTTTCCCCCCCCCCCCCCCCCCCCCCCCATTCAATACTACCAGCCCCAGAGAAATTTACAATGGCCCTCCCATACGCCATTGGTAACGGCTGCCGATTCACTCGTGAAAAAAAACTTGGATTTACGTTACAATATAACAAGCCATCAAAGACAAATGGTTAATCAATTGTGATCCCCATTTGTCTTTGATTCCCTTTGTCAGTTGTTCATCTCAAGCCTGGTGCTTGCCCTCAGATTTTTGGAAAATACTGACATCCGATTCGTCTGCCCACATTATTGATCACCGTTTTCATCTGTGATATTTTATTGACTGTTCTTTGAATTCACCTGCCAAAATATTCCTTATTAATTAAAATTCTACATGCCACCCAAGCGCCGACGCCAGATCCCCCGGATCATCCCACCCTCACCATCAGACCCGCAACCGACCCTTCATCAAACACTTGCGCCGCGACAAACACGCTCCGGAAAAACATTTGGTGCACCCGGAGAATCTTCTATACGCTGTGGGTTCATTCATTCACAATCCCTGACGCTTTGTGTCACATCGCTCATGTGCCCCTATCTATCTCCATCCAGCGCGGCGCAGGCATCCCAGACACTTGACCCCAGGATCTCCGCCTCACTCACCTCCTCGAGCTGCACGAAAACGAAAGTCCCGGGCTGTTCTCGAAGATAGTGATAGTGAAGAATCAACCAATGATCAAACCTATGAGCCTCGGATTACTCGTCCGCGTCGCGGAAGTGCCCCAAAAGAACTCACCGTGATTGACGGCCAAGCCCATCAGCAGACAACCAACGAGGCAACCGGTATCGAAGGAACTCGACAGCCCCGACGAACCATCAACTTCCCATGGGGTTTTTCCATACCTTTGCCGGAGTTAAGCCAAACCGACCGGCACCTGTCGCTTTTTGCCCCAGTTGAAGAAGAGAAGATGAGATTTGTCCTTCGGGAAATCGGCTGCAGTGTTGTGGGAAAAACTCGACCTCAACTCGTCAACTTATGCATTCGATTCGCACAGCTGAGTATGTGTCTCTTAAGCTTAAGCTATTGCCATTACGTATATCTACATATCAAGCTGACATTCCAACATAAAAAACAAAGTTGAATCACTTCCTAGCAACTCTTCTCAGTCCGCTTTGCCCAACGCTTCTCCGACCCCGGTCACCACTCTCTCAAACTCAACCAATATCCCTTCTAACGGTGCAACACAACAGTCACATGATAACTTAAAACCTCCATCTCCGCGTCCGTCTCGGTCTCCTCTAGGCAACACTCCTCAGACGCCGGACGCCACTCATTCAAACCCAACAAACATCCCTTCGAACGGTGGACCACAGCAGTTGAATAGTAACAACTTGAACGTCCCATCTCTGCGTCCGTCTTGGTCTCCCCTAGGCCAAGCTCCGTCTCGGTCTCCTCTAGGCAACGCTCCGTCTTGCTCTCCTCTAAGAAACACTCCGTCTCGGTCACCTCCAGGAAACGCTGCTCAGACGCCGGAAGCCACTAATTCAAATCCAGCTCAAGTACAAGGGGCAGACCCCACTTCCATTGTTGAAGATCTGATCCAGTGGAACACACCGCCTAATGCTCGAAAAACCCCGCCTTGGCGAAACATACCAAATCGCCGTAACCTACCGCCTGACTCTCCAAACACACCTCCTAACCCTTGGCACCAGCCAATGTACATAGGCTCCCCCGGCCCATCCTCTGTTCCCGTGATTTGCCATGCAGGCGATCCTGCCTCATTGCCGGGCCTTAATACAGATCTTCCCAAAAACCATGAGTAAGTTTCTTTCTCGCATCAACATCCATCCAGAGTAAAATTGATGTAATTGTAATGGTGACCGCTGCTTGTGATGTTCCAATGAAGTGGAGACCATGCCGAGGCCTCTAGTAATCACTCCGACGGAGCGCTACACACGATGCAAGATAACCAAATTGCAATCATTGAGCTGCTCCAAACGCACTCCAAGAAGTTTTCAGATCTCCAAGACGACATAGCTATAACACTTCGAAATCAGCAGGAAATCAAAGAGAAGTTAGAAAGTTTATCAGGCGTGATTCTGCACCAGAACGTGCGTCCGGGGAGACCTGCGCGCGCCAACCCCATGGAAAGCAATGTCCCTGCGCCGCAGGCTTTCCCTCGGACGGCAAGGCTCAAAGTATGTGGACTTTTGTTTCACAAACATTTGCGCTTCTTACTGATCATCTTTTCTGCACAACACATCTAGCAACTCCTAAAACTGCATTTTGAATCGTTGTTTGGGTTGCCCGCCGGGGCTGATCTACCTCCCTCTCCTCCAACTACTTCGGAAAAGGCAAAGTGGCGTGTTCATATAGATGATGATTCACCAGACGACGCGGAAATGGAATGTGACGGCAATAACCCTGAGTCAGACAAAGAGGCTTCAGATCCGCAATTCCCGTACCGTGGCGGTCCTGGCCATCCCTGGGCCTCACAGGAGCAGCTCAAGATCATGCATCGGATGTTAAGAGAAAAAGGCATGGAACGATTTCGTATGGATCTCACCTTACGTTTGGACGACCCCGAGAACAAGTTCTGCTTGTCTGTTGCTCGCGATATATTCGTCCAGCTAGTTGAGTGTGGCGAATACGAAGGTCTCCAGCCTCACAAGTGTGAAGCGGACTTTATCTTGCAGCAGCTAACAGAATATGTCAGGGACAAGTTTGCACGAAAGTAAGCCTTTAGATATATTCCCCTTTTACACACACTGAATGCTTTTCTCTTTGTTTAGGGTCAGAGAGAGCGCCAAATTCCCCATGGCAGTTCAGCTATTGCGAGCAAAGGAAAAAAGCAGGAGTACACAAAAATTGACTGTAAGTTTTTTAGGCCTGTCCACTTAAACAAACCGGGACCTTGTACTCCAATCAGTTAAACGCATTCCACATCGATTCAAGGTGCGAAATAATCGAATGAAATCCGCTCTCGAAATTGGCGGCCTGCAGCCGTTATTCCCAATCATCAAAGCTTGCACCAGTGACGATGAAACCGATGATGAAATCACTCCAGCCCCCGTAGCCTGTGGGTCTTCATCTAGACGGAAGAAAGAGGTCAAGTATTGCAAAGCCCGGCAGCTAGTATGGCGTAGCAAGGAGGTTACGCAGGCGTTCGTTCTACTAGATGAATACCGCGAGAAAAAAATATCCTCGACATGCAAAGCTCGCAGAGGAATTCCAGCACGGTTACGACGACGACCGCCGTGCCCAAAAATCAGTACAATCAAACCAGCTCAAGCTTTAGCTAAAGACGCTTACGATAAAGACTGGCTAGAGGCCCAAAATCAGATCATTGTTGATGAGTTAAATGTTGTATCGCAACCAGTCATGAAAAAGATACTGAGCAGATTACAATCACTTGCCTAATCTTTTGGAGACAGTTGACTGCCTTTTTCGTTTCATAATGTCCATATTATTTTGTTCTGTTTCACAATGTTAAATAATTGTTTTTCTAACTTCATGTCAATAATTGCATCACATCATATTTTTACCTTGCACCAAATCAGGCCAAAAAACCAAAACAGGCTAAAAAGAATACAATGCCATGAATGATAAAATTGGATTGATTGCCAAGTAAAGGAAAAAAATAAATCCAAAATGAACTAGAAAGAGAACAAAAAATAGCATAAAATAATAAACATTACAAAAGTGAAAAGAATAAAAAAAACTACATGAGAAAGCATCAAAAAACAAGAGGAAAAAATTTATTTGTTGAGGCTGAGTTTTCTGGTCATGTGTTGTGGGGACTGAGGATACTCAGCTCAACATACTTTTTTTAGTGCGTTTGAGTATAAAAAAAATTATGATTTCCCGTACCTTGAACTTTGAATATTTTTGTTGGGGAATTTAATTATCCTTGAAGTGAGGGGATGATGGAGGTGCAAAACTCTGCCCTTCTATACTATCAGATAACAAGACCCACCAAGCTAAGCTTGGCAAGTTTTAATCAAGTGATAGGTCTGGTCTAGTTCCAGATGAAGTTGTACGATGACAGGTATGTTAGAGTTGAGAGGATTTATGATGATGGAAAGGGTGAAAGTTGACTTGATGTTTCCGGTGGGGGTTGAACACAGGTCCTTGAGAGGGTGATATAAGAAGTTGAGAAGAGTGTCTGGACTGAGAAGGGTATATGTCTTAGTCGGGAGTTGAACCAGGAACCGGGTAACTTGTGACAGGTGCGTGATATGCAACCAGTGATATGAGAGTATGAGAATATGAGAGTGAGCTCAGTGGTTACTGCAGATAAGAGGGATGATATGGTATGTTACAAAAGTGTAAGGGTGATGATAATGGCTAATGGGTGATATCTGTATAACTGGTGGGTACTGAACTGAGGGAAAAACAACTGGGGGGAGAGAGCTCCTTATATAGACAAATGTGAGGGATTTTAGCTACAAGGGGGACCCTGGATGAGGGATTTTAGCTGGTGGTTTGTGTACAAGTGGTGTCAGAAGATACTAAATACAGGCAAAAAGTGGGGTGAGAAATGAAAGATGATGTCATACTAATGCAAGGAGTGCATAAACAAAGCGGGGACATGTCAAATACAGAGGTACTTCATGCAAGGTGTGCATGAGTGGTGTCAGATTAATGCAAGGAGTGCAGAAATGGGGCCAGAAGACTGCATGCAGCTGCAAGGGGTGCATAAATGAGGCGGGGACATGTCAAATACAGAAGAAATGGGGTTGGTCCCCTGCATATGCAGTGGAGATAAGAGGGATAGAAAAGAGTATGTGTTTGGCTGGGGCTGAGTATGTGTATACCTGGGAAAGTTGACTTGAGGGTTGTGACAGGTTGATGACTGGGGCTGGCCGTGTCCATGAGGGTCCAAGAGGGTGTAACTTCCAATCCAGCGGGGTTCCAGTGACGCTTCCAGTGGTGACTAGGGGTAAAATTTGCCGTAGAATCCATTTATGAGGTCTATTTGGTGGTATCTTGAGGCCTAGGGTGAGTAAATATATGTATGAGAAAAAACTTTTGATTTTTCACTTTTCCGTCTACCACACCGGTAAAGGAGTACATCTGGGCTACTTAGTAGAAGCATAACTAACTATAAGCATACAAGGAGTACATACAGGCTACTTAATCTTAACAATGGGGTGAGTCCCCTGCATATGCAGTGGAGATAAGAGGGATAGAAAAGAGTATGTGTTTGGCTGGGGCTGATTATGTGTATACTTGGGAAAGGTGACTTGAGGGGTGTGACAGGTTGATGACTGGGGCTGGCCGTGTCCATGAGGGTCCAAGAGGGTGTAACTTCCAATTCAGCGGGGTTCCAGTGACGCTTCCAGTGGTGAATAGGGGTAAAATTGGCCGTAGAATCCATTTCTGAGGTCCATTTGGTGGTATCTTGAGGCCTAGGGTGAGTAAATTTATGTATGAGAAAAAACTTTTGATTTTTCACTTTTCCGTCTACCACAACGGGATCTTTTGAGTGTGGTCGCAGTACCTTCAAATCTTGTACAATTGTGATATTCTCAGATACATAATCAAGGTTGAAGCAGCTCTGGCTGAAATTAGTACCATTGGTCTCAATGTTATGAACGAACTCATTTCAGTCAGCATCATCAAGACTATCACCAAGAGAAGACCAATCATAATGGAGAGAATCTTAGGGGACATGGAGACCCTGTCCAACCTGTTTCTTCTGCTTGACAAACTCAGACTAATCACGAACCATGAGCAAGTCACAAAGCTGAAAGTCGCCTAGTCCGGCGGTCCCAATCCACCATCTGGACCACCATTGTCAACCGCACTTGCAACCAACCCAAGAAAAAGGCCATTTGTAGCCTGCAAAAACGGGAGACACAACCCTGATGTGATGCATGAAGAGCATCAGTGCTGGATTCTGCACCCAGAACTCCGACCAGCCAAGAAGAAAGCAACAAACCTCACCACAACAACCAGAAACAGCCACAATGAAGGCACTTCCCAGAGTTATGCTTATCACATCACGGCAGATGAGGTAGAAAAACATTCAGTTATCCTTGATTCCGGGGCCAGTCAACATATGTTCAACTCGCTGAACTACTTCACCTACCATTATCATCACAATAAGACTGGTAGCCTGGCTCAACAGTCTTAATTGGCAATCAACACAAATTTATTTAGCAGTGTCTTAACACCGATTATGGCAGTTATCACCAGGGAGGAATCTGTGGCACTCTCCAGAGACTTCCTGGCTGTAATTTCATCTGAGGTATTTACTGGTGTGTAGTTCATATCACCCATAACCTCTGTTTTACTTTCAACCCCATGAGGAGTTTGACTGTAAACTAAAATATGTTGAACTGATAAACAGCTCATTCATTGTTTATTTTGAACTAGTGTTTATCTGTAAACCATGTTATGCAACTTCATACAACATGTATGAATGCTCCGACCGTTTGACAAGAATTGCCAAATATTCACAGGTATAATTTTTCTGCACTTCTGACTTGAAGAGATGAGCATTAAAAGCTTGCTTGAATCCCCAAACACTCAGATGGTCATGCCTCCCTACACCAATCATTCCTCAAGTTTACATAAACACTGAGCAGCCTGTCAGTTTGCTTGGCGCAAGGTTTCCAATTCAGTCTGGATGCTGTTTTTAAATCTAGAGAATGTGATGATTGACGTGTCTGAAGCATGGATGGTAAGGGGTTTTTGATTCTTTTTACCTACATGGCTTGGTTGTACTGTAATGCTAGAGTGGGCTCACTGTGTAATGAGAAGAACAATAGGGGTCCTGGTGGTGCCTCAAAGATTTCCTCTTGATTGCTGCAGCCCACAATATTGGAACACCATAATTAGTGTATTTGAGCAGCAAAAAATCTCTAAATTCACAGCATACAGTCTTGAAAGAATCTCAGAGAAACTTCAAGCACTCTGCAGCTCTAATCAAGTTGCAAACAACCCTGCCACCCATCATAACTCAGGAGATTCATCAGCTGGCAATGCCAGGCCAATCGGCACCTCAAGGGGTTCTTCTACCTCACTTCGGGCTCATAAGCATGTAGATTAGTTTTTCTTCTCTAATTGTGCTGTGTGTTTCACCGCTGCAAGGTCCTTGTCTATGATAGCAAAAAGTTGTCCAATATCTCCTGGCTGCTGGATTCCTGTAGTGCAAAATATATCTGATCTGAAACTTAAATTTTGGTGGCAGGAGGCTGGGCCTGTGAATGATGGTGATGGCATCATGGCTTGACATGTCGTGAGCGTGTCTAACTTTATGGAAGGTGTGCAAGGTCATTGGATCAGCAGGAACTTTTGTGGGGTAACTCCATTCTCTCCGGTGTGGAACTACTCAAAGGGGAGAATAGAGCTTGGAAGGTAAATGGATAGCAACACTAGTACTAATGTAAGCTATGCAAGGGTGCTGATGAGGCTGCCTTCCTGACTAATGCTGAGGGGATGAGAGTAACACTAAGAAAAAAAGAAGAAAAGGTGTGGCTGATTTCTGCTTGATCTTAGGAGCTAGTACTATGAGCTTTAACTACTGACTACTGAGGGTAAGAGAGATGGAGGATTGATGAGAGTGGGGAACTTATAATTTCTGTATCCAAAATTATCTATAAATTCTGTATATATTTCTCTGCATGAGGTGCAAGTGAGGGGGGGGAAGACAATTCTTATAGTAAGGAGGGATGAGCACAGACAATGAAGAGTTCTGGCTATGAGAATGAAGGTTGTACAAATGAGGAAGAGTGATGTGAACATAGTAACAGTATGTAATGATGAGCAATGCTGAAAAGGGAATGCTGGTTATGGGAATAAAAGAATGTACTAATGGGGAAAAGTGATGAGAACATAGTAACTACTTGTAATGATGAGCACTACTGAAAGAGGTAAGCACAGATCTAATGATGTAATGTGTACAATAGCCATAGTACATAATGAGGAATGTATGTAAAGGGTTTAGTATGTGAAAGTAATTATGTAAAAGGGATGTACTGTAATGATTCCAGTAAGTTACTAATGAATTGAGTATTGTAACTAATGAAGACTGTAGATTATCTGTAAGTCTTATATCCTCTATAACTATTGAACCATTGAAGATAAGAGTATACTATGTATGAGTGACTATATGTAAAATTTGATGTAGAATCTGAATATGCAATAATAATGAGGTATTTGTGAAGGGTTATGGAGAAATGGGCAATGTAATGATGAATATATTGTAAAAGAAAGCAATAAAATACTACTTATGGTTTGGAATGGAGCACCACATCCTCCCCCAACTTATTGTCTGTCCCCAGGCAATGCACCAAAGAGAAGAGTGATCCAGAAAGAGTTGAAGAATGTTGAGTCCAAGAGTCCAAAGTCCAAAGTCCAGTGTTCTTCCTCCAAAAGGTGAAATCCAAAGTCCTGAGTAGCAGTCCAAATCCAGAGTCCAGTGTCCAAAGCCAATTAGAATCCAAGTATAAACCAAGTCCAGTATATCTGCGTCCAAGGTATGCAAGTCCAATCCAAAGTCCAATAGTCCTATGTATCCAGAGTATCCATAGTCCAGTATCCAATCCAAAGAGTCCAGTATCCAAAAGAAGGTCCAATTATCAATGAGGGTTGAATGTATAAGAATATCTAACTCTGCTGAAGGCAATATCCTTGAGACAGACACATATTAGACTAATTTCCACTCTGGAGAATAATTTTCCCGCCTAACTGAGGCTAAGGAAGAATGCAATGATTGATGATGATTGATTGATTGATGGGGTTGATAATTGTAATTTCTGAAGGGTGTGAATGATTTGGAATTGAATGACTGGATTTCTGAGTTTCTGAGTATATAATGTAAAGTTCAGTGAAGAGAATTTGAAGTCCAGAGAGGTTGATAAGCTGTCCAAAGAATATTCTTGCTCAAGTTGGGTGGTTTCTGAGCTGCAATGTGTTGGAAGAAATTGATTATAATGATGAATGAATGAGTGATTGGATTGCTGATTGAATAATTCCTAGAATACAGGGTGAAGATGATGAAGTTCCAATATTGTGGTGGTTGGATGTCCAGTAATTGCTATGGGATGGTAAGGAATAATGATGGATGGATGGATTGATTGATGGATGATTGAATTGATTGATGATCCATAATTGATATTAGATGGTAAGGAATAATGATGGATGGATGGATTGATGGATGGATAAAAATGAGTGATGATTCCAGAATGAATTCCTTTTCCATGATGATGATTCTTTTTCTTCCCTTCTTCCTTTTCTTCCATTATTCTTGAGTACTTGACTCCTTTTAATTTCCCCATGTCCACTACGAAAAAAAGCGTTAATTTTTGTACAGATGAGGAATGGAACATGTGTCCATGCGCGCGTGCTGTCGAAAGAGGGGTCCAGTTGTCTGAGTGGGGGCTCCAAGCGGGAGGCGCGCGTGCGGAATGACGAAAAGAAAAATAGAAATTGATCGACCTGTATCTCCGGAACGGCTCGATGAAAATTCTTGAAACCAAGTTCATTCGAAAGAGGCAATTCTGCAGATTAAAATGGTATATACTGGTTATTTTTAAGGGTTGAGTATCGATTGTGTAGGGCCGGTTAAAGATCCAAGCAAGACCCGCGGGCGCGCGTAGTAGTAAAGCCGTGCAGATTAAGAGACCACTTCCTCCAGATATAACTCAAAAACCCGTCGATGAAATTTTCTAATTACGAGCTCATTTGAAAGGCAAGAAGGAGGAGATGAAACTAGAATAGATTGATATTGAGATTCCTTTCGGCCGATAGGTCGCCGTAAACGTTTAATGAATGGCACCCGCGGGGCCGCGTAAATCCTAGGGAAACTTTGAGGGGTTATAACTTCTAAACGGCTCGATAGAATCGTCCAGAACCGAGTTCAAATGAAAGGCAAGATCGCATTTATGAAGACTGTAATAATCAATATTAAATTTGAAGCCGGCCGACCGATTATTCGAGCGATTAAAGCTTTATTATGATTTTCCGCGGTTTCCATCGTATAGGAGTTGAAGGGAGATGAATACATGATGAAATACTCTTAAGGTAACGCCAAGGAGCTGTCCAATTAGAATCCTGAAGCTGGCCAATCGATTGAAAAAAGTTATAGGCGAAAAGAATGACGTGAAAGCGTTCCAAGAATTTAATTAAACTGGGTCGAACACCAGAGTCAACATTAAGAAAATGAAAGAGAATCCGCGCCACACGATTCTGAGCGGTGAAGGCGTCCATAGTGACGTCATAAAATGAAGAAAAAATGAGTATCTATAAGGCCCCTGGTTGTCGGCCAACGGAAAAGTTCCGTTATCGCATTCAATATCCGTAATGTTTGCCTCCAGCGCCACTTCCACGCCTTCTTCGCCGAAAGAAAACCTCGATAACTCATTAGATTATTCTTCAAACACGTCCATATCATCTTCGCAGCTTGACGAAGAGGCCGTCATTAGCCCCTCTTACGAAATACCCTTTTCTATTCGTAGAGCGCACTCGTTTGTCGACAACATTCACGCGTACAACGCCGGTATGAGAGATTCTTTTAAACCTGAAGAAGTCGATGCCTTGCGTCACTATATCCAACAAGGACTCCTCGCCTTTGCTCGTGAAGACCTCGACGACCCGGTTGCCGCACGAAACGCACGCCTTAAATTGTATAGCTGGTTCCACGACGCTTTTACACATGTATGTCGAATGGATTTCGTATGTATATGAATAAGAATTTGAAAAGAAAGAAGATTGATTATAATACTGATATTTTTCCCTGTTTCTATTTTGATTTTTAGATGGATACTCATTCCATAATAGATGCCATGATAGAGGAAACTGAGGAAAAGAATGCCCTGGAATTATTAAGGATGAGGGACCAAGTGGAAGAGGAGGAAGATGGTTGGAGGGTAGAAGCAGAAATGGAGAGGATAAGAGCTGAGGGTAAGTTCTATTTTTATTCTTTATTGAGGATTTTTACTAATGTTATGCTTTAATTTTTCTTTTGATGTCTTTTGATTTTTAGATAAGGAGAAGGGAAAAGAGAAGGAGAAAAGTGAAATGGAAGAGGGTGATGTAGTGATAAAAGAAGAAGAGGTGAGCTTTTGATTTTTATATTTAGTTATTTTTATTTGAGAGTGTTTTTGAGACTGATTTATATTGATTTATTTCTGATTTGTTTATAGATTTTATTTTATTTTGTTGTTATGTTATTGTGTAAGAAGATGAGAAAGAGAAAAGAGAAAAGAGATGAATTGATTATTCCTTATTTGTTTTTACCTGGAGTGGTATTCCTTGACATAAGTTGCAGCAAACCTTCTGGCTAATTCTGTGCCATCCAATTCTTCCAAGATGTAAGATCCTCCTGGGTTTTGAGCTTTGATTCTGTAAGGGCCATTCCATTTATTTTCAAAGAGCTTGCCAAACTGAGAGTCCAAAGATTTATTATACACTACTACTAATTGACCTTTCTTTAGTGGCTGCCTTGATGTTTTCTTCTTGTTCCAATAGTCCACAGAGTTCTTCCTGGAATCCATAAGCTGCTGGTGTGCTTGCTGCAAGATGGTATCCCTGTTTTCAAGCTGCTGAGTCCTAGCCAATAAAAGATCCTGAGTTGATTCTACCTTTGACCAATCCACTCCAAAGAAGGTTTCCAATTCTAGGTCAATGGGTAAGATGGGGGGCTGTCCAAGAACTAGTTCATAAGGTGAGTATCCAGTTGATCTTTTGGTGGAAATTCTGTCTGCAAATAAAACCACAGGTAAATAATTCCTCCATTTCTTGCCTTCCTTTCCACAGAGCTTGACCAAGGTATCCTTAATTGCCTGATGTCCTCTTTCTACCATACCATTTGCTTCAAAATAATAAGGGGTGGTGACTTTGATTTTGATTCCAGATTCCAGAAGGGATTTTTGAAATTGTTGTCCAAATTCAGAGCCTCCATCCACTGTGACTGACCAAGGGGCTCCATATCTGTAGATCCAGTTGTCCAAGAACCACTGGGAGATTTTCTTTGCTTGAATCTTTTCTAGTCCAACTGCTTCTACCCATCCAGAAAGGTCATCTCTTGCAATTACCAGGTATTTCCATTTGCCAGCTTTGATGTGAACTGTATCCAAACTGACTCTTCCAAAGATGGTTGCTGCTCCTGTAGGTTTCTTGGGTTCCATTGGCAATTTTGAACTCCTCTTCTGGCAAGCTTCACAAGACTGGACCCACTTGGTAACACCTCTCTTGAGACCTGGCCACCAAAATCTGAGTTTAATTCTTCTGTAGGTTTCAGCAATACCTCTGTGGCCTAAGGATTCATGAAGGGAATTGAGGATGGAATTCTGAGCTGAAGAGGAGGTGACTACTATCTGGGAGAATGGTTTGTTGATCCTGTGCAAGACTCCATTGGAAAGGAAGAAGTTGGCTGATTTGTGCAAAATTTTCTTGAATTCCAGGCTGCTGCATCCTGGAGGTTTGTTCATGGTTGAAAGGTATTCCTGGAGGTGCTTCCAAATTCCTTGCTGCAAGTTACTTACCCCCTCCCCCAACTTAGCTGATGTCCCCAGAAGCAGGCCAAAAGTAGAATGTTTAGTTCCAAATCCAGGGTGAGGTTTGATCCAGGTTTCATCTTCATCAAAGCTAGGACAGTCATCTTCATCAGAATCAGGGGGTCTTCTTGAAAGTCCATCAGGTAAGGTGAAAGTTTTTCCAGGAGTGTGAACAAGGTCATAGGAGAATAACTGAATAAATCCAATCCATCTGTTCATAGGGGCATTGGGAAGTGAAGGGTTGTTGATCATTCCAATAAGGCACTGGGCATCCACTCTGAGTTGAAAATGTTGGCCCCACAGTTTGGTTTGAAGTTTCTTGAGGATCTTGGCAACACCACAGAGTTCTAATTTGGATTGTGAGTATTTTGATTCCCTGGGTGAAAAGACTACTGACTCATATAACACAGGCCTATCCAATCCATCAGAATCCTGTTGAGTAAGAACAGCACCTGCAGCAATAACACTGGAGTCCACTGAGAGTTTGATTAAGCCAGCATTAGGTCCATAGTCCAATTTCTTCAGGGTGATATCAGTTCCAACAATCCTTTTAAGGTCCTCAAAGGCATCCTGGCAATCTTCAGTCCAATCCCAAGAGGAGTCCTTCCTGGTGAGTCTTCTGAGTGGAGCAGTAATGGTTGAGTAATTTTTAATGAACATTCTAACATATACACAGATACCTAGGAATCCTCTGACATCTGAAGGAGTGGTGGGAGTTGGCCAGGTTTCAATTTTGTTGAGCTTCTTGATGGATATCCTTCTGCCTTCCTTACAAACCACATGGCCTACCAGATCCAGAGCAGGTACACAGCAAGCAAATTTCTTCCCAGAGATGGTGAGTCCAGCTTCTTCAATCCTGAAAAGAATCCTTTCCAGAGTAATGGCATATTCATAGATAAATCTTCTGATCTGGGGGTTGTCCTTTAGAGTTTCTTCATTGTAGTCAGAGGTTGGTCCTTTTATACCTCCATCATCCACAAAGATTCCCATATGTTGAGGTAATTCATCCTGGAGTATCCACATCATTTGGGCCTGGTAAACTGCAACTGAATTGGTGGCTCCTTGGGATAATCTGGTAAGTTGAAATCTTCCAAGGGGTGTTTCAAAGGTGGTCAAAGGTCTGGATTCTGGAGCTAATTCTCTTTCATCATATCCTCCCATAATATCACCTAGTCCATAGCAAGCCCTTCCAGTGAATGATTCAATGAGTTCCTCTGTCTTTGGTGGTAGTCCAGCGTCCTTAATGGTGACTCTGTTGAGTTTCTGAAGGTCATGTACAATTCTGAGCTTACCATCCTGCTTCTTTACACAAAATATAGGGCTGGAATAACTGGAAAAGGATTGTTCATAGAGGCCAGTGCTGAGTCTTTCCCTTACCAATTCTATAACCTGGTCTTTGATGGGTGCAGGGATTGGAATTGGTTTCTGTTGCCAAGGTTCATGGGGAATGACTGGAATAATATAAGGCTGTCCATAGGTGTGTTTAAGAAGGCCTCTTTCTGTTTCTACAAAAGCCAAAGCACCTTGTCTAATCACAATTACCCATACCAGCAGGAGATATTCTTGAGGAGAAAGCCATCCAGGAGGTCCAAAATTGATGAGGTCCAGCCTTTCTTGAGTAATCTTGGAGGTAGGAGTGAATGGTGGAGGAAAAGGGCTTAAAGGAGTGAGGTAAGGATCTCTTGAGAGTGGTGGCCTTGACAATGGGGGATTGAGAGATAATGGCATTGGTTGGTTTACTGGTTTTATTTTTTTTAGAGTTGATTTATATTTTGCTGAATGAGTGACTACAGTTTGTTGCTTTTGGTTGTTTTCCAGGGTTGCAGTTGTAAGAGAGGGGAACTGAAAACCTGGTCTCAATCTAAAAAATTTAACAGTCCAGAATTGGCAGGTATGCTGGTTTCCCACTTCTGATTACTGGGGAGTATGATTGGAACCAAAAAAGTCTGACCAGCTGAATCCATGATTGAAAGTGCTTCTCCTCTGGCTCCATTGTAGTTGATGTTAGCTGAGACATCCATCAAGAAAGGCTTTCCAATAATCATCTGAACTGGTCCTTTGGCTACCCAGAAATGAACTGTCCTAACTACTTTCCCAATGGTTACCTCCACATCTTCAGCAATTCCAGGTATATCAGTAAGGTGGCCTCCAATTCCTTTGAGCTTCATAGATTTAGCAGTGAGTACCAATCCAAGTTTATGTGCAAGAGTTTCAGGAATAATGTTGACCATAGAACCAGTATCCAAGAGTGCTTGATGTTTCTCTCCTCCAATAGTGATGGTGATGTATCCAAGGGGGCAGGAGTAGTGAGTAGTGGGTTGCTCCTGTGCTGGTTCTTCTCCATCCTCCATGTCTGTGAAGTTTGCTGATTTGACACCATCCAATGGGACCCTTCTGTTGGTTATCTTCTTCCTAATACAGTCAGTAACTCCTGGTGATATAGCAAAGATTTCTCCAAAAGCCAACTCCATCTTTCCTGCAGTCAACATCCTACTAGCCACTTCCTCTTCAATTCCTGGGTACTCCTTGGCCAAAGTCTTTTCCAAATAGGTTTTCTTAGCTGGTTTGTCCTTAGGTGCAGTGGTTGAATCCTTGTCCTTATCCTGGAATCTGACCTGAGGGGAGCCTTTTGAAGTAGGGGATTTGGAAGCACTAGGAGTAGGGGGCTGTGTCATGTGAAGTAAGTCCTCTGTATCCATGTCCATTAGGTCCTGTTTCTCCTTCCTGATCCTTTTGTCTGCCTTGGCTGATTCATCTTCATCCTGATCCTTAGAGTTGTTTCTAGTCCTCTTTCCAAGGTCTGCTTCATAACTATGGGCTTGATAATAGACTGGGTCCTCCTCTAGTTGGCCAAAAGAAGATGTGAGCTTAGTTTTAGAGTACTCTTCCACTGGGGTTCTGATTGGTCTGCTTGGAATCCAGGGAATAACTGATTTGTCTGGAAGTCTGTAATCTCTTCCATCCTTGATAACAGCACCACTAGACATGTCCTGGGCAAGTTGAGAGCAGCTGTTGGTTCCATGGGTTTCCTGATGACAATAATAGCATTTGAATGGCCAGGTCCTGGCAGGTTTGTCCATGTGGGGAGGTAGTCCTTTGCCAGCAGTAAGGGATGCAAGTTGTTTGGTAAGGAGTTCCACTTGTTTGTCCAGAGAAATAGAAGCAGTAGGAGCAGTTCCCTGAGTAGCAGGTGTAGGTTTGGAGGTCCTAGGTGAGTTGTCCAAAGTGAATTTCTCTTCTGCCCTCCATTCAGTCCTTCTGTTGACCACTGATCTTGAGTAAACTTCCTGGTGAATGTAGGTAAGAAGAGTTTCAGTGTCTGGCAAGATATCACCTCCATCCTTTGAGGCTAGCATTTGATTGTCCCTCATCAAGCTCCTAGTAACTCTTTGATCCAGATCCTTTTGAAGAGTTTCCAAAAGTAGGTGTCTGAATTCCTCCAGGCTAGTACTGTACCCCATCCTTACCAAGTAGTGAGTGATGGTTTCAAACTTGTTTCTGAATGTGTTGAAGGTTTCCAAGGTGCTGATTCCTCCATCCTGGGCAGATTTGTAGACTAGTTTCCTGAGATCCTCCCTGGTATATCTGACCAATGGCTGAGAAGTTCCAAACCTGGTGAGTAGCTGTTTCTTCAGGGTTTCCCAATCCAAGTTTTCATGGCCTGACATGTCTTCCACTTCATCCTTAAGGTCCAACCCTTTGATAAAAGCAATGATTTGTCCAGCCAGTTCTTTAGAGTTAGCACCATCATCTCTTCCAGCACTTTCATACCTTCTAATAAACTTCTCCACAGGCATGTTGGTTCCATCAAAGAAGAGCTCTTTGTCCATGGGTTTGATCTTAACTCCTCTGCTGACTGGATCCTGGTACCTTGGCATGGCTGGTTCTCTGTTCAAGAAGTGGGTGTTGGACCTGGTAGAGTGAGTTGAGTGATCCCTTTGGCACTGGAATCTGGAAAAGCGGGGTGGTGGAGCATTTAAATCCTCTGAATCATCTGATGGCTGATTGGTATCCCTGTATCCTGTGAATCTAGGAGCACTGGAAGTCTGAGGTCTAGGAGGAGGTCTGCAAGAACTTGAGTTGGCCTGTGGAATAGAAGAACCCTGTGGATCTGGAGCATTGGAAGGAGCCTGAGGACCTGGACCAGTAGAAGAAGTGGTGGAGTCCTGAACTGCAGCAGTACTGGAAGGATCCACTGGAGGGTAAAGACTGGGGGCAACATTGGTGTTGGGGGATCCTTGGGCAGACATGATTGAAGCAGGTAAGTTGAATCTGAATCTGAAGGTTGTTGAAGGTTGATAGTGGAGATGCTGATAGTGTTACTGTTGGCTGAAGTTGATTCTAAAAGCAGGGAGTTGATTTGTAAAGAAAGGAGTGTGAGGAGTGTAGGTGAAGTAGTATGTAGCTGATGGTAAAAGTGTTACTAAGGCTGAAGATATCTGAAGTATAGAAAGGCCACTGTTGGGACACCACTTGTGGAACTACTCAAAGGGGAGAATAGAGCTTGGAAGGTAAATGGATAGCAACACTAGTACTAATGTAAGCTATGCAAGGGTGCTGATGAGGCTGCCTTCCTGACTAATGCTGAGGGGATGAGAGTAACACTAAGAAAAAAAGAAGAAAAGGTGTGGCTGATTTCTGCTTGATCTTAGGAGCTAGTACTATGAGCTTTAACTACTGACTACTGAGGGTAAGAGAGATGGAGGATTGATGAGAGTGGGGAACTTATAATTTCTGTATCCAAAATTATCTATAAATTCTGTATATATTTCTCTGCATGAGGTACAAGTGAGGGGGGGGAAGACAATTCTTATAGTAAGGAGGGATGAGCACAGACAATGAAGAGTTCTGGCTATGAGAATGAAGGTTGTACAAATGAGGAAGAGTGATGTGAACATAGTAACAGTATGTAATGATGAGCAATGCTGAAAAGGGAATGCTGGTTATGGGAATAAAAGAATGTACTAATGGGGAAAAGTGATGAGAACATAGTAACTACTTGTAATGATGAGCACTACTGAAAGAGGTAAGCACAGATCTAATGATGTAATGTGTACAATAGCCATAGTACATAATGAGGAATGTATGTAAAGGGTTTAGTATGTGAAAGTAATTATGTAAAAGGGATGTACTGTAATGATTCCAGTAAGTTACTAATGAATTGAGTATTGTAACTAATGAAGACTGTAGATTATCTGTAAGTCTTATATCCTCTATAACTATTGAACCATTGAAGATAAGAGTATACTATGTATGAGTGACTATATGTAAAATTTGATGTAGAATCTGAATATGCAATAATAATGAGGTATTTGTGAAGGGTTATGGAGAAATGGGCAATGTAATGATGAATATATTGTAAAAGAAAGCAATAAAATACTACTTATGGTTTGGAATGGAGCACCACACCGGGCACCACACCATTGTACAATATTGGATAATTTATTGGTTCAGCAAGGTCTATTCCCATGAGTTTTTTTACTTCCCTGAATTTGAACAATTCCTAATATAAGGGAAAACATGATTTCAGCATAATAATCAGGTATTTCAATGATCACCAATCACCCACATTGGCCAAGATTCCTTTTACACTAATGGTGAATATCTCATTATCCCACACACTGATTGACTCCCAATTGACAAAATTAAGGAGGGTTATTATTCTCTCTCTTGATTTCCGTACCACATCCCAATATGGCAGAACCAACTTCTTCATCTTAAGGAAAATCCTGAGTTGGAGGTATTTCACACGTGAAATGAGATTGTGCAAATATCCCATAATGAGGCACACCATGAAATCCTGAAAAGTTAGACACAGCAACTGAATGAGTCACATCATACAAAACTGTGCCAAATTAATTGGTAATACCATACCTCTTCACTTTTGAAAGGATCCCAATCCACTGCTGGATTTCCACCTGCTTGAGGGGTATTTTGTGCTTCTGCCTGCTGTGCAATTATTGAATCTCCAAACATCTCCCCCAAGATAGAGATTCTTCAGAATAATCAGAAGGGGGAGGATTTACCCCTGAAGATTCTGAGCCAAAACCATCATCATCATCATCATCCCTGATGTTGAACTCAGGCCGCACTGTCTTGGGGCATTGAATTTCAGTGTTGAATGAATCCTGAGCAGGCCAGGCATGGTCCCAATCCATATTTGAAGGCCCATGATGTACCACCAGACCAGTGTTTACCATCTCTGGCTGCCTTATATTTAATTGGTTCATCATCACATTTTTACAGACAGCATTCAGGTGGGAAGCCAAGCTTAAGTGCTCACCCACAAAATTCATTCTGCGTCCATGACAGTAATGAAATTGGTAGCTTGGAGCACCATATGCATCTAAAAACATTGTGAACCCTGAAATTAAGTTAAGATCAATCAGTTCTGACCTGCACAAACTTTTCAGAAAAGCCTCACCAGGTATTTCTGCCATATCAAAAATTTTCAATATTATTCTTGCAAAAGGAATCCAGAACAAAATAGTCTGAAGTTAGATGTGATGATGACATGATGCTTGAAATATTTTATTTTCTTATCCCTTTCCTCACTGAATTTATTAGGAATGTGAGAGGATCACATGAAATAGGAAGGTCTTTGGCAGTTTAGTAAGATTTCCCGCTTTGAATTTTTTTATTTTCAGGAGTTTAATAGTACTAGAGGCCAAGGCGGCTTCGCCGCTGCAGGGCCCAAAAACCTGTGTCAACTTCCTAAGGGCCCACCTACCATTTCTCCCTTGGCATAGTCATTCCCTTCCAGGCGCCCCCAAATTAGGTATAAAATTATCTCATACACATTCATAAATTTTGATTGGAGGACTTCTGGTTGGCTAAAATTCTTAATCTAGAGGGAATAGCTAAATCTGACTGGCTTGTTGAAACTTATCAAGATCAAGTTTTCACCAGCAGAC
Source organism: Puccinia triticina (assembly GCF_026914185.1). Lineage (NCBI taxonomy): Eukaryota > Fungi > Basidiomycota > Pucciniomycetes > Pucciniales > Pucciniaceae > Puccinia > Puccinia triticina. The sequence goes on along the minus strand of NC_070561.1, from coordinate 400,798 downwards.
AAGTTTTAGCACCTTCCTCTCATGATATTCATTAGGAAATGGTAAGTCTGACAATAATGAGTTCAGTAAATAAATATTCAAAATTGTGAATAGATTTCCAAAAAGAAAAGAGCCCACCCCCTCCACAACATCTTGCTTTATATTGTGAATAATCCACAAACAATAATTTATCATAAACAAAGTGAGACCACCTTGTCACATATTTACATATATAATTCACTTGATGTTACAGTGGGAAATCTCAGAAGGTCCTCTATTAAGCAACTACAATTTCTGACTCAGGGTGGTCCTTCAGCCCCACATCAACTCCAAAACGTACTTCAATCAAAAATTTCAGGGATCCTCCATGGAGCCATACAAATCAACATTTCATTTGGTATTTAGAATGTTACATACATCCTGTGAAGAAATAATTCTAAGTCAGTCCAGTTGAAGTCTAAGTCAGTCCGGTTGATTTTGAGCTCCAGAAATCATTAATTCACCTAGGTACCAAGCTTGATGCCAACTCTTCCACTCTGCCAACTCCCTGGAATAAAATCCCCAGTCAATAGTCTTTTCTCATTTGTACCTGAATTACTTACCTCCACAGTAATTTTTTTGCTATCTGCAATTTCACCAGTGAAAACATTTCCTATTCCACAAATCTTTCTTTCAAAACAATCAAAAGCCCTCTAATTATGTGAGCCCTCTGCCCTAACAGAGACCAAGCACCCAACCCTTACACAAGCTGCAGGGAACATGAAGGTCGTGGGATACTTTGGCCAGAAATCAATCTGGTAAGTTAGAATAAATCCATAAAACAAAAAAACAAAAAGTTGAAACGGTCCAACGTACTTGGCAAAGACAATACATTCAAATTACTATTCTGTTTGATGCCATGTTGGACCAGTCAACAAGATTAGCGGTGTATGCAATATTTATGGCACAATGACACAATTCTTACAGGGGCCCACTGACTTTTGTGTTGATACATACAAAGAACGATTGTGGGGGTGGTCTACTTCCTGCGAGACTTTCGGACTTCGAGAAAGTCGTCTAGGATAGAAGGGTTGAGTTTTTTGCGTTTGATCGAGGGGAGAGAAGAAGATTGACTGGAGACATGAGCGTGGGGAGTGGCTGACTGAAGCATGGATGGAGGATGAAGATTTGGGGGTTTAACGGTGGATAGGGGGGACGGGGCAGGAGGCAGAGAGGTGGGAAGCGTTTGGCGAAAGCCGAGGACTCCAAGCAGGCTCCATATTTCTTGGAATAAGCGCAATCGGATCGGTTGATTTGGAAAAAGAACGGCCCGCCGGCTGGGATGTTGTCATGCTTATGCTGGCTCAGCAGCTTATTCAATCGCTCGGGTGGGTCCAAGGTCCGCCAGAACAGCTCGAGCTCGTCTTCTGATCGCGCAGGCCGGAAGGGGGACTGCGTGTGATGGGCCGCCTGCGGTCTGTTCAAGATGAGCGGCGTTGCCTCTGTACACGATGTGCCTGTGAGGTCTGATGGACCAGTGCGTGCAGCACCTGATGATTAGTAGAACAAGAGATAGTCACGCCAACCGCGAAATACGCCAAACTCACCTATGGATAACAGGTTTGATACCGACTCAGGTGTTTTGCGGAGCGGTCAGTCACACAATGCAAGCGCCTCAAACTAATCGACCTGAGCTCTCTAAACGGCTCGTCGGAGGGAAGTTCGCTGGGCCGGTCTGAGGACTCTTGCAGAGCGGTTGAGAGCGAGCGAGCAAGATGGGCGATGCCGAGGTCAGTGACAGAGGTATGGTCGAGGACAATGGATCTGACTGAATTGCCGATGAGATTGTGCATGTCCAGGGCGCACTGGTGCTCGGGTCCAGTGCAAGAGGAAGGAATGAGGGCGGTGCACGCGTTGAGGTAGGGGCAACAGTTGCGGGGCAATTGTGAGGGATATTCTGAATGGCGAGGCGGCTGAGGCTTGCAAAAACCTGTACGGAGGGCAGTGTTTATCACCGTCTACGGCTCAGACAACAGTCAATATGGTGATTGCCATAGTGAAGCCGAAAATTTTCAAGGTACATACATGAGGTGGGCCGAGTACTTAAAGAGGTGGATGCTGGAGCTGTTTCCCCCCAGGGGATCCGGTTTCGTCCTACCCCCTCCCTGGAGGCCCCCTAAATCATTTGATTAGGCCCCTCCTTGATTTAAAATTTGACCGACACTTTTTTGTGTGTTGCTGCGGCACAGGCTGGAGGGTCATTCCAAGGTGCTTCTCATGAAGTGTTTGGGGAATATTTTCAACGGTTTTTTGGGTTTTGTGAGATCATTGACTTACATTGTGGTCTGAGGAGGTGTTTTGGAGGGTTTTTTGCTAAAGAACACACGCCAAAACTTAGATCTGAGGCACCAAGATTGTGTGAATTCAATAAACTTGGATGTATATAATGCTATTGGAATCACCACCCCCAAAAGGAAGGCAATGTGCACACATTGCCATGTTCAATACATTGTTGATACCAAGGTATATCACACAGCCAACCTAGGTATTACAGAATATCAACCTTGTTGTTCCAGAAGTTTTTTTACAGAAGTTTAACCCTCTTACAGGAGTTTAATTCAGTTGTCACAGAAGTTAAACCCATGCAATAAAAAATTCAAGAAGAAATTTGAACTGATAATTTTATTGAAATATTTTTTGGTGTGGTTTAAAACTCATGCCCTGGAGCACCCTGTCATTGGTTTAAATTCCTTTGAAAGTGCATTATTGCCACATATGTAGGAACCTATCTGCAGGGGTTATCATTCTGAAATCTCCATTTAGTTGTTGTATTTTAGCCAAATGGAGGTAAAATAAAAGATTTGAGAACACAGTTCATATATATTTGTGTAATTCTCTTCAATTTTCCTTGTACTGAACATAAAATTGTTAATCATGTGTTTTCTCAAATCAGTTTTACTGCTTGGTTGTTGTTTTTCTATCATAAGTTGATTTTCTCTTTCAAATTGAATAAATACTTTTGTGTAAAAAATGGTTGAAACAGGCCAGGTGACTCTGGAAAATCATCAGTCACATTAAAGATGGTGGAAGTTCAAAATCCTTTGGGTGGAGGTTGCAGCGCTGCAACCCCTACCCAATCCCAGTAGGTATTAGCCTGTCCCATCCAGGAGGGTATAGGTTGCCAGACGCCTTCGCTACAATTCCAGGCGCGCTGTAACCTTGCAACATGTACCAGGGCTTAACGGGTATATCCTGTCCCTTCCCGGTGGGTTTGGGTCACAGGACAGCCCTAAAACGGCTGGGTACCCCGCGAGTTCCAGACTAGGTGCACATCTACCCTAAAAGCGACTTTGGACAATCATCCAAATTCACCTGGCCTTGATTTGGCCTCCCTGACAAAGGACAAACTCCGTTTTGATTCAAAAGGAGGTTTGACCTTCATTTGGACCTCCATCAAATGGAGGTTGTACACCCATCAAATTAGGTTGTACACCCATTGGTTGGAAGTACAACCATCTTTCATCAGACATTGCATTCACATCCAAGTTTTGACTACGCGCACGCCAAAAAGCGTAGACAGTTGTGTAAATCATTATTTTTTCGGCGGGCAGGGACACATACGCCCAGATACCCAGTCCTTGGTCCCGTACGCCTGCATAATTGGCGTACAGGACTGGGGACACCAATTCCCCAAAGTCCAGCTCTCCAAGAGGAATACATACCTCTCAAAGAGATGGACTTTGAACAGCTCGCCACGAGGAATAAAAAACTCTTGGCGAGATGGATTTGTACCAGCTCGCCAAGAAGAATACATCCCTCTTGGCGAGCTGGGCTTTGATCAGCTTGACCAGAAGAATACTCTCGGCGATCTGGTTTACAAATTCAGCTCTCCAGGAGGTATGTATTTTTCCTGGCGAGCTGATACAAATCCATTTTGCCTAGAGATATGTATTTCTCCCGGCAAGCTGGAATTTGAACAGCTCGCTGGGGGCAATTGGCTGGGGTTTCTTGGTGTACTTCTCCCTGCACGCCAAAAAACAATTGCATACACACCTGTGTCTGCCTTTTTGGCATGCATGTAGTAAAAATTTGGTGTGCACTTAGCATGAACCAAAAGAAAAATAAAAGAGAAAAGGAGATTTAGAACTCTATTCAAACTTCCCTTCCATGAGGGGGAGTGGAGTTCTGACTCACAAGAAGCTGCAAGCCCCACATTCAAAATTTTAGATGCGCCAAGGCAGTGTAAGCAACCTCCTGGGAGCCAGAATCCTAATTCTAGTGAGTTTTTATGTAAGGCCACAAATAATTACACATCTTATTATAAACTGCACACCTTTGGGTTTTTCAAGGTAGAAGGTAGGAAGAAGCATATATGATCTTTTTAGGTTCAAAGTTGAGGATATATAAGAAACATAACAAAAGTTTCAGCATCATTTGCTCTGTTTACAGCTGTTGTTATATATATATTTCAGCATGGCAATGTGCACTTATTGCCTTCTTTTTTTGGGCAGTGAATGTTGTTGGATAGATTTGAAGTTGTAATTAACTATCTATTATTGATGTGTGTCTTTGGTGTTTAATCTGATGATCAAAATTGAAATGAATTTGGACTCAGAGGCACGTGGATTCTTGGGGAGAGCAAAGATGGCTGATCAGGTCATTCAAAATCACGGGAGGTGGCTGAATTGTTGTAAAAACAGGGACCAGTCATCCATGACAAGTGAATTGTTGTAATCACAGGGATCAGTGATCACTGATCAGTCAGATTCATGGGAGGGGGAAAAACCGTTGGAATCACAGGAGTTTGTGTTCTGTCAAAATCATGGGGACATGTTGTGAGAAACAAACAGATCATTCATCGGAGATTGCTCCGAACGTCTCTGACAAACTTGTGCTCACTCCCACTCCTCCTGCCACCCACCAAAATTGCTCTGACCGTCTCTGACAAACTTGTGCTCACTCCCACTCCTCCTGCCACCCACCAAACAACTCCCCTCCTGCCAGACTCAATACTCAAGATAAAACCACGACTGCTGCTGCTGTCATGGGTCAGTTTCTCACCTCTCTCCTTCATCCCTTATATCAACCAAGAACACTAAAATGAATATTGATTTCTGATCTGATGGCTGGTACTGCCTTTCAAAAACCTGGATGCTGTTTCCCTCCTTGCATCCGCCCATCACCGCTAGCATCTGCAGGTACAGGTAAGTCCCCAAGTGCAGCAGAGTATGTGACACAAGTGATCCCCTGAAACAAATTCGAGTTAATCTGCAGGAGTCATGGGGACCATTTGTTGGTCTGCAGCAAATGGCACCCCCGCTTGATTGGCTGCGGCCCCGTACTTATCCAGTAGCCCCATTGTAAGACTCAAAAGTGGTTGTGAAACCCTTTTGCTGAATGGAGAAGGGGATGATGGAGGTGCAAAACTCTGCCCTTCTATACTATCAGATAACAAGACCCACCAAGCTAAGCTTGGCAAGTTTTAATCAAGTGATAGGTCTGGTCTAGTTCCAGATGAAGTTGTTTGATGACAGGTATGTGAGAGTTGAGAGGGTTTATGATGATGGAAAGGGTGAAAGTTGACTTGATTTTTCCGGTGGGGGTTGAACACAGGTCCTCGAGAGGGTGATATAAGAAGCTGAGAAGAGTGTCTGGACTGAGAAGGGTATATGTCTCAGTCAGGAGTTGAACCAAGAACCGGGTAACTCATGACAGGTGTGTGATATGAAACCAGGAGATATGAGAGTATGAGAACTTGAGAGTGAGCTCAGTGGTTATTGCAGATAAGAGGGGTGATATGGTATGTTATAAATGTAAGGGTGATGTTAAAGGCTGATGGGTGGTATCTGTATAACTGGTGGATAATGAACAGAGGGAAAAACGACTGGGGGGGGGAGAGAGCTCCTTATATAGACAAATGAAATCGGGACTCGAATCAACTCCGCCGCGATGTTGGGAAACATCACATTCCCAGGGAAGAGATCTGTCAGCCTACGTGATGCCAAGGATGTTATCCTTCTAGCTACACGTGGTGCAAAGCAAGAAATTAGAGTTGTAAAGCTCTAAGACAAAGGTATAAGGGCTAATTCCAACGTAAATGTTGGGAATTATGGCGTAAAAATAGGGCAATTTGAGCCAATTAGACGTAATAAAATTGATATAATTAATTTTGTGAGGGGCCTGATAAATCAGGGGTGTTTAATCCCTCTAGAATGAAGAACTGGGGCCTGTAAACAGGGGTGTTTCAAATCCCAGAAAGAAATGGCGGAGAATCTCAAGAGAAGGGGCTTAAACTTACTAGTATAAGACCCTAGAGGCACTTGAGGTTCTTCAGGCGTGAAGTTGGGCAGTTGGAGGCGCTCAGAGGAGGTAATCTTGAGGGAAGGGTGATTACTGGACAGCTTCAGGGCGGAAATTAGGGCTAAAAATCACGAAAGTAGTTATTTTACCTGGCAAATCACAGGCTAATGAGGCTGTTGAAGGCGGGTAAAATTCTAATGGGTAATGTAAAGCTGGGGAATCTCCTTTTGGGCGGAGAAAGGGCCCTTTTTATAGCCTAGGCAGGCCTCCAGGGGGACACTTGTGGGCGCATTCTGAGGCAATTTGGTTGCGCTAGAAGGCGCTGTGGGTCGTGGAACCTTGGGGCTTGGATACAAGGGTTGCCAAGGAACATTTACAGAGGTTCTGCGTGATTTTACACATGCCTTACACATCATGGGGGCTGGTTTGGGGATTCTATGACGCTCATTTCCGTGGAAATGTGCCACAGAAGGTACTAGAACTGGCTTCTGTGCACTTGTACACGTGCAAGCAGTGCTTTATACATGTTCTGGAGGCGCTTATTAAGTGCTCCAGTTCATTTGACCCCTTCTACATATTTACTACAGTTGTAATTTACATGTAGTGAGGCTTGGGAGAAGCTGGGGGCTTTCTAGTGTCTCCTGTGCACGCTGCAAGAGCTCTTTTCAATCTAGAATGTTTTTATATTGAATGACGTGGTAATTACATCTTGTTTGGTGATTAATTACATGTGTACAAGACATATAACACATGTAATATTGTCATTGGGGCGTATTCTGGCCCATTCTTACTTACTGGTAGCCTGAGCGCTTTGGTTGCGGGCTAGTTTATGCATTATGCATATATGTACACTATGGGCGCGGGCTTGAGCTCTAGGCAACAGAGCACGCGGGCTTGGGTGCGCCACGCAACAAATAAAGCCATCTTTTAAACTGTACACAACACCTCAGTTACGTCACTGAAAATGGGTGTAAATATATGTACTTATATATGTATTTGCATACAAGTGCATCCACGCGGGGTGTGACGGACTTGCGTAAACTTTGAAGTTAGTTTACACAAGGAAGGGATAATAATTAAGGGTATGTGTAATTGAGGTACCCTAGGTTATTTTACCCATAGAATAAGAATCTTCTGTAATATTTTACTTATTGATTACATAAAGCTGAGTAATTAATTATTTATACGGACTTACTTCGCGCACTGCGGAAAACTCTTCGCGCACTGTGGGGGTCGTTGTCTCGACGTCCAGCCCCCAGTGCGCGCTTCTGCCACGGCTCTTCGCGCACTGCATTTTACGCCAAAAAAACGGCTTGCATTTCTTGAGATATTTTTCGATGAATCAATAGAATGGCTTTTTATGATCCCCCTAAAAAATAATCAAGTCATTTAGGGGTCTCCTTGAGCCTAGAGAAAATTGACATGAAAAAATCATATTTTAACGCGGCAGGGACCTGTAATATCGCTTCCTGTGCCCCAGTAGCCCCAAAAATTTCACGGTATCATGGCACATGTGCAAATTCATGACCTGATAATTTTCAGAATTTTTCCCAGAGATATAAGGGGTGCGCGGCAGGCTTAGTAGGAAAATTACTGCTAACTGTATAGCTTTTTTGTTACACACTCAAACAGTCCCAAAATTTCAGAAATGTTTTCATTGTGGATATTCTCCGCGCCATAAATTTCTTGGCAATAGTGTGTCATGATAACATGAGATGTAGTGCGGCGGGCTTAGTTGGAAAATGACTGCTAACTTATCTCATGTTTTAATGACACACTATTGCTAAGAGCTTTATGGCGCGGAGAATATGCAAAATTGAAACATTCCTGAAAATTTCAGACTGTTTCAGCGTGTAACAAAAAATCTATACATGTAGCAGCCATTTTCCTACTAAGCCCGCGGCGCACCCCTTATATCTCATGTTATCATGACACACTATTGCCAAGAAGTTCATGGTGCGGAGAATATCCAAAATGAAAACATTTCTGAAATTTTGGGACTGTTTGGGTGTGTAACAAAAAAGCTATACAGTTAGCAGTAATTTTCCTACTAAGCCTGCTGCGCACCCCTTATATCTCATTTTATAATGACACAATATTGCTAGGAATTTCAGGGAATTAATTTGAAGCATATTTCTCTGTGCTTTCAAAATTTTGTGCCTTTGGTGTGTGTAACAAAAAAGTTATACATATACGCAAAATAATAAATGCAATACCTATTTGGGCTACAGGAAAGCTGGTGAAAATTCTGAAAATTATCAGGTCATGAATTTGCACATGTACCATGATACTGTGAAAGTTTTGGGGCTACTGGGGCACAGGAAGCGATATTACAGGTCCCTGCCGCGTTAAAATATGATTTTTTCATGTCAATTTCCTCTAGGCTCAAGGAGACCCCTAAATGACTTGATTATTTTTTAGGGGGATCATAAAAAGTCATTCTATTGATTCATCAAAAAATATCTCAAGAAATGCAAGCCGTTTTTTCGGGGGAATGCACAGTGCGCGAAGAGCCGTGGCAAAAGCGCGCACTGGGGGCGGGACGTCAAGACGACAACCCCCACAGTGCGCGAAGTAAGTCCGTATTTATATATATATTTAATGTTTTTGCGTAGTTTCACATATGTAAGAGTAATAATGTCTCTTTCATATGTAAAACTACTTTTTACATTTTTGTTTGTATATTGTCACGGTGGCTCTGCCATAGTAGCCAGCTGACAAGATCCCAATCACGCCTCATGATGAGTAATGTAAATCTAGCAGAGGAGGACAAGGCTAGTCAGCGTACATAGAACTGGTGCCCCGTGTTAGCAAATGAATCGGCAAGAAGAGGGACACGTATGCCTGAAGTTCTACAAGAGTCTTCTCCCGAATGGCCTCTAACTGATCATCTATCAGGTCCCATTGGAAGCTCGTGTCCCCAGGAGCACAGTGTAGAAGATGATGGACTGTCAATAAGCGGAGCATGGCAATGCACACCAGGACTCCAGAGTTGATATCTCCCCAGATGTCGTCTGGACCTCGCAAAATCCCCCTTGGCTGGAAGGAGCGCTCGATAGAGACAATTAGATCAAAGAGCTTTGGGACCGGCCCAAGCTCACGAGGCCGCGAGTCTTGTCAAACGTTTGACAAGAGCTGAGAGGATAAATATCAGAGATCAGCCAAGTTACCAAGACAAAAAGATACAGAAATATCACCCTCAAGAATCAGGAATATTGGACTGACTAAGTTGCGCATGTGAGTTTGCTCATGCTTGACCATTTGGCGCAGGAAAAGGAGCCGATGGAGCCAAGTGAGGTGCGGAGCTCAATGGAGGATGTGATGTGGATGGGGTGTGGGCCGGGCAAGGAGGAGGCAGGCGCAGAGGGACACATCTGAGGATGTGGGTTGGTGAGGGTGGGGGAGATGGAGGGTGGTGGTGATCCGGTGAGCGGACTTGGGAAAAATGAGGCGGGTGGATGGGCAAAGGCCAAGGGTGACGTGTCCCTCTGATGGGCGGACTTTGTCTTGGCCCCCTCTGCCCTTTTTTGGGGTTAGCCTGGAGGCCGGCATCTTGCCACTGTTCCCACCGGCGACCCCAGGCAAGTTATGTTAAACTTGCCTGAAGTCAAGTGCCGGCAGGTACGCGGTTAATTCACACGTCATTTTGACAGTTGATGGGAGACCCGCTGTGAGCGGTCAATCTCACCGGCCAGTTGTCTCTGACGGCAGTTTTGATGGCCAAAACCTTAATCGGCGCAACTGCCGTGTACAGTTGCAAGGGGCATATTACTGTACGGCCTTGCTCGCAAAATCAGATCCAAGATGCGGGCTGAATTAAGCCCATGATGCATGGGCTTAATATGACATGTAAATGATAGTTTTGGGCCTTTTGGAGGCTGTAGTGTGAAGCCCCCGCGTACCGCGAGGTTTCACAAGGACAATCACAGGCACATTTCCCGCTTGACTATATCCTCCGGTCCTCGCACTTCGCCTAGCCGGCAGAGATCCCTGACTCATATCTCTCCCGGCTAGATAAGCCATTTCCCAGTTTCCTTTTCTCCTTCCCTTCCTACTTCCCTTTTCCTCTTCAATTTCTCTATCCCTGGTTGTATGTACTCACAAGAGATCCCTGACTCATATCTCTCCCGGCTAGTGTTTTTTCCCCTTCTCCTGAGCAATACATAGCCCCGTGAACCAGAACTTCCCTCAAGGTTCATCCTCTGCGCCCCACTCAAACAAACAGTGAAGGACTCCAAATTGGAGTCCTTACACTTTTTTTTTCTGGTTCCACCCTTTTGCCAACTCCTCATTTCGGCGAGCAAATTTTTTTTTTTGATCAACTGCGACTGCCCTCCCCCACTGCTCACTGCTGCTGTGACCTCACTGTTACTCCAACTGCCCTCCTCACTGCATACTTTTACTGCACACTTCCCCCCCTCTACTGACCACCAAACTGTTTATGGGAGCAATCGACGACTCAAACTTTCCTCTTATGAGCACTCAACAGTTGAACACCAACCCCCTCCTTCCTCTGCAAGACCCAGAACAGCTTGCTTGGGAAATCAGGCGCCGCTGTGGTGGCCCATTTGATTGACCGCTAGTCAGAAGCATTCTTGCTGCTGCTGCCAGCAAGATCAGCAAGTCTCAGATTCATTCTCACCCTTCAAGATTTTCAAGATTCAAGACTTCACACCTCAAGACCCAAGATCCTCACTCATTCCTCAAGATCCTCAAAGTTTCATCTCCAATACCCTCAAGATGTGATCAAGAACCTCAAGCTTCAGTTTATTCCTCCCAATCCTCCTCATCCTCTTCCTCAAGTTTCATTTCCCCCTCTGGTCCACTCCCTTCTGTTGAGATAGTGCATTAGCATTCCCTTATGCAGTATGCTTCTAATCTATACACCCACAACTTAGCCTATATTGTACATGTATATAGTCTAGTTGTTTCCCCTCACTGTGATCCTCACTGAATGATGATTATACTTTGACTCATTGTGCTAGGACTTTTGTCCTTGACATCTCGTCAAACTTCTCTTAGTCTCGTGTCACCCAAGTTACCCTCAACAGGTTATGAGACCCATGTGCTCCGCCTGTCGCACCCTTTCACATTTTTTTTTCAACACACTCATTATTTCTCCGGTTTCACTCTTTCCCCCGGAATTTTTTTCTGTAACCCGCCCGCCTCTTTCCGGCTTTCAGGAAGATCTTTAACTTGTCTGTCTGGAACGGTCTCATCAAAATTGCTGCTTCGCTTGCCATACCTCCTCGGATCATTTTTGGAACTCGTCGGGCTTGTCGGAACTCGTCGGACTCGTTGGAACCGGTCGGACCCCTCAAGAACTCTTCGGAACTTCTCAAAGCTCCCCATGACTCGTCACCGTCGTCAGGACTCTTCAAAGATCGTTTGGAACCTGTCATTTCTCGGAAACATTTGGAAACAATGGAACGATCTTGTTTCTCCGGTTCTGGTCGCACGTGTTTGGAACGAACAAACGACCAATCTCGCTTTGCTGCTCATGCCAAGAGTCTCCAGTCTCTCCCAACTGGACGCAATCCCATCAGACTCGTCGACTTGGTCCTCCCTTTTTCTCAGGACTCGTAGCAGCCAATCAGCTGATCTTAGCTCTATCGGTCGATGCCAGAGACATCCATCCACTTGGTATACCATCTAGAGATCCCCAGGAGCCTCTCAAGGGCCTGCAGCCACCATTGAAGTCCTCTGACGATCTTCTAAGCTCTTGATCGTCGATCAACTCTCCAGTAACCCTCGGTGACGCCCAGCAACGATTGATGGCCTCGAGCGACCCTTGGTGGCCTCTAGCAATCCTCGGTGGTGTCTAGGGACCCTTGGCGGCCTCCAGTGACGCTTGATGGCCTTCAGCAAGCTTAATTGGCCTTCAGTGGCCACCACATATTTTCTTATCTAACATTATTGGCAGATGTAACCGCTTGGCTAACACTCTGGTTTAATACTGCCTATTTTTTTTCCTTAAACTTTCATCCCCCCTAGGTGACCGGTCTAATTTTTTTGTTGTTGTTTTTCTGATGGTTTGTCTCAAGGCTATCAGAAACCAGCAACACCCGTTCTGGCGATGACAACTCCAGTCTAGCCTTATAGGTAATTCCTACCCCCTTGTGTTGAGTATATTGACTGTCATGGCCATTCCCTGTTCTTTACAAGGGATGGATCTCTACCTTGGTTTAAAACCCTCGCTTGCTTTTCTCAGTTTGGATGTTTGTACTCACAGCTGCTTGTCCTGACCAACACCAGGAAAAAAAAATAGTCACTTGATGGCAAGTGACATGATGCAGCTTTGGTTTCTGCTCCAGAGCTACTCCAGCGCTGCTCCAAGTCTGCTCTAACAGCACTTGTAAAGCTTGCAGGACTGCACCAGAGCACTCAATGTGGCACAGTCAGCTGATCCTAATTTTTTCCCAGGAACAGCTGATGCTCATCATAAGCTGAGCAGTAGGCATTGACTGAGCCTGGGCCAAAGCTGAGCATTGGCTGAGCCTGGGCCACAGCTGAGCATTGGATATTTCAAGCCTGAAACAAATCCAAGTGTCAGCTGGACCAAGAATATTCCAAATCTGAGCATCAGCGTATCTAACAATGGTCCAAAGCTGAGCATCATCTTGGAAAAGGCTTGTGCAGAGCTTAGGATCAGCTGGGACAATACTGTTCCAAAGATTAACACCAGCTGGGCCAAAAAATTTCAAAAGCTGAGCATTGGCTGAGCCAATGCTGGTACAAAGCTGAGCATTGGCTGAGCCAAGGCTGTTCCAAAGCTGAGTATCAGATTTTTTGAGACTATTCAAAAGATTAATATCACCTGAGCCAAGGCTGTTCCACAGCTGAACATCAGCTGAGCCAACGCTGGTCCACAGCTGAGCATCAGCTGAGCCAAGGCTGGTCCACAGCTGAGCATAAGCTGTTACAGGAATGGTCAGACTCAGAATCTGAGCATTGGCTGGGCCGAGATTTATCCAAAGCTGAAAATCAGCTGAGCCAATACTGGTCCAAAGCTGAGCATTGGCTGGGCCAATGATAGTCCTAATCTGAGTATAAGCTGAGCCATGACTGGAATAAAGCTGAAAATAAGCTGGGCCAGGACTGGTTCTGATCTGGGCAACAAAGCTGAGCATGAGCTGGGCACCAAAGCTGAGCATAAGCTGGGAGCTAAAGCTGAGTATCAGCTGACCAGAAATGGGGATCAGTGGTGCCCAGCAAAAACTGAGGATCTCCTGTGGAAATTCTTAAACTGGTTAGATGGTGGGTAGATGGTGGGTAGATGATGGGTAGATGGTGGGTAGATGGTGGGTAGCCCGCTGGAGCTGGCATGATGTCACTTGTCATCAAGTGACTATTTTTTTTTTCTGGTGCAACCCCTTTGGCCTAATCAAGCCATTCAAGACCTGGGTATGTGAAGGTTGGACAAGTAGGACTTGTTTTGTATAGATTTATCAGCAAGGGGGTGTGTTGAGATAGTGCATTAGCATTCCCTTATGCAGTATGCTTCTAATCTATACACCCACAACTTAGCCTATATTGTACATGTATATAGTCTAGTTGTTTCCCCTCACTGTGATCCTCACTGAATGATGATTATACTTTGACTCATTGTGCTAGGACTTTTGTCCTTGACATCTCGTCAAACTTCTCTTAGTCTCGTGTCACCCAAGTTACCCTCAACACCTTCAAATTCTTGGTCCCAACACAGCATGTGCTGTGGGTTTGTCTCTTGTTTTGTCTGTGGTTTTGATTCTTCTTCTCCCTTTCTTCTCTTTCAATTGGTGGTTGATTGTTTTGTGTATGCGTCTGCTTTGGTTTCTGCTTTTTGTCTTGTGTTTTTGTTTTCTTTTCTTTTCTCCCTGTTGTCTGTTGTGTTGTGCGCGCGCATGGCGCGCAAGGAGATGATGAAATGTATGTGACAGGTCGCCTCCCTGAGTCCAAGTTTGTCAAACTTGGAGGATGGGAGAGGCATGGCATTCTGATCCAAGAAATAAGGCCATCACATTTTCCAAATCATCATCAAGAGTCCCTTCCAAGAGTCCACCCTCTCCCATCAAGAATTCTTTTCCTAGATCCTTTCCCAACAAACCAAACCGCTGCCGAGGATCTGAACCCCGGCGAAACAACTCAAAACCACTTCCACAGCTATCAATTCGAATCCGTACAACTCTTTCTGGACCAATCCGTGAGGGCAGTCACCCCAACACCTTTTCCCCTCCCAGCGCTGCCATCAGCCTAGCACCAAGCGGAGCTCCATACCGCGCTTGTTTGGAAGCCACTCTTGCCGCGCCTACCACCATTAACGTTCCATCGCCGAGCGCCTTGACTGATCACAGTTTGTTCACCAACCCCAACACCACCTCAATGAACCAATCCAGTCAACAAGGCTCCTCTGGCGCCGGAGGAGATGTCAAATAAAGACCTGATCCAAGCAATCCTGGTCCTACAGCAGAACACGGCGAAGCAACTCCTTGCGGCGCAGGAAGCGGCACAAGCCGCACAGGCGCAAGCTCGAGCCAAATTGAAGGCGGTTCAGAGCCAAGCTCAAGCTGATGTGAAGGCCGCGCTGGACGCCTGGAGCAAGAGCGTTATTCCAAAAACTGAGTCTACTCCGGCCCCACAACTCGCTCCGGGCCGCATCGACCTTCAGTGATTCAAGATTTCGGACGGGCCATACTTCAAAGGCCCCTTTCAAGAGGTTGAAGCCTTCCTTCGCTGGATCCAAGCCCTGCAGATTTTTTTCGCGACAAAGTCGGTCACGCATGCGGACGATAAGCGCCTCATTGTGGGCGGACTCATCTCGGAAACAAACCTTCTCTCGTTCCACTCAAACAAATTCTCCAAATACAAAGGGAAGTCTTGGGAAGACTTCAAGGAAAAAATGTTTGAATTTGCCCTCCCCGTCGAGTGGAAGACGGCCCTCAAACGCAGCATTGCCCAACTGAAGATGGCTGAAACCAAAACCTTCCTGGAGTTCAGCACCCGTGCTTGGACACTGCAGAGCTTGGTCAATTTCGATAAACACTTGCTCAATGACTACGAGCTAGCCGAGGCGGTGACTTTTGGCCTCCCAGAGGTCCTTCAAGCAAAAATCAACGACCATCAAACCTTGCAATCGGCGAACTTCAAATATGGCGAGTTCGAAAACCGCACCAGTGGGTTCTACGCCAACCTACTTAAATCGTCCGCCTTACGACTACGACGCAATGCATCCACCACCACTGCCTCTAGCAGGATGGCGGACACGGTTTGGCGCCTCCACGCTTACTTGGACAGCGTCGGGCTGTGCCATTTCTGCAAGAAACACTGCGGGAGCGCCCCAAGAGCTTGCCCCAACCCCATGGACAAGAGTCGGGTGGACATACCGGCCTTGTTCGTCCCGCCCCCAAAACCGGCAGACTACACCCCCCCAGTGGCATGGACAGAAAAAAATAGCGGGCCTGCGAGGACGAATCCTACGACCGCCGGCCGCCCAATTGGTCGTCCCGCAGGTGTTGCAGGACTCAAGAACGAAGCGCCTGATTTGGACGAACTGTCTGCCTCTTGTCTGGCGCAAGTTGATGGACACTTAGATGACTTGGCTCATGGATTTGCAAACTGGCACTTGACTGCCGTCAAAGACGACATTCAAGCGGCAGCTATAGCGGGTGACCTGGATGCAATCGAAACGCTTGGTGTCTTGGCGGCCACACAAGACAAAAAATTTGTCCCTGAAGTCCCTCAGTTTGACGAGGCCTGCGGTGCCATCGCCAAGGGCGGGAGCGCCAATTCGGAGAATACAATCACTCCCACTGATTCAGAGGATACAATTGCCCCCACCAATCCTGGACTGGCAGATTCCCCAATCAACCTTGAAGTGGCCGTCATCGATGCCGTCAATAACCACAACTAAGATGCAGTTGTCCCTGCGGGATCCTTGTGGCATGAGAACGCCACCCCGCCGCCCATATCCATCATTCCCCAAAACCTTTCCCACCGCCCTCGTCATACAAGACCATCGGCATTGCCAACCCATCAGACCTCCGCAACTCAAGCGCCCTGCGACTAATCCGCTGCCCCCCCCCCTCCCTCCCAAGTGTCACCTTCAAGCTGGAGGGACCCTCCCCCTCTTTTTTTTATAGGGGGGGAGACTGTGAAGCCCCCGCGTACTGCAAGGTTTCACAAGGACAATCACAGGCACATTTCCCGCTCAACTATATCCTCCGGTCCTCGCACTTTGCCTAGCCGGCAGAGATCCCTGACTCATATCTCTCCCGGCTAGGTAAGCCATTCCCCAGTTTCCTTTAATTCTCCTTCCCTTCCTACTTCCCTTGTCCTCTTCCATTTCTGTATCCCTGGTTGTATGTACTCACAAGAGATCCCTGACTCATATCTCTCCCGGCTAGTGTTTTTTCCCCTTCTCCTGAGCAATACATAGCCCCGTAAACCAGAACTCCCCTCAAGGTTCACCATCTGCGCCCCACTCAAACGGACAGTGAAGGACTCCAAATTGGAGTCCTTAGAGCATCCTTACCGGTGCAGCTAGTTTGGCTCGCAGCTAAAATTAGAAATTAGCTTAGCTAAGTTAGCGCGGCCATTTCAACAACACCGGTCTCAGCTAAACCATTGAGCTATACTAGTAAGCTCGCCCAATCACACTCAACCGTACCAGTAGCAATCTTAGCTACTGCAAACCATGAACTGTGAACGCAAGCGACACCGCCTTCTTGATGACCTGTTTGGATCTGAAACTGAGGACAAAGAAGATGAAATCGACTTACTAGATGATTTTGATCTCAACAGTGAAGAAGAAGAAATTCCTAAGCCCAAAATCCGACGCCGCCCTAACAAAGACCGACAACATGCGGAGGGGAACGAAAAGCTGATGAAGGATTACCTTCTGGACGATTCGACATACTATGATTGTGATTTTGTGTGCCAATTCTGACTCAGAAAGGAACTCTTCCTGAAAATTGTCCAAGATGTCGGTTCAGTGTGCCCTTACTTTGTTCAAAAACCAGTATGTCCTTTATTTTTTCTTTATAATCTGTCTACACAGTATGCTGAAGAACCTTTGATCTTCTCTAGGACTGTACTGGTAAGGTTGGTTTGTCAAGCTATCAAAAAATCACCTCTGCACTTCAACAGCTGGCGTACGGATGTGCAATGGATGCGACAGACAAGTACCGTCGGCTCAGCGAAACAACCGCGCGCAGGTGCCTGATCGAGTTCACTAGCACAATCGACTGACTTTACAGCCGAGAATACCTTTGAAGGCCCAATCGTGAAGACCTGATTTGGCTCCTTGATGTCAATAACAATCGGGGCTTTCCTGGCTGTATTGGCAGCTTGGAATGCATGCACTGGGAGTGGAAAAACTGCCCAAGTGCAGTGGCTGGTGTGGAACTACTCAATGGGGAGAATAGAGCTTGGAAGGGAAATGGATAGAAACACGAGTACTAATGTAAGCTATGCAAGGGTGCTGATGAGGCTGCCTTCCTGACTAATGCTGAGGGGATGAGAGTAACACTAAGAAAAAGAAAGAAAAGGTGTGGCTGATTTCTACTTGATCTTAGGAGCTAGTACTATGAGCTGACTACTGACTACTGAGGGTGAGAGGGTTGGAGCAGTGATGGAAGAGGGGAAAGCAATGGCAATGGTTCAATAGCAATGGGTTCAGGAGCAACTGCAATGGTATCAATGAGCAATAGGTGATGAGTGATTTCTACTATAATTTCTGTATATAATCTCTGCATAAATCTTCCATTTGCTGGGGTACAAGTGAGGGGGGAAGGACAGTTCTTATAAGAAGGAAGGATGAGCACAGACAATGAGGAATTCTGGCTATGGGAATGAGGGTTGTACAAATGGGGAAAGGTGCTGGCTATGGGAATAAAAGATTGTACAAATGGGGAAAGTGATGTGAACATAGTAACAACTTGTAATGATGAGCACTACTGAAAGGGGTAAGCACAGATTCAATGATATAATATCTACAATAGGTATAGTACATAATGAGTAATGTGTGTAAAGGGTTTAGTATGTGAGAATATATATGTAAAAGGAATGTAATGTAATGATTCAAGTAAGTTACTAATGAAATGAGTATTGTAACTAATGAAGACTGTAGGTTTTCTGTAAGTCTTATATCCTCTATAACTACTGAACCATTGAAGATAAGGGGGTACTATGTATGAGTGACTATATGTGAACTTTGATGTAGAACCTGAATATGTAATAATAATGAGGTATTTGTGAAGGGTGAAGGGGAGATGGGCAATGTAATGATGAATATATGTAAAAGGAAGCAATAAAATACTACTTATGGTTTTGGAATGGAGCACCACACTGGTCAGTATAAAGGAAAAGCTAAGAAACCAACCGTTGTTTTAGAAGCTGTGGCCAATCAACGGCTAGGGATATGGCATACTTTCTTCGGTACCGCTGGGGCGCTCAACGATCTTAACGTGCTTGATCAATCACCTCTCTTCAACAATCAAATTGCAGGGACTGGTTGGGATGTCAAATTTGAAGTTTGCAGCCGAAATTACAAACACACTTATTACCTCACTGACGGCATCTACCCGGACTGGTCAACACTTGTCAAAGCAAGAGGGATTGTTCAAGATCCTCCCTCCCAGCACTTCAAAACACTCCAAGAGGCATTCCGAAAAGATATCAAACAAGCGTTTGGCGTCTTACAAGCCCGCTGGGCTATCATTACTATACCGTCTTGCATATGGAATCCTCAAATAATTATGTCAATTATGAGGACTTGTATCATCCTCCACAACATTATTGTGGAGGACCATGAGCGCGATTCGACTGATACATACAAATTACCTGCCTTGGTCACTCTGGTTCCACCGCAAGCAAACCCTTACACATTCAGAGAACAGCAGATTCTAACGGTGGAACTCAGATCAGGCTTGCAACATCAAAGACTTACGAACGATCTGATTGATTGTGACCTCGCGCCCTGCGGACTCACAGATCGTGACTCCGCGCTCTACGAGTTCATAGGAACAATCACAAGGAAGTCACGGAACCACGCCCGGCAGGACTCTTAGGCCTCAACTCCCCGCGCCCTCCTAGCTCAGTAGGGAAGTACTGACCACTTCCTCTGAGCTAGGTGAGCACTCAACCATTCTCTCCCCTCTTCCCCTTTCTCATATCAGTTGTATGTAGAGGGAAGTACTGACCACTTCCTCTGAGCTAGTCTTTTGCAATAAAGAAACAGTGGTTCTAGAAACTCCCTCCAAGACTCCCCGAGAGTCTTGTCCCTGAGCCTGTCCCTGACACCTGAACGCCTGACCCTGAAGCCTGAGCCCTGTCCTGAAGTGAGAGTCTATCTGAGACTCTTACATTGATCTCAACTGGGCCCGTTATGGAGCAAGGAACAGGGATTGAGATGAATAATTCTGATGATTTTTCTTCTACATATTCAGAAAAATGAAATAAGAAATACAATATAACTAAGATTTCTTCTACGCTTTCAATCTTGTTTGCAATTGAGTCCAAGAGACATAAAGACCAACCGGAAAGAAATTTTTATTTTTGTTTATTTCTTTTTCAAGAAAACAGATGCGTGTTTTTCCGTGTGAAAAAGATTTCTTGAGAGAGAACATTTTGAGAGAATCACAAGGTCTTCTTGAAAGTTTATTTCTTTGTGGAAAAAAAGAAGATATACAATTTTTGAGGGAGTCACAGGAGTTGCAGAGGATATCAATATCAGCATGAGAGTTTTAAAGATAACCAAGTGTTGGATCAATATCAACATCAATGTGGCCCTCTACATCCGAGTTGTTTGAGTTGGAGGCCTCTTCTTCATCAGACTCCTCCTGTTGATCAGTAGACGCCTTGTTTTGACCACTCCCCAAGGATTCAGAGCACTTGTTTGCCAAAGATCCCAACCGCTCGTTTTCCTTAGCCTTTTGGGCTGCTAATTTTTTTCTTGCCTCAAGTTGATTGCGCATGTCCTGCAAAATCATCTCCTTTTGGAGTCGCAGGAATTCTTGGGAGGCCTCGTCCGGTAAGTTTTTGATGTCCTTGGACATTATCTCCATGTTTGTCTGGCTGACTTCAGCTTTCGCAACCGCTTGACGAATTTTGTTCGTTTTTTTCATTGCAAGTGTTCAGTCATGGTAGTTGCTTGAGCGGTTCGATAATATCTTAATTTTTTTTGCATTATAATGATCTTGCTTCATGGCTCGTTTGGTAGCATGAACACCTGGAGGACGCTTCCAAGAACCTTTGGAGACCATTTGGGATGCTGACGGTGATTGAGACGTGATTGGCAAAGTGTTGGCTGGAGTTCCGGGTGTAAATGGATTTGGAGCCAAGATTGTTGCACCCAAATCTTGAGGGTTCCGATTTTTGAAGAGGTTTATCCACTTCGGCGAGTCCTTGATAACCAACCAAGCTCGCTCAAAAGAGAATTGTTTGCCTTCTTGTTCATAGTAAGTCTTCTTGGCATCAGGAAGGAGATCCGTTAAGACAGAGCCGGGCGGTCAGTTTTTTTCAAGCTTGTAATATATTGCAGAGAATTTTAATGAATATTTCTGAATGTGTTGGCCCCAACTGCATGCAAGGACACAAAAAATGTCAGACAACAATTGGAAAAACAAAAAGAAAAATCACAAACTGGTTCTTGCAGTGGTTCCAATCTCTTTCAACAGCACCATAGGCATTGAAATCCTTGGCAATACGCTTCCAAAAATTGTCTTTCTTTTGGCCAGGGGATTGGATGGTGTCCTCCAAGATTTTGATCCAGCTCTTTGCAAGCTGTTCATCATCTGGGGGGAGCCAGTTTGGGCATTGTTCTGATGGGATGGTATGGCGGTATTGATGGGACGATGTGGGGGTATCAATTGGATGGAAGCCAAGGTGTGCGTAGCTATTGTGGATTTAGCTAAGAATTTAGGTCGTGACTAACCGTCACTAGATTTAGTGACGGTTAGCTGAAATTGGAGCTTCCCACTAATTTAGTTTGGGCTTAGCTACGCCCAGTGAGGTTGAGATCTGCGGCTAAACTAGCTACCTGCGAGCTAAACTACACTACAAACATTATGTACTTTACATGCATGTATAGCAGTTCAAAGTCATGGTATAGCGGTTTGACATATAGTGGTTGCATTTTTTTAAAAGTAATGCAGATTGTATTGTTGAATTGAAAAAGCAATTGAATTTGTATAGTTTCAAATTTACATCTTCATGTCAAAATGCATCTTTGAAAATGGCCCATTAGCAGCATTTTCCCTCATCATCTGGAATAGAAGTAGTTTAGAGCATGCACAGTGGCAAAAATGGACCTTTACTATACAGATATTGGTATTGTATAGTTATTGTATTTTTTTTTGGTCCAATAACAGTACTGTTCTTTCCATTTTCCATAATGAATTTTTAACAGTGGTGGGTAGTTACGATATGCTACAATAACCGCCGTTATCTGCGTAGCGTAACACTTGCCGTTACTGCGCTCAGGCGTGAGCGCCAATAGTAACGACCAGTTGTAACCCCGGGCATGTATTGTAATGGGCCTGATTTTTTTGGTGTGTTACTCACGTAACTAGTAGTGTAACGCGTTAACCACCAGTTAATGTGGCAAATGGCCCCCTCTGGATCATATTCAGTCCAATATCTGCCCCTTCGTGCGGGCAGATATCGTAACAGATGTCAAATTGCAAACATCCTGGGTGTGTGATATCGTAACGCACTTCCGTTATGGTTAACGGTAACGGTAACAAGAGAAAAACCGTTACAATATTGGTACATTACCGATAACCGTACCGTAACTACCCACCATTGTTTTTAATACTATATCCAATTACATGAGGATTTTTTTTCTTTGAAAATACTATATCCAAATGAAGGAAGAAATCAAAAAAAAAATCTCAATACTATACTGGCTAGATGTGGCCAGTACCACTACTCAGTAGGGATGAAAATCTATCTATTTCTTGGGCTTGGGGATCAGAGCACCCAAAGCCTTTCCGGCCTCAGCAAAGTCCCCTGAGAGGGAAAAATCCTCACAAAGCCACATAAGGCTGCTAAAGGATTTTGAAGTGGTTGAAAGGAACAGACGGCCACGTCTGGAGCCACACACGTCTTCAGCCGCAGAGAACAATCTCTCAACAGAACAAGACCTACCTGTTGTTCCTAAAGAAGCCCTTCCTATTGCTGCAAGGACCAGGTAGGTGGCATGGTTTTTCTGTACAATCATCAGGAGCCCACATGTCATTGCCTTATGTTTACACCTGTTTAAGTGCGTTATCGTGGCAACCAGGGGCAAAAAATGCTACTATACCTGTATTTTTTGTTACAGAGAAAAATCACAAAATACTATACAGACCAATTTCAGCAATAGCCAATACTAGTACAGTTATTAGTATAAGGTGGTACAACCAGACCTATACAATAACAGAAAGGCCTGGTTATAGTAGAGTATAGTATAGGCCCATTGTTGACAGTGGGGTGGACAAGTTCCACAACTGTGAATCAAATGGTGCCCAAATGTTCTCCATTGAATAATCTTCCATGATAAATACTCTTCTCACTGATTTTGGCATTACACTCTGGTGCAAAACAGCAAAAACAGGGGAAAATCTTGCTATTTAGGCTGGGAGAATGCACATTGGTATGGAAAAATGGTGCAAATGTAAATTGAATGGTGCCCAATTATTCTCCATTGAATAATCTTGCATAATAAATACTCTTCTCACTGATTGTGGCATTGCACACTGGTTCAAAACAGCAAAAACAGGTGAAAATCCTGCTATTTAGGCTGCAAGCATGCACATTGGAGTGGAAAAATGCCGCAAATGTAAATGGAATGATGCACAAATGTTCTCCATTGAATATTATCTCACAATCAACACTCTCCTGACTGATTGTGGCATTACACACTGGTGCAAAACAGCAAAAACAGGTGAAAATCCCGCTATTTAGGCTGCAAGCATGCACATTGGGGTGGAAAGATGCCGCAAATGTAAATTGAATGGTCCCCAATTGTTCTTTATTGAATATTCTCTCATAAAGAGCACTCTCCTTACTGATTGTGGCATTACACACTGATGCAAACCAACTTATATTCCAGATAATGAGGCAAAATCCTGCTAATGGCAAATTTTCAAAGATGCATTGTGTGCTTAATGGGCTGTAAATTCTGATCAATACCAAGTCAAATTCATTTTCAATTCAATAATTTTCATTTGTGGTACTCAAAAAAACGCAACCGCTATATGTCAAACCGCTATACCATGACATTGAACCGCTATACATGCATGTAAAGTACATAATGTTTGTAGCTACAAACATTATGTGCTTTACATGCATGTATAGCGGTTCAATGTCATGGCAATGTCATGGTATAGCAGTTTGACATATAGCGGTTGCGTTTTTTTTTTTTTGAGTACTACAAATGAAAATTACTGAATTGAAAAGGAATTTGACTTGGTATTGTTCAAAATTTACAGCTCATTAAGCACACAATGCATCTTTGAAAATTTGCCATTAGCAGGATTTTGCCTCATTATCTGGAATATAAGTTGGTTTGCATCAGTGTGACATGCCACAATCAGTGAGGAGAGTTTTTTTGTAAGAGTCTGCTGGGACTCTTCACTGAGCAGACTGTGAATAGGCCAAAGCCTAAAGCAAAGGTTCTAGAAACCGCTTATGTTTTCAATTACTAGGTAGCTCAGGAGAGAGGAATCAGCTCTTTCTCCATGTACAAGGGTTAATAATAAGAGAGGATAGAGAAAGATGACATAAGAGCTTACCTAGCTCAGGAGAGAGAAATCAGCTCTCTCTGCTGAGCTAGGTGGGACACGGAGAAGTGAGCACTATGTAGTCGTCCTTGTGGCTGATGTAATTCAAGTTCTGACAGTTGTGTGAACCACAGTGTCTGGGGCTTCACAGTTTTTTATGAGATAATATTCAATGGAGTACAATTGGGGACCATTCAGTTTACATTTGCGGCATCTTTCCACCCCACATTAATGTGCATTCTTGCAGCCTAAATAGCAGGATTTTCACCTGCTTTTGTTATTTTGCACCAGTGTGTAATGCCACAATCAGTGAGAGGAGTACTTATAAGATTATTCAATGGAGAATATTTGGGCACCACTTGATTTACATTTGCACCATTTTTCCACACCAATGTGCATTCTCCCAGCCTAAATAGCAGGATTTTCACCTGTTTTTGCTGTTTTGAACCAGTGTGTAATGCCACAATCAATGAGAAGAGTATTTCTTGGAAGATTATTCAATGAAGAACATTTGGGCACAATTTGATTTGTAGTTGCGGAACTTGTCCACCCCAATGTGCATGCTCTAAGCTACTTCTATTCCAGATGATGAGGGAAACTGCTGCAAATGGGCCATTTTCAAAGATGCATTTTGACATGAAGATGTAAATTTGAAACTATACAAATTTGATTGCTTCTTCAATTCAGCAATAGAATCTGCATCACTTGAAAAAAAATGCAATCGCTATACCATGACTTTGAACTGCTATACATGCATGCAAAGTACATAATGTTTGTAGTGCTAGTCACCGGTAAGGATGCTCTTACATGTAGATTCTAGTTCTATCCGGGCTAAGGGCCTGTACCATAGGAAATTTGTTTTCTGCCCGCGCAAAAAACAAGTTCCTTTTTTTCGATATTGTGTTGTTCGGAACCGGAAAACAGCCTGTTGATAAACGCGTACCACAGACTCCCTCTCTTGACCTGATCAAACATCCAGACAAACTCGTCCACCCATCAAGACACCAACAGCCACCCAATCCCATCAAGGCACCACACAAATCACCCCGGCCATCCAGCACTTCTGAAACAATGATCAATAACCAGATTGTTGCCGCCCTGGCTGCTGCCGGAGCAGCAATTATGGAAATGGATCGCATCTTGATTACACTAGCCGCCGCCGGAGTAGCTTGCAAGTATCTTGGGAGTCTGTGGAATACCTACAAGGCGTATTATGGCGATGGAGGGCAAGCTCGATACACTCGATTCCTACTGGATGAGGTCAGGCCCGAGCTCTTCCGCGAAATCACCAGGATGGAACGCACAACCTTCGACAATCTAGTGGCAGAATTGACGATGAATGGCCTCCTGAAGAACGGCCGATCAGTCTCTGTTGAAGAACAGGTCCTAATTTTCTTGGATATCGTGTGTCACAATAACAACATGCGCCAGACAGCGGTCAAGTTCCGCCGTGGCTTGTTTACAATTACTCGGTGAGCAGTTGCTTACTTTGCAAAATAATTGATTGTTTCTATTCATTAACAATGTGTGCCGTTTGATCAGGTACTTTGGAATTGTTCTCGAATCACTCGTCGCTATATATCCGAACTATGTGAAATTTGACATGGAGATGTGTCAACAACCTGAGGCGATTTCAGAAAACCCCAAGTATAAAGCTTTCAAGAATGCTCTAGGCGCTCTCGACGGGGTATTTGTACCTGCGACTGTACCAGCTGAGATTCAGAGCCCATGGCGAAACCGGAAACATTTCGTGGCCCAGAACGTACTTGCAGCGGTTAACTTCAACTTCGAATTTGTTTATGTCTTGGCTGGATGGGAAGGAAGTGCTCATGATACGCGAGTCTTCAACGATGCCACATCCAAAGGTCTCAAGATCCCTCAAAAGAACTACTTCCTCGCCGATGCCGGATACGGCCTTCGACAAGGCTTAATGACACCATATCGAGGTGTCCGATACCATCTCAAAGAACAAGCACAATCTGGTCTGAAGCCGTCAAACAAACGAGAGCTGTACAACTTACAACACGCCTCGCTCCGCAACACCGTTGAACGTATCTTTGGATGTATCAAGAGGAAGTTTTCGATCCTCCAATCAGCACCCGAGCTTGATTTAAACAAACAAATCCGTTTGATCTATGCTCTCTGCATGCTTTGGAATTACATCCGAAGTCATGAGAGCATTGAAAACCTCTTTGATGATCCTGAGGAAGATGCCCAAGTATTTGCACGTACCCGAATGGACTCAGAACGGTTCGATGTTACCGAGGAGGATGCGATCATGAAGCAAAGGCGCGATCGCCTGGCAAAGAAGCTCTGGGAACAATATCAAGCCTATACAAGGCAAAAATAGTTTTTTTTTCTTATGTCACCTATCATGTCATACTATAAAAAAACAAGCATAGGTTCCAAAGAGAAATTTTGAAGAACATAAATAGTGCTTGTTAAAACTATTGAAATCACTAAAAAAATAACTGTGAATTAAAAAAAAGTCTGTCAGCAACGAAGATGAAAGAGATGGAATATAGTATTTAGCTTTTAGACTCACATGTGTTAGATCATGCTTTCTGGTTTGCCTTTGATACATGCTTCTCGAGCCAAGCTTGGCAAACTTCGAAGTTGGAAGTACGATTAAGGGTTATGAAAGTTGAGGCCTTATCTTCGTGTTCGAGCACAGAAACATATTCAACGTACAAGTCGACCGGGACAATACCAAAGAACTTCTTGGAGCAAAGGTCGAGGGCCACCTCTTTGACCGATTGGTTTGGTCGGACTGGGTGGGTCGGGGTCGCAATTGAATGTTCTTCATCTTTTGGGTTGTTTGATATCGCTGAGGCAATCTGTGTGAATGATTCCATGAGACCTTTTGAGTTCTCCGAGACGGCCTGGATTGCACCGTTGATGCTGTCCATTTCAGACTTGATGAGCATGTTCTTGGATTCTCGCACACGTTTGGGTTTCGCATTTGAGGTGGTGGTTTTGAGAGACAATGGGGGGTTCACTTCCACATCACTATCGTCTTCGTCATTGTCTTCCATTGCCATTTTTCTCTTGACTGCCGGCGTGAGTTTGATTGCATCGGTTGTCACCGGAGGGAGCAGATTACCCACATCTTTGCCAACGGCGGCCGTTCCATCAAAGACACTGAGCGCAAGATCGTACAGGGGAAACGACTTGCCCTTCAGTTTGGAAAATTCTCTTCGAGGGTGTGTTTCAAGCAGCTCGGCCCAAACTTTTTCGTCGGCAGTCACCGTTTGAAGCTCCTCATCCCACCCGAATCCGCTTTGGTCTCGAAGAAACTTGAAGTCAAGGAAAAGTTTTCGGAGGGCATTCTTTTGGTTCCTGCATTGATCACCGGTAAGATTCGTTCCAAGCTTTTCGTTCAGTTTTTTCACAACCACTGGCCAAGCTTCCTTCTTCAAACCGCCATTATCGGTTTGTTTTCCAGCAGCATATTGTGTTGCTATAAGCTCCAGCAGGGCCGACCGTTCGTTGTTTGTCCAGATGTGGGGTGGTGATTTGGATTCAACATCGTCATCGTTGTCGTTTTGGTCGTCCTTGGTTTTTTTTTTAGGTTTCTTGGGAGCAGCTTTTGTTGGCGGTGGTGGCTTTGTTGCAGGCGTGCTGGATGGTGCGGTGGGTGGTGGGGTGTCCATGAGGACTGCAGGATCGATATTTTGCATTTCCATGAGCTGACCGCCAGTGATGGGCAATGATGAGCGGCGCGACCGGAAATCGGGTGAAGAAACAGGGTCAGGCCTGTTTCTGGAAATCGATCGTTTTGAAAGAAAAACGACATTTGGTTCTCCTCAAAAACATGTGTTGTGGTACATGTTTTTTGGTCAAAACTGTTTTTTTTTTGGTGAAAACTGTTTTTCACAAAGAAACTTGTTTTCCGGGCGGAAAACAGTTTTCTGGACCGCTATGGTACAGGCCCTAAGGTTTCTGAACAGCCAGTTTTTTTTTTTTGGCCCCTACATTACGAACCCAATGCTAAGTACATGCCATAAACCCATAATTATGGGTTTATAACCTGTAACTCCATGACTAAGGATCTCATAAACCCATAGCCATGGGGTCCGAGCCTGTCCGAGCACTCATCAGCCCATAGCTACAGAGTCCGAGTGCCCTCTTCACCTCTCAGCACCCTTCACACAATTTAGATCCACAAGCGGCCGTCGCCGACTGCTTCTCTTCGAGACTCAAGACCATCCAAGAGGTTGTTCATTCAGAAAATCAGTGTCATCAGATCCTGCCAAATTAGGCTGAATCTCCTGTTTTTTTTTCCTCCCAGATCCCAAAATTCCCAACCGGGGACCCCCGGGGTTTAATCTGTACAGTAATATGCCCCTCGCAACTGTATGTATTTATATGCGGTGGGCCGTCGTATAAACAGTTAAGCCAAAACCTGCCAAAACTGCCCCGGCGCCAATGACATCTTCCCTCGCTCGTAGTATCCCTCCGGAAGCATTAAATAACCGGTCCAAAAAATCAAGCATGACGTCATCCAGCCAGACTCATGTATGAGCTTTGAGCCCCGGAGTAGTTGACCATCGGCAAACCCATCTTCGAGCATCTTCCTCTATCGCCGTCGCGCACGTATTTTCCGATCTCTGATACGAATCCCTCAGTGACTATGCCGTCTTACAAGCTCACCTACTTTGACGTCAAGGTCCGTGACGAATAATTTCATGAAGCGTATCCCATTTATGACTCATGCCCATCGGGGACATGCCCAATCTAGTCTTGCGTCCACATTCCAAAGTTATCTGTTCATTGTTTGTTAACAAAGATGCTTCTTCCATCTCTGTATCATTCCTTCAGGCAAGCAGAGGAGAAAGTATTAGACTCGCTTTCCACTCCGGTGGAATTCCGTTCACCGACGAGCGGTTGACGATGGAGCAATTTGGCGAGCGCAAGGAGTCCTGCCCGTTCGGTCAAGTACCCATCCTTACAGTTGATGACAAGACTGTGATCCCCCAAGAAGGGGCAATCTTGCGCTACATCGGCCGAATGACTGGTGCTTATTCTGACGACAAAGAGAAAGCCTTAAAGCAAGATGTGATGATAGAGTTTGGCGATGGTATGTCAAATCTCCGGTATCGCTTACAAAATCCTTATTGACGCATTCAATCGTACGCAGACCTTTACTCTGCCGCTAGCGTCTTTTTCGCAATGGACCACGCGGGCAAAGAGATGTTGAAGAAAAACAGCATTGACAAGCGGATCCCAAAGATGTTCGGTTATCTTGACAAGCATCTCTCCAACCAAGGAACGACCTACAGCGCTGGAAACGATTTGAGCGTCGCGGATTTCAAACTCTATGCGGCCCTCACCCTCTTCAAATCGGGTATGCTCCAAGGCTTGTCCACCGATATTGTCGACAACTACACCCACGTTGCGAAACTCTACCAGGCGATCGAGAAGCATGAAAAGATCGCTAGCTGGAAGAAAAGTCAAGCCAACTAGGCTCTTCAGATCTATCTTAAAAAGTGTTTAACGAGATTCTAAGGATATTCACCAACTTATCCCCCGAAGAACAAAATTACAATTTGTATGCTGCTGCAGACGGAAATCATCAAGGCAGCACTCCGTGTAATTTCAGTGGAGGTCTCAATCGACTTCTGTAGCGTAAGCACATTGGTGTTTCACGGCGGCATTTCGAGCAAGAGATCGCGCGCACTGCGTGCGTTAACGTAGAGAGTGTCCCAGAATTCGAATGAAAACAAAATTGAAAGATTGCAACATCCTGGTCTTGACTCTGCATGACCTGTTCCTCTCCTTTAACAAAGCCCCTCGCGACTAAGCTTTGGGCCCCATGGCTTGCCGACTTACGCCTTCAGCCTATTCTTGGCCTGAACCTGGAGCAGTTTTGAGCAGTTCTCCAGAAAAAATTTGTACCCCACACGCCTACATCTCTTCCTGCTGACCTGATTTGTTTAAACACCCATCCTATCCCTTTCGAATTTTTTGGGGCTGTCCTTCCACCGAGAGTTTCTGTCTTGTTCTGGTCGTCAGTTGGATGTCATCTGAGCTTGGGAGCCCAAGATTAAGTCAGGTTGAAGTCACGATGACCGCAAGAAGTGTGGCTGTCTGGTGGTAAACCTCCCGATGTTGGGGTGAGGTGCATGGACACAGTTAGCAAATCAAAACTTGTCCATCAACATTTACACACATATCTCGGATGCGGCGCGAGTCCCTCAGAGTTCGGACGGGCCATACAGACGTGTCCTGGGGGGGGGGGGGGGGGGGGGGGGGGGGTTGGCACAAGTTGGGCCAGCGCCTCTCCTAGAGCAAATTTGATCCTTAGACAGGAAAAATAAATATCAAACGATAAAAAATTTAATGCTCTATTCTGGAACGTTCATTCCAACAACCATGTTTTACAATTGGTTTTGTACTGTTTACAAATGGCTTGGACGAAAGGAAGCTTGAAGAAGAGAGAGAATAAAATGGTGAAGGCATTTACCGCAAATCGTTCATAGTACTATAACAAGTGTAACCAATCAGGAACGATGTAGTTTCGACTGTGACGGGTTCTTCATGACAACTAGGCCGGTGTGATTTGGGATGCCGTTTTTAATGCCTGAATGGAGAAAACGACCAAACAGAAGTTGGAAAGTAATAACAGACCAGATCATGATGGCTTAAGTTTCTCAGCAAGGCCATTATTGATTTGATTTGAAAGAAGATAGGATCATCGACTGAAAAGGACGAGATTACTGACTTTCTTGGTTGCGACATATATTCTTTCTTTCGCCAGAAATAAGAATGCCGCAGTCAACACGGACTCTACAAATGTATATAAGTTGGAGTCAGGCCCGAAAATAATTTATCGCCAGATAACAAGAAATCTAGTTTGACCCATGAGCGAGATTGAATGTCAAGGAATTGCTAACGTGTCAGTTTGGGTGCTATTCCTCTATAGAGACCTTTAATGCCGTCTTTAGCCACAATCTTACGTAGCCCGTCAAATGTATCGCGGTATTCTTTTCCTTCTGCTTGGCCACTTTGCATTCTCGACTTGACTGTTCTACAAATTGGGAGATTCTCCATAGATCAATTTATTCCCTTTTTTCAGTTTAAAAGAGTTTGTCCTCACAGGAGCTACTTACAGGTAGGGATAGGTTGAGCCAGTGGCAAACAATTTTGAAATGGCTCCTAGAATGAAGTAGTCGGCGTCTTTAAGGACGTGGGCCGTTGCATTACTTGCACCGCTTGGACTAAATCGTTTGCGTCGAGCGATGAGGATATTTTTCATTTGTTCAAATAGCTAGCAGGGACAGATCGATATTAGTGGATGGGACTAGACTCGGGCGGGGGGATTCAGGGATGACAAACAGTATATTGCAGGATTGGATTGATGACTAGAATCAAAGCTGGTCCGAGTCCTCTAAATAAAGCCATAGCCCCGTCAGTCCTGAGAATGTGCAGTACAGTTTGTAAGAATCCCATGCGTTTGGAGCGAGCGGTTGAAGGTAAGCCTGGGTTTGAGCGAACGACTCTGACTGTTTGCCGAGTGTTGACGACCCAAATCGGATTTGTTAGGACTGCAGTCATGGTGCCTGCTATGGCACCAGCCAGCATGGATTCGATTGTCGATAAGGATCGCTTTGTTTGGTTAGAAGATCGCAACAGCAACACTGCTCGGGATTCTTCGAAGAACAGATAGTAAATTCTAGATTTTAAGAACAAAGGAGAGCCCTTTTGAGGTGAGAATCGAATTTATCTAAATCTTCTCAAAAGGAGAAACAAAAACGTTACAGATAATGGCTAACCCATTCGTGACAGCAATACCAATTAAGGAAGAACCTAGACCGTCATAGAGAGACCGAAACCCTTCCCTTTTGATGAGATGTAGCGCCGCCTCCAAAGAGCTCTATGTAGACAGAAAGATAATCAAGCACGTCAATCAGAAAGTCGCAACCGAACAAAACCTGGTACCATCATAATTGGAGACTGACCTCCCCTGGATGTCTTCGAGCTTCGACTTGAGCTCGAGTTGAGATACTGATAAGGGGATCTGGGTTGCCGACAGAAGAATTATTGTTTGAGGAAAATGGGGGCACGAGCGAATCAAATGGTTCACTAAAGTAAAATTACGAACAGGTTATGGCCCTGTAAGAAACAGAAAACGTGATGGATGGTCAACAGGGTTCAGTTCTACCGCACATGGAGATTAAGTTTCCGACGAATCTTACATACATGGCACATATCCCGCCTAAGGCACCACTAGAGGCATGGACGAGTGAATCGGAAGGCATTATTATCGGCAATTGATAGCTGCGTTAAGGATCGATCGACCAAATCGCTAATTCGGCTGGCGGTGAAACTTCCGAGGGTTCGTCCGGATGGCTGGTCAATGGTAGGGAGGCACGACTCTTGCCAACCGGGGTGACCGTGCGAGGGTGGGGAGAGACCATTGACGTCATTTCATAATTCAACTTGGCAAATTTCACAGGAATTCACTCTTCCAGTTTCACCCACAGCGGCATGTCACAAGTTGAAGCATTCGGCAGCAACTTGAAGTTGGACCCATCGCTAAAATATGTACGCAGAATACTTTTTAGCTCAAGCATGCCGAAATTCACATGCATGATTGAACTGAGCGTTAACCTCTGATCAATCTAAATATGTACTTGGAGGACTTCCCTTCCCTTCTGTTCTGTAGCCCCCTACAGAGTCAATCAAAAGTTCTTCCACTAATTTGGTCATTTGCCTATTTTTAGCAGGAAAGTAAGTGGAAAAATGGCATCTATTTGCGTGGAGCTGATCAAGTTCTAAGGTAAACAATCAAGCTGCTGGTATTTAGTATACATATATCCGACAGATTAAAAAAGAGAAGAAATATTTGAGACCATTTTTGCTTGCGTAATGATCAGGAGTTGTAAACATGATGTCAAGTGAAACGCAATCTGTAGAGTGAAATGTTTTGCATGTCATGAAAACACAATTTTATGCTTGCTTACTGGATCATGGCGCAACACAACAAAGGGGTCCTGAATAGGGAATTTTCCTCTACGATGGTACAGCTTGTATGGAGAAGCATAGGTTGAGGAGAAGTTCTCACCCATAGAAATTGGTAGCCTGCTTTATTCGGGGTCACTTCAAAAGACTTCGTGCTTTGATCTTAGATCCGAGTTACAGACCAGTAGAGTCGCTGGATACTCGTGCAGCCAGGGAAAAGCTGGACGAGATGGTCCTCCGGGGTGGTTTCGACAAGTTCAGAAACCACTTTGACTTTGTTCGGACCGAACACTGATTCCCACATCTCCTTCCAAGTCTTTGATGGTCAAGGTCAAATTACCGGTAAAGGCTTCATCAGCATGCTTTCTCCCTTATAAATGTATCCGCCGTTTCAGCGGGCCCAGTTCAAGATATTTACCTCAGGAGAGTGGACAAAAGTCCTACATCGTTCGAAATGAGACGTGGGTTATAAAGTTAATTTCCCATTGGTCGATTTCATAAACAAAACAAACTCAACTTGATGCAGCTTTGAAGTCCCTTTTTGATGCCTCCAACTTGCATACCAAAAATGGTACTTCCCACAGTATTGGAAAGTAACAACACACAGCGCTCGGCCAGCCGCTTTTGATCGGTCTCGTCGAAGAAATGGAAGAGTTGATTCAAGCTAATGAAGGTCACCTTCCCTTTCAAAGGATTAAGATCCTTCAGTGAATAAAGATTGATTGAAGCATCGGGTCCGACTTCAGCTGGAGTAGAAACATCCAAGACTTGCGGTTCAAGGATGTTTCCTATGAAGTTCGGTACCGGACGAGCGTTGTCTCGGAAGAGTTTATATCCAAGAACACTCCATTCTAAGCAATGTGAAAATTGTCTGGTGCTCAGTTTTGTCTGGGGAGGTATCTTCTCAAACAAATCCACATCATGATTTACGCACCGCTGTTCACGTCCACACCCAGAACATCGTCGCGGTTCCATCCATGATGAATAAGTTGTCTCAAATCATTTCCCACTGAGACAAATGTTTGGAACATGAGAACCCATTGAAAAAGTGTTTCAGTTAGCCAATAAACAGAAAAGTACTTACTACCTGCCCCGATGTCAAGGAAAATCTTCCGGGTGTTTGATTTTTCTTGGATAGAATTTACGACGTTTGGAAAAAATGAGTGTCGAGCGATCATTCCCTGCAAGAAATGAAAGCCTGTTTGCCTAGTATCAGTATAATGAACTTCCGAACCTCCCACATCCAAATTGGGAACTTGCTAGCACTTACACAGGACACAAGGAAAGGGGAACGTTTTGCAACCTTCGGCTCGGATATCAAGCAGATGAGCCTTCAACTCCTGAGGATCTCGGATTCCGGTGGCGGCTTGGTAAAATTCGAGCTGGTCTTTCATCCGTGGATCATCGAGTGGATAAGCTGCCTTGATTCCGACCGCTGAGGCCGGCATGTTTGACATCCCAGATCCAAATTGATCCATCGCGATGTGCGACGTCTCATGGGTTTTCTGGGGTTCCAACATTGCGTTATAGAATAGATTTGATCACTGGAGGCTTTAGTTACAGGTATCTCGATACCAATAGACGTATGTTGAATAGATGAAGGGTGTGGTTATTGAGTTGAGACACTCGGAAAGCGCCATTAAATAGAACACAGAAATCTACTTTTCAGCGTCTCTCCATCCTCGGGCGAAGCCTTGGATGGACTAATTTAGCCAGTTTGTAGAGAAATCGTGTTTGTAGCATTTGGAAGGACAGCGGTTAACGACTGCGATGATGGCACAAAGGCTGTACTCCCTTGGATTGTCATTTGAAAGGAAGTAAAATTTATCCATAATTTACTAACGCGGATAAGATACAAGATTGAAGTGACGGGGCCCATTGGAGGGACTCGTCCTACAGATGAGATACATATACATATAGTCGCCGGACTTGGAGAAGCCCGATTCGGGTGAAGTAAGCTAATTTACAAGGATAAATAGACAAGATGCGAGGCATCTACAGGACGGCCACGAACAGCTAGGCATGAGGCCGAGAGCGGCGAGAGAGGCACGCGTAGAGTTGGCCGAGAGCGGCGTACAATAAGAAAAGGGACCGAGGGCGGTCAGAGAAGCAGGCCGGAGCCGTTAACATACCCTAATTAGGATTCAGAGGCCGTTGCCTTACGTCGAAGCCGAGCTCACTGCAAAAGAAACTGGGTCAATTGACACATAATGGTAGGGAATAACGATTTGGACCCGGGTACGGTTGGCACCCGGGTACCGGGTAGGTTTTTTTCCCAAAGCAGGGACCAAGTACCGCACCCGGCACCGCCTGGCGGGTACCAGCGGTACTTGGGGCGGGTACCGGCGGTACTTTGTGCCTTTTTTCACATACTTGGCGTACGGGACTGGGGACACCAATTCCCCAAAGTCCAGCTTGCCAAGAGGTATGTCTCTTGGCGAGCTGGTCAAGTCCAGCTCGCCTAGATGAATACACACCTCTCGGCGGACTGGGCTTTGACCATCTCACCGAGAAGAACCCCCTCAGCGAGCTGGTGTAAAAATTCAGCTCGCTGTGGTAGACGGAAAAGTGAAAAATCAAAAGTTTTTTCGCATACATATATTTACTCACAATACGCCTCAAGATACCATCAAACAGACCTCAGAAATGGATTCTACGGCCAATTTTACCCCTAGTCACCACTGAAAGCATCACCTGAACCCCGCTGGATTGGAACCTACACTTCTTTGGACACTGGACACCCATCACACGTTCAACATACCCAGTCACCAGCCTGTCACCAGCCTCAATTCAAGGATCACAGCATTATGCTTATACAAATCACAGGATACAAACATACATCTCCCCATCAGACTGCAGTCATTACATATTATCAAGTACTCTTCTATTTCCATATTATGATGTCATCACACACTGACTCTGCAGCCTCAGACTTCATTTATGCACCCCCTGCATCCACCTGTCAACTCATGCAGTCTACTGTCACTTTACGCAGCCTTCATGTGGCCCTACTGCATTCTTATGACATCATTTATGTACCCCTGACACATTATGACATCATTTGTATCTACTCCCACCAGCTAAAATCCCTCACACTGTTGTCTAGATTAGTCAAAACCCTAACCCACAAGCCCTCTGGGGCTCCACTTTTGTCTATATAAGGAGCTCCCTCCTCCCCAGTTGTCAGCTCCTTAGTTCATTACTCACCAATCACAGTCACCCCAACATTTACAGTTCAGCCTTATATATATACTTAAACAACCTACATAACAACCCTTACATTAACAATAACAACAATTTATTCAGTGTCATCAACAAGCTCATCTTGAACCAACCAACCCTATCACTTCATTAAAACTTGCCAAGCTTACCTTGGTGGGTCTTGTTATCTGATAGTATAGAAGGGCAGAGTTTGCACCTCCATCATCCCCTTCTCCATTCAGCAAAAGGTTCTCAGGAACACTTTTGAGTCTTACAAGGGAGTCCCCAACGTGATAGGATAATCTTGTTTGATCAACAACGGATAATCAATTTCAACCATATAACCAGAAATACATCGTCTACGGATCTCAACTTCGAGCGGAAAAAGGAATCAAATTCATCAACAAATCTATCAAACTCAACGGCATATTCAGTTATTCTGTTGAACGACTAGTCGACTTTTAGGAACATCCAAAGGACCGATTACGAACCTCTGAAAAGAAAACTTAACCATCCGAACTGAAAAGAGTATCTCGAAGGAAGCAGCCAGTTATAAAACCTCAAGAAGGGCAAGAGTAAGACCTGAAGAATTTGGATAACTAGGATCCTGTTAGAAGAGAACTCCGGAATCGTTTGAAGAAAACAGCTGTTTATAAAACCTTAAGAAGGGCAAGTGTAAGACCTGAAGAATTTGGATAGGCAGAGACTGTTTGAAGAACAATCTCAGAACGGTAAAGTTATTTATATCAATTATTAAAAGAAAACCCCCAATTTGCCCTGGTAAAGAGACCAGAGACCAGATATTATTGTTTCTTTTTCAGAGCACAGTAACAGGTAGCAGCGGATATTCATATTACAAAACCAGGAATCAACACGAACCGGCATGAGTTTACCGTTCAGTCTACCAGATATGGAGAGCGGATTTTCTCCCTCCACCCCGTTTAAAAACAGAACATTGACAGGAACTTCGGGACTGAATTGGAATTCGGAATCTACAAATCCACCTCCACCACCTAGGAAAGACAAGGGAAAGGGACCAGAGAATCAATTCAGAGAGCAGACTGAAGAGGACTTATCAGACACTGATGAAACTCCACAACCCGAAAATATACCCCCAAGACAAACAACTCCACGACAACGACCTTCTGGGTACGGAATCCACAATACAGAAAATCAGCAAGAATATATGTTTCAGCCTCAATTTCAACAACAAAAAATACCGATGCAAAATCCGCAACCTATGTATTATTACCCCCAACCAATACCCCAATCAAAGCCAGTCATCATCAAAGAACCTGGGCTTTTCTACGAGGGTAGCCAGTTTATGAAGTTCCTGCAACGATTCGAGCGAGCGGCATATGGTCACGGAGCGTCGGATAGCGAGAAAGCAATCCAGATACCACGATTCATACAAACAGAAGAGTTAAAGTGCCAGCTTGAGGAAATGGATGGGTACGATGATTATGATTGGAAGAAGCTTCGAGCGGCAATGGTCAAAGCCTGGGGTGACCTCGATAATACGATCATGTATACTGTGGACAACCTTATCAAAGTAGCTAAGCAGCAAGCTAAAGAAGGAATTTCAAGCTATCGGGATTATAAAGCGTACCTTGCAAAATTCACCCCGATCCTCAAGTATCTAGTAAAGAACGAACATATCAACAAAGACGATGACGCCGGTTTACTATTCTTAAGTGCCTTCTCGACAGAAAGCCAACGAAGCATTAAACGCACACTCATCAATAAAAATCAGCTTCCGAGGGCCAAGGATGGAAGTAACAAGGCACCAAAATGGGAAGACTTAACAAAGGCCGCGGAAACAGAGGTACAAGTTGACGAAGGTTACACAAATTTCTCCAGTTTCTCCGAATCCACGCGCATCATGCAGAAGGATTTGGATCTTAAGAAAGGCGACGGAAAGCGACGAGAGCAGATGCTAAAGGAAAGCCCAAGCAATAAGGAGGTAGAAGAGAAACTACAAGAAGTACAGCAGGAGCTTGCCACGCTTAAACAACAGATCAAGAATGGAGCACCCACCGGCTATAATCGGCAAGGACCATCAGAAAAACAAGAATTCAACCGCGGAAATGCTCGGCCGTCAACCCCGCTATATGAAGCCCAGAACTGCTTTTATTGCAAGAGAGAAGGACACCCTACCTATCAATGCCCAGAAGCAGCAAAAGACATGAAACAAGGCTTGGTGAAGCGAATTGGTAAAGAATGGTATTTACCTGACGGCCAGCAAATACCGTGGGTACCTTCGAGACCAATACGATCAGTGGTTGCAGGAGCATCAGCCGAACCTCGAATGCAAGAAGCCATCAAGAAATTGGCGGACTCACAGCAAACTGAAAATGGGAACACGGCCTTCATGAAAGCCTCAGTGCAAACCATCCATTGGAGCCCTCCTACCTTAGGCGCGGAAAACTTCATGAGATCTCATCCTGTCACTAGGTCAGAAGCTCAAGAAGGCCGACGCGAAGTTAGGATCCAGGAACCAGAAAAAGATGCCATGGATATTGATCGTGAAGAAGAAGTGGACAGATCACCAAAAGAAACTCCGAAAAAGGCGCCTGAGAAAGTCTGGAGCCGGGAACGAGTACCGACAATCCTGAAAAGAGACTCACCAGAGGAAGCCCTACTACAGGACTTGGACAATGTCAAGATTCCCACAACGTTTGCACAACTCACTACGATATCGCCTTCATACACAGAACAGATCATAGCAAAATTACAGGGACGTCTGTCAGGCAAGAATACCTCCACCACCTACATCGCAACTGAAGGGGCCAAAGTAGCTGCACCAATGACCACCTTACCAGAGGAAGAAGGACCTTCAGATCCATGCTACTACAGTTGTGCCCTGGGATACGTAACCGCGCAAGTTGGGGGAGAAAAAGTCGACTTTATGGTGGATTCCGGTTCTATGGTCAACGTCATACCCCGATCAGTAGCGGAGGACTTGGAGCTAGAATCTGTGATAGTGAACATACCCATGCAAGGTGTTGGTGGAGCCAGATGCGACATTACCGGCGTAGTCGAGAACTGCCCAATACAGATCGGCCGATTTTCCGGACCCGCTCACCTCTTTATATCACCAAAGGCTCAAGATTGTATTTTAGGGCGACCTTTTCTATTTGATTACGATTGCACTTTAGAATACCACGAAACAGGGGAGACTCTCACGTTTCAAGGAAACAAGGGTCGGCGAATTTCGGTACCATTGGCTCGAACCGGACAAGGACGAGGATGGGATAATCGAAAGGATCTCAGTACCAATAGTATGAAATCAGTCCCAGCATCAGAACCTAGCGATAACGAAGAACATCGAATGTTTAAGAAGATGCCGAATCAGCATTTTTTAACTACCGGCATCCAGCTAGGGAGTAATTTGCTTCAGCTAGTCAAGCAGGTTATATCTCGGACGCCGGGTTCTCTCGACTGGCCTAAATCATTTCTCCTAAAAAACTTTCAACAAACATCAAAACAGACAAAAATATTTTTTTCTAAAATCCTATCACTCATAGAGAATATTCTTATCATTTTCTTTACGCTATTGAAAATCTGTAACATTAGAAAAGACTCACTACCAGTTCCAGAAACAGTGCCTTCGGAAAAACCCAGCATTTTTGGATTAACTCCTTCAGTCAACACCACTAGAATACCGAAACCGGACAGCAACTCACAACAGCTTCTTGGATCCTTACTTACTAAAGGTTTGGGATCAAGGTTTCAAGATGGATTGTGCCAGAGTTGGAGGGACGGAAGCTTGTGGTGCATGACAAAGTATAAACCTGTAGCAAAGAAAATCAGACCAATCAATCAACCAATTCCACAAGCACTGAATCCACCTCTTCAAAGACCACTGCTATCACGAGATCCCTACCAAACACCTCTTACGCCTCATCCACCAGACTTTAAGCCTACCGCTAGGATTACGGAAGAACGCTTGAAGGTAGTAAACTTTGGACCCGACGGATGGCTGTGGGAGGAGGAATTAAAATTGTTCAAGCATTTAATCGTGATTCGAGAAAAAGCTGTGGCCTTCACGCCGGAGGAAAGAGGACTCTTGAAACATTCATATGGTTTACCATATGTCATACCGGTAATTGATCATGTACCATGGCAGAAGAAACCGATTCCAATCCCAGCAGCAATCAAAGACGAATACGTGGAGCAAGTACGGGAAC
Source organism: Puccinia triticina (assembly GCF_026914185.1). Classification (NCBI taxonomy): domain Eukaryota; kingdom Fungi; phylum Basidiomycota; class Pucciniomycetes; order Pucciniales; family Pucciniaceae; genus Puccinia; species Puccinia triticina. Next base: position 360,444 of record NC_070561.1, on the reverse strand, counting down.
GGGTACGGAATAAACTCTACGAGCAATCAACGTCAAGTTACTCTAGTCCGGTTTTTTTGCGTACTCAAACATGACGGGAAGTTAAGGATAGTTCACGACTTACAAGAAATGAATAAAGTCACCATCAAAGACGCAGGGCTACCACCAGCAACAGAAGAGTTTGTGGAATCCTTTGCCGGACGAGCCTGTTATGGATTAGGTGATATTATGGGTGGATATGACGAAAGGGAATTGGCCCCGGAATCAAGACCTCTCACCACCTTTGATACTCCGTTAGGAAGATTTCAACTCACCAGACTTCCGCAGGGCGCAACCAATTCAGTAGCAGTCTATCAAGCACAAATGATGTGGATTCTCCAGGATGAGATACCCGACCACGTAGGCGTATTTATTGACGATGGCGGTATCAAAGGGCCAAGTTCCACATACAATGATGAAGTTTTAGAAGAGAATCCCGGAATTCGACGTTTTATCTGGGAATACGCTCAAACGCTGGAAAGAATCTTATTCCGAATTGAAGAGGCGGGACTCACTATCTCAGGAAAGAAATTTGCATGCTGCGTACCTGCTTTGGATATTGTGGGTCATGTGGTCTGCAAAGAAGGACGAAGGGTTTCAGATCAGAAGAAGAATAAGATAACGACATGGCCAACTCCCAATAACGTCACGGAACTCCAAGGCTTCATGGGAATTGTAACTTATGTCAGGATTTTCGTCAGGAATCTGTCTGAAATAGCTGCTCCACTCCGAAGGCTGACACGAAAGGACGTAGAATGGCTCTGGGACAAAAGCTGTGACGATGCCTTCAATCAGCTAAAAGAGATAATTGGAGAAGATATCACCCTGAAGAACCTTGATTATTCGAAAGACGCAGGGCTTATTGTTTTAGCAGTGGACTCCAGTTTCATTGCGGCCGGTGCAGTACTCTCACAACAGGAGCTTGAAACCGGATTAAATCGACCAGTATTGTACGAATCAATTGTGTTTTCGCCAGTCGAATCGAAATATTCACAGCCTAAACTGGAACTCTGTGGGGTGGCACGAATCCTGAAAAAACTACAAACGCTCTTATGGGGTCAACATTTCGAACTCCAAGTGGACGCGCAGTCCCTAATTCAAATGATCAACTCACCTTCACTTCCAAATGCCCCCATGACAAGATGGGTAGCATTCATCCAACTTTTTTCGTTCGAAATGGTGCATAAGCCAGGGAAAACGTTCACGATGCCAGACGCCTTGTCCAGACGTCCAATAAGCGACGAAGAGGAAGAATTCTACAATGATACGGAAGACTTTGACGAGGAAGAACCCCTAATCAAAGCCTGCTCATGGTATAACATAATTTCAGCCTCAACGGAACTATTGGAGTGGGAGACTTCTGGTTTCTGGACAGACCTCAAATATTATCTACAAACACTGCAGAGACCTTTTTCTATGGATCTGGAGGACTTTCAGAAACTTAAACGAAAATCGGTTAACTATTTTATCCAGAATGGACGACTCATGAGAAGACATTCACCCATGCCACAACTAGTGATCTCCAAGATATCCTACCAGAGCAAGTTATTACAAATGGTTCACGAAGATCTAGGACACCGGGGACTTGAGGAAACATACCAGCAATTAGTCTGCCGATTTTGGTGGCCAAGTTTGAAGAAAAAAGTCAAATTATGGGTACATAGCTGCGAACCTTGTCAAAAGAGGGACCCATTAGTTCCACGAGAAATACGGCACCCCACAGGAGAGAGTAGCTTATTCGGACGAGTAGCTTTGGACGTCTGTCATATCAAAGCTGGACGGTACAAGTACTTGCTAGTAGCACGGGATGATTTGTCTGGATGGGTTGAAGCAGCTCCTCTGGTGAAACTGACAGCCGCAACTATTGGAAAATTTCTCCTTGAAGAATGGGTCTATTGATATGGCGTAATCAAAGCGGTGACGGCAGACAATGGACCGGAATTCAAGAATGAATTCATCAAAGCAGTCGAAAAGATTGGAGCAGTATTTAGGCCTCCTACACCTTATTATCCTGAATCCAATGGTATGATTGAAAGAGGACACCGACCCATTAAAGACACCCTAATCAAGATGTGTGGCGAATCTGGTGGGAAATGGAGGGAATATCTGCCTTTAGTACTCTTTGCTGACAGAATTTCGACAAAACGCACAACGGGATATTCACCTTACGAGCTGGTGTTCGGCCAGAAAGCGGTTCTCCCGGTTGACTTGGAAATGGACACTTATCTGGGGATTGATTGGACTGAAGTCAGCACCACGGAACAACTCTTGGAGGCAAGGACTATGCAACTGGAACGTCGAGAAGAAATTCTAGGGATAGCTCACGAAAAGTTGATGAAGGTCAGAAATTCATCTGTTCGATACTGGGATCGACGAATGGCAGCAAGACTTCGGAAGCCGTTAGATCCAGGAGAACTAGTTTTGGTCTACAACAAAAGCCTGGAGGATCAGTGGGGAAAGTTGTTTGCAAATCGATGGAACGGACCTTTTTGGATCAAGCAACAACTACCCAAGGGTTCCTATATCTTGGAAGAATTGGATGGGACTGAACTCAAGAGGGCTTATGCAGCTTCACATATCAAACGGTTTTACCCTCGAGGACGTGAACTAGCAGACATTCAGGAGGATGAGGATCCATCTCAGCCGGAGCCTGCAGACGACGAAATGGAGGAAGTATCTGGCAACAGTTCGGATGGTGGATCATCAGATGGCTCTGACTGAGCTGGATCACACCTACCAGGGTTGTTGTTTAAGTTGAGGGAGGAAAAAAGACCTGCTCCTGACAAAGTCACTCTTTAAATAATTTCAATTGTCAGTTCAGTGGATATCAGGACCATCTTTTCAAACCAAAGCAGAAACTCAACATAAAACAACAACAAAAAAAAAAAAAAAAAAAAAAAAAACCTCACACAGCTTCTATACTGTTCCTTCTTCTCCATTTCTCTTATCTTTTTTCTCTCTCTTTCTCTCTCAGTGGTATGCTTACAGGGAAGGTTGGGGACAACCTGTTTAAGTTGGGGGAGGGGGGTCTGGGATGGATTAATTTCAAAAATGAAAAGAACAAAAGACAACAATAAAATAAAAATAACTAATCATCTTTATCCTTAGGGTTCTGGGGGTTTTACAATTTTTTTTTTTTTTTTGAGTTTTTTAGGATTATCTATCGATTTTTTTTGAGAAGGATACGTTTTACCCCGGGTACTCTGGACAAAAGATTAGTAACAACAGAAAACTAGGAAAGAAACAAGCCAGAGGATCAGTATTGTGGGTGTAAGCAGGTGTAAAAAGAGGAGGAAACTCACGAAGGAACTAGTCATCGTAGCCAGCTTGACGCATACATCATTTATGTACCCCTGACACATTATGACATCATTTGTATCTACTCCCACCAGCTAAAATCCCTCACACTGTTGTCTAGATTAGTCAAAACCCTAACCCACAAGCCCTCTGGGGCTCCACTTTTGTCTATATAAGGAGCTCCCTCCTCCCCAGTTGTCAGCTCCTCAGTTCATTACTCACCAATCACAGTCACCCCAACATTTACAGTTCAGCCTTATATATATACTTAAACAACCTACATAACAACCCTTACATTAAAAATAACAACAATTTATTCAGTGTCATCAACAAGCTCATCTTGAACCAACCAACCCTATCACTTCATTAAAACTTGCCAAGCTTACCTTGGTGGGTCTTGTTATCTGATAGTATAGAAGGGCAGAGTTTGCACCTCCATCATCCCCTTCTCCATTCAGCAAAAGGTTCTCAGGAACACTTTTGAGTCTTACATCGCCAGGAGGTGTGTATTCCTCTGGGCGAGCTGGACTTTGACCAGCTCTCCAAGAGACACACCCCTTGGCGAGCTGGACTTTGACCAGCTCGCCAAGACGAGATGGATTTCTCGCCGAGAGGTGTAGATTTCTCTCGCCGAGCTGGTCAAAGTCCAGCTCGCCGGGAGGGACGCATTCCTCTCGGCGAGCTGGTACAAATCCATCTCGCGGAGAGGTGTGAATTTCTCTCGGCGAGATAGTCAAAGTCCGGCTCGCCGGGTGCGATGTATTAGGCACGGGCTCCAGCCCCTGCCGCATCGGGAGGCACTTGAGCGGGTACTTCAAGCGGTACCCAGGTACCCCCCCACTTTTCACGAAAAAACAGGCACCCGGCACCGCACCCGGCACCGCCCGGCGGGTGCGCGGCGGGTGCCGGCGGTAACCGCCAGGCGGTGCCGGGTACCTAGCAACGGGTCCAAATCGTTATTCCCTACATAATGGCCTTTTTTGGCTCAGTCACTGTGCAATGTGCATGGTGACTGTGCATTGAAGCTTAGGTTGATTTAAACTTTGGGAAAGGTTGGAGTAACACCACAAGCTTCCTTGGAGTTTCCGCCTGTTTCCGCATGTCAACTGCTTACAGCGAACTTAAAGGGGATGTAGAATTTTCAAAAGTATAATTTACATTGAGCCTTGCAAAAGACTTCCTTTGGAAAATTAACCAAAGAACCTACTGCCTTGAATTTTACAGGGTATGTCTTACAATCCTAGCCTTGTAAACGCAAGCCTTGCAAAGAATACCATGCAAAACCATGTCTGCCGTGTGAATAGTTTAGTTTCACACGGCAATTTTTACGCTGTATATGCCTTGCAAAAAGAAAACTTTTTAAAGATACCCCTCAGAATCAAACACTTCAAATTTGCAAGGCTTCAGCTTTTACAGGGCATACACATGTAAAAATAGCTTTGTAAAATTCATCCAAAAAACAATGAGAATAGAATTTTACAAGGCATAACACAAGAAATGCAGATTATCAGGCAAGGTTATTTCCCGCCTTAGCAACTCTTTGGCTATGACGTCCAGGCCTGCGAGTAGGCACAGAAGCTGGCAAAGGAGTTGCGCCTGGGGTGTCTTGCCGCTCTGGCATTGGCAAAGCCAATTTTTCCAATTCTGCTGGCGGTTTAGGTGATTTCAGCTTAATCTTTAGCTTTTGAATCTTTGGGACCGCCTGTTTCTCTTTGGTTGCAAGGAAAGAGCCATTTTCTGACTTCGCCGGCTTCATTTCAGTTGATTTGGCAGAGTCCTCCGCTGAGTTTGCCAAATTCACATCAGTAGCAAAGGGAGAATCATTCGCAGGCCTCTTTGGCACCAATCCAGTCGGCGAAGTCGGGGAAACATCAGAATGGTTGGTTTTTGCAACTTTGAACACCAGATCATCAGTAATCAGGTCAGATAATCAATAAAGGGCCAACTTAATGCTTACCATTGTTCTTTTTTCACCTGTGGATCATAGGAACTTCCTTCCGGAATCAAGCAAGTCACAAAGATTTGCGAACGCAATTTGATGAGGACGTTCAGTTGGGAAGTCTTTCTTGATTTGCACAACCTTCTCATTGACATATGCCTTCTCTGAGGCTGTCCAGCTTCGGGAATACATAAGCCAGCTGGTGTGGGGATGGGCCCCGCCAATAGAGAAGTCCAAGCTGACCACCCAGGCGAGTCCATCATTTTCCATGTTGTTGTGATACCAAATCCCTGTCACCCTGGAGACGTTCATCAATACCTTGGACCAGTAATGCACACCAGTCCAATATCCTCAAGCAAAAAAGTGTGTATGTTTCTCCTTTTACAGTAAATGCAAAAGGCCAATTGGTTGTGGACATAAATATTGAACATTGCTTGTTTGGCCAAATCCAAAATTGACACAACATCTAGCATGAAATAGAGGTGGAGAGGAGCTTGATTCTCAGGGAAAGAAATGGTTGACTGCTTGGGGAGCATGCCATCAGTGATGGAGTCTTCTTTCTTCAAATCCTAGAAAATTCCGGACGCTCAGGTTTGCTTGTATTTCTTGGGCTTCTTTGCTTTTGCTGCACAGTCCCAACAGTGGAGGCCTGAGATTCCAATCAAACCATTGGACATCCATTTCCTCAAGAGCTCTGCAGTGTTGGCGTACAAAATAGTCTTGGCCTCAAACATCTCTTTTTGGATATTTATTACAAATCTAGAGTGGACATATTCCCGCGGTGCCTCTGGGTGAGCCGGACAGGTAAGAGTTTGCCTTTCTTCAACATCAAACAAGCCTTTGCGCGATTGATTGGGGTTTTTCTTTGGATCAAGGGAAATCTCAATGAAAAAGTCTGCCGAGCAAAACTTGCCTGCCTTGAAGCTTGTAGGATGCAAGTTTGAGCATGCTGGAAGATATTCTTCTGTGCAATTGTGAGAATTCCGCATATTGAGCCGTCTTGCTTCAACTGGTAGGTGGTCCGAGTGGTGAAATGTGTCACCAGAATTGTGAATAAAGATGTCCCTTGGCCACTAGATCCACAAAGCCAAAGTGGACTGTACAGAGCGTACATAGTCTCAACTTGCAAGTACGGCAGCCATCCAACAGTGGTTTGCCTTTTTCTTATTCTTGGAGGCACCGTACAATGGATAGGTGGTCAGCGCGCCACAATACACGTTACGTGCTCCTGGAGGCCTTCCAGTTTTCTTCTTGTCAGCAAGTTCAGGGAGCAAAGTATCTGTGGTGTCCGGCGGGCGCCCATCATTTTTGTATTCATGGTGGTTCTTCTTGTTATTACTTGGAGCAACAGAGCAACAATTACGATACACGTATTGTATAGGCTATACATTTTATTGTATTTTAATGCAGATACACGCAAATACGATAAATGTATTTTCTATTGGTCTCACCAAACAATTCCAATGATACATGTGTACACTTTTTGGGAAAAGATACAATACAGATACATGTATTTTTAAATTTTTCCCAATACAATACAGTCCAATACAATTACATGTATCGTACTTGTTGCACCGTTGCTTGGAGCAGCAGGATTTGGGGCTCTCTTCCTTTTTTCTCCCAGCCCAAAGACTGAGAGATATCAATCGGCTCCTTGCGAGCCGCTCTGTAATCGATTGAGGCCCTGCTCATGACAGCATTGAAGTCTTCTTCCAAGACTTTGAAAAACGAGTACAGCCAAACAAGGCCTAATTGGAGTGAATTTTTCCCTTCACTGAAAATTAAGAAGCATAAAATCAACAAAAATTATATATTTTTTTGGCGCAATTAAACACCAACCTAAACATGTAGTAAAGCCTGTTGAGGCTTTCCTGCACATTTGTTGTTAAAGTCGGCTGCCCTTTGCCTTTGGGACCATCCTCAACTTGAGCCCAACGGATTGGAAAGAGCATGACCTCCACATCGGCCATGGTCCACCAATCAAACCACTTCCTTGCTTTGGGAAACCACCAACATAATTCATCCATCTTGTCTTCATTACTTTTATCGCCCTCCTCCGGTTCCTTGATCAACAAAAGGCACATCTTCTGGAAGGTGTTTTGCAACAGTGCCAAGGTTGACCAAACAAAACAAGCATCATCAGATCAAGAGCTGCATGTCCATACTCTTTGTCTGCCATAACAATATGTCTATTCTTTTTGACCCAAGTCACTTGAGCGCTGTAATCCTCATGACATCCTTGGAGCTTCCCTAAAACAAGCTTCTTGTTGCAGATCCAAAAGAATTCCCAATATGCCACAACAAAGCCCTCTCTCTGGGCGGCTGAGAAGTCAACAATGTTGCACACAAGCGTATCAAGCTCTTCTTTGCTGATTTCTGGCTTCAATAACTGGCGGAACAATGTGGCGAAGTGCAATTTGTAGTAGTTTTATGAGAGGCCACAAATCCAAGTGAGCTGGACAGGAACCCATTGAGATATTTCTTCACAGTCCATAGAGGTTCAGAGCAGGTACCCAGTGAGAAAGAACCAATAAGTCACATTGGAAACAAGGCCCTGACTGTAAACATTGTGATCAATGTCGCGTGCTACAATACTATCAACCATACATTGATTTTGGAATGTGAAATGCTCTGAATCATCCATAAAACAAGCTGATATGACTCGCAGTCCAGCTCTGTCAAAAATCAAACAAAAAAATCAGCTGGGCCTTGAAAAGATGAAAGCAATAAAGACAAACTTGTTCCATTTGAACATGTCCAACAGGAATTCATCATCAAGCATGCCTATTTTTTTCCCAGGTACAATTCCTAGCTCGGCAAGAATAAGCCTGCAATGATAGCAAAGCCAATCTGCATTTGCCAAGGACAAATGAATTTTCATTCCACTGTTGTATGGATCCTTTGGAACATCAGACTTTCCAATCTGAAGTCAAAAAAAGGCATCAGAATTGAAAGGACAATCTGAAGTCAAAAGAAAAACTTACTTTCAGCAAGAAAGCCCCTTCCTTTGGGTTTTTTGCAATCTCAGCCTTCAATTTTTTCTTTGCAAGCTTGTCAGGCTTTTTTGCCTCGGGCCATGGATGCTTTTGGGTGCCAAAGTGGCGAGATATTGCCCACTTGGTTTTGGTGTTTTGATCAAACCGCGCAATGGTGTTGTTGCAAGTAATGTGTCTCACATTCCCCGGGAACTTCCCGGCTCAACCTTGGCAATTAGGGTGCCCGATTCAAATGATAGACAGAGCAAAATCAGCAGAAAAAAGCAGAAAAAGCAGACAAAGTATGAACCAAAAAAGGTACTGACTTTTGAAATATTTGTCCATGGATACTTTTCCAGTTGGAGGCGAACCCGCCCACTGACACTCAGGGAGGTCACAAAAGAGAACACCAAGGCAGTTGAGTCTTATCTGCTTCCAGAGCCCATTTGAATGGTACTCAATCCCAACTGTCTTGGTAAAGCCTACTTCACCCCAGTTGGTGGGCTTGACAAATACAGTGTTTCCATTTGGGAGGAGGGGATAGCCTTCTGAGTCTAATGTGCAACTGTGGTCAATGAAAGTGACCTTGTTCCCTGTTGGCAGGAAAAAAAATTCTGTGGCTTGGCTGCGGCATCTTCATCAGTTTCCCCTTCATTATTTTTCTTGAAAACTTCCATGGGGCTTGGGTTTGCCGTGAGACTTCCGAGTGTGGACTGGTGCCACCTCCAAAGCTTCAGAGATATCTTATTCTTGGGTTTTGAGGTTGTGAAGATTGTAGTCACTGTCTATTTGGGATTCTGCAGTGGACATGTTTAAAGGGAGGAAGTTTTGAGCTGGGTGTTAGGGTGGGCCGGAGATGAGCAACAAGAGGGAGACTCTGAGGGGTGCAAAAGTGACTTTGAAGCAGGGGAAAATTCTTGCCCACAAGTTGAACATGCATTTTGGCTATGTTCTTCAAATAAAAAGGTGAGCCGTGTTTTAAGGATCCATCTTAATTCTCAATTAAAACACAGAGACATGTTTTATTACTCTGATGTGTTGCAAAGATTGTAAATACACCCCTGTGAAACTGTAAAATGTTTGTCCTGAGGGTGAATATTCCCTGGCATTGTTTACAAGGCATAATTTGTAGGAGAAGCCTTGTATAAAATCTCAATAATTTCCCAGTTGCTATATATTTTTACAACGCATTGGCATTCCAAAGTTTAAGCCTTGCAAAAGGTACTTTGGAAAATTCTCCTACCCAGAACTTAAACCAAGTCCCTTTCTGCTGCGGGTTTCTGGTCTTGCAAAGCAAGCCTCCAATAGCCCTCGGCAGGAGGGACTTGCCCGCTATCACCCCCTTTGGCAGAGCCTAGAATCTCAGTTTGGCTGGGTAGTTTTTTCAAACCATCACAGTTCCCTGCCCTCAATACTTAAAACCTTAGAAATTTGCTTGGCACAAAGCCTTGCTTCTTGCGTGTCATCCTGTAGAGTCTGAGTTATATTACACTACTTCTTCAAGGTGAAATAAATTATCAAAGTAAATGAAAACTTGGATTTTAATGAAGCGGAGTAACAGAAGAGGTCTATGCTCAATGACTTAGACACATACTTTTTTTTGATTTACAGTCAAGCCTCTGAGCCCTTGATTGCCGGCACAGACCGGCCATCAAGAACGTATAACCCTCTGGATGACCGGTGTGGTATGCTTTATGGTTACCCATCTAGCCCATTTAAAAATTTCCTTTTTTCTCATATGTACACGCTCAAATCAACCAATATTGCGGCACCACTGGATTCTACGGCCAAAACTACACAGGACACCATGGACAACACACCTTACACCCCTCTGGATCAGAAGATACAACCCCTTCAAGACACCATCATTCAGTTACATACACACAAAACACCATACTCAGGTCACGTAATCCGTTACATGAACCACACTTACCCAGGACATGAACCACACTTACCCAGGACATGTAATCCGTTACATGGACCACCCTGACAGCTTGTCTACCCTTTACATATACTTTACCTCATCAGCTGCACTCATTACATTGTGCTATGCACATGTCATGCAGTGTCATGCAGTGTTATGCACACTTGATGCAGGCTTATGCAGTCTTATGCAGGTGCATGCAGACTAGTGAAATAGAGGCAGCAGTTTGACAGTTGACAGATGACATCATGCAGGTGTCAAGATAGCAATTAAAACCCCTCATGCAGCTTGCAGATGACAATGTTAGGGGTGAGCGTGGGTCAGGTCGACCCGACCCACCCGGGTCTGGGGCGAGGCGGGTCAGCCGGATGCCCATTTTTGACCCGGATGGGTCGACCCACTGGGTGGCCTGTTGTTGGTTGGGTCACAGGTTTTTGGGGATGGGTTGGCCCGTGGGTACCCATTGAGACCCTGTTCACTGTGGGGATGTGAGTGATCCAGGAATCTGAAACTCACACTACAAACATGGATGAATTTGGGAAGGCATATATTGATCAATATGGCATATATTGATCAATATGGCATATATTGATCAAATTATATTTTTTTTTTTTTTTTTTTTTGGAATTTCTCTTTAATTTTTTTCCTTCCTGCAACATCATAACCCTTCTATCATCTCTCTTTCTCTTGATGTCCCGCTGTCTTAGTTTTCAACCATAGTAAAAGCTTCATTTTGTTGCCAGATCAAATAGGTCATTTCTACATACTCATATGAATTATTCCTGAGGAAAAATAGTCTGTTAAGTCAGGCAGGGAGGGGGAGAAGGGAGGAGGAATGGGGAGGCATGAATTATTGTCACTTGAACTTTGCAGAAGTGTTGAAATCTACTTTCCAAAAAAAAAAAAAAGCCAAATCCAAGTTTATTAAATTCACAAAAACATAGCAAAAAAGATCTAAGTTTTGGTGTGCAGCCTAAATTGGCTACTGTTGAATAGATTACCCCCGAAAACTAGGTGCCACGGGTAGACTCTCCATCTTGTGACAGTGCAACAAGAAAAAAAGAGTCGGCATTTTGTTGTCTCAAGCAGGGGCCTAATCAAGTGAAGTAGGGGGCCTGCAGGGAGGGGCCAGGATGGAACCGGAGCCCCTGGGCCAAGGGAACATTGCCCATCCCACCCTCCCTTTATATACCTGTTGACCAAAGCCTGACATTGGTCTGTACATGGCTGATCTTGTCTCCACCACCGCCCCGTTGGCCACCTAACCCACGCCGCTAGCGCCTCCGTTGCTCACCTCCACCATGCTGGCAACCATCACTTGACCCGCGCGCCACAGTTGAACCATATCACACTGCCTCGCCAAACATCCCACCCACCACGCCACATCAGCTCCAGTTGATCGGTACATACTTATGTTGCTCCTGAGACCAAAATATTGTGCACCAAGGCTGGCGGCGGGGAAGGTGACAACCGCTGGGCAATTTTAGTTTGGCTTTTCTCACCTGCCCTAGGAGGTGTTGCCCAAATTCCCGATGCAAGAGCACATACTATTTACATCCATATCAACAAGTTGCCTGTACCTTTGCCCTGTGGGCTGGCGAGCTTTGCCTCCGTGTGAGAGACCCAAAAGGGCAGGCGTGCAGGGTCTCTGTCTCATGGCATCGGCAGGGATGCACGCTGGTACAATATACACCATCTCGATTTTCTCACCCCCGACGCCAGCACTTCTTTCTCGTTACGTAGGGACCATGCTTGTAGCCCTCCCAGGACTTCTTCCTCGGCTCAATACCCGGCCTCGCCCAGGACTTTGCTGACGTTGCCAACACCCATGCCGAGTATGCCTACATCCCCAGACTGGTCCGCAAGACCAGTTCCACCAGATCCTTGCCCAGCAGCACCATCCCAAACGCCCCCCCCCCCCCCCCCGACTTGGCTGACCGCTTGCCAACTCGCTTTGACAACCTTAGTTGCTCAACTAACCAGTACTGCTACTGATCCCCGGGAGGGCCAGTATCTGATGGGCCCCGTCTTTGTCAACTTGCAAGGCACGCCCCGTCCCGCGGCCTTCAGCACAGGTACATACACACCTTCTATTTTTGTGTTGATTTATCACGAGAGATGTTGATTGGATGGTTGGTTGGGTTTGTAGGCTTTATCAAGCGCCGCAACCGCGGGAAGAACATGGACAAGCCCGCCGCTTCCGTGCCCACTTTGTCCAAGCTCTCCCCGCCAAACTTACCACAAAAGGCCGCGTTTGCCCTGAATCGCGCCTCGCCTTTCTGGTGGCGCCTATAGGCGTGGGGGTGGGCTTGGTGTGGTCTTTGGGTGGGTGGTCTTTGTGGGCTTGGGAAGTGACTGGGGACAGTGGATGGGGGACCCATATTGAAGTGTGTTTTTTGAAAATCTCCAGCCACAGGTACACTGAAAGCTTTGTTGAATATTGCTGGATACTGTGAGATTTTGAGATGGTGGAATGAAAAGCTTGCTCAGCAGTTGTGGTTTGGATTTTGGTGATGGGAAGGCACCAGGATTTATCAAGTGTACTGTTTCTAGGATTCCTTTCTAATCTCAACACTTCAACTCCCAGTTCCAGGCACTGACACTGCCTTACTCAAACCAGAAATACTTGCTATGCCTGTGCAAATTGAGATGGAAAAAACTCGTCAGTGCTGGGAAAAGATAAGTAAATTGAATGAAGTCATCTGGGTCACAGGGGTTTATTTATAATTTTATTTATCTATACTTTAACACAACCTGGATTTTTATGGATGCATTTCATATCTAAAGTGTTCTTTTCAGAGGACATTTACTGGCCTGTGTAGAAGAATGGGGAGAGAGTCCGATGCTAGAGATGTCCCTGAAACTATAGATTTGCAGCGGCGAAGCCGCCTTGGCCTCTAGTCAGTATTAATATATCATGCTACATCAATTTTGTTCAAATTTAATGGCTTGTATATATGACTCATCATATACAATATCCTAAATTTCTACTAGGCCTGAGATTGATTTAACGTTTGTACCAGATTTGAGTAAGGTGTTTTTTGCTTCTTTTGTTCAATCAAAGACTTATGGGAGGTGTTTCCCCAATATATTCAATGAGTCAACTGATGTTATCCCAGAATCTGAGGTTCAAGACTTTTAGAATCTAAAGAGATTGATTGAGTCTGGTTGGTTTGAAACTATCCCCTAAAATTATCAGGCAGTGTTTTTTGTGCTTCTGCCACTGTGTCTCATCCAGGGCTAAGATTTAATTCATGATATTGGCACCATGAGGATCAGCAATATATGACCAATAATTTGAGAAATTTTTGGTCTATGAAAGTCCCAAAATGTTGCAGTTACAGTCTGATCAGTGTGAAATATTGCCTAATTGGTTGGTTTTGTTGTGTTTCTACAACTATATCTCAACTAGCAATGGGGATGAATTCATGATATTGGTACCGTGATGATGAGAAAATTTGAAAGATTAATTGAGGAATACTTTTTGCCAATGAAAATCTCCCAATGTAGCGGCCCCATTTGATCAGTCACAAACTGTTGCCTCATTTTTTGTGTTTCTGCCATTATATCTCAACCAGGAATGTTGATTATTCCATGATATTGGTACCAGAATGTTCATCCATTTGCAAAGAGTATTTTGGTGTAGCTTTCATGGATTAAAATGCCAAAACCAAGCGGCTAAAGTCTGATTAGTTTCAAAATATTGCCTAATTGGGTATTTTTTGGTGTTTCTGCCACTGTATCTGAACCAGGGCTAACATTTATTTCATGATATTGATACCATTATGATGAGAGATGTTGAGAGAGTAATTTGGGTCAGCTCTTGTTCATGAAAATCCAAAAATGTGGCAGCTACAGTCTCACGAGTCTCAAAATATCACCAAATTGGGCTTTTCTTTCTGTTTCTGACACTATATCTCGACCGGGAATGGTGATTATTTCATGATATTGGGACCAGAATATTCATCCATTTCCAAAGATTATTTTGGTATAGCTTTCATGTATGGAAATGCCCAAAAGGAGCTGCTATAGTCTGATTAGTCTCAATATATTGCCCAATTGGGTATTTTTTGGTTTTCTGCCACTGTATCTCAACCCGCAATGGGAATGATTTCTTGATATTGATACCATTAGTATAAGAAATGTTGAGAGATCAATTTGGGTCAGCTATTGACCATGAAAATCCCAAAATGTGGCAGCTTCATTCTCATGAGTCTCAAAATATCACCAAATTGGGCTTTTCTTTCTGTTTCTGACACTATATCTCGACCGGGAATGGTGATTATTTCATGATTTTGGGACCAGAATATTCATCCATTTCCAAAGATTATTTTGGTATAGCTTTCATGTATGGAAATGCCCAAAAGGAGCTGCTATAGTCTGATTAGTCTAAAAATATTGCCTAATTGGGTATTTTTTGGTGTTTCTGCCACTGTATCTCAACCCGCAAAGCAAATGATTTCATGATATTGATACCATTATGATAAAAGATTTTGGTAGATTAATTTGGGACAGCTCTTGCCCATGAAAAACCCAAAATGTGGCAGCTACAGTCTCATGGGTCTCAAACAATCACCAAATTAGGGTTTTCTTCGTGTTTCTGCCACTATACCTCAACCAGGAGTGGTGATCATTTCATGATATTGGTACCAGAATATTGGTACATTTCCAAAGATTATTTTGGTATAGAGTTGATGGATTGAATTCCCAAAAAGGAGCTGCTATAGTCTAATTGGTCTCAAAATATTGCCTAATTGGGTATGTCAGCTAGCTACTGTACCAGAGTTAGCTGAAAGATACATAAAAAAATACTGTTACAAAGCGAGTTTAGAATGCTGTTACAAAGCAAGTATAGAAAAACCAAAGAAAAAAGCACATTCCTCTAAAAAGGAATATGTGTAATAAAAAATCTAAGTATAAAGAGAAAAATACATAAATAAATAGCGCCTCCTTAAAATAAGAAAGGAGGCACAGAAGTACAAAAGAATACAAAAAAACGTTTGAAACTAAGATAGCTCAAGAAAGCTGCTACACTCGCAATGGGAGACATGCGACTATGATCGCTAAAACAAGAGACATAAGCAAAACATTACGAAGAAGACTCGCGGTAGCATAGAAAGCGCTCATCTTAGCTTCCCTAAAAAAAAGAAGGGCTCATCTCCGTGACAAGAAGTCATGACGAAGAGATGAGCTCCCGCGGAAAGTCGCGAATGATCCCTAGAGACCTGGATCTCTACGGTGAAGTAAGAGATCCATAGAGAATTCTATATAAAGAGACTATTCTCCGCCAAAGAAAGAAGAGACATCTTCAGACATCCCGACAAAACCTTCCCAGTAAACATTCGACCTCAAACTTCGTCCTGCTTACCCATTTGTCTTGTCCGATTCGCCTGAAGTCTTAGAATTTACGTGGTGGTACGCTTCTCATCGCCTCCCCTCTAGATTCCGCTGTTCATCGCAAAAGGAACTTTCAGCCGACTCTCAGCTAGCTTCCTCGAAATCCTAGTTTCTTAGTGAGTCTGCTTAACTTTCCTTATTTTTCTCAGATTATTTGTTAGAAAAGATCTGTTCTGGGGTTATTTTAGCGAACCAAACCTGTATTACAGGCCCCCGCTACTTCAGGCACTCTACCACCCCTGTTCTACAGGCCCTGAAATCTTAACGGAGGGCACTTAAATACTCTTGACTTTCTCTAAAGTCAAGCCCCTCCGTATTAAGAATAAAACTATTTCTACTTCCCGGTGTTTTTCTAGAAACATCCGGGCTTAGTCTTAAATCTCTATCTCATCCTTGCAGCCAGCGTAGCTAGAAGACTATTGTCTTGGTATCGCTGCCGCTGACAGGGTATTTTATAGTGTTTCTGCCACTCTGTCTGAACGGGGGCTAACATTTATTTCATGATATTGGTACCATTCAAACAAGACATGTTAAGAGATTAATTTTGGTCAGCTCTCAACCATGAAAATCATAAAATGAGGCAGCCACATTTTCATGAGTCTCAAAATATCACCAAATTGGGGTCTTATTTGTGTTTCTGCCACCATATCTCAACGGGGAATGGTAATTATTTCATGGTATTGGGACCAGAATATTCATTCATTTCCAAAGATCATTCTGGTATAGCTTTCATGTATGGAAATGCCCAAAAGGAGCTGCTATAGTCTGATTAGTCTCAAAATATTGCCCAATTGGGCATTTTTTGGTGTTTCTGCCACTGTATCTCAACCCGCAATGGGAATGATTTAATGATATTGATACCATTGTAATGGGAAATGTTGACAGAGTAATTTGGGTCAGCTCTTGACCATGAAAATCCCAAAATGTGGCAGCTACAGTCTGATGAGTCTCAAAATATCACCAAATTGGGGTTTTCTTTGTGTTTCTGCCACTATATCTCAACCAGGAATGGTAATTACATCATGATATTGGTACCAAGTATTCACCCAATTCAACATCATGAAATCATTCCCATTGCGGCGTTGAGATACAGTGGCAGAAACACCAAACAATTCCCAATTAGGTGATATTTTGAGACTAATCAGACTATAGCAGCTCCTTTTGGGCATTTCCATACATGAAAGCTATACCAAAATAATTTTTGGAAATGGATGAATAATCTGGTTCAAATATTATGAGATAATCACCATTCATGGTTGAGATATACTGGCAGAAACACAAAGAAAACCCCAATTTGGTGATATTTTGAGACTCTTCAGACTGTAGCTGCCACATTTTGGGATTTTCATGGTGAAGAGCTGACCCAAATTAATCTCTCAAAATGTCTTATCTAAATGGTATCAATATCATGAAATCATTCCCATTGTGGGTTGAGATACAGTGGCAGAAACACCAAAAAATACCCAATTAGGCAATTTTTTGAGACTAATCAGACTATAGCAGCACCTTTTGGGTATTTCCATACACGAAAGCTATACCAAAATAATATTTGGAAATGGATGAATATTCTCGTCCCAATATCATGAAATAATTACCATTCCCGGTTGTGATATGGTGGCAGAAACAGAAAGAAAAGCCCAATTTGGTGATATTTTGGGACTCATGAGACTGTAACTGCCTCATTGTGGGATTTTCATGGTCAAGAGCTGACCCGAAGTGATCCCTCAACAATTCTCATCATAATGGTATCAATATCATGAAATCATTTGCAATGCGGGTTGAGATACAGTGGCAGAAACACCAAAAAATACCCAATTAGGCATTATTTTGGGAGTAATCAGACTATAGCAGCTCCTTTTGGGCATTTCCATACATGAAAGCTATACCAAAATAATCTTTGGAAATGGATGAATATTCTGGTCCCAATATCATGAAATAATCACCATTCCCGGTTGAGATATATTGGCAGAAACACAAAGAAAACCCCAATTTGCCGATATTTTGAGGATCATGAGAATGTAACTGCCTTATTTTGGGATTTTCATGGTCAAGAGCTGACCCAAAGTAATTGATAAACATGTGTTACCATAATGGTTTCAATATCATGAAATCATTTGCAATGCGGGTTGAGATACAGTGGCAGAAACACCAAAAAATACCCAATTAGGCATTATTTTGGGAGTAATCAGACTATAGCAGCTCCTTTTGGGCATTTCCATACATGAAAGCTATACCAAAATAATCTTTGAAAATGGATTGGTCCCAATATCATGAAATAATCACCATTCCCGGTTGAGATATGGTGGCAGAAACAGGAAGAAAAGCCTACTTTGTTGATATTTTGAGACTCATGAGAATGTAGCTGCCTCATTTTGGGATTTGCATGGTCAAGAGCTGACCCAAATTAATCCCTCAACATGTCTTGTTATAATGGTATCAATATCATGAAATAAATGTTAGCCCCGGTTCAGATACAGTGGCAGAAACACCATAAAATACCCAATTAGGGAATATTTTGAGACTAATCAGACTATAGCAGCTCCTTTTGGGCATTTACATGCATGAAAGCTATACCAAAATAATCTTTGGAAATCTATCAATATTCTTGTACCAATATCATGAAATGATCACCATTCCTGGTTGAGATATAGTGGCAGAAACACAAAGGAAAACCTAATTTGGTGATTGTTTGAGACCCATGAGACTGTAGCTGCCACATCTTAGGTTTTTCATGGGCAAGAGCTGTCCCAAATTAATCTACCAAAATCTTTTATCATAATGGTATCAATATCATGAAATCATTTGCTTTGAGGGTTGAGATACAGTGGCAGAAACACCAAAAAATACCCAATTAGGCAATATTTTGAGACTAATCAGACTATAGCAGCTCCTTTTGGGCATTTCCATACATGAAAGCTATACCAAAATAATCTTTGGAAATGGATGAATATTCTGGTCCCAAAATCATGAAATAATCACCATTCCCGGTTGTGATATGGTGGCAGAAACACAAAGAAAAACCTAATTTGGTGATTGTTTGAGACCCATGAGACTGTAGCTGCCTAATTTTGGGATTTTCATGGTCAAGAGCTGACCCAAATTGATCTCTCAACATGTCTTATCATAATGGTATCAATATGATGAAATCATTCGCATTGCGGATTGAGATACAGTGGCAGAAACAGCATAAAATACCCAATTGGGCAATATTTTGAGACTAATCAGACTATAGCAGCTCCTTTTGGGCATTTCCATACATGAAAGCTATACCAAAATAATGTTTTGGAAATGGATGAATATTCTGGTCCCAATATCATGAAATAATCACCATTCTCGGTCGAGATATAGTGGCAGAAACAGAAAAAAAAGCCCAATTTGGTGATATTTTGAGACTCGTGAGACTGCAGCTGCCACATTTGTGGATTTTCATGAACAAGAGCTGACCCAAATTACTCTCTCAACATCTCTCATCATAATGGTATCAATATCATGAAATAAATGGTAGCCCCGGTTCAGATACAGTGGCAGAAACAATATAAAATACCCAATTAGGGAATATTTTGAGACTAATCAGACTATAGCAGCTCCTTTTGGGAATTTTCATACATGAAAGCTATACCAAACCAATCTTTGGCAATGGATGAATATTCTGGTCCCAATATCATGAAATAATCACCATTTCGAGTTGAGATATAGTGGCAGAAACACAAAGAAAACCCCAATTTGGTGCTATTTGGAGACCCATGAGAATGTAGCTGCCACATTTTGGGATTTTCATGGTCAAGAGCTGACCCAAAGTAGTCCCGCAACATTTCTTATCATAATGGTATCAATATCATGAAATCATTTGCAATGCGGGTTGAGATACAGTGGCAGAAACACCAAAAAATACCCAATTAGGCAATATTTTGAGACTAATCAGACTATAGCAACTCCTTTTGGGCATTTCCATACATGAAAGCTATACCAAAATAATATTTGGAAATGGATGAATATTCTGGTCCCAATATCATGAAATAATCACCATTCATGGTTGAGATATACTGGCAGAAACACAAAGAAAACCCCAATTTGGTGATATTTTGAGACTCATGAGAATGTAGCTGCCTCATTTTGGGACTTTCATGGTCAAGAGCTGACACAAATTAATCTCTCGAAATGTCTTGTCTGAATGGTACCAATATCATGAAATAAATGTTAGCCGCGGTTCAGATAGAGTGGCAGAAACACCATAAAATGCCCAATCAGGCAATATTTTGAGACTAATTAGACTACAGCAGCTCCTTTTTGGGATTTCAATCCATGAACTCTATACCAAAATAATCTTTGGAAATGTATCAATATTCTGGTACCAATATCATGAAATGATCACCATTCCTGGTTGAGATATAGTGGCAGAAACACAAAGAAAACCCTAATTTGGTGATTGTTTGAGACCCATGAGACTGTAGCTGCCACATTTTGGGTTTTTCATGGGCAAGAGCTGACCCAAATTAATCTCTCAAAATCTCTTATCATAATGGTATCAATATCATGAAATCATTTGCTTTGCGGGTTGAGATACAGTGGCAGAAACACCAAAAAATACCCAATTAGGCAATATTTTGAGACTAATCAGACTATAGCAGCTCCTTTTGGGAATTTCCATACATGAAAGCTATACCAAAATAATCTTTGAAAATGGATGAATATTCTGGTCCCAATATAATGAAATAATCACCACTCCCGGTTGAGATATAGTGGCAGAAACACAAAGAGAAATAAATGTTAGCCCTGGTTCAGATACAGTGGCAGAAACACCAAAAAATACCCAATTAGGCAATATTTTGAAACTAATCAGACTTGATCCGCTCGGATTTGGGATTTTAATCCATGAAAGCTACACCAAAATACTCTTTGCAAATGGATGAACATTCTGGCACCAATATCATGGAATAATCAACATTCCTGGTTGAGATATAATGGCAGAAACACAAAAAATGAGGCAACAGTTTGTGACTGATTAAATGGGGCCGCTACATTGGGAGATTTTCATTGGCAAAAAGTATTCCTCAATTAATCTTTCAAATTTTCTCATCATCACGGTACCAATATCATGAATTCATCCCCATTGCTAGTTGATCAGATATAGTTGTAGAAACACAACAAAACCAACCAATTAGGCAATATTTCACACTGATCAGACTGTAACTGCAACATTTTGGGATTTTCATAGACCAAAAATTTCTCAAATTATTGTTCATATATTGCTGATCCTCATGGTGCCAATATCATGAAATAAATCTTAGCCCTGGTTGAGACACAGTGGCAGAAGCACAAAACACACTGCCTGATAATTTTAGGGGATAGTTTCAAAACAACCAGACTCAATCAATCTCTTTAGATTCTAAAAGTCTTGAACCTCAGATTCTGGGATAACATCAGTTTACCCATTGAATATATTGGGGAAACACCTCCCATTAGTCTTTGATTGAACAAAAAAAGCAAAAGACACCTTACTCAAATCTGGTACAAACATTAAATCAATCTCAGGCCTAGTAGAAATTTAGGATATTGGATATGATGAGTCATATATACAAGCCATTAAATATGAAAAAAATTGATGTAGCATGATATATTAAGACTGATTTGGTTTTTTTTTTTTTTTTTTTTTTTTTTTGGAAAGTAGATTTCAACACTTCTGCAAAGTTCAAGTGACAATAATTCATGCCTCCCCATTCCTCCTCCCCCCTCCCCCTCCCTTCCTGACTTAACAGACTATTTTTCCTCAGGAATAATTCATATGAGTATGTAGAAATGACCTATTTGATCTGGCAACATAATGAAGCTTTTACTATGGTTGAAAACTAAGACAGCGGGACATCAAGAGAAAGAGAGATGATACAAGGGTTATGATTTTGCAGGAAAGAAAAAAATTAAAGAGAAATTTCAAACGGACTTACTTCGCGCACTGCGAGAAACTCTTCGCACACTGTGGGGGTCGTCGTCTCAACGTCCCGTCCCCAGTGCGCGCTTTCGCCACGGCTCTTCGCGCACTGTGCATTCCCCCCAAAAAACGGCTTGCATTTCTTGAGATATTTTTTGATGAATCAATAGAAAGGCTTTTTATGATCCCCCTAAAAAATAATCAAGTCATTTAGGGGTCTCCTTGAGCCTAGAGAAAATGGACATGAAAAAATCATATTTTAACGCGGCAGGGACCTGTAATACCGCTTCCTGTGCCCCAGTAGCCCCAAAACTTTCACAGTATCATGGTACATGTGCAAATTCATGACCTGATAATTTTCAGAATTCTCACCAGCTTTCCTTTAGCCCAAATAGGTATTGCATTTATTATTTTGCGTATACGTATAACTTTTTTGTTACACACAACAAAGGTACAAAATTTTGAGAGCACAGAGAGATATGCTTCAAATTAATTCCCTGAAATTCCTAGCAATATTGTGTCATTATAAAATGAGATATAAGGGGTGCGCAGCAGGCTTAGTAGGAAAATTACTGCTAACTGTATAGCTTTTTTGTTACACACCCAAACAGTCCCAAAATTTCAAAAATGTTTTCATTTTGAATATTCTCCGCGCCATAAATTTCTTGGCAATAGTGTGTCATGATAACATGAGATATAAGGGGTGCGCGGCGGGCTTAGTGGGAAAATGACGGCTACATGTATAGATTTTTTGTTACACGCTGAAACAGTCTGAAATTTTCAGGAATTTTTCAATTTTGCATATTCTCCGCGCCATAAAGCTCTTAGAAATAGTGTGTCATTAAAACATGAGATAAGTTAGCAGTCATTTTCCAACTAAGCCCGCCGCACTACATCTCATGTTATCATGACACACTATTGCCAAGAAATTTATGGCGCGGAGAATATCCACAATGAAAACATTTCTGAAATTTTGGGACTGTTTGGGTGTATAACAAAAAAGCTATACAGTTAGCAGTAATTTTCCTACTAAGCCTGCCGCGCACCCCTTATATCTCTGGGAAAAATTCTGAAAATTATCAGGTCATGAATTTGCACATGTGCCATGATACTGTGAAATTTTTGGGGCTACTGGAGCACAGGAAGCGATATTACAGGTCCCTGCCGCGTTAAAATATGATTTTTTCATGTCCATTTTCTCTAGGCTCAAGGAGACCCCTAAATGACTTGATTATTTTTTAGGGGGATCATAAAAAGCCATTCTATTGATTCATCAAAAAATATCTCAAGAAATGCAAGCCATTTTTTTGGCGGAAAATGCAGTGCGCGAAGAGCCGTGGCAGAAGCGCGCACTGGGGGCTGGACGTCGAGACGACGACCCCCACAGTGCGCGAAGAGTTTTCCGCAGTGCGCAAAGTAAGTCCGATTTCAAAAAAAAAAAAGATCAATATATGCCATATTGATCAATATATGCCTTCCCAAATTCATCCATGTTTGTAGTGTCAGGAGTTGCTCCAGAAGCATAATGAAGATGAAGACAACTTGGCCTTCCAACAGCAACACCGCAAGAGCTACGCTACGCAAAGCGGTAAGCGTAGCAAATGCGTAGTGATTTGGGTCCCACTTCGCTGTGCTTTTAGTAGCGGACTGGGCGCTACGCTTTTCGCTTTTTTTTTCAAGCAGAAAAGATCCGCAAAAATAGCGAGCTATTATCAGCGGTGAATAGTGGAATTCCGCTACGCTTATTGCTACAGTAGCGGAAAAAACGCTACTTTAGCGATTTTGCTGCGCTACTGTAGCAACATTCCAATATCAATCCCCAGCATCATAATTGATGGAGGATTGATGATTACTTTTAATCTAAGGCAGTTTCCACAGAAAGGCGGACTGGCCCGCTACGCTTTTTCAAGAAAAGCTGCCCCATTCCCTACGCTTTTGGCGCTACAAGGCGCTGATAGCGCCAAAAAGCGCCAATTTCGCCGCTACGCTCAACTTTAGCGAAAGCGGAAAAAAATTCGCTGCGCTACGCGCTAATCATATTTAAAGTAGCCGTACTGGCGCTTTGCTACCGCTTTAAGTAGCGGCCTTCCGCTCGCGCTATCGCTAATTATCATTTGAAAAAGCGGTACCCCCGCTTTGCTACACAAAAGCGCCACTTTTTGTAGCAAAGCGTAGCTCTTGCGGTGTTGCCAACAGCATCTTGCTAAGACCAAAGGTGTTGACTTGACTGGGACCCCAACCAGAGAGCTTGATCTTTACCTTCAAGAGGCAAACATTTCAATCTCAAAGGGAACCCAATTTGACATACTCAAACGGTGGGACTTAAATTCAATGCTGTTTCCAACCCTTGCTCAACTTGCTTGAAGAATTTTGAGTATCCCAGCAACCTCTGTTGCATCCAAAGCAGCGTTCTCCACCTCCGGCCAAGTCCTACACAAATACCAAAGCCGCCTCAATCCTGATACACTTGAGGTGCTTGTCTGCACTCAAGATTGGCTGAAAGATGACAACAAGGATCATGACACATTTGAAGAATAGAAGTGCTTCACGATGTACACATGCTTTTATTTATTTTTTTCTCTTCTTCATTTCAACCATTGTGATAAGCCATACACATGACCAACAGGGTCCATTTTGCATATAACCAGTTCAACGCACACAGATCTCATTAAAAAACATTTTTTTCAGTCACCTCTCTGGACCAACCCATGGGTCAGCCCATGACCCAACCTGCCCCGACCTGCTCCACTTGGGATGGGTCGGGTCATGGGGCGGGTCTTGATATTCTAAATCTCTGACCCGACCCGCCCCATTTAAAAACGGGGCGGGGCGGGTTGGCATTTTTCCGACCCAACCCGGCCCATCCTCATCCCTAGATGACATCATTTGACAGGCCAGGCCAGCTAAAACATCTCAACTCCTATTTCTCACTAGCTAAACTGCCTCATATGACATCATGACCTCATGTGACCTGTCAACCACCAGCCAAAATACCTCATTGTATTCTTCAGGGCAGCTTAAACCCCTCATTCTCTTGTTCCCCTGGAGCTAAAATCCCTCACTCTTTTTCTATTAATTAAGGAGGCTCTCCTCCCCCCAGTTGTAAATTCTCTCAGCAAACTACTTGCACTCAGCTTACCCCATAACAGTACAATACTTGCTCATTCTACAGTATTAGCCCCACTCTATATTGTGTTTTTACACCCTTTCATACAAATTATTACAACCTCATTACAACACTTACACATCAGCTACATCACCATAACCCTTAAGCCACCTGCTCAAAGTAGGCTATCTTTTGATACACCTCCACTATCACTACATAAACCTTCCAATCATAGATTGGGGGGCTTGTTTTGGTGTCTAGTGACCCATGAAAGGCAGAGGTAACCTCATTCATCCCTTTCTGCACTCAGCAAAAGGTTCTCAGGAACACTTTTGAGCTTTACACCGGTACAGAGCGGTCATCAAAGGGATATGTACAACCTCTTGATGACTGATCTGTGCCAGTCATTGAGGGGATTTGACACTCTTAATGGCCAGTACAGACCGGCCATCAAGAGTATACAACCCTCTTAGGGGACTTGACACTCCCAATGACCGGGATTGACTGGTCATCAAGAGGACTCAACCCTCTCAATGACCGGTACTGTGCCGTTCATCAAGAGAGGGCTTTATCCTCTTGATGACCGGAACATACCGGTCATTGAGAGGGTTGAGTCCCCTCCATGACCGGTTGATGATTGATCCCAATCATCCTCAAGCTAGCTGCGTGTCAAACACACTATGTATTGATCAGAGAGTCCATGCTCACATTTCGTGATTAATTTCTGCAAAGTTGGGTTATAGAGTTGGTAACGGTCTTGAGGTTTATTTGTCTTGTTTAATCTTTCAGAACATACATGTATCAGTACATAAAGAAAAAAAATAGAAGCCTCAGCAGTAGCATGTTGGGTGAAAAACACATTCTCCGTGCGCCAGAAAGGGGAGGTACGGTATAAGTCCCTCCTGCCAAGGGCTGTCGGAGGCTCGCTTCGCGAGTCACACGCCCGCAGCAGCGAGGGACTTTGCTAAGTTCGTGCTTACAGTTGCTTAGAGCATCTCCAACGGAGCCGCTGTTGGCCGGCCTGAGTCCAACTTTGCCGGGCCGGCGGTCGTTTTCGGCCTCCAGCGGAGCTGCTGGGAAAGCTGCCAAGCGGCTGTCGATCAGAGCCGCCCACAGCTGCTTTCTTTGGCAGCTTGGGCCTGCATCAGCCCGTAATACGGACTGCTGTGACACATTAGTGACATCTCGGGACATCCGCTCGCAGGCTGCTAAAGGCGAGCCAATCCACCCCGGATCGTTGGAGATGCTCTTACAGTTGACACATTTCTTTTTGCAGTGCCCGAGGGCTTCGCTAGTTCACAATCCCCTCGTTCCGGGGGATGGGGGAGCCGGCGCGCCGAAGGCAGCTCACAAGTCCCGCGGATTTGACACTAGGGCGCAGAGTTATAGAGAAGAGAGTTCAGGCGCTGTAGTTGCGTGGATGAGGGCATGGTAGGCATGGTTCAATACATTCATGCTTGGGCAACATATACCTATGCTTTCTTCTTCGACTTCTCTTTGTCTACGTCTTCGACCTTGAGGGCTGCGAGAGTGATAAGGTGGTGAAGAATTGGGGTAAGCTTGTTGTCATTACATTGGAGAGGTCTGAGACTCAATCACGAGATGCAATCGACGTACTTGGAGGAAGGGAGGCTCTTAGTTTCTCCGCTTTTTCAGGGTCTGTCAGAACGAGTGTGTAGAGATACTTGGAGCATCGAACTTTGAACTTGGTGACCTTCGTGGGAACACCCTTGGGTGTTGTGCGAGTTGACTTTTTTATCCGGCAAGCTGGGACAAGGAAGAGGGGATCAGCTTGAGAAAGGCGCCGGCAGAAAAGTACGTAGGATAGATGATAGAATACCTTTCGCATCTTTTCGGTGAGCGATCAGGAGAAAGCTTTTGATATCTTTGACTTCGCGAGGCTATTGAGGGTTGGAAACAGGTTGGAGGAAACAGAGCACGAAATCAGCAATGACAGCTTTTAATTTCGTTCCTCCCATTATCTGGTGAGTAAAGGCTCTGGCTCGAAATGGGTGAGAGGGGAAGTCGTCGGGCGGTAGGCCTCACCATGGCGTGTCGGGGTTGTCGATCGGGTGGTTGATCGCGGTGATGAAGATGTGGGCAGAGGGAGCTCCGGGGTGCCGGCGGGCGGGCTGTGGGCTGGGGCTTGGGACGATGAGTTAGGTCAACCAGTTGTCAATATGTATGTATCATCATTTGGCAGCGCGGCTGCTGCGCACTGAGATCTTCCGCGGCTTGCTCTCGCGGGCCCCGGAGCGCTAGAACTCGTACCCGAGGCCAACGGGTATGTACACCCGGGGAGTACCTCCACGGGGACATCACTCGGAACCCACGAGGATTCCACGATGAACGTGCAGCGGGCGGACCAGCGGCTCCTGGTCCACACGCCCATGACGTGCTCACCACCAGTTTGATCCGGGGGGGTATCCACGGGATCACCTCGACGAATCCACAAAAGCCTTGGGCTTTCCGTGGGCACAGCGAGGACTCCTCGTGATACATTAAAGAAGAAACCCGAGCCACGGCAGCCCCACCATGAGTCAAATGGTCGGCTCCAAGTGGATCCTTGGTGGGTGTAACAACACCCTGAGCTTCACTGTGGTATCCACCCGCGGAGGCAGGGGCACCATACATACTAAATCCGTCGGATATCATGTCATAAAGTTGTACCACCAGGGTCCCAAGCTGCTGCATTGCAATCACTTGGCCGTGCAATTTGAGAAAAAATAACAATCACAAAAAAGGAAAGCATGCAGAGAGAGAGAGAGAGAGCAATGGAGTGAAAAAACAAGAATGAAGGATATCACAGAGGAAAAAGGCTGTCAGCCCCCCAGGAAAGAAAAGAGCAAGACGCACAGCCAGCAGCAAGCTCGGCTTGCCCGCCATCACAGCAGCACACACAATCTGGGCAGATATTTGAGACTTGTGTCAATATCTTCCACGGATAACAGGATCAGTCAGACTATCCTCACCACCTTTATGCGCAAAAAGTCCGTCAAATTCGACATTGCTATGAACAGTCAAGAAGCAGTGGATGAGTGGAGGACTGGGAGCTTCCATCTTGTCCTGGTCCGTAATCCATCCATCCTAATCTGGACATGCTTTGATTTTAACCTCAGAAGGATTTTTTTTCCGGACAATTGTAGATGGACTTGCAATTACCAGTGAAGGATGGGATTGAGGCAACAAAGGAGATCAGAGAAGCCAAGCGCTTGGTGAATATCGATGCATTTCCAACCTGCCGTCTCCGCCTCCAGCTTTGCCCTTCCCCCTCCCGCTGGAACTGGAACAGCTAACTTTACCGCCTCAGCGCCCGCATTCGGTCCCGGTCCCGTCGGCAAGAAACCTATTATGTCTATCACGGGCACTCTTGCTCAGGGGAAGGCTAAAAAAGTTGCTGACCATCTCCATCTGAGCTCCAATAAGGCCCGCAGAACTCAGTTACGCGAAATGGACCGGTTGGTCGAGCCTTCCTCGCTTCTCAACCCGAGCTCGAACCTCTGGACGCCCACAAAAAGTCTTTGTCAGCCAAGCGAAGCTCTTCGCGCTGGCGGAAGAGGTGTACGGCCGGAAAGTGGGTGGGGATGGATAAAATGTTTACCCATCTCCAGAAGAAGTTGATTGGCTGGCTGGGGGTGGTCCTCATTGGCAGGACTCCCCGGGCGAGCCAGACAAGGGCTGTGGGAGTGGGTAACGTTGGGCAGTGGTTGGCTGGGGGCTGCTGCTGCTGCTGGCTGGGTGTGTGATCCGGGCGTGCTGGAGGCGATGGTGCTGCTGGTTGAGTCGGGGTTAATCAGGGCTTACCTTGCCACAAGGGGACTTTGTTGTTTTTTTGCAAAGTAAACCTAACCGGGTGGAGCAGTTTGACAGTGATGAGACCCACAATGCACCATGGCCGCGCTACAAGCATGTGTATAAGCATAAGCAGAACAACTGTGGAATCAGCATCACAGAAATTGAGAAGTGTGGCTTCCACGGCACACAAAAGCTACTCTGGTGGACTCCACCGCAAATAAATTGACTTGTGTAGAGTCCACTGAAGTTTTCTTGTCGGAGCAACAAGGATCCAATAACCCTGTCCATTTCCAATGGGGAGCCCACAATTGCCGGGGGCACGGTGAATTCCACATTGGTTTCACCAATCTGGTGTCACCCGTTGGATCCACACTGCCTCGCGGTAAGAAGTACCCCCGGCGTGTACAGCAGGCCCAAAAAGGCTTGCTACTTTTGCCGCAAACTTGAAACTTTTGGCCGCAGTTGCCAAACTTTGCGCAGCTGAAATCGGCCGTGCGCGCGGACCGTGCTTGGGGGATCTGCACCAGGCCTGCAGGCCCGCAAGCAACCACCAGCCACCAGCCACCAGCCACACAGCCAACGCTACTGTAATTGGAAACAGCCAAATCAATCCCGCCCAGGAATCGGACAGTTCTAGTGACACATCAAACCAATCAGCTTGGAAAATACAACCATTCTAACATAAGTAAGTTTTCTCTTTCCCATCATCCCTCTGTGCGTATCACCACCATCAGATCAAGCTGATGGCTCTCCACCCGTCACTATCACCACAATTCAAACCAATATAAATACTCAATCACATGAGTGTTCTATCTCTCCATTGGAATACAACGAATGGTTCCATCACCCTTTGACCCCACCCTCGGAACGCCACTTGCCAACCCTCTTTGACGGAACAAGGCATTTAGTTGAACTACGAGATCGGAGCCGTGAAGCCTTTGTGAGAAGTCAGTGTAGGCAATTGGTACTGGATCCCTCTATCTTTGGCCCGGCATTGCCGGCAGCAGACCGAGAACAGCATAGACAATTGGTAATGGATCCCTTGATACTTGGTGCGGCATCGCCGGCAACAAACCAAGCAAGTGATTGGACTCAGTCTCAACCAGCGCGTACTCAGTCTCATCGAAGCCAGCCTACCAACTCTCAGCAAAGCCTGGCAGATTCACATTCAACTTCGGACAGCCATGAGGTTCCAATCGGTATTGATTTCACCCTTTACACTCCCATTCCCCCCCGCCTCTTAGCAACCCTCGCAAGCGACAAAAAACCCTTCCAAATATTCCACTACTCAAAAAAATCAACGCAGATGTTGGAAAATTGGTTGTTAATTGGGACTCACACAACTACAACATCAACAGTTTCAAGGCGGCCGCAATTTTGACAATTCAAAATGACAAAGACAAGAGCACCGGACTCTTTGCCCAGGCGAAAGAAAATGAAGGGAAGCTCACATGGAACTTGATCATCCTGCATGATGGCCCCTTTGCAGCAGCCCAGAAGAGACGAATCAACTGTCAGGAAACCTTCACAAGATTCCTCTTGGCTGCCGAGGGCGCTTCCAAAACACTCCCAATTGTTTGTTGCTTGGTTCAACAAGACCCAAATAGCTTGGCCCAGGTAAGCCGTACTTTTTTTCTTACTTTGTTTCGTCAAGTATATTTTTAGCTCACTGTTTGATTCAATTTGTAGAAAGAATCAGCATACAAACACCTCAGGACAACCATGGATACCGGTTCGAGTTCTGTGGCAAATCCACCCGCCGATGGCCCATCTCAAGGAGTTCAGAATGCCGCCTCGCTGGCAGAATTGATCAGCCAGCTTGAAAGTATTCCCAAAGCCGCCCCGCACCTCACTGGGAGCCATGAGGGCCACGTCTTCATCAATCCAGCCAACTCAAACGAGTATTTTAATTTGACTGTGGGGCGGGCCAGTGCGTGGGCCAAAGCAATTGTGAGTCAATATTGGTCTGAGTCTGACCCAATATTTGACTCAAAGCTGACATTACATAAATTTAAAGCAAAACAATCCTGGCAAAGTCACTCTGCTGGTTCCGCCTCAGTCGGACCAGTTCTGATTCAGGACCGTGGGGGATCTACCGCCACCTCCGGTTTCAGCTCCTGCGCCGGCGGCTCCAGCCCCAGTCCTCAATCTGTTCAACTGCCCTGGGATGTTCTACAATCCCATGAACATGGGCACCCCAACGAACATAATGAATATGGTCAGCCCAATGAACATGCCAAGCTCCTTGAACGTGCCGGCCCCCTCAGTTCCGTCCCAAGGATCAAGCTCCCTCAACGCCCCAAGGACCCCGACCCCACCAAACAATACTAGTACAATTGAAGACTTCCTCCGATTTGCACATGTTGATCCAAATTCCCCCGAAGTCCAAGAGGGAATGACCGCCCTTGGGATCACACATTGGACAATGTTCAAGTGGTTCGACACGCAGGAGCTCCACAATAAAGGCATCCCCAAAGGTCCGGCCTAATCCATTGCATTCTCAGCCAAAAAGTATGCTCATCACTTGATGAGAGGGTCTAGAACCCAGTGAGTATAACAGCATTATAGTAGTTTTTCCACCAATCAAGTCTCAAGTCTCCCCTTTTTTCATTGGTATATTTTCTTTTCATTTTCAATCATGTTTAACCCTTTTTGTTTCCCCAAGTCATTCTTTCCTCATGTATTATTTTTATTATTTAAAGTTGAATTGGAATTACACTCATTTGCATTCCTCACTGAGTAATTTGGCACACCATGAGCAGTAATTCATATTGGAAGGCAAAAAATGAGTGACGACTTGGCGCACAAGCAACTCAGTAATTTCTCAACTTGATTGTTTGATTTTTTTTTTATTTAATTTCACCGGGGAAGAGAGACAAAAATACAACATATTTTTTTACTTGATGTCATGTTGGAAAACAAGTGAGGGGAAGAGAGACAAAAATAGAACTATTCCAGATGAGAGACAAGATCAAGAGGGGGAAAGTCTAAAGTTATCTTCAGTCAGTGTATCCTGAGCCTTGGAATAGGCTTTGCATGAGCTTGGGGGTGAAGTTAATCCTAGTAAAAGCCTCAATCTGCTTGCCATCTGTTTCGCCGCCGTCAAGTTCGCCATATTGTCTTAAATTGGCCTTTAAGACACTGAAAGCCTTTTCAATTGGGTTCATGTCGGGTGAGTAGGCGGGAAGATAGACCAGATGACAGCCACAATCCTGGAAAAGCTCCTCAATTTGGCCATTGTGATGGATTTGTGCATTGTCCATCACTATTACACTACAGGGTCCTGGGAATGAGTTCATGTTGGGAAGCTTCAAAAGGAAGGTCATCAGAATGAGAGCAAGAAGAGATGAGATGAGGAGGAAAAAAACTTACTAAAACATGCTCTAAGTAATGCTCAAAATCGACAGGCTTGACGGTTTCTGACTGAATCACATTTGCAACCAGACCGCTGAGGGCCACAGCAGGAATCAAGTTGAACCGGTGTGTGGCCCGTTCCACCAGAAATCTTGAAGTCCTCTTGCCAACTGGAGCCCAACCACGGGTACGAATGACACCGTCCAGACACACCCCACTTTCATCTGTCAGGGAGAATCTTTTGTAAGCCAATGGCCAAAGCTTGGATAAAAGGGAGAGCAGAAGGAACATACCAGTGAAGACAAGGCATTCAGGGTTGTAATCGGCCATCAGGAGAATGTAATGAGCTTGCTGGATTGGTTCTTGATGAGGATTCACCTTCCTCATTGTCTTTTGACTCATGCGGAGGCGATGATGAAGCTTGTTCGATATTGTTTGTAAAGACACTTGAGTATTGCGTTCCTCGAGTAACACCTCCTGGATTTCTTCTAGGTAGATGGTTGGGTTGTGATCAGTGACCATCCCAAATAGAAATGCGCGTTCTTCACCATCAAGAGCTAAGGGTCAACCAATGGTTTGATAGGTTGCCGGATTGGTGACAACAGCCCGAGTTGTTTCATATAACGCACACCAGCGTCGCAGGGAATCAAAGCTGATATCTGATCCATTCGAGAGATTGATTTCAGCTAATGTCTTCCCCACAAGGGCGGCCCAAACCACGGCGTATTTGAAAGATGCCGTATACAGGACAAACATTGAGCCTAGAGAAGACAATTACTGTCAGCAATGGGGTACTTGAGAAGATGAGATTAATCTGGTGGTGATGAAGGTGGCAGTGGAGGTGGCTCACGTGTTTTAGATAGGTCGGATTATGGGATCAATTTGATGCAGCACTGAAACGTTCTGATTGCTGGGTAGGATTGATCTGACTTATTCCAACTGCCATGGGGGTGAGTGCAGTATTTCAGCAGGAGACTTGAGAGAAGCACAGAGAACCACAGAAAGAACACTTACATGTGCTGGATCAGCCAATGGGATTGACTCAATGCTGCGCTGGATGGATCTTTCCAATTGTTGTCAGCTATCTGTTCCTTTTCGGAAATATCATGATGGAATTGTAACCGCAATAGCTTGCATGCCGTCCCACCCGCATATGCTTGATTGGGTCCGCCATACAAGCCGTGAACAGCATAACAATTGAGTTGGGGCCAGTGTGAATTGGACTTACCAGGGGTTGCGACCCGGTTATGATTCAGAGCGAGCAAAAATGGAAGCGAGACCGGCAACCAATTGTTCCAATCGCCGTGCGGGATCAATTTGTCTGGTTCCAATCACAGTCGTTGTGGCCTTGAAGTTGGTGTTGGCGGTGGTGGGTAATGGGTGTAGTGGGTAGTGGGTCGAGGGCGGTAGTTGGCGGTCGGATGGATTGGTGGCAAGCTACCCCGGGATCCCCCAAGCACGGTCCATGCGCACAGCCGATATCAGCTGCGCAAAGTTTGGCAACTGCGGCCAAAAGTTTCAAGTTTGCAGCAAAAGTAGCAAGCCTTTTTGGGCCTGCTGTACACCACCGCTTGAATTCGAGCTTGGGTTGACAATGGCCCAACGTCGCGGTCGGCGAAAGGTTGGCCCGGGTGGGCCCCAACCTGTCCGCCCCAAACTTAACACAAGTCCCAGGCTCCGTTGCAGGCTGTGCAGCATTTGGCTGGTCGCGAAGCGACCCCGACCGGAGGGAGGGACTTGCATGCTGCACATTCCTGGCGTGAGCAGATTCTAAGGAATGGTTGGGAGCGGCCTTGTGTGCATCACCACACCTCGAATAATCAATGGATCCTTTCTAGGTTTTGCTATGTCATACATCTACATCTTCTGGATTTTTCTGTATTTTTTTTACTACAACATTGTATTTGTAACTAGTGAAAAAAAAATCCAAAGTCAAGATTCTGAACTTTGGGTCTCAAGGCTTGTATGACAGGGCCCGAGCGCACTCACACTACAAGAATATTTATGCTTAACGGGTGTGAGAATACAGAGCTAGGCCCGCAGCAACCTTTAAGGAAGCTAGTGCAGCTACAGCAGAACCTAGACCCAGACCCCCAGCAACCTTTGAGGAAGCTGGCGTGGCTAGAAGCAAACCCAGACCCAGCTGCGCAAAGAGGTAAGACCCCTCTGCAGTCCAGAACCTAACTCATTCTCTAGCTGACAAGCTCCGCTTGATCACTCGCAGATACGGCGACCGCATCGGGAACCGAAAAGGGAAGATTAGAGTTAAGCTCAGCGTCTAAGTACGTACCTCAAGGAGAGTTAAAGTCTGAGCAATAGCTAACCAACTTTACGCTTGTAGATCCCTTGCAGACCGCATTGGTAACCAGAACCAACAATCACTGCTAGACAGGATTGCAGCCACCGCCGAACTCGGTGAGTAGACCTTCCCTTGAGGAATAGCAGAACCAAAACAGCAGACTGACTTGTAGCGAACACTGTTTGACAAGCAGGAAACCAAGAAGCTCACCCGTATAGAAAGGCTAAGACCAAGCTCCTTAGATAGCTGGCCCCTGCTCCGGTGAGCTCAATAGATTAACAAACAGACGCAGCGGGAGAAATAAAAGCTAACATTGGAGCATGTAATCGGCACCCTTGCACTGCTCCCAGACAACACACCGCCATTGCTTCGGCTCAAAGACAGCAACCAGGAAGAACTCTACCAAAGACAAGCGCCTGCCCTCGTGCTGCTTCTAGGTAGAACTCCTTCCCTTAAGATTCCGTTTTTTTTGTCTCATCATTGTACATACAAGTAAAACCAAAAAAAGGAAATAAAACCTTCTAGTTGCTCCTAAATTTTCAACGGGGACATTGGTGATGGAACTACCAAGAGGCTCATATCACACAGCAAATTCTGTAAATCCGCATACACCCCACCCCTTCCCTCCATCCTATCACTCAATCAGAATACGGACAGCTTGACTGGACCCAAGGCTGACCTAGCCAGACCTGAGCCTAAACTAGCCGGACAAGCCTGCCCACCCGGATCTGCAAACCAACCTGCCCAAAAGAAAAACAGACGAGTGAGTGGACTTCTCTTTGGCTCACCCATGCCGTCGCCCATCCATTTGGTTTTTGTAACATTTTGTTCATTTGTTTGGGACCTGACCCAGATGATTGATTGTTTTTCACAGTCTTGCTAGTCTGACTCCCCTCCGCAATACTCAGTATCCCAACAATTCAAGATGCACCCTCCCCCCGACCGAACCACCGACCTGACAACCCAGGCATCAAAGGTTTCATACATCTGTCAGGTGATGAACTCGGTTGACTTCCAAGATTTCTTTTCTCCTCTACCTACATATGCAGCTTAGTTTAGTTACATTTTGAGTAGCGTTAGCGCGCTGTTAGTGCCGCTACGCTGCGCTAATTTTCAGCGGCGCTAACAGCGCGCCAATTGTTTGTTAGTATTAGCGCGCCGCTACAGTCACTACGCTACGCTACGCTACGCTACGCTACGCTACGCTGCGCTACAGCGCTTTTAGCGGAAAAAAGGCCTTTTTTCAGCTAAAAGCATTGTGGCACACCGTAGCGCGCGCTATTTTGCGCCCTGCGTTTGTAGCGTTAGCGCAATTGCGCGCATCTGCGCTAACGCTACGCTAACAGCTAAATTAGCTGCGCACCCTTTGCGCGTAGCGTTAGCGCAGAGAAGGCGCAATTCCGCTAACGCTACACTAAAATTGAGCGGAATTCCGCTACGCTACGCCACGCTAACGCTACGGTTAGCGTAGCTGACCCACCATTGTTTCCTCTTAATTAAATCACAGAATTTCTTCAAATTTCTTGCAATCGGTTTTCAAAAATGATGGAATGTGAAAACAACAATAAAAAAAATATGAAAAAATAACTGACATGGCAAACAGTCAGAAAAACAAAACAACAAAAAATTGGGGTGAGTGGCGTAGACGCGAGAAGAGAGACTGTTAAAACAGGACTCTATATCACGCTTGGCTCACGCAAGCTTTGTGCTTTTGCACGTAAGCCTCTCTGGTGAGACTGGGCTGCCACCCAGACCCACTCACCACAAGTGTTGGCTTAGTTAAGCTCGTGTCCACCCAGAGTTCAACCGCAGCATTGGATTGTGTCAAAGAGTGTTTGGGCCCCCCTTGACCCGACCCATCCAGCACTGCGGGCGGTTGGATGGGTTGGCCGTGGCTAAACCTGTTGGAATATATGCTTCAAGCTCCATTTGAGGGGCCAAGCTATATGATCTAATATCCAAATATCACCAGTAAGACCAACTGTGTGTTTAGCTCAGTGGTATAAGAGCAGCTCTCATGAATATAGAAGGTTGTGGGTTCAAATCCCACAACACACAATTCTTTTCACCTGAGTAATTTTAACACATTATTGGTATGGTTTCTCCAAAGAACAGGAACGAACCACTAAAATGTCGGACGTTGATGTTGAATTAGGACTCTGTTGACCGTCCATCAATCTTTCCTTGCTCATCTCAACCACCACTCCTCAACCCGCGACCATTCAACTTCATCCTTTGTCGTGTCCGCGGTTTACTCGTTGAGGTCCTCAGTCTAGGCCCGCTTGTAAGGACTCCAATTTGGGGTCCTTCACTGTCTGTCCGAGTGGGGGCGCAGAGGGTGAACCTCGAGGGAAGTCTGGTTCACGGGGCTATGTATTGCTCAGGGAGAAAGGAAAAACCTAGCCGGGAGAGATGTGAGTCAGGGATCTCTCTGATGAGTACATACAACCAGGGATAGAGAAAGGGAAGAAGGAAGGGGAGAAGGAAGGGGAAAAGGAAGGGAAGAAGAAAAGGAAACTGGGGAACGGCTTACCTAGCCGGGAGAGATGTGAGTCAGGGATCTCTGCCGGCTAGGAGAAGTGCGAGGACCGGAGGATATAGTCGAGCGGGGAATGTGCCTGTGATTGTCCTTGTGAAACCCCGCGGAACGCGGGGGCTTCACACCGCTGTCCACAGGTTCTTATTCCATTAGGGGGTTTCAAACATGGTGCAGGTCCCAGTTCAGGAAACCCAATCCAGGAAAACAAAGTTCCTGCACAAAGAATTTTTGAATTATTTCTGCATGTTTTTTGGGTAAAATTGGGTCCATGTATGCAGGGTGTCTTGCAGTTGCACCAATTTCCTGAATTTGGGGTTCCTGAAACAGGACCTGCACCATGTTTGAAACCCCCTATTCTCTTTTTCTTCTTTCTGACCGTTTTTTTCCAGAATACCTGATCACCCTTATTTTATCATTAGCTTGAAAGTCCTAGTGTGTATTTTTGGTTCTGGTATCTATTATTCTCATTCTCAATCTTAGTTCCTGTTTTATTAGGTAAAACTGTTTCGATTGTATTTCTTTATTTTCTTTTACTGAAATAAATGTTTTATTAGCCAAATCTTCTCACATTATCAGTACGGACACTGCCAATATGATTGTGTCGGTTGGCTACATCCGCGCTTACATCAGATGTTTTGAACCAATGTTACATCGGTGCAAGCGTCCGACTTAACTGTCTTGCAATGTTACATTGACGATGGCAGATTGTACATCGCCGTGGTCCGATTTCAAAAGGGACGGTGGCGATGTAACATCGCCGGGCACCCCACCGACACAACTCTTGGTTGACGTCATGTCAACCAAGTTTTATACCCACTCAAATTACCTCCGACTCAACATTGGCCCAAGGCGAGATTGCATCGGCCATCAGCGACGCCATAGTTGACTCAAAATTGGCAGGGGGCGTTTTTGGATCGGTGTTGACAAGACTACAACGGTATGGCACGATGCAACCTCGCCCTTGGGCGACACAACTCCGCTTTTGCTTGATGCGAACCCGCTCCCGGTCGATATAACATCAATTTCCGCCGATGCAATCTCTGTCAGAGGACCCGACGCAATTGCAGAGTAGGATCACACCAGGTACATAAGGCAAAACACTCGAATTACCGGGGCCTCCCTCCTTGAATTGTCTGTGTCTCTATATCTGCTAACTGGGACTATTAGTCCTGCTAACCGGGCACAGGAACTTGATACTCATTTCTTAGATGGTCATCCACCAGCTAACTTGAACGGGTCAACACGACTCGGCTTGCTTGCTCGACTAGTCTTTTTCTTATGTTTTATCAAGAATCAAAGACCCATGCAGGTGTTCTAGAATCTGCACTGGATCCCATCAAATCACCCGCCGCTAATACAACATTTGGGCTCTCTTATTCGTTGATTGGACAAGCAGCTACACGACTTCATTTGTTGTTCGATTGAGGCTCAAATCAAAGCTGGTGCTGAAGCAAGAACTTGAAGCGCCCGAATGGCCGAACGCCTCGGCCCGGATTCCAGACGGGCGGCTACCTTGCGCGCTCCATTGTTGGCTTCTTCCGGTTCTTCCGGCCCTTCGGTTTTCGCCAAGTGTTCTGAACTTTGCCTCGCAAGATTCATCCTCCACGCGAGCAATTCCTAATTGTCTTCTCCTCATCGCCACCACCTCCATCTCATATCTCACTTGACAATTGCAAGCCAACGCGGCTGATGCTCGCCGTCAACCCCTTCCACGTGTCCGACTCCACGCTGAGCCTCAGCTTCTCCGCAAAGCCTGAGTGGGTGCCCTGGGGTTCCTGCTGGCCGCGGCCGCCGAGCGCTTCGACAACGTGCTTCTCTGGTTGCGCGCCAACGACCTTGCCAGCCACCCCCAACCAGCTTCTCGCCCCGCCCGGTCTCCCGCCGTGCACGGCTATCCGGACGGACTCGCCTCCCACCCCGCGCACCCGGCTGCTCTTCTTCCGCCGCCCAAAAACCCTGCGGCTGCCCTTACGCCTGCCTGTGTCTCGTCGAGTCCAGAGCCGACGGCCCGCTCTGGCAACACTATGTCGGCCTCTTTGCCAGCTCCAACAAGCGCCGCCTGCGCCCCGCACCGCGCTCGGCAATCGGCTTGAGAACATCCATCAGCCTAAGCATGCACTCAACCATCCGGTATCAGCGGAAGACAATCCTGTGCCCCGTGCGGCTCTCAAGCTCGCCAAGATCCCTCAAGCTCAGTGCCCCCATCGATGAAGCCCCCTCCCGCGCCACTGACCATCTGTGTGGCCTGCAGATTTCGCAGGCGCCCGTCTCGTGAAGCCAGGCCTGGAGTCCCCGGTCGATGCCCTTGAGCTACTCGGCTTCTGAAGCCTCCGAAGACCCTACGCGGTGCCCGTGCAGGAACGCCGTTCACCCGGCTGCCCCCCCCACGCCATCAAACCCTAGACGCCCAACGAGGCCGCGCACCGGCTAGACACCTATCTCCGACGCTGCGCGAGATCTTGGACACGGCTGTGGAGGTCACGCGCTGGACGCCCAGACAGAAGAGCCCGCGGCGGCGCCTGCCGGCCACTTGGTGGCCCAAGTGATGGTGGAATGCGCGCTGGGCATGTGTCAGCCGACGAGGAGTTGTGTGCTGAGTCTTCTTGCTACAGCCCCTCCGTCCGCTTGCGCCCTCAGGCCGTGCCTCTACCCGCCTCGGCCCCCATCCAAGACCAACTGGGCACCGTTCTGACAAACCCAAAACCACATCCGTGCAAGAACCTGCTTGCCCGCGCCGCCTCCTCGACCCCCTTCTGCTTCCTACGGAAATGAATAATGAGGATCAGAATTTATGTCAACTTTGTATGGTACATTATGTGCTTACTGTGGTGGTCTTTTGGCTGAATAGTTTCCAGCGGACTATTAACTTCCATAGATGTGTTGATGTTGTCAAGGAATGAAGCAAATGGATCTTTGCACATGAGCAAATAATTAGGGAGATTGACTTGCCCCTGCGGTTTCTTTGGGGGGAGCGGAGCTAACTTAACTAAATCCCTCCTAGAGGGAGGGACTTGCCTTACAAGTTACAGGTAATTTTGGCCTGAGAGGAACATCAACTTTCTAGGTCTTTGCAAACTTCTATGTTTGTGTAATCTCCCTCTACTAGCTATTACTAAATTCAGAATTAGACTCATCAGAAGCTTGTCTATCTTCTATCATTGTCTTG
Organism: Puccinia triticina; assembly: GCF_026914185.1. Taxonomy (NCBI): domain Eukaryota; kingdom Fungi; phylum Basidiomycota; class Pucciniomycetes; order Pucciniales; family Pucciniaceae; genus Puccinia; species Puccinia triticina. Next base: position 320,709 of record NC_070561.1, on the reverse strand, counting down.
TGTGTCTTTTGCTTCAACCAAATCATATATATGATGTGATTAATGTGATATCAACAAAATCCATCCTGGTTCAAATAGTATGGTTTTGAAATTCACTAGACTTTCAAGGTTGCTCTGCCACCGCTTTTCACAGATTGTGGCTCAAGATTGTTCAAGAGCAAGGATGTATGTTCTAGTAAAATTTCGCAAAAACATTTGGCTGATGAGTTTAAACTCTAGTACATTGAGTATTGGTTTAGTCTATGCATGTGCTCATACATATAACGTGTACATGTGGAACTGGTAGCATGTTGATCAATCAGACCCCACTTGCTGAACACCAAATTCCAAATCTGATCTCTCTCTTTGCAGATAACTCTATTTTGACCTGTTCTCTTCTTTCTCATTGTTCTCAACCCTCAACCTTCATTACTACCAAGAAAGATAAACTGTCACTAGACTACAGGTGACATCAGCCTAATTCCACTGAGCTACCCACCAGTTGCACAGTTAGCTGCATGGACATCCCCCTGTAGGAAACAAAGGGGCCATTGTAGCCTAGTTGTGGTAGCGCCAGAGCTGGAAAAAATTGACAGCTATTGTTGTTTGGTGTCACCTGATGTCTGGTGACAATTGATTTTTCTTGGTGTACAGTGCTGGAGGTTTGTGCTATGGAACTTGTATTGTTGAGGGGGGAAGGAAAGGGTGATGGTAGGGCCCATGCCACATCTAGATTGCTGTGCCAACTAGCACCCTTTAAAAAATGAAAATGGTAGTTGAATAGTGCTCCGGCATTATTCAGTGTGCCGGGGCACTATTCATATTGCCAGAAGCACTAAGGCAATATTCAATGAAAATGGTAGTTGAATAGTGCCTCTGGCACTATTCAGTGTGCCAGGGCACCCTTTAACAAATGAAAATGGTAGTTGAATAGTGCTCCGGCACTATTCAGTGTGCCGGGGCACTATTCATATTGCCAGAAGCACTAAGGCAATATTCAATGAAAATGGTAGTTGAATAGTGCTCCGGCACTATTCAGTGTGCCGGGGCAGGCACTATTCAGTGTGCCAGGGCACTATTTAGTGTGCCAGGGCACTATTCAGTGTGCCAGGGCACTATTCAGTGTGCCGGGGCACTATTCATAGTGCCAGAGGCACTATTCATAGTGCCAGAGGCACTATTCATAGTGCCAGAGGCACTATTCATAGTGCCAGAGGCACTATTCATAGTGCCAGAGGCACTATTCATAGTGCCAGAGGCACTATTCATAGTGCCAGAGGCACTATTCATAGTGCCAGAGGCACTATTCATAGTGCCAGAGGCACTATTCATAGTGCCAGAGGCACTATTCATAGTGCCAGAGGCACTATTCATAGTGCCAGAGGCACTATTCATAGTGCCAGAGGCACTATTCATAGTGCCAGAGGCACTATTCATAGTGCCAGAGGCACTATTCATAGTGCCAGAGGCACTATTCATAGTGCCAGAGGCACTATTCATAGTGCCAGAGGCACTATTCATAGTGCCAGAGGCACTATTCATAGTGCCAGAGGCACTATTCATAGTGCCAGAGGCACTATTCATAGTGCCAGAGGCACTATTCATAGTGCCAGAGGCACTATTCATAGTGCCAGAGGCACTATTCATAGTGCCAGAGGCACTATTCATAGTGCCAGAGGCACTATTCATAGTGCCAGAGGCACTATTCATAGTGCCAGAGGCACTATTCATAGTGCCAGAGGCACTATTCATAGTGCCAGAGGCACTATTCATAGTGCCAGAGGCACTATTCATAGTGCCAGAGGCACTATTCATAGTGCCAGAGGCACTATTCATAGTGCCAGAGGCACTATTCATAGTGCCAGAGGCACTATTCATAGTGCCAGAGGCACTATTCATAGTGCCAGAGGCACTATTCATAGTGCCAGAGGCACTATTCATAGTGCCAGAGGCACTATTCATAGTGCCAGAGGCACTATTCATAGTGCCAGAGGCACTATTCATAGTGCCAGAGGCACTATTCATAGTGCCAGAGGCACTATTCATAGTGCCAGAGGCACTATTCATAGTGCCAGAGGCACTATTCATAGTGCCAGAGGCACTATTCATAGTGCCAGAGGCACTATTCATAGTGCCAGAGGCACTATTCATAGTGCCAGAGGCACTATTCATAGTGCCAGAGGCACTATTCATAGTGCCAGAGGCACTATTCATAGTGCCAGAGGCACTATTCATAGTGCCAGAGGCACTATTCATAGTGCCAGAGGCACTATTCATAGTGCCAGAGGCACTATTCATAGTGCCAGAGGCACTATTCATAGTGCCAGAGGCACTATTCATAGTGCCAGAGGCACTATTCATAGTGCCAGAGGCACTATTCATAGTGCCAGAGGCACTATTCATAGTGCCAGAGGCACTATTCATAGTGCCAGAGGCACTATTCATAGTGCCAGAGGCACTATTCATAGTGCCAGAGGCACTATTCATAGTGCCAGAGGCACTATTCATAGTGCCAGAGGCACTATTCATAGTGCCAGAGGCACTATTCATAGTGCCGGGGCACTATTCATAGTGCCAGAGGCACTATTCATAGTGCCAGAGGCACTATTCATAGTGCCAGAGGCACTATTCAGTGTGCCGGGGCACTATTCATAGTGCCAGAGGCACTATTCATAGTGCCAGAGGCACTATTCATAGTGCCAGAGGCACTATTCAGTGTGCCGGGGCACTATTCATAGTGCCAGAGGCACTATTCATAGTGCCAGAGGCACTATTCATAGTGCCAGAGGCACTATTCATAGTGCCAGAGGCACTATTCATAGTGCCAGAGGCACTATTCATAGTGCCAGAGGCACTATTCATAGTGCCAGAGGCACTATTCATAGTGCCAGAGGCACTATTCATAGTGCCAGAGGCACTATTCATAGTGCCAGAGGCACTATTCATAGTGCCAGAGGCACTATTCATAGTGCCAGAGGCACTATTCATAGTGCCAGAGGCACTATTCATAGTGCCAGAGGCACTATTCATAGTGCCAGAGGCACTATTCATAGTGCCAGAGGCACTATTCATAGTGCCAGAGGCACTATTCATAGTGCCAGAGGCACTATTCATAGTGCCAGAGGCACTATTCATAGTGCCAGAGGCACTATTCATAGTGCCAGAGGCACTATTCATAGTGCCAGAGGCACTATTCATAGTGCCAGAGGCACTATTCATAGTGCCAGAGGCACTATTCATAGTGCCAGAGGCACTATTCATAGTGCCAGAGGCACTATTCATAGTGCCAGAGGCACTATTCATAGTGCCAGAGGCACTATTCATAGTGCCAGAGGCACTATTCATAGTGCCAGAGGCACTATTCATAGTGCCAGAGGCACTATTCATAGTGCCAGAGGCACTATTCATAGTGCCAGAGGCACTATTCATAGTGCCAGAGGCACTATTCATAGTGCCAGAGGCACTATTCATAGTGCCAGAGGCACTATTCATAGTGCCAGAGGCACTATTCATAGTGCCAGAGGCACTATTCATAGTGCCAGAGGCACTATTCATAGTGCCAGAGGCACTATTCATAGTGCCAGAGGCACTATTCATAGTGCCAGAGGCACTATTCATAGTGCCAGAGGCACTATTCATAGTGCCAGAGGCACTATTCATAGTGCCAGAGGCACTATTCATAGTGCCAGAGGCACTATTCATAGTGCCAGAGGCACTATTCATAGTGCCAGAGGCACTATTCATAGTGCCAGAGGCACTATTCATAGTGCCAGAGGCACTATTCATAGTGCCAGAGGCACTATTCATAGTGCCATATTCATAGTGCCAGAGGCACTATTCATTATTCATAGTGCCAGAGGCACTATTCATTATTCATAGTGCCAGAGGCACTATTCATTATTCATAGTGCCAGAGGCACTATTCATTATTCATAGTGCCAGAGGCACTATTCATTATTCATAGTGCCAGAGGCACTATTCCTGAATCGCGTGGGTGTCAGGGGCAGCACTATCTCCTGAGCATCAATTGGATGTTGGTCCTGAGCATCAATTGGATGTTGGGTTGACTAAGTGGTGGGGTTGATTATTTTGCCTTGCTGCTGGAAGGGTTAGAGAAGTTGAAACACATTGCTTCTTCCCTTTCTCAGAACCCCTCGTTGACTTACGTAAGATGTGTTGATTGAAGCACAGATGCGTTGACTCACTCACAGATGTGTGGACTGATGCACGGATACATTGAGCTTACGCAGCCTCTCTGGAGATGTTGTGGGACAACACTCTTGTAGAGATGCTTATGCGCAAAGTCAGGCCGCGGGGCTGGCAGCATCTCAAAATCACTCAAATTACCTCCTTAGATATTGTTGCAGGAAAGCAACACACTTGGTTGACTATTCCAACAGATGGAATCCATCATTGTCCTGGCGCACAGTTTTGGTGATATGTAGCTTTCTCATATCTTGCAAACCTGATTTTTGAGTGGCAAAAGAAAATCAAGTCAAACTCCTCTCTTTTACAGTGCAATATTGCCTTATTCCACTTTATGGAAAATGTATTATTAATTCAGTTTGGCCAGCAAAGAACAAGAAAAGGCACAGGAAATTTCATCTAGGTTTTTTACTACTTATTATTGTTGAGCTTGGCTCATCTTGTTGTCTGCTTCGATCTTCTTTCCTCTCTGTTCATCACCTATCACACATTTGTTACCGGTTTCACAGTTCATCACTCGACTACATAACCTGAGGCAGCAGACAGTGGAAAGGCTTTTCTTTCTCTTCCTTTTTCCTTTTTCATATGAAATACATCATCCTTTCCAACACACTCACCATCTCGTGTCTGCTGCTTCAGTCTTATATATTTCATCAGGTTATGAGTCCCAGTTGCTCTTCCTAGTAAAGCGCAACATCCAGCACGTAAAACACTCGGACAAAAGTGTGTTCACCTCAACCAAAGGATCACCCAAACACTCGCAATGGCAGACGCCGCCGTTCAAGACAGCCCGGACAGCTCATCGGCCCTGAAGGTCGCCGGAATCCCGCAACTCAGCGCTCCGGATCCTTCCTCCAACTACCTCAACTGGAGTTTCGTGGTAACCGTTCACCTCGGCTCCCTCGGACTCTCCTACCTTCTCAAACCGGTCAAACCCGAGGAACGACCAGCCAGGTGGGCAAGGACTCATTAGAGCCTTTCCCGAGGATGCGAAGGCTATGTGGGATGCTCTGCAGGAAACTCACCTTGACTCAACAGCTGGTGGTCGCATCTACTGGCTCCGCAGGCTAGTCACCACTCGTATGACCGGTGATGATGTTGAAACCCACATCAAGGAAATGGCTCTCAGCGCCGAGAAACTAAACTCCTTAATCACTCCCGACAAACCCCTCACTACCGATGACATTCACGCCGCCTCGCTTCTCGGTTCCCTCCCGGTAGATTGGCTCCACTGTGTTTTGTCCATGCTGAACAAGGACTCAGTCACTTCAGCTCGCATCGTGGCGGCACTCAAAGCTGAAGCTCTCCGTCGCAAATCTCGTATCGAGGAGGATCTGTCTATCTCTGCTGCAAGGGCATCCCCTTCCACCGGAGGAAGATCTCTTCTACCCTTCAACGACTCACTCTTCTGCTCATTTTGCCGTATCAAAGGCCACAAACTATCGGTCTGTAAGAGCGCGGCCAAAGTCTTGGGTGATCATCAACGCGGCCGCAGGTCGAACACCGAACCAGGCCGTCGCTCTGACTCCGATAAAGGCTCCTCCGTCGACAATCGAGACAAGCGCTCCACCTCTGGACGCAACCACCCAACACCCAAGCCGGCCGCCAAGGCTGGTCTCACCTCCGTTGTTGAACTCGGAAGCGACTCATCCTACGAGTCGGACCGCTCCGACTCTGAATACGCCAGTGCAGCGTCCGGACTTGTCGTTCCAACCACGGCTCTTCAGGTGTCGGTCGATGCCAACATCGACTCCGGCTGCTCCATGAGTATGACCCCGTATGCTGAGGACGTCTCTCACATCAAAGCTACCTCCACTCCAGTCCGCCTTGCCGACAACTTGGTTGTCTCAGCAACCCACAAGGGGTATTCGACCCTCCCTCTGGACATCACCAAGTCCGTCAAAACCCTCGTGGTTCCCGATTTGCACGAACCGCTCCTCTCCGTCGCAGGCATGGTCGATGCTTCTCTCCGAGTCGTGTTCACCCCGGACTCCTGCGAAATCTACGACGTAAAAGACTTCAAAGTCTCGGGCTCCATTGTCGGGCAGGGATACAGAAAAGGGAACCTTTTCTACCTTCTCTCGGCGGAGGTGACTTCCAATTCCGCCTCCCTGGTTCCCGGACAACTGGCTGATAATTCTCTTTTCGGGTATCACCAACGCCTATCTCACATAGGTCTGAAATCCCTGCGTCGATTTCTCAAACTACACCACATCAAGCCAACGTCAATGAATGAGGTTGATGTTCGCAAATGTCCGGTATGCATACAATCAAAGATGCACAGATCGCCCTTCACTTCCTGTTCTCCCTATCGCTCCAAAGTCCCCGGAGACAACACTGGGTCGCTACGCTAACCATAGCGGTTAGCGTAGCGTAGCGCAGCGCGAATGCGCTATTTTTTAGCGTAGCGTTAGCGCAATTGCACGCATATGCGCTAACGCTACGCGCACGCGGTGCGCAGCTATTTAGCTGATAGTGTAGCTTTAGCGCAGATGCGCGCAATTGCGCTAACGCTACACATGCAGGGCGCAAAAGATCGCGCGCTACGCTGCGCTACAGCGCCTTTAGCGGGAAAAAAGGGCTTTTTTTCCGCTAAAAGCGCTGTAGCGCAGCGCAGCGTAGCGTAGCGAATGTAGCGGCGCGCTAACGCTAACAAAGAATTGGTGCGCTGTTAGCGCCGCTGAAAATTAGCGCAGCGTAGCGGCGCTAACAGCGCGCTAACGCTATGCAAAATAGATGGGCGCTTTTTGCCGCTGCGCTAACGCGTAGCGCTGAAATAGCGTAGCGTAGCGTAGCGACCCAGTGTTGCCGGAGAGCTCATCCACTCCGATGTGGGCTCGTTCGAAATCGCATCCCGCAAGGGATATAAATATTTTGTTACATTCATAGATGATTTTTCAAAGTCTCTTTCCGTCATGCCACTGAAATGCAAAAGCGACGTTTTTAGCTGTTTCAAACTTTTCAAATCTTCCTTTGAAAAGGATGGCCGCTTTACCATTCGCGCGTTACGGTCAGATAATGGCGGAGAGTATCTCTCCAAGGCCTTTGAAAATTTCCTTCTTGATTCGGGCATCACTCATTCTCCGGGTCCACCTCACTCTCCCGAGCTCAATGGTGTTGCGGAGCGGGCAAACAGGACCATAGGCAACCTAATCCGGTGCCTTTTAATCAGCTCCAAACTCCCAAAATCTTTCTGGGTGGATGCTCTCCGTCACATTCTTTACTCCATCAACTCCATCCCCTTCTCCACCCCTACTGGTTTCCATTCACCTCAATCTCTTCTTGGTCGGGACTCAGTAGTTATTGAATCCCTGCATCCTTTTGGCTGTTTGACGTGGTATAAGGTTCCCGAAGCAAATCGTAAGAAACTCGACCCAAAGGCCCGTGTGGCTCTGCTTCTCTCATATCTTTCGGACGGAAACGGTTACCTTGTATGGGATTTGGAACGGCGTCAGGCGGTCAAAACCCGTGAGGTGTTATTCGACGACTTCACCTTCCCATACGACTTTTGCAAGGTGGGGCCATCTCCGACGGTCACGATTGAACTACCCTGGCCGTCCTCTGAAGCTTGCGCTCCGATGCCGACACCTGTTCCATCTCCGGTCCCTGTTTCTCCTCCAGCGGCCCCTGCCGCCGCTGTTCTACCCACCTCATCCATCCTCAAATCGCCACCCCTGGACATACCTCTCCAGCCCCGTTTTGATCGACGGCTAACGGCCTCCATACACGCGCCACTGAACAGACTGCGTGACCGGACCCCGTCACCCAAGTTATCTTCTACTGACTCAGTTTCATCTGACGGTAAGTCTGCCCTTTCGCCGGTCCAGCTCCCATCGCCCTTTCTTCGCCCTGCTTCCCCTCCGTCCCTTCTACCATCCCCTCCGCTTCTTCCCGTCGCACGAGCTCCTCCTGAGGTCATCCCACGCACGAGCTCCTCCTGAGGTCATCCCAACCCCGTCATCTCACAGGTCTCCCTCTCCGGCGGTACCTCCTGCTCCTCCGACCGCAATGACGCCTCCTCCAGTCCCTCCGACTCAGTCAAACCTCCCACCCTCACCACTCCCGGCCCCGGTGCCGTCGAGAAGTCTTTCCCCGCCACCGATTGGCCCTGCCTCCGTTCCCCTTCCTCCATCTCCCCCTTCATTACCGTCTCCGCCGCCGGTCAGACGTTCCAATCGTTCTCGACAGGCTCCGGATTGTTACGGACACTGGTCCAAATCAACATCGGCTCCGAGCGACGTTGACACACCCAAAACCTGGCGTCAGCTCCAACGTTCTCCGGATAAAGATAAATGGATGAAAGCCGCAAATGAGGAGTTTTCCTCACTCCTGGGGATGGAAACATGGAAATTGGTCCCGCGACCGGAAAAACACCGCATCATTAAATTGAAGTGGGTCTTTAAAGTCAAACGCCGGCCGGACAAGACCATTCAGAAACTGAAAGCTCGCCTCGTCGCCATGGGCTATTCTCAGATTCGTGGCCTTGACTACAATGAAGTATTCTCGCCTACTCTTCGCATGGAAACCTTTCGTCTCATTTGCAGTCTTCTAGCTGTGCGTCGCTGGAAAGGACGTCAGGTGGATTTCAAAACTGCATTTCTCAACGGTCATCTCGACGAACCGATTTACATGGAGCAACCTGTTGGCTTTGAAGACTTGGCGCATCCTGATTATGTGTGTGAAGTTACGCGGTCTTTGTACGGACTAAAACAGTCCCCCCGTCAGTGGAATCAAGAGCTGCATTCGGCTCTCCTCGATCTTGGAATGGAACAGTCCAAGTATGATCCCACTCTATACTTTCGCCTTGTCTCCGAGAAACTTGTTTGCGCCGTAACGGTGCACGTTGACGATCTCACGGTGGTGGGTGAACCTGCTCAGGTTGATGGGCTCATAAAATCCCTGGGTTCACGCTTTCAGATCGGTGCCGACGAGGATTTACATCATTTCCTGTCAATCAAGATCACACGGGATGTTGAAAATCGCCTTCTGTATCTATCTCAAGCACATTACATTGACGATGTTGTCTCTCGCTTCCTGCCCAACGGTTCAACTCCAACATCTACTCCCACCAATTCCTCTTTCAAAGACCTGCGCAAACGCAAACCCAGTGATCCTGCCTCCTCAGGACCCTATAATCAACTAATCGGCTCGCTGCTCTGGGTTGCTCAATGTACGAGGCCCGATATCTCTTTCGCTGTGAATCGACTTTCCCAGTTTCTCAAAGATCCCTCCGATGATCACTGGCTGGAAGCAATCCGCATACTCCACTACCTTTCCACCACCAAAAACCTTTGACTTCGCCTCGGCGGCTCGATGGTTTTCAGTGGTTTCTCCGACTCAGACTGGGCCGAGGATCGCGAGGATCGCCGATCTACCTCAGCATACACATACCGCCTTGGTGAGGGGTCTGTCTCGTGGAAATCGCGCAAACAAGCAACCGTGTCTCTGTCAAGCACCGAGGCTGAATATAAGGCACTCTCTGACTCATGCAAAGAGGGCCTATGGTTTCGAAACGTCCTCACCAAATTACGTCTACGTCCTAAACACGCCATTCCGCTTCACGTCAATAACAAGGGTGCTGAGGCTCTTGCAAACAATCCCGAACATCACTCAAGAACCAAACACATTGATGCGCGTTATCACTTCGTACGGGAATGTGTAAAGGACTCAAAGATACAGATTCTTCACGTCTCCACACGAGACATGCTCGCCGACATGTTAACTAAGCCGCTCCCTTGAATACTCCTCGAAAAACACCGTCTTATGTTTGGGATAGTCTAGATTTTTTTTCTCATGTTTTCCTTCATTTCTTTTCTGATTATGTTCATCTCTCAGATTCTCAGCAAGGGGGGGTGTTGAGCTTGGCTCATCTTGTTGTCTGCTTTGATCTTCTTTCCTCTCTGTTCATCACCTATCACACACTTGTTGCCGGTTTCACAGTTCATCACTCGACTACATAACCTGAGGCAGCAGACAGTGGAAAGGCTTTCTTCATCCTTTCCAACACACTCACCATCTCGTGTCTGCTGCTTCAGGTCAGTTCTCTCTTTCTCTTCCTTTTTCCTTTTTCATATGAAATACATCATCCTTTCCAACACACTCACCATCTCGTGTCTGCTGCTTCAGTCTTATATATTTCATCAATTATGGGGTTTGATTCTGATGGTGAAGGATTCACCAAAATCAGCAACTTTCAAAAATAGGTATAAACTTCTTATAATGTAAAATCCAAAATTTTGAAGAGACTATTATGATGCAATGACACAGGCCATCCTATCTGTTGAAAAACAAATCAAGGTTTTCTGAGTTCGTGAGGTGTAGTGCGGAAAAAGGGTGCTCTACACCAAACGATTTCCTGCTCTCAGGCCAAAAGGCTGACATTGCGCGCAAGTCCCTCTACCAATGGTAGTGGGGTTGCACACGCCTTCCGCGCCCCTCTACCAAACTGGGTACGAGGGACTTGTGTCAAGTTCGCGGATGCGTTGACTGACGCACGGATGTCTGGCCAGGCATAGCGTCACCCCCCTCCCCCCCCCCCCGCGCGCATTCCACCATCACTTGGGCCACCAAGTGGCAGGCAGGCGCCGCCGTGGACTCTCCTGTCTGGCTGTCCAGTGCGCAACCTCCACACCCATGTCCAAGATCTCGCGCGAGATCTCGCGTGGCGTTGAAGATAGGCGTCTAGTCGGTGCGCGGCCTTGTTGGGCGTCCAGGGTTTGATGGCGGGCAGGGAAGGCGGGGAGGGGGCAGCCAGGAAAACGGCGGTCATGCACGGGCACCGCGTAGACCCTTCGGAGGCTTCAGAATCTGAGCAGCTCAAGGGCGTCGAACAGGGACTCCAGGTCTGGTTCCACGAGACATGCGCCTGCGAAATCTGCAGGCTACACAGATGGTCAGTGGTCAGTGGCGCGGGAGGGGGCTTCATCGATGGGGGCACTGAACTACACGGATCTTGGCCGCGAGCATGAGGGCCGCACGGGGCACATGATTCTCGTCCTCTGATACCGGATGGTTGAGTGCATCCTTAGGCGCATGGGTGTTCTCAAGCCAATTAACGAGCGCGGTGCGGGGCGCAGGGGGCGCTTGTTGGAGCTGGCAAAGAGGCCGACAAAGTGCTGCCAGAGCGGGCCGTCGGCTCTGCACTCGCCGAGACACATGCAGGTCTATGTATGGGCAGCCGCACGGTTTTTTTGGCGGCGGAAGAAGAGCAGCTGGGTGTGTGGGGTGGGAGGCAAGTCCGTCCGGATAGCCGTGCATGGCGGGAGACCGGAGTATGAAGTTCCTGTGCGCGAATAGTCCCAGTTAGCAGATCCATTAGAGAGACGCGGAAAATTCAAGGAGGGAGGCCCCGGGGTAATTTGAGCGTTTTGCCTTATGGACCTGGTGTGATCCCACTTTGAGATTGCGTCGCGTCCTCTGACCAAGATTGCATCGGCAGAAATTGATATTTTATCGACCGGGAGCGGGTTTGCATCGAGCAAAAGCGCTATCGTGTCGAGCAAGGGCGAGGTTGCATCGTGCCAGCCCGGTGGAATCTCGCGAAAGCCCATCATAAAAAGCGGCATCGCGCGATATTGAGTCAATCGTAGCGTCGCAGATGGTCGATGCAATGTGGCTTGGGGCCAATGTTGAGTCGGGGGGCCTTTGGGTCGGTTTACAACCTGGGCGACACAACATCAACCGGGGGTTGCGTCGGTGGGGTGTCTGCCGATCTTACATCGCCCACCGGCCTTTTCAGATCGGACCACAGCAATGTAACGTCTGCCATCGCCGATTTAACATCACAAGACAGTTACGTCGGACGCTTGCACCGATGTAACATTGGTTCAAAACATCCGACGTGAGCGCGGATGCAGCCATCCGATACAATTGTATTGGCAGTGGGATGCTCTCAGTGAATTGAATTAAAGTTGGCTAAACCCTGTGAATACTTGATATTCATGCTTCCATATGCATATGCAATATACAATTTCATAATTGTTATGCATTAATCATTATCTATGATGCATGACAAACATACATGATTTGCATATGCAATATTCATAGTTTGTTCATGGTGCATGAAGCAAGGGGGTGTGTTGGAATATATGCTTCAAGCTCCATTTGAGGGGCCAAGCTATATGATCTAATATCCAAATATCACCAGTAAGACCAACTGTGTGTTTAGCTCAGTGTTAAAAGAGCATCTCTCATGAATGTAGAAGGTCGTGGGTTCATTCAAATCCCACAACACACAATTCTTTTCACCTGAGTAATTTTAACAAAACCCAGCCAACCCATCCCGGCTCTGATCAGCGTGCCCACGGGGGAAGCTGGTTGGGCATGACAAGAGCCCAACCAGCTTCACTCAGCGGGTGGGCCAAGCCAATCATGGCTGGCGCTGAGCAGTGCACCAATGTTGCACTCTGGTTAAGCCCGCGTTAGGCCTACCAAGAAATATTGTTTTTGAAATATATATATATATATATATTTTCTGAGCCTCTTTCCATTTTTGGAAAAAGGCTACATAAGTGAGAAATTACAAAAAAAAAAAGGATGAGTCTTGGTCCAAATCCGCAGACTTTGTCTGACAAAATTTGGAAAAATGGTGCTTATGTCACAATAAACCGTGGGGCCTAGAAATGTGTGACGCCCCAGTTGCACCCCCAGCAAACAGGTGACGTAATCTGGATTTTGTTGTGTTGACGTTGTGATGAAAAAAAGTGGTCACTGCGTAGAAATGTCAGGACCCCGCCGCTCCAAGATGATTCCCAGGTAAAGTCGGGTGATCTGGAGAAACTCCGCTCCAAAGCTCCGCCGCGTTGTAGGGCTCTAAGTGGGATAAATAAAGTAAAGCACGTAAAATAATCTAGCTCCACAAAAGTAAACAGTAAAATAAAGCTCCGTCGCATAAAGAAGACAACTCCGCCACAAACTCCGCAACAACCGCAAGAAAACAGCCATAAAGCAAGCACAGAACTCCGCAAAGCACAACCGTAACACATAAAGCAAGTCCGCAACGTAAAAAATCCGCTCCGCAACACACGCAAGGTAAAAGAAGCACAACAATCCACAAAGTAAAGTAAAACCGTAAAAGAGAGTCTGTGGGGAGTATGATGATACAGAATCCTCCCTCCACCACTGTGGTTTTATAGAGAAAAGGAAGAGAACTAAAAGATATCCTCCGCCCGCCTCACACGCACGCCATCTGCTAACTCCGTTCACACACGCACACTGATCATCATCCGCCAATCGCTATACACACGCACGTCATCCGCCAAGCTCCGCTCTCACGCCAACTCCTGTCGTCTTTGCCACTTGCCTTTGACCGCCGTCAAACTCCTCTCTCTAGCTTCCACACCCCTGTCTAGCCTATGATGTCAGGATCCCACACGCCACCCTTCTGGCTGCCACGGCTTCTCCCAATCACAACCTCTGCTATCCAGTCCGCGCTGGCCTGCTTAGTCTGAGTCCAGTTCCGCCGTCGAGCTCCGCGCGCCGCCGCCTTCAGTTGTGCGCTCCGCTCTGCTCCGTTCCGCACTGTTTCCACACTGTTTCCACACCGTTTCCACACCGCCTGTGCACCGCGCTGATTGCTCCATGGAAAATTTGACACAAGTTCCAGAATTGATCACCACAACATAATTCAGATTCCAAATCAAACTCGCGCCCCGGGTCTGTCGTCACCTGTCATTCTCAGTGGCAGGTGCAAGTGGAATGCACGACCCCCTCAATGGCCAGTGCTAACCGGTCATCAAGGGGACATACACACCTCTCTTGATGGCCCGTCTGTACCGGCCATCAAGAGGAACACCCTACACTCTCTCATTGGCCGGTCAGTACTGGCCAGCAAGAGTAAAGTACTATTTTCACTCTTGATGGCCGCTACTGACCGGCCATTGAAATGTGATACACATACCCCTTGGTGGCCTGTCAGTACACCTGTTGCGTGGGATGCGGGATGGAAAACCCAAAGTTCACGGTTGACAAACCAGTGACACTTTGGTGAGTGAGAAATAAGATTTCTGATTCACTGGAGGAAGAAAATCCTAGAACAACTCAGTATAGACTATATACAAGTTGTTAGTGTTATGGATTGAAGCATACTACATAATGGATATAAGCATATCTCAACACACCCCCTTGCTGAAAACAGAACTGAATAAGGTAAAATAATTGGAACTACTTAGTGTGACTAGTCTAATTATTTCTTTTGGGGAACAGAAAGGGTAAAAGAAAGTTATGGGATAATTGGGCCTTCCTATTTAAATCCAAAGAGCCTTTACCTGTGGAACAAGTAGAAATACAGGATGAAGAAAAAGGAAGATTTGGAAGAGAACAACTAGCAGAAGCTAATTTATGATAAACTGAGCGTAGATCAACTACTACAGTTACGCAACATATCTCACCTCAACATCAACCACGGAGAAAAAAAAAAAAAAAAAAGAGAAAAAAAAGAACGAGGACAAAAGTGGACATTACATTAAACATAGAGCGCCCCTACCCACCTTTGCTAAGGAGACCAGCCTACCCAGCAAGCCCCAGAGCAAGAGAAGAGCTTGCAAAACACTTGGATGAGCTGGTAAGGCTTAATGTCCTTATAAAAGTAGGGCATAATGAAGAAGTGGAAATAACCACACCAGTAATTATAACCTACCACAATGGTAAATCACGCATGGTAGGAGATTTCCGTGCACTGAACACCTACACAGTCCCAGACAGATATCCTATACCAAGGATACAGGAGACTCTGACTAACCTAGCTAAAGCAAAATACATTACAAGTATGGATGCTTTGAAAGGATTTCATCAGAATGTAGTAACAGAACGTGCAAGAAGATACCTGAGAATCATAACACATAAAGGAGTTTATGAGTACCTTAGAATGCCTTTTGGAATTAAAAATGCCCCATCACATTTCCAAAGAATGATGAATACCATCTTCTGTGAAGAACTTGGACTGGGATGGCTAATTATATACATAGATGACATAATTATATGCTCTGAGACTTGGGGAGACCACATGAGCAGAATAGAACTGGTTCTTACAAAGATAATTAATGTCAATATGAAAATTTCCCTGAAGAAATGTGCATTTGGATTTGCAGAAATTAAAGCACTAGGACACGTAGTTTCAGGACTAGCATTATGCATAGACCAGAATAAAGTAGCAGCAGTGTTACAAAAACCAGCACCTACAAACAAAAAAGAAATGCAAAGCTTTCTTGGGTTTGCCAGCTACTATAGACAACACCTAGAACGCTATGCAGCCATGGCCAGAAGCTTTTATGAGATAGCTTCTAATGATACTGCCTTTGAAATGACCACAGAAAGACATATGGCATTTAATAAAATAAGAGAACATCTGACTAGAGCACCTCTATTATTAATGCCAGATTTCAAGAAACCTTTTGTATTATATGTTGATGCCTCAATGGAAGGACTAGGAGCAGCACTCCATCAATTACAAATCATCAATGATAAACCAGTGGAAGGTCCCATTTGTTTCATATCCAGACAACTCAAGAAAACTGAAGCAAGATATGGAGCAAGCCAACTAGAATGCTTATGTTTAGTCTGGGCCCTAGAGAAACTCCACTACTATCTAGATGGAAGTGTATTTGATGTCATCACAGACTGTATTGCACTAAAATCACTCATCAATATGAAAACCTCTAACAGACATATGCTTAGATGGCAGATATCCATTCAAGTGTACAGAGGTAACATGACAATAATTCATAAAGAAGGGAGATTGCATAAAAATGCAGATGGACTCTCTAGATGGTCCCTACCAAACACACCAGATAATCCAGCCTGGGCGCCTGAAGACCCAGAGGAACTGCCAATTATGGGAATTAGCATTACTGAACTAGAAGATGAATTCTTTGACGAAATCAGAAATAGCTACAAACAAGACAAGAACTGTACATTACTAGTACAAATATTGTCCAAAACAGATTCAAAGGATGAGGACCTGATTGCAGCATTAGATACAGCATGGAAGAAATCATACCAGGAAGGAAGATTTCACCTATTTGACGGTATCATCTACAACAGATCCAAACACACATGTGTACTAACAGTAATGGACAGAGTATTGATCAATACACTACTACATGAATGCCATGACAGTACATCATCTGGCCATCTATCTTCAGACAGAACAGAAGACAGAGTAAGAAACCTAGCATGGTGGCCAACATGGCAACAAGATGTAGAAACATACTGCACTACATGTGAAAGATGCCAGAGAGCAAATAAGGCAACAGGCAAAAGGTTTGGACATATGATGAAAATAGAAGAACCCACTAGACCATGGGAAACAGTTAACATGGACTGGGTTACAGGATTACCACCTGAAGGAAAGAAAAACTATAATGCATGTCTAGTTATCGTAGACAGATTTAGTAAAACACCTATATTCTTACCATGTCACAAAGATGATACAGCTATGGACACAGCTATAATGATTTGGCAACAAGTGATTTCATGGACAGGACTATTCAAAAATATCATCAGTGACAGAGATCCCAAGTTTACATCAGATCTATGGAGAGGACTGTACCACCTATTTGGCACTAAACTCTCTTTCTCAACAGCCTACCATCCACAAACTGATGGACTAGCAGAGAGAATGATTCAAACCTTGGAAGACATGCTAAGGAGATTCTGTGCCTATGGATTAGAATTTAAAGACTCTGATGGATTTACTCATGACTGGGTTACACTATTACCAGCCCTAGAACTAGCCTACAGAACATCAACCCATGCATCAACAGGAAAAACACCAGCTATTCTAGAGAAAGGATGGAACCCCAGACTACCACAAGACAGCTTGAAAAAGGACTTGGTAGAAGTACATCCCACAGCAGCAAGCTTCAAGAACATGCTGGACAAAGCCAGAAAACACGCTCAACAAAGCATGGATAATGCATTTGAATACAGCAAAGAAAAATGGGACAAAAAGCACAAAGTACCCAGCTTCAAAATAGGAGATTTAGTATTAATATCAACTACAAAC
Source organism: Puccinia triticina (assembly GCF_026914185.1). Classification (NCBI taxonomy): domain Eukaryota; kingdom Fungi; phylum Basidiomycota; class Pucciniomycetes; order Pucciniales; family Pucciniaceae; genus Puccinia; species Puccinia triticina. The sequence continues at coordinate 303,522 of NC_070561.1, read as the reverse complement.
TTTACTAATATTAAAGGACCTAAGAAGCTTAGGAATGCATTTGTTGGCCCATTTGTAGTCAAGGCATTACATGGACCAAATGTAGTAGAAGTGGAACTATATGGAGAATTAGAAAAGAAACATCCTACATTCCCAGTAAGCTTACTCAAACACTATAATGAATCAGATGCTGAATTATTCCCTTTACGCAAGGAAATACCTGAAGCAGAAGTACCTCCACTTGAAGAGTCAGAGGAGAAGAAAATTCATAAGATCTTGAAAGACAAGAAGATCAGAGGAGAGAAAGATAAATTATATCTTGTAAGATACAGGAACCCAATTCATGAAGATGAATGGCTACCAGAAAAAGACATTAAAGATGCGGATAAATATCTAAGAAGATTCAAGAACTCTAAACACAAAGATTAAATTATTTCAGAATTTAACCTTTTTTAGAGGGGGCGAGTGTCAGCCTTAGAGATAAATCAAGTATCCAAAAGACTGCAATAACTCAGTAAATAATAATTATTATTAAATTATTATTGCAGAATCAGATTCCTCATCATAAATTAAGGGGGGTCACCCACTTAAAGTACCCCCTTATTCCTATTCCTTCATGTACTAATTGTATAAATAAGAATTGGCCACAGAAAGCGCCCAAAAATAGTATTACATACAAAAAATTAGTAAAACAATTAAAGTACCTAAAATTAAACTGTTGTACAATAATGAGTAATATTAATCGTGTAAAAATACCCCGTGAAAGTATTATGTAGACTTCTACTGAAGCTCTTTCACATGACAATTGGTTATAAACATGTCATGTGACAGAGTCAGGGAAATTAGTCTATTTTAATACAATTAAAATACCCACAGCCAAGCCCTTTTCACGGCTACAGCCCTGGATATTCCCATAGGGAGAAAAGGACTCAGTGTTTACGCCCACTGAAGTCCCCTCTATAAATAGAGGCCTATTTGGCCCTCAGGAAAAGATCCCCCAGACCATTCACCGCCCATAAACTGTAAGTTTGCCGTGAATATTCTCCCCTGATACTATTGTAGCCTCTTTTCCCTTTTAAAAAACCATCCCCAGCACGTAAAATCCACTGGATTAAACCTTTAAAATATCAAAAATCCCTTATTAGCATATTTACAAGATTTATCCTTAAAAGTAGTTGCTGTAAGACCTCCGCCTCTGACAAGCAGCCAATCAGTTTAAGCGCTTACCACCTACTTTTCTACGCCAAATTTATTCCCTGTAATTAATAATTATATATTATTAATTACATAATAAATCTTCCTCTTTTTAAAGAGTGTTTAAAACCCTTGTAGTGGCCAAATTACCACGTAACAAGTTTAGTAATTTACATTACTAGTGTTTACATCAGCACAGTTATAGTGCTAGGGTCCAAAACCCTTATTTTGAAGGGTTTTTTGCCCTAAGCTTCATAAAAAGAGCTGTCATTGTGTTAAGTTCGGGAAAACCCAAAGTTCATGGTTGACAAACCAGTGACACTTTGGTGAGTGAGAAATAAGAGTTCTGATTCACTGGAGGCAGAAACTCCTAGAACAACTCAGTATAGACTATATACAAGTTGTTAGTGTTATGGATTGAAGCATACTACATAATGGATATAAGCATATCTCAACAACACCAGCCATTGAGAGGAAAACACTAACCTCTCAATGGCCTATAATGGTTGGCCATTGAGAGCAAAGCTCTTTTGTTGATGTGTATACACATCACCCTTGATGGCCCGTCAGTACCAGCCATTGAGAGGAACATAATACACTCTTGATGGCCTAAAATGATTAGCCATCAAGAGGACATGTACACCTTGTACATTGACCCAACTGGTCATCAAGAGCAAAGCGCTGGACTCTTGATGGCCAGTCAGCGCAGGCCATTGAGAGTGTAGTATATTCCTCTCAATGGCTGGTACTGACGGTGTGGTGATTTATATAGGTGAGCGCGGTAGAATGTCCACGCGGGGATAGCGCGGGCGGGGAATGCAAAAAGCCACTCAGGCAGAGTGCATTCCGGTGACATAAGCACTGAGGATGAGGTCAGGAAAGCATGCTAGGAAAGCTTACGGAAAGTCACGCGTGGATTGGAATGTACGGATCACGGATTGCGGATCACGGATTTTGGATTGGGTATTTGGATCGGAGCAGAAAAGACAGGGCTGGACTGCGGCGGGACTACACACGTGGACTGGTAGCAGCGGCGCGTCAGCGGGTGAGCCATGACAGCCAGAGCGGGTTCCACCAGCGGGTGGAACCAGGGTGAAGGCGGTGGCGAGAGAAGGACTGACGGGGGCTAGACAGAGGACGGTGGGAGAGGAGCGGAGTCTGGGAGAGTGACGAGCGGGATAGCGGGCGGAGCTGGAGGACTAGTGCGGGAAAGTGTCAGGTGTGCGGGATCGGGTGGGAACGGTGACATGCGTGGAGGGAAGGATGGGGGTGGCTCAGGGTTTTCTCCTCTCTTTTCCTGATCGGGGGGAATCTTTATCCTATCAACAACTACGGGATTTCACTCATCATTGTACTTAGAACTACGGACGTACGAGAGTTATTGGGAGATTATCTGTGTTCTTATTCTTATTGGAGAGTTACTGCGGATTCTTGCGCTTACGAAGTGCAGAGCTTTATTCACTTGCGGATTATTACGCTATAGATCAGGATCGGTAGAGGAGCGCTGAAGGCTAGCGGAAAGTAGCAGTGCGGAGCTGAGTTACCGACAATCACACAGCCCGGACATCAATATTCTTGAAGAAGGCGGTCAGTGGACATTCTTCACCAGCTAACCGGTCTTCTTTCTCACAAGTGGGGGTCTGGCCGGGAAACCAACTTTGTGTCGTTATCAGATACTCGGGAACTAGACTTGCGCGGAAACGTTGAATGAACCCATTGGAAGGCGTGTTGTGACTGAAGAGAAAAACCCTCGACGTGTCATTGCTCCCGCACTCCACCTCTTGACTCCCCTGGCACTCCAGGTTTGGAGTTTGCACACCCCTCAACACCCCCCCTCAAACTCCACACCTAAGACTAAATACATGATGAGTAAGAAAGAGGAAAGAAAAGTATAACAAGAGGTGGTCATAGATAGAGAAACAAGGATATGGATCTTTTTCTTTTTTTTTTTTTTTTTTTTTTTTGAAGAGAAACTATGGAGAAATGGATAAGTAATCAGAAAAACATGGAAAAGAATATGAAAGAATATGTTGATGATGGAAGAAAGGGAATGGAAAAGAAGTTAGGAAAAAGGGACTTGAGAAATGAGATCTTGATGTTGATGAGCGCCTAAGACTTTTGTGAGGAAGTCTGCCAAGTTTTGTTTGGTTGGTACCCAGTCAATGTCGATCTTGTGTTGTTGGATTGTGTCGTTGGTGAAAAAGAAATTTCTTTCAATGCTTTTGAGACTTGATCTTGAACCATTATCGTCCGCTACAAGAACAGCGGCCTTGTTATCACAAAGTAGTTTGCATTTGGCATTTGGAACTATCGATTGAAGTATGTGAAGGATGAATAACTTGAACTCTACCGCGCCGCCTAACGCAATGAACTCTGCGCCGCAAGTCGACTTTGCGACAGTCTTCTGTCTCCTGGATCCCCAGGCAATGGGACAGCCAAATAGTTTGATGATAAATCCTGAGGTGGATCGTTGAAATTCTCCTCCCCAACTAGCATCTGTCCATGTCGTGAGTATTGTATCGTCGGGTTTGAAGATCAGTTTTTTGTTCCTCGTTGTCTTGATGTATCGCATCAGGTGATGCAATGCGTTCCAGTGTGTGTTGTTTGGTTTTGAGCTGAAACGTGCCAGGTAGTTAACAGAGTACGAGATATCCGGACGGGTACCCAGCGCAAGATAATTGAGGTACCCAATATAAGATTGGAAGTCGGTCGAATTGATGGACTCCGATTCTGATGACACAAGATCTGATGAAATCAATGGTGTCGTGGTGGTGTAATGACGAAAGTTGAATTGTTGATCATATTTCATCAAGACTTGATCCGTCAATAACGGTTGGGACAATGTCAATTTGCCGTCTGACGTTTCAATTTTTAATCCAACTATCTTGTCGGGTTTGTCGAACCATTTTACTCGAAGTGATTTTCCCAGGTTCTCATGTAGTATTTGGACATGAGCAGCGGAGTTACTGAAGACAATTCCATCATTGACATGGATCCATACAATGACTATGTGGCCGCCATTCTGGAATTTATAAAGACATTCTTCTACCTCGTTGCAAGTGAATTCCCATCGTTCTAGAAGTGATTTGAAATGTTTCCACCAGCAGCGGCTGGCTTGCCGGGTGCCGTATAAAGCTTTCTTGAGTCTCAGGACCTTCCCTTTCAAGTGAGGGAACAGTTCTACCGGGGGATCAACGTAGATGAGCTCATCAATTGGACTGTGTACGAAAGCTCCCGTGATGTCGAAAGCGTTAATGGACCATTTGAACTTGATAGCCAATGCAAACAGAAGGCAGAGCAAGGATAGCGATGCCGTTGGTGCAAATGTGAACTTGACGTCGCGACCCAGACGTTGTTTAAATACACGAACTACAAAACGGGCCTTGGGTTTCTCAATTTTTCCATCTGAATTATGTTTCAAATCAAAAACAAACCTAGTGCCGATCGAATATTTCTCGGCACGATCCTCCACCTCCCACGTATCAATGTCCTCGAGTTGTCTCCATTCCGCCAGGCATGCGTTGCGCCAGTATTCGGCTCTGGGCGATGATAATGCTTGTTTGAGGTTATTGGGGATCTCCATATCATGGCTGGTCGGGATTTTCTCGATCATGGTATCTTGATCTTCACAAATCTTCTCTGTTGGGACTTGGCCAAGAATAAGGGCTGACCGAATGTGTTGGTGCGAGATAGGATTGGAAACCAACGGTTTGCCCTGGAAGTCAAGGAATGTAGCACATTCCGAGACGTACGTTTTTGATGTTGATGGATTCCAAAATATCCAGCCTCGGCCATCCGATTGATAGCCAATGAGATGACCGATCCAACCTCGAACGTCAAGCTTCCGTCGTTTTTCTTTTGGAATATGAACTGAAGCACGTGTCCCAAATGGAAAAATTGATGAAGGATGTGGGTCCTTGTCAGACCAGAGTTTCAGTGGAGTCAAATATTTTATTCTTGAGTTGGGTATTCGATTCGCGATCCAGCATGCGCATGTATATGCATAAGACCAGAGGTTTTGAGGGAGTTTAGACTGAAGGAGCATTGTCCGGGCCATGTCGCCCAGAGTTCTGTTCAGACGTTCCGCCTCACCGTTTTGTTTGGGGGTGTACGGAGATGAAAAGATGATTTGAGTGCCGAGTTCCGATGCAGCTGAAGACAAGTTTATTGAGTGGTATTCCTGAGCATTGTTGCATTGTAAAAATTTTGGTGCCAAACCAAATCGATTCTTCAATGTTCAGATGAGAGAAATAAGATGTGGGACAACTTCAGCCCTGGTCTTCATTGGAATGGCGAAGGAATAGGTGGTGTGATGATCTCGAGCGGTAAGGATATAGCGGTTTCCGTGGATGTCCGGATCTAAAGGTCCCAGAACGTCGGAGACCAGGAGAGCGAGCTTGGAATCATGGGGGATTATTTCCGGAATTTTCGCTCAACGCCTCTTGCTTTTGGATGTCCGACAGGATTCACATACAAATGGTGACCAAGACTTGAGATTGAAGGAAGGGACATATAGCTTGAGAAATGATTTTACAACATCATCTGAGACGTGTCCGAGTTTACAGTGCCAGTAATATGACTCGGAGAGTGGTTCTTGAGGAGTGTGGGGAGTCGAATGGGATTGGTCTTGATTAATGGTAGATTGCGATCGAGTCACCGCCTGCACTGTTGGAGATGTCGCAATTATAGAGCCAATGGTCCAGGTTCTGTTTCGGTAAGGGGCAAATATAATACATGAGGGCGAATGAAGAAAAAGATCGTTGTTTTGAGAGAAAGATGGGATGAAACCGGAATCGAGAAGCTGTCCCAAGCTAAGAATGGTTCCCGTCATTTGCCGGCTGTAAAGGACTGCCGGAATCTCCCAGGTCCCATCTCCACTCGATATTTGCAGGTTCCCCCTATGAGTCGCAATCATCGATGCATCATTTGAAGCCAGATTTAGCTTCAATTCTTGTTTGAGCGGGATCATGGAAGAAAAATAAAGGAAAGATCCGCTCACATGAGTGGTTGCCCCAGAGTCCACAACAGCGCCATCAACCCCCGCCCCTCCGTTTGTTGGTCCAGTGATTGATCGAATGTTCGCCAAAGATTGGGGTGCAGGTGGTTGGGCATAACCGGAAGCGGGGCGACCAGATGGGATTGGCGGCGGGAGGTGTGCATCCTCACGTAACACTGGGCAGTTTGAGCGCCAGTGTCCCTCGCCGCCACAATAACCGCACGAGTTGTTCCGTGCCAATAGATGCGGAGGAGGAGCAGGATTACCGCGGCGAATATTGCTGATTGCCGCAATAACGTTGTCACCTGTTGGCATCTTCCGTTGATTTGGCAGAGCTTGATTGTTGTTTGGTCGAGTCGGGGGATGTTGTGAAGGTCTATTTGATCCTGATGGTAGGTGTCATTTGATCTGGTTCCCTCGTGAAATTGGTGGCTGCGGAGCTTGATAAGTGCGGAAGATGGTACCCTGCGCCGAGCCCTGGGTATCAAAACGGGCTGCCTCCCCGTGCGTCGAGTTTATTATTGTTTGTACCTCGCGAGCGGTAGCATCTGTTTTGTTGCCAAGTTGAAGAGAGATCGTTTGATAGAATTGAGAGCGCGTCATCGTCGTTGGTGCTGGGATGATAATCTGGACAAAAAGTGACTCAAGGACTGGGCTCAGCGTGACTCCAACCTTCTTAAGATCAGAGAAGAGTTGGAAGAGATTGTTGAATCTCGTCTGGAGTTGTGCAAGGTCGGCCGGGGGATCAGCAGCCTTGAGTTCAAAAACTTTGTCGAGCAGATCAATCTGGCGAAATCGAAGGGAACCTTGGAAGTTTGTCTGAATTGCTTCAAAGGCCTCGATAGCGTTTGCTGCCGAATCCGCCATTGAAGAAAGTTCATCGTGTACAGTAACCTGGATTAAAAATAACAAAGAAGCAGATTCCTGTGCGGTTAGAACCGGGCGACCGTCCGAAGTATCAAAAAAATTTGTATGTCCAAGTGTTAAACGAATGGTCCGATTCAGGGCTCTTTTCCATTGATTAAAATTTGAACCGTCTGCCAGGAGCATTTCAATTGAATCTTTGTACTTGATCGGTTCTGATAAGAATTTTGCGCGGGGCGTGATCTCAATGGCTCCCGAATTCGAAGAAGACATCGTAGAAAATGAAGCTTGGAAATTGGATAGTTTGAGTTGGGAAAATAAGACGGATAAATCGTCTAGGGTCAAGCTTTGATCTGTAGGTACCCGGGTCCGGACGAGTAGAGGTTTAAAAAGGTGATTTGGTATGTACGGAAAATTGCCGTTGATTTGACTTTTGAGTTTGAACGCGGAGGATGAATGCGTTTCAGAAGAGATAGGGTCCTTGTTTCGCTGTACTTGGGTAGCCGCTGGAGTGTCCAATTCCGGCGGGGGAGACGGTTGTAGTGGAGGAAGAGCAAGTAGAGCTTTGTAGGCTTTCGTCTGCTTTGGCCTTTTTGCTCGAGTTGGAGGGGGTAGAGGTCCTTGAAGTTCAGTTTTGTCTCGACAAGTGTTTACCATTCAATGATCCAGTATCCAAAGAGTGGATCTGATAGGCTAGTGACGGTGCGAGGAGTCGACTCTTAATCTGTTGTGACTGAAGAGAAAAACCCTCGATGTGTCATTGCTCCCGCACTCCACCTCTTGACTCCCCTGGCACTCCAGGTTTGGAGTTTGCACACCCCTCAACAAGGCGAATTCTTTACTCCAGGTGACGAAGAATCTCAGATCAGATCAGGCGGCACGGACAGCAGAGACACAGTAATTGCGGAAAACGGAGAAGGCTCTTCTTCAAGACCAGCCAAAAGACAATCGTGGTTGGGATTAGCGGGAGGACCGAGACTGGGACAGATATCTTTTTCGTTGGCGCGGAGTCAGTTTTCACCTAATCAGTCAATCGCAGCAAGGAGGCGACAGTTGTACCAGCGGAGCACCCTGAACAATCGACCAGCGGTGTCAGCAGGAGGAACAACGAGAGGAACTTACGGAGTTCGACCAGAGGAGACAGAAGACGAGACCATGGAAGAAGCGCTAGGTGGACAACGACCTGCGGCTCCTGCGCCGAGCGGAGCGAAGATACGGCCCAGGGATTATCCGCACCTTAAGTTTTCAGAGGCGGAGGTGGAGCGTTTTATCGACCGGTTCGAAAGAGCGGCTCTGCAAGAAGGTCTGACGGATGCGGATAAAGCGTACCAGGTGGTCAACTTCTTTCCGGAAGGCGAGGACTTGCGGGAAGTGGAGGACATGAAGGGGTTCGAGAGTAAGGATTGGACCAAGCTCAAGGAGGAGATACTTGAGAGGTGGGAAGATCGTGGACCCAGGTATTGGGAGAGTGACTTGGAGAAAGTGGCTTTGGAGCGTGCGGAAAAGGGCGGAGTATGTGTCCTACATTACCAGTTTCGACCAGGTTCTGCGGTATCTGGAGCGGAACGAGATCGTGACGGCCGATATGGGTACAACGAAGCGGATTTTCTTGAAGGGATTCAACCGTACCTTCACTGAGAAGGTGCTTCGGGGACTTAACAAGCAAGGACTGATGGTCAAACCACGACTAGGTGGGCCGAAACTGCTGCCCAGCATGAAGGAGCTGCGCTCCGCTGTCAAGGCGGAACTCGAAGTGTTGGAGCTCATGAACAACAGCCAAGGAGATGCAGTTGTGAGGGCGGAACCGGCTCCGCAGGCGCCGGTGACGGTCAAAGACGTGAGTGACCTGGCGGATACGCTGAAAGAATTGAAGCTGTTCATGCAGAAAGCGGCGCACAAGCAACCAAAGGAACAACAGGCGGTCGTGGCACCAGCAGCCGCTCCCGCGGCTCCTCCGACAGACGGTGCTCCGCAGGCTGGCGGGATGCCGCCGTGGAGGCGAGGACCTCCGGTGTGTGACTACTGCAAGGAAAATAGCCATATGCGGAATCAGTGCGAGTACTTCGAAACGGATTGGGCTGCGGGAAAAGTTTCCTCGTGGGGGCGCGCTTTCTTTTGGCCGGATCGTACGCCAGTGGATGGACCGGTTCCGAGGGACGTGGTGCGGGCCGGGCAACCTTTGGCGAAAGGAAAAGAGGTGGAAGGGAAAGTGAATATTGGGATGTTCAAGGGCATGGTGTGGAAGCCGCCGGCAGTGGCCAGCAGTGTGAAGTACGTGCAAACGGGGGAAGTCTTCTTAGGGAAGCGTTTGGAGAAGATGGATTTGTATCCCGTTCCCGCTCCTAAAGCCAGACTGGAGCCGGTGATCAAGCAGCTTCCGGTAGCTCCGGTGGCGGGGGGCAACAAGAAAAAAGCGGCAGAAGTTGCACGGCGAGCAATGGGCGCGGAGACCACGGTAGCCCTTACCTTGAGGGAGCTGGCGGCAATTTCCCCGGTGATGGCGGACGAGATGATCAGCGTGTTGAAAGAGGCGTCAGGTGAAAGGAAGCCAGTGGCGACGGCTGTCACCACTAACACGGAAACTGCAGAGGTTAAGTGTGCGGAGTTTGGACACTCGCTGGATTCAATTCCTGTTCTACCATCTACGGCCGTGTCCTGTCCACTGGGATACGTGAGTATGAGGGTAGGAAACGTCACAAAATGGGCTATGATTGACACAGGGTCCATGATCAACATTCTCCCGGCGGGTTTGGCGTCGGAGGCTAACTTGGTGCTGCGGAAGACTCACATAAAAATCCGCATGATGGGTGGGTTTACTTGTGAAGTGGACGGGGTAGCAGAGGCGGAGACCGTGGAGGTGGCGAGAGTGGTCAAGAAGTTATTGTTCTTGGTGACTAGGTCTCACGAGATCATCCTTGGTTGACCAGCGCTCTTTGCCTTTTGAGCGCAGCTGCGTTTCTGTCCCGCAAGGCAAGAGGAAGTGATGCGGGTGGAAGGGACTCACGGGAAGCAGTACGAGACAATCATCTGCCAGCCTCAAAGCGGAGATTGGGTGACGGAGGTGGGCGATGGGACACTGCACCACTGTGCGGAGCCTCCCGCGGAGGATTTTTAGTTGCCGGCCAAGCTATCCGGGCGGAGGAGGCTTTGACTCAGCCTGGACGGTCAACATTTAAGAAGCGGGAGGGTATTGGCAAAGGCACGGCGAGGCAGTTCAATACCAAAGTGAGCTTTCCATTGTGTGCATCTCTGAGTGTGGAAGGATCAAAGCACTACCACAGCGCCACTGTGGTGAGCCGTTACTCTGCGACAGGGACAAGTGACGAGTGGAAAGCGGGAAGGGACGAGAGCGGAAAAATTGGTGCGGAAATCGGGAGCTGCGCGGCGGAGGCAAGCAGTGTACAAGTAAGTCCTCCCAAGTATGCACTTCTGAGTTGGCTTTCTACGAAACCCTACCATTGTGCCATGGTTGTGAGCAAAATGAGACGTCCGCGCAGGGGTTTGATTGTGGCCAGGACGATCGGCGCGGCGGTGAAGCAAGAATGGGCTGAGTCAACGGGGGGAGGTATAAACCGGTGGCAAAGAAGGTGCGGCCGCGGAATTTGGCGATGCTGCAGGAGCTCAACCCGCCATTGAGGGAGATCAAGTGGAGCCGGGATCCGTTCAAAACACCTCTGCATCGGGTTCCGCCAAGGTTCAAGCCGACGAAGCGGATTACGACGGAACAGATGGCCACCCAAATGGCTCCACAAGGAGGAGTTCCACTTATTGGCCAAAGCCATCACGTTGCGGGAGAAGGCGTTGTCATTCGGACCGGAAGATCGGGGCTTACTCAAGCGGAGTATTGGGGATCCTTATTGAATCCCCACGGTTCTGCATGAGCCATGGCAGATACGGCCCATCCCTATACCAGCGGCGATTTGGGGAGAGATGACGGAGCTGGTGCGGGAACGGTTGGGGACGGGGTTGTATGAGCAATCATGCTCCAGCTATTCTAGTCCAATCTTTGCGGTAATTAAGCAGGACAAGAAGAGTCTGCGGATCGTGCACGACTTGCAACGGCTTAATTTGGTCACTATATGGGACGCTGGGTTGCCGCCACGCATAGAGGAGTTCATTGACACTATGGCGGGGCGGGTTTGCTATGGTCTGGTGGACGTAATGGGCGGATATGACCAGCGGGAATTGCATACGGAGTCAAGGCCGCTGACGGCGTTTGAGACGCAATTGGGGCGCTTGCAGCTTACTCGGCTTCCGCAGGGGGCTACAAATTCGGTGGCGGTGTATCAGGCGCAGATGTCCTGAATCCTTCAGGATGAGTTACCTCATACGGCGCAGATATTTATCGACGATGCGGCCGTGAAAGGACCGAGGAGTGACTACGGAGGAGCAACTTTGGCGGAGAATCCTAATATTCGTCGGTTTATCTGGGAATACGCGGTGGCCCTGGAGTGGGTTTTGTTTTGGATCAAGGAAGCGGGCCTTACGGTTTCAGGAAAGAAGTTTGCGGTTTGTGTACTGGCGCTGGAGGTCCTAGGGCACGAGGTGTGTAAAGACGGACGGCAGGTCGCGGAACCTAAGCGGAACAAGATACTGGATTGGCCGAAACCACGCACGGCGTCGCATATCCTGCAGTTCCTCGGGTTATGTAGTTTCGTGCGCATGTTTATCGAGAGGTTTGCGGAAATTGTGAGTCCGATGCGGAGATTGACACGCAAGAATGCGGAGTGGAAGTGGACCCAAGAGTGTGATGAGGCGTTCGCAATACTGAAGGACATAGTAGGTCAAAAGATCTTGTTAAAGGAACTCGACTACGATAACGGCGGAATTCGTTTGGCAGTGGACTCAAGTGAGTTTGGTGCGGGCGGAGTACTCACCCAGGAAGAGGACGGGAAGGATCAGCCCGTGCTGTATGAATCAGTGACGTTTACAGATGTGGAGTCGCGGTATTCTCAGCCGAAGTTGGAGCTGTGCGGAGTGGCAAAAATCATGCAGAGATTGCAACACATACTGTGGGGCGTCTATTTCGAATTACTGGTCGATGCGGAGGCGTTGGTGCGGATGATCAACTGTCCGTCGTTGCCTAATGCCCCTATGACGCGGTGGGTGGCATTCTTGCAGCTGTTTTATTTTGAAGTGGTGCACGTGTCGGGCAAGGCGTTCACGTTGCCGGACGCGCTTTCCCGCATTCCCCTGGGTGACAATGAGGATCAATTCGCATTGGCGGAACAGCTGGACGTGGAGCGGCGGATTCTTGATGTGCGAATGGCGAAGGATGCGGCCGTGAAGGGGGGCGGAGGCTTGCCAGTGACTCAGACGCCAAGGTAAGAGTACTTGGTGGTGTTCCTGACGACTCTTTGCTATCCTTCGGGAATTGGGCCGACAGTTCAGCGCTGGATCAAGCGTAAAGCGGCGAACTTCTTCGTGCATGAGGGTCAACTATGGCGTCGGAGCGCACCGGTGCACTTGGTAGTAGTGACGCGGCGCATTGATCAGGAAGCTGTCCTGCAGAGTTTGCACAAGGAGCTGGGTCATCAAGGCAAAGCAGAAACTAGACGGCGAGTGCAGTCGCAGTTTTGGTGGCCGGGTGTTACGAGGAGTGTGCGGAGTTGCGAGCAATGCCAGAGGCGTAGTCAGCGTCTGCCTAAAGAAATAGGGAAGCCTACGGAAACGGACACGCTATTCAGTAGGATATCTATGGATGCGGTGCACATTAAGGCAGGGAAATTCAAGTACCTGATTGTAGCGCAAGATGATCTTTCCGGTTGGGTGGAGGCGCGACCTCTGGTTAATCTTACGGCGGCAAAAATCAAGCAGTTTTTGGAAGAGGACCGGTTTGCGCGGTTTGGGAGTGTGCGACTTATCACGGTGGACAGCGGTGCGGAATTTCGTGGCGGCTTGCGGAAATTGGTGGAGTCGTGTGGCGCTAAGTTCGGTAAAGTGACGGAGTACTACCCAGAAGGTGCGGGAATGATTGAGCGTGGCCATCAGCCAATCAAGAGCGCTCTGGTGAAACTGTGTGGCAAGGACGGTAAGAAGTGGCAGCAGTATCTGCCTGCTGTTTTGTTCGCCGATCGGATTTCCACTAAGCGGACGACAGGGTATTCGCCGTACAAGATGTTGTTTGGGTGTCAGCTGGTCTTGCCGGTAGATATAGAGATGTTCACGTATCTGGCGGTAGACTGGTGGAAAGTTAAATCGGCGGACGACTTGCTTTTGGCGCAATCGGAGCAGCTGTTGCGGCGGGATTCAGTTATCGCGAAGGCGGCGATGCGCCTTAAGGAGAGTCGTGCAAAGGCGGTCCGGTATTGGGACCGTCGGTGTTCTCATCGCTTGCGGGATTCTCTCTGCAAGGGGGAATTGGTTCTCCTTTACAATTGTAGCCTTGAGTCTCAGTGGGGTAAGCTGTTTGCTAACCAATGGAATGGTCCTTATCGCATTGTGTCTCAATTTCCTGGGGGAAGTTACGAGCTAGAGGAACTGGACGGGACGCTTCTGAAGCGGCGGGCGGCGGCGACGCATGTCAAGCGGTTTTATGCACGGGGTTCTACGGATTTCGACCAGACCGCGGAATCTGATGATTCTGAGGAGGAGGTTCGGGTCCCTGAGGAAGTCTTGTCTTCAGCGAGCTCAGATGGTGCGGAGGACACGGATGCGGCATCTAGCAATGAGGATTCTGGTTTGGAAGCGGTGTCGGAAGAGGACGGTGCGGATCAGGCACATCCGCCATTGCGACGGAGTCGGCATTTGCGGACCGCTGGGGACAGCGGTAAAAAGGCTGGGGCGGGGAAAGCCGTGGCAGGCAAAAGCCACAAGTGATCATTGGTGAGGGGGTGCGCTATCTGGTCTACAGCCAGGTTACATAGCCACCCCAGAATGTTTGTTATTGTATAGAGTTCGGTTTCAGTTTTGTTATACGTTTCACTGGCTTGTTGTCTATCTGTATTTCTAGGTGCGGGGTACGGGGATTTTTGTGCGGAAAAATCCTTCTGGGGCGGACCAGGTACCTTGCGGAATTTTTTGCTCATGGATTGCGGTTTCTTTCTGGATTGTGTTACGGTAAAAGGGTGGTGGATAAAAAAAAAAAAAAAAAAAGAAGGATAAAAATGGAAAACGTAGTGCGGGTACTAAAGTGGTTCTCATTCTGGGGCGGTCCAGGCACTTATAAAAAAAATATTTTTCCGGGATGGCGGACCTTTTTGCTCACTTTGCTGTGGATTCTCAGTAGTTTTCTCCCTCTAGGTGGAAATTATCCGGGTGCGGAGCTCAGGATGCGCGTGTATTTTGAGCATTGTTTCCGCAGGATAGGACTATATACAAGGGGGGAGACAACAACAGAGAAGGAGAAGAGAAAGCGGAAAAAGGGAAGCTAGGGAAGTCGGGAGTCAGAGGAGCGGCGGGTACGCTCCGTACGAATGTGCTCCGCAGAGATAGGAGCGTCATAGTCCGCGGTGGTAGGTTGTGCGGGGTGCGGTTTGTTCTGTAGCGCGTCTTCCATGTTCTGTCGAGCTCGGAGAGTACGTTTGTCGGCGGGAACGACAATGGCTAGCTCGAGTTGTTCGACGAGCTGGTTGATACCGACGAGGAAGAATGCGTACCTTCGGCGGCGTTGTGCGGGCGTTATCGCGGAGATGTGAAGTAGGGCGCGGTACATATCGCGGAAGGCGCCTACGAAGTCGAGTACGGCGGCGGCGGGGAACACGGCTTGCTCCCAGAGGGGGTTGTCAGGGAAGGTGTCGCGTAGGTCGCGGGAGATTTCCGCGAGTTGGCGATTTAGAAACCCAGCTTTGGTGTCCGCGGCAGGCTCGGCAGGCGGCGGTAGATGGATAGGTACCGACAAGGCTCGAGGGCGTGGAGTCAGAGAGTCACGAGACGCGGCTGGCGGGGCAAGGAGTCGAGGTGCCCTTTGAGTGGTATTGGCCGGCGGAGAAGGCGGGTCCGTGGACTCCAACGTGTGGATCGAGGCGGCGCGGGCGGTTCTGGCTTGGGGGATCTCGGCGTGCGGAACGGACTGCGGGGCACTGGGCGGTGAGCCGGAAGGGGTATGGGACGGGTCTTCAGGTGCCATCTCGGTGTCCTTTGCTGGGGTCGCTGGAGCGAAAAAAAAAAAAAAGTGGTCAATGGTTAGCGGTGACGCGACAAGCAGACACCACGGGAGATATTTTCCCACTCCCCAGGGAGTGCCTTACCATAACTTTTTTCCATAACTGTGCTGGAGGCCTTTGGTAAAGCAATATTGAATAGGTATGAACAAGACTGGAAGTCAGTGTGGAAATCAGTTGGAAATCATCCTGAAATAAACCATAACTTGCCAAAAAAACATCCAGAACTCATCTATAATTCATCCAGAACTCATCCAGAATATAGTCCTTTCTTGGCTCCATGACCAGTGTGTCCTTTCCATGGAGATGTGAAAGGCCCAGCCTGTGATTTTTTCCCCCTCATGTACTCGCGTACATCAGGGGGACAATTGGTGTCTCAAAACAAATTTTTTACTTTTCATGTGGCTGTGAAAGGCCCATCCTGTGATATTTCCACCTCAATGTACGCGCGTACATCAGGGTGACTATTAGAAAAGTGCAAAAAGGTTAACTTGCATGTGCACATGTGAATTTTGAAAAGCAAAAAAATTCAAAATTCACTAGATCATTTTCGTGAGGAGGACAGGATATATGGCCAAAGTGAATTGGCACCGCAATCCAACCTTGACTTAACTCAGACTTTCACCCTATTAAAACAGTTTTTTGTCATTTTTATCAGCCAAATTCAAATTAATTCCCGCATTTCCAAGAAAATGGGTTTCAATTTCAATGACTGCAACATTACCACATTCCAAAAATCTAAACCCAATAATACCAAGTCAACTTTTAGTTTAATTTTGTACATGATCAGGGCATATAATGTGAATTACAAGAAACCCATTTTTTTGGAGGAATTACCTTTGAGAATGGGAATTTTGCTTTGCTATCCTTAAAAATCAGTAAACAGGAGCAATTGATGAGTTGGAATTTGGTGAAATATCATTTCATCATATTTCTTCCTGCAGTTGTACATAGAAAACAAAAGAATTCTACACAACATTGTGTTGACTTCCAAATCGATTGTGACTGACTTTTCACTAACTTCTCCATCCAATTTACTATTTTGGGGATGAGTTACTAATCCACATCAGGCTCACATCCAACCAAAACTCATGACATAAAATTCAGCTCTGGCACTCCCTGGGGAGTGGGAACATATCTCCCCTGGTGAGAAGCGGAAAGATTACCTACCGGGAGCCTGGGGAAACGTGGGCTCTGGAGAAAGAACAATCGGAGTTGGGTCACGCGGACGAGCGGAAAAACGAGCTGCGAGACCTAGAATCGGCGGACCAGCTGGGCATGGACGCTTAGAGAACCAATCCGTAGAATCCGCCAAGGGGCGCTTCGAACCAGTAGTTGGAGAAGGCCTGGCAGCCAATGAAGGTCCAGTGGCAGGGGTCAATGTGGGTTCTTGAGGATGTTTGAGACGCTTGTCGACTAAAGGTCTGTTGACGCCGTGTTTACGGGCCCACACCTGGGCTTGTTGGACGTATTCTTTGGCGCTTGAGCAGTTGGCACGATTGGGTGGCGGCGTCATAAGGTCTTCACCGTGTGCGGAGGGCGACTTGGTGCGGGAACTGACCGAGATAACAGACGGGGAACGTTCCGCACGAGAGCTTTGGGATCCAGACGGCGGTGGACGGTTTTGCGATTCGCGGTTTCTGCGGGAGCTGTGGGATTTGGGAGTGAAGGCGGAGCAGCAGCATTTTGAATCTCTACAGTTGTTACACGCACGACCAGTGCGGGAGTAGACGCAGGTTAGTCCGAGTCGAGTGCAGTGATTGCAAGCTACCATACTGAACGGGAGGATGATGTTGTATGGGCATGTGTGACGAGTGTGGGAGCCGGCGAATGGGTGGGAAGATCCTGGGGGCAGGACTTCAAAACTGGGGCGGATGTGGTGATTTATATAGGCGAGCGCGGTAGAATGTCCACGCGGGGATAGCGCGGGCGGGGAATGCACAAAGCCGCTCAGGCAGAGTGCATTCCGGTGACATAAGCACTGAGGATGAGGTCAGGAAAGCACGCTAGGAAAGCTTACAGAAAGTCACGCGCGGATTGGAATGCACGGATTGCGGATTGCGGATTGCGGATTTTGGATTGGGTATTCGGATTGGAGCGGAAAAGACAGGGCTGGACTGCGGCGGGACTACACACGTGGACTGGTAGCAGCGGCGCGTCAGCGGTTGAGCCATGACAGCCAGAGTGGGTTCCACCAGCGGGTGGAACCGGGGTGAAGGTGGTGGCGAGAGAACGACTGACGGGGGCTAGACAGAGGATGGTGGGAAGACAAGCGTCGGAGAGGAGCGGAGTCTGGGAGAGTGACAAGCGGGATAGCGGGCGGAGCTGGAGGACTAGTGCAGGAAAGTGTCAGGTGTGCGGGATCGGGTGGGAACGGTGACATGCGTGGAGGGAAGGATGGGGGTGGCTCAGGGTTTTCTCCTCTCTTTTCCTGATTGGGGGGAATCTTTATCCTATCAACAACTACGGGATTTCACTCATCATTGTACTTACAACTACGGACGTACAAGAGTTATTGGGAGATTATCTGTGTTCTTATTCTTATTGGAGAGTTACTGCGGATTCTTGCGCTTACGAAGTGCGGAGCTTTATTCACTTGCGGATTATTACGCTATAGATTAGGATCGGTAGAGGAGCGCTGAAGGCTAGCAGAAAGTAGCAGTTTGGAGCCGAGTTACCAACAATCACACAGCCCGGACATCAATATTCTTGAAGAAGGTGGTCAGCGGACATTCTTCACCAGCTAACCAGTCTTCTTTCTCACAACGGACCATTGAGCGGGGTATATTGTATTTCCTCTTGATGGTCAATCATTTCAGGCCATTGAGAGTGTATTTTGTTCCTCTCAATGGCCGGTACTGACGGGCCATCAAGGGTGATGTGTATACACATCAACAAGAGCGTTTTGCTCTTGATGGCCGGCCAGTACGGGCCATTGAGAGCTTAGTGTTTTGTCTTGATGGCCGGTGTACTGACAGGTCACCAAGGGGTATGTGTATCACCTTTCAATGGCCGGAGGTGTGTATGTCCCCTCGGTGACCGGTTAGCACCAGCCATTGAGGGGGTTGTGCATTTAAATTTCCACTTGCACCTGCCACTGAGAATGGCAGGTGACGACACACCCGGGGTGCAAGTTTGATTTGGAATCTGGATTACGTCAGCGCGACGAAATCCGGTTTACGTCACCCATTTGCTGGTGGTGTGGGCAAGGCTGGTCTTCCTCCCTCATGGAAGTGCAGTCAGTCATATTTCCTCCCTCCTTGAAGTGCAGTGATGTGCTGGGTTTGACCCCGGTGGCAAGTAAAATTTTTGTGAACTGCTCACCGGATGCCAACCGTGGCGCCCACGGTGGGCCAACATGAGGGATTTGCCAACTGTGTGCCCCGCACGTGGGAATCACATGGGAAGTTGCGCCGACCGCGGGTGGCGATCACTCCCGCTCTGGGTGACACCAAAACTTCAGGGTGGGGTCGCGGGGGTCGTCTCCACATCGCGTCCGATGTCAAACCGCGGTTGGGGGCGCTCCGTGGTGTATACATATACGCCCAACAGGTCACGGGATGACTTTTGCCTCGGGTATGCTTACAGTGGAGCTATGGCATGCCTCTAACTTAACACAAGTCCCCCACTTCGGAGGGCCCTGGTACAGCCTGGGCTGGCGCAAAGCAAGCCTCCAAAGGAGGGACTTGGGACTATATATATAACAAAAATAGCGAACCTGAGATGACAATGTTTGAATCCTGTAAGAACAATGACAACGACTTCTCCGACAAGACAGCAACACACCTAGAAAAACAATAATGTAGGAAAAAGAACAAAGATAGACGAAAATAAGTGATTGATTAGATTGGTATTATATATACATTCATAAGATAGAAAAGATGTGAAATAGCATACCTGCGATCACGCAGGGATTATTTGATTTGAGTTTTGTTTTTGGTGATTATGAGGGACGCGCGCAAGAGGTTTTTATGTCTAGATTTAACGGAAAGGATAGGAGGATAAACAAAGGATGGGAGAAAGAAAAAGGGGTGGATAAAGTTCGGATTAGTTTTGATTTGTTTGATGTGCGGATAACGTTAGTGATTGTTGATGTGCTTACTAGTCTCTTCCTCACAAGTATGATGATGTAAACGCGTGAGGAAAAGACCAGCAAGGTTGTGTGCGCATGAGTCGTTTTTGATGTGGAGTGAAAATCGAGGTTAGGTTTGCGACCAGTACTTTTTCTTGGATGACTCGCTTTGATAGTTGCTGCGTATTCATAATGAGGTGTGGGGCTTATTCATAATCTAACAAAGGCAATCGTACCTCTCTTGGCTTACTACTACAAATCACATAACTTGAAAAAGTGGAAATCTCTGTTTAAACACGAAGGCAGGTACTTAGCCCACCTATCAAAACTTCAGACTCCGGCTTACGCCAGTAAAAGCGGACAGCTCGGAGTCGAAAAGCCATACGTGGATGTCTTGAACCTGCTCCCGTGGAAAGACAGAGGCGTTGAAGATAAATACTACTCCCAATACAGATCGAGCACGCTCACGTCACTGAGTACTCAAATGGATTATTGGATCAGACCGTTTAGTAGTGAGAGCCCAGCCAAAGCGGATAACATACTATTGGCCGCACTCGCACAGCTCGCACCCAGAAAAGCAAAAGAACTCAAAACCGACTCCGAGCCACTCAAATTAGTGCAAAACCGATTCGACCCAGAGCTGAACAAGTCCTTGAGCCCCTACTTAAACCAGTTCTTATCCCAGACAAGTAATTTGGACGGGGTAATATCCTTGGTGAGCAGGCTCTGGGAGTTCAATGCCAGATTGCTTGAAGGACTTGGTTATCAAGCCGGAGACCCTGAATACCTGGAAGAGCACAACCACATCCAAAATGCAATGTTTGAGATTCTTAACAAACCTAGATCACATCAAGAAACAGAAGAGAAGCCTAGATCACATCAAGAAGAAGAAGAGGATGCGATTGCCGATTTGATTTTCGATCCACTCAAGAACGACGCTTTTCAAAAGACATACAAACCTTCTTATGAACCCTCCATACGTGTATCCATGTATCAAATGAAAATGACCGAGTCGGTCGTTCAAATGTTACGTTACCATTACAAGAAGAAAAACATAGTGAAATGGTATAACATTTTTGAAGATGAGGCGGGTTATTTGCTTGCTCTTGAGAAAATTGCGAGGAGGATCCGGAGTCGAGACACCAATTGGTACCTCCGTCACAAGGGCAAAAACAGGGGCTTCGAGGCAATAAGAGCAACTCACCTGTTACCCTGGGAGAATCCCATGCATGTGAATAGTTCTCAAAGAACGCGCATAATGAATCTGTTCAGAAGAAGGGGGAATCAACAATGATGGATTTTTATTGTAGCCATATTTTGAATTGTTAGAGATGGCCAGCTGCATTTCTTTCCTCAGAACTGATTGAAGCTAAAAATATCCTCAACCGCATCCGTCTCACACTGTATGCGACCTAGCAGTGGAACTGCCAATTTTCACGATTATTCGGTACATATTATGGCTTCATTGATTTTCCTTATCACTGGAATGGTATATATAAATACATATATAAGTATATTAGGGGGTTTCACATTAGCCTGATTTTGAAATCAGTCAAAAACTCTTGTTAAAAATTGATGGCTGCTCATGCAGGTCTATGCAAGGATACTCTAGAAAATAAATAGAGTTCTCAGCAAGACCTCCCCTTTACAGGCCTTGCTGAAGGGAATGCTTATGCAGTATTTTTTTTAAGTTTATGCAGCACCAGGAAAATATAATAGTCAGTTGATGACAAGTGACATTACACCAGCTCAAGCCAGCTAACCACCATCTATCCAATATCTATCCACTATCTACCCCAATCTCCAACCATCTCCTCAACTTCCAGAATTTACCAAGGAGGTCCTGTTCAGTTTTTGATGAGCCCAACTGATCCTCAGTTCTGTCCAGCTGATACTCAGCTTTGGTACCCAGCTCATACTCAGCTTTTCTGCCCAGCTCATACTCAGCTTTTTCACGCAGCTCACTCTCAGAATTGGGATAAAGCCTTTTGATCAGTCCTTTCCCAGGTGATGCTCAGCTTTTTACTAGTTCTGGCACAGCTGATGCTCAGCTTTGTACCAGTCCTTGCTCAGCCTTCTCCTAGTCCTGTCCCAGCTGATGCTCAGCTTGCTGAGTATCAGCTGAGCCAGGCCAGGGAAAAAGATAGGAATCAGCTTGGACAGGATAAGAGCTGAAAATCAGCTAGGCTAGGGCCAAAGATGAGCATCAGCTGAGCCACAGTCAAGGCTGAGCATCAACTGTGCCAGGGTCAAAGATGCTCATCAGGTGGCCAGTTCCAAAGCTGAGCATCAGCTGGGCCAGGGGAAAAACTGAGCATCAGCTGAGCCAGGTTAAAAGCTGAGCATCAGCTGGGCCAGGGCCAAAGCTGAGCATCAGCTGGGCCAGGGCCAAATCTGAGCATCAGCTGGGCCAGGGCCAAAGCTGAGCATCAGCTGGGCCAGGGCCAAAGCTGAGCATCAGCTGGGCCAGGGCCAAAGCTGAGCATCAGCTGGGCCAGGGCCAAAGCTGAGCATCAGCTGGGCCAGGGCCAAAGCTGAGCATCAGCTGGGCCAGGGCCAAAGCTGAGCATCAGCTGGGCCAGGGCCAAAGCTGAGCATCAGCTGGGCCAGGGCCAAAGCTGAGCATCAGCTGGGCCAGGGCCAAAGCTGAGCATCAGCTGGGCCAGGGCCAAAGCTGAGCATCAGCTGGGCCAGGGCCAAAGCTGAGCATCAGCTGGGCCAGGGCCAAAGCTGAGCATCAGCTGGGCCAGGGCCAAAGCTGAGCATCAGCTGGGCCAGGGCCAAAGCTGAGCATCAGCTGGGCCAGGGCCAAAGCTGAGCATCAGCTGGGCCAGGGCCAAAGCTGAGCATCAGCTGGGCCAGGGCCAAAGCTGAGCATCAGCTGGGCCAGGGCCAAAGCTGAGCATCAGCTGGGCCAGGGCCAAAGCTGAGCATCAGCTGGGCCAGGGCCAAAGCTGAGCATCAGCTGGGCCAGGGCCAAAGCTGAGCATCAGCTGGGCCAGGGCCAAAGCTGAGCATCAGCTGGGCCAGGGCCAAAGCTGAGCATCAGCTGGGCCAGGGCCAAAGCTGAGCATCATCTGGTTTTTTCACATTGAGTGCTTTGATCCTGACACCTATCATGTGAGCCCCGGATGTGCTGGTGGAGAGGAGCAGCATTGGAGCAGTGTTGGAGCTGAAAACAAAGCTGTGTCATGTCACTTGCCATCAAGTGACTACTTCTTTTCCCTGGTGCAGGAAGCGTGCATGAGATTTGAAACCATCCATGACAAGCAGCCCAAATAAGGCAAACGTGAACCCCCCTAATAGGACGGTTCACGTAGGGATTTTTTGACCCTGCTGATGTTATAAATCAGCAAGCCTTCCCAGCCAAACTGGCTGGGACCGTGGGATAAACTTTATTTTGGTCTTGCTGATTTTGGCCCTACGTGAACCATCCTAATAGGGGGGTTCACAATTGAAATTTGTAAAACTTTAGGACCCATTTTAACCTGTTTATCAACATATTTTTAAAAAGTTGATCAATTGCACTGATTGCTACTGATTGATCAGTCACACCTTCTTCTGGACATCTTGCCAAAATTTTAAAATTATGTTCATAAAGGCCTTAAGGGCCTGTACCATAGCGGCTCAAAAAGCTATTTTTCAGCCGGAAAACGACTTTCCTCATGGAAAACAGTTTCCCTTCAAAAACGTGTACCACAGCACCTGTTTCTGGGGGAAATCAGAACTCGTTTTTTGCTCAAAACAATCAATTTCCAGAAACAGGTCTAACCCTGTTTCTCATGTGTGTTTTCCTTTTGCTAAGCCCCCTCCAACCAAGACACTGGGGCCTCTCTTGGCCAATGCAACATGTGTATTGGTCTCTCTCTCATCTCGGACCAATGCAACATATGTATTAGTCCATCTCTCACCTCGGACCTGTGAGACTTCACATCTAGGTGAAAGGCCGCAGACCCATAAATTGGGAAAGCGGCCGGGATCCCCAACAGCTGCGGCAACTGGTAAGCAAAGCGAACCAGTTCCGCAGTCCAAATCTGGTTCCGCGGAGTTGAAAAAACTGACTCATCACTTGATGTATGCAGACTCGGCTCCAACAATCAGCAAAATTAGGCTCGTGGAAAATCCCGGCCCCAAGTCACTGAAAACTAGGATATCAACTACCACCAAAGGTGTGTAGATGATGTTTAAGCTTTCACGTGACAAGATATGAGCTAACGCTCTATTCAAACCCTCCGGTAGACAAAGTCAACCCAAAAAAGATCAGCACTACCGATTCCCCACAAAGTGAAGGAAACTCCATTGGTAAGTGTTTGTATCCAAACCAAGAGGAGAAACTATAGGCTAACGTGGAGTGCAATCATGACACAGATAACGTCGCACTCCTCCTACGCCGTTTCACCAACGCTAAAGCGAAAGGACCCTAAGGGCCAAAAAGGCTCCAAGAGCGTAAGAGAAACTTACAACAGAGCTGTTTGAAGAAAAGAGAAGAGAACTAATGCATCGCGCTTTTGCACAGACTAGCTCTATCAAAATCGGTTTCATTTCTCTCAAGTTTTTCTATCTCTCTACAGTAGAGAGCGGCCTATTGCCTGCTCTTAGGTAAATACCCCCAAACACTTGACAGACTGTTTTGTTTCTATCTTAAACTACATTTTATTAAGTCTAATAAGAAATAAAACACTCTTAGTCATTGGGATTCTTTCAGGACCGACCCATGATCACCTTGGACCAAGCCAACAACTCGGTCCGTCTATCCTCCCAGACTGATATTATCAGTCTGAGAGGAATTCTCTCCTTCCCCTCCGACAGATACAACTACATTGGTTGGAGAGGAAGAGAGAGGGTTCTGCCACCAATACAGCAGTTCCAAGAAAGCTTGCGCTTCTGGACCTGCAATTTTGCCCCCCGAACTCGACTTCAGCCACTTGTATTGCCTCCTGCATGGCCATTGCCATACAGGAACATGCATTTGGTGCAAAAGCTATCTTTGTGATAGCTAGCTTTTAGCTTTGGAGAGTGGCACCATTGGACTCCTTGTCAAATTTTGAGTCCAGCGGTCCTCCGCTCCCCTGCGCCCGTCGGGCATGACCGGGCACCAGGCTGCCCAGTCAGGCCCCACAGCCCTGTATAACCCGGGCTGTCCAGAATACAGGGGGGATGTGGCTGAAGTTGAAGTTGAGTTCGGAGGGCAGAATCGCAGGTCCGGAAACGCAAGCTTTCTCGTAACTGCTGTACTATGTATTGATTAGCTCTCTCCCCTTCCTCTTGGACCGCTCTATTGGATCGGTCTGAGAGGAATCCTCCCCTTCTTCCTCTCTGCCCGATATACAATTGGTCCAAGAGGAAGAAGGGGAGTGTTCCCCTCAGATCGATACATTGTATTGGTCTGAAGGGATCTCATCTTGGACCAATACACCGTGTTGTCTCGGAAGATCTCGAAAGCTTGCAATTGCTCTGTTTGACTCGCTTGTTGTGCATGCTCCTCCTGATACAAAGCCATGGCACGCTGGAGATGAGTAGTAGTACTAGATTGCCTCTGTTGATGATGTTGAGATTGCTCCTCGCGTCGAGTGTTGATGTAGCCAACCAAGCCATGAATAGCGTTGGCAATAGAATCTCGCTTCGTATGACTGCGAGAGACGTAGTTGGTTGGGCTATTCATTGGTTCGTTTGGCTGTTCAGGTAAATTACCGGAGAGATTTGGATTGGTTGGTGGGGACTGGACTTGCAAACGTTGTGAGAGCGAGCGGGATCCTTCGCCAGTAGCCAAAGAAGAACCAAAAATTTTGTCTAGGCTGCAAAACTCGGGATATGGAACTTCCCAGAATTTCCGAGCGTTTGGATGTATCTATACCAGCAAGAGGATACACAAAATACGTAAGAGCTTCTCCAATTTTCATAAGAAGACAGATCCAAATGGCTTACAGCAACATATCTCTCCCAGACTTCATCGGAAGCAGTGACTTCGCACAAAGTCTCATCCCAGCCGAATCCGCTCGCTTCTTTACAGGCAACAAAAACGTCGTAGTCGCGTTTGAAGGACTGATTAAGTTTTGCTTTGCACTTCGTGTAGTCGAGTAGGTGCTCGGTCTCCGGGAATGCCTCCCTCAGCTTCTGTGCTACGTTTCGATGAGATGTATTTTGAAAACCGTTATCCATTTGTTTTCCTTTCTCAACCTCTTCAGCATAGAGATCTAACATCATGATCTCCATTGCTCCGGTCCAGCGTAATTTCTTGGGGCCTTGCTGCGAGGTCGTTCGAGTCGTAGATACTGGATTCTCTTCATGATCTTCTAGAGGTTGATCGGTCGCCGCACAAATTCCTGTGGACCGATTCACTCCTCTGGCACGCGATCCCCTCGGACGACCTCTTCCGCGGCTGGATGCTCCACGATTGGTAGGTGTGCGAGGTGATTGCTGGGTGTAGTGTTCGAGTTGAGTTGAGTTGGGTGGATCTGGGTTGTCCATGGTTGGTCTGATGAACCCGTGAGCTATGTGCCGATATATCGAGGAGGAAGGATTGTAATTACAGGGGAATGTATATACCGGTTGGCCAAACACCACCGGTATTTCACTGATATAATTGTGAAATATTTTTCAATTATATCGCTGATTATATCGGCTCCAAACGAGGCCTGAATATTGAAAAAAAGAAAACTGTTTTCCTTGTGCGGGAAAAACAGATTTTGTATGGTACAGGCCCTAAAACAACCTCCATAGTTTTATCCAATTCAATTGTGAACCCCCCTAATGTCTCACTCAACATCACCACTTGTGAGCTGTGAGATGTTCTGTGGTTTGCTAAGGCATAGAGAAACAAATATAACAAAGAGATATTTATGGCTGAGTGTCTGAGAGTGATGGTGTTTCCACAAATACATACCTATTTATGCATGGTGAAAAGTCCCTGAAAAATCCAGTTACAGAAATGAGATACATATGTAATCCAAGGATTTTGCTGCATATAAATAGTTTTGGACATGCTGGCTTTTATTGTGTGTATTTACATAAGTACATACGGCGCGCGACTAGGGCGGCCTGCATCTTGCCCACCTCACCTGACATCACCTCCGCCCCACTTGGACTACCCAGCAGGATGAGCCAGGCCCGGACGACTGGGAACACCAAGCCTGCTGCAGCCGACAGACGGCATCCCAACCCGCCGGCGAGCAAGAGAGCGAACCAGGAACCAACACCGATGGAGACAGACCCACCGCAGGCACCGCCAACCGAGGCCAAATTCAACGCTTACACACTACTAGCTGCATACGACCCACAGCTGAAGTACAACATCTTGAAGTTCGCGCCCTCGTCGAATCGGAAGATCGAGGTGGATTCATTCGTCCAGCCTATCAAGCTGAATCGTAAAGATCCTTGGGCGATCAGAAAGAAGGCGGAGGAGGAGAAGAAACGATCGCTCGACGCCAAGACGGAGGACGCTGTGAAGACTGAAGAAAATACGGGTGAAAATGGTAACGAGATGAAAATCGATCCGGACAACAATGCCTCTGCGGCATCGACCAAGACGGCGAGGGACGAGTCAGTGATCGCACCTGCACCTGCTTCTCAACCCAAGAAAACCCAGCCCTTCAAGAAAAAGACCAGGCAAGTCTTCATCGCAGCCGATCAGTCAGCTAGGATGCTGAAGAAGGAAGAATACCAATCCTGGCTACTCGAAGATGGATCGCCTAATGGCGAACGATGGGTAGGCAGGTACGAATCTGCTGGTGCCGTTACCGGCTCTTCCACCTCGGCCTCCAGCTCGACGCCCAGCAACAATACCGACGCCTCTAACTACGTCCTGTTCAGGATGGATCCGTCCGGCGAAGCCTTCCAAGTGATACCCTGTCATAGGTTCTACAGATTCACCCAACGACCCAACTACGACACTCTGGGCGCAGATGAAGCCGAGGCAGCCTACGAAAAGATGCAAAAACCAACGACCAAGGAGGACGTCGGCCGTTGGTTTATGCGTCGTCGGGGTGCAAACGCTAGCAGTCAATCATCATCCAATACTCCCGATAACAAGACTAGCGAGAGCGTCAAGGTCGAAGCAGACATCAAACCCGCTTCGTTCTTCGATCAATCCAAAGTCTCCATCGGAACCTCAACTAAACTTCGCTCCCAAGTAGAGATCCCAAGCTTCGTCAACGGCCGTAGAAACAAATTCACTGCTGTCCAGGGTGGTACCTCCCGCCTTGATGATGACGAAGATAGGAAACCGAACTTTGGTCAAGAAGGCGACTTTGATGAGGTAGATTATGATGAACAGTTTGATGACGATGAAGAGGGGGCTGGAAACTTGAACGATGAAGCGATGGAAGAAGATGAGCTGAAGGAATTAGCTGTATGCCTCCTTCTCCTCTCCCCTGTATCTCCCCCCCATACCTCTTTCAAAGAAATAAACTTTGTCATCTTTCACTCTCTTTCCAGGAAAAAATGAAACGCGAGATGCTGGCTGCGGGTAAGGCGGGTGACGATGAGAGGGAGAAAGAAGATGTGGATATGGCCAAAGACGACTTGTTCGGTGAACGAGAAGATCTTACGAAAGAAGGCAAGGCAGTCAAAAAACTCCTGATGCGTAAAGGGGAAGACGACGTTTACGATAGTGATGATGAAGTGAGGAATCCATATGCCTCGGAGGTACGTTGAATTTACTGTTCAAGATCACGTTCGCCGGTGTGAAGTAGTACTCCATTTATTCTTACTCAAGTTTTACTCGATTATAGGAAGACGAATCAGACTTCGAAGAAGTGGTGCCTGCCCCTCCGAATGGCCTCAGTCCAGCTGAGGCCAAGGATCCTGCATCGCGTTCGGGAACTCCAGCCCCAGGATCGCAACCCGCAGGCTCAACGAAGAGCATTAACAACAAGGGGCCTGCAACTCAAGCGGCTAACTTGAAAGGCGACAAACCACAAAGCCGGCCGACTTCTCGCTCCGGAACCCCCGCTCTTCCAAACCATTCGCGTACCAATTCGGCATCACACCCCGTCCATGGACACGCAGGCCCGGTCAATCGCTCGCGAGCTACTAGTCCACAACTTCCATCCTCTCAGTTTGCATCATCATCAACTGCTTCACGAAGTCGTGCCGTTTCGCCCGTTCTCTCTTCACTGAAACCGAGCTCGCCTGATTTAGCTAACACGACGACGACCACTTTCAATGGGAAACGTAAACAGCATCCTAACGGCGCGATAGCTTCTAAGGAGAAAAAACTCAACTCGGGGCCGACACCTCCAACAAGAACCTCATCCTTGGCTGGAAGTCCTAATCCGGCCCAAGAGATCGCAGTGATAACCAAGGAACAGGTCGTCAATATCCTCAGAATCCGCCCCCTGACAATTAAAGAATTGTTGGCCCACTTCAAACAGAGCTTGAAGGAAGGAGTTAATAGAACAGTCATCTTTGCCATCATCAGAGAAGTTGGCACTATTAATGAAGGGCGGCTCGTTTTGAAAGATGGGTTTTGAAAGATGGAGTTTGAATTTGGCTGAATAGTTTCTCCCTAGTTTCCCACTGGCGCACTTGTTTTTACCGGTACATATTCCTCATTTGAAACAAAAGAAGAAGAAAAGGTCTCACATCCCTCTCCCCTTTCATTTCCTTTCCTCTTATTCCTTGCTTCATTTCCTTTTCATTTTGCACTTTCGTCACTGAGCATCATAGATGTTAAGCATAACTAAATATATATATATATATACAATAGCACTGTTCACGTAAGAAATCTATGACCATGGTGAGAGATATACATCAGCATACTTTCCCAGTCAAATTGGCTGGCACAATGGGATAAACTTTATTTCAATCTTGCTGATGTTTAGCTTACGTGAACAGTGCTAATATAAGTCTGCAACCTTCTGCAACACTGGAATCAACAACAGCCTGGTTCACTTTGGATTTTTAAGACCATTTTCATTCATTTTATCATTAAAATTTATCATTTTCTTCAAGTTGGTCAGATCCTTCTGAAACCACTTTTTCTGATGATTGAAAAAATCAGATAAAAATGGGTTTAAAGTTGCCAACGTGAACCGGGCTAATAATAATGGAAGACTTCTAGCCCCCTACAGAGTTTAGGGGAACTTCCAATTGTACCTACCATGTATACCTACTAGCCTTTACTAGGTGATATGTACATACATACAATAAACTCCCAAATTTATGTATCCAAAAGAAGGGGCCATGTTGGAAGCAGCTTTGAATTTTGTTATTGTTACAATGTAAAAAGTTGACACAACAAACCAAGTTTGAAGCCTCCCTCTAAATCAAGTCATTTGGGCAATGGGGATCGCCACTTCATTCACTTTTTTCCAACATTCTGGATAGAAAATGACTTCCATAATTTATGTCCTTTGAGGTTGGCACTTCAACCTCAATTGAGTTCCACTACCCAGCCAGAAAGAGACATTTAAAAGTGGGCTTTCTAAATCTAAATATTGTTCAGAACTGGAGTTTTCTCTCATTTTTACTGATTTCCCAATTTCATTTCAACCAGTTACAGTCTAAGGTTACAGTCTGAGGTTCTTCGGCGTTCAAGGACTTGGGTGGATTCAAATGACTTTAAGCTAGGCATGTAGCACTTTCTTTGATGCAGTCGTGTGGAACTTGGGACAAAATTCCCACAGCTTAACTCAAGTCCCTCTATTGTAGAAATTGTCCTCCTTTTCAGACCATCAGAGACCCCAATTCCTTGGTAGCAAAGCTGGAAAATGGACCCAACAATTATACGGTATTGGAGCTTTGTCATTTGTTGGGGGTAGCCGCAATGTGTGATAAGATTGACCAACCAGCATCGCCTCCATAGCGGGGCAAGTGGGATGTCAGCAGGGCGGCCGACCCGACGCCAGCAGGGCCCTGCAGTCATCGGACGCCCTCACGGCGCCGTTCTGACATACGCCACCAGGACGCCATCAAGCCACGCCCTGCGGCCATCTCTGGTGGCGCACCTAGGGCTGCCCAGAGGGGCGCCAACCCAACCGAGGCGCAGGGGGGGCGACCTCAGTCTGCCATAGCTGGATCTCCCGCGGGCTTCCATGCTGAGATCCTCATGACATCTGTCTGGGGGATGGCCTTAGGGCGCCTACAGAGATGTGAGGTAGACGGGCTCAAGGATGGCAGGCTGCCGCGACTGGGGTCACTGAGATGACGGACCTTGATACAGTGTGCCTGGGCCCAAGATGGGTGTGTGTTGGCAGGCTGGGCCCCAGAGTTTCATCCAGGCATGATAACAACAGCAGTCATACCAGCTGACTGCTTGGCCTGGAGGCCAGCGTTGTGATACCGTGGTGCGGGCATGGGGCACGCACTAGGTCGCCCAGAGGGCCTCACAGTTTAAATGGGGGGGGGATATCTGAGGTGATGATATTCCTAAACGGCAAGGGGGGACATCTACTTAGATACAACCAGGGGCACATGTGGAGGGGGAGGGAAGGGCTAACATCTGCACAAATATTCTGGGAGGGAGGGGGAAGAGGAGGAGAGTGGTCAGATGTCTGCAATCTTGGCGGCAAATACCTTGACCTTGTATTTTGTCAGGCACACACAGGCTGCAGGGCCCCGGTGGAGCCGGCAAGGATACCTGTTAAGACAACCGGGTTGGAGTCCTCTGACACCGGTCCAATGGTGTTGGTATTCTCAGTCTACTTCCGCTGGGCAATCAAGGGTGGATGAAAAGTAATTAGTGTGTTGCTTAAGAGAATGGGGTCACTTAGTGGGTGGGCTCATGGGTGTGGCGGGGTGAACAAAGGCTGGCTGTGGAGGGGATGGTGACTGGGTTGGACTTACCTTGGGGGTGTGGGAACCTATGTTGAGTTTTCTTTGCTGTGACAGCCCTGTGAAATCATTGAGCGGGAGCTGGTCCATCCATCGACTCGGTCGGCTCTTGCCTCTCTCCTCAAGTCCGCTTCCCCTTCCTTTGTCATTCTTCATCCTCATCGACTTCGCCGACTCTTCATCCTCATCGACTTCGTCGACTCTTCATTCATCGACTCTTCACACTCTCCTATTGTCTCGACATCGCTCAAGACCTCTTCTTTGTCTCGACATTGCTCAAGACCCTTTCCTCTCTCGACCTCGCTCGAGTGCTCATCTCTCCAATTTGGTGAGAAACGAACAACAACATCTTCCTCGGTCCTTCCTCCCTCGGCTAATCCTTTCTTAAACTTCTCCAGTGTCCTTGTTCTCTGTCTTCTTAATCTTGTCCTTTGGTTGTCTAATATTTCCTCTATCCTGTGGTGGTAAATTATTCTTTCTTATTCTTGTTTTTCTCTCATTGTTCTTGTTTCTAACCCTGTGTCTTTAGTCTGGTTCTTAATTTCTTCGCAATTTTAGATCAAATTCTCTCAACCTACATTGTGAGTATGGAGCAGGGGTGGCTCAATTCGTGATATATGATAGGTAAGTCGGAGTTATGAAGTGACAAGGGAGGGTGAGACGTGGGAGAGCTGCTGGGTGATCAAAGGGAGCTTCAACGACTTGAAGCCGGGTGATGAATATATACCCAGGTGAGGGTTAGGTCTGGCACCCAGCAAGACATGCACCCACTTTGCCGCATCAGCTAGTGGGGCCTAGCTGAGACGCATTGCCGAAGCTTTGGGAGTAACACCGTCTTGCCAAGGCTTTGCCGGAGGCAGGCGAGAAGGGACTGTTAAGTTTGGTCACTCACAGCGGGGTAACTTGCACATTGACGCAAGCCTGCCGCAGCCAAGCTGACTGGATTGCGGCTCATGGGCCCTTTGATTGCCCACACCTGGACAGGGCGCCCATTGGGCGTTCTAGCCTCTTGGGCAACCCCAGGACGCAGTGGAGGCCCCCCATATCCAGTGGCACCATCAGGACCCCTGCGTCAGCCGGGCAACCGGCATGGACGGCCCCGTGACAGCCGGGGATGGCGCCTCCCCTACCGATGTGTCACGCTGGCATCTAACTGGGGCGGCCATCTGCCGCCCAGGTCGGTGGCATCTCAATGGCGCACCAGGGGCACCAACAATGCCCACAATCCCTGTGGCCTCATTGCATGACTGAGTGGCGCCAGTATGGCTCTGGGTCCCTGTCACGCCACCGTGGCGCATGGACTGCTGGGACGCCTTCTGGTTGCATCAGCATTTCCCTATCTGCCCCGCTGTGTCCCTAACTTAACTAAGTCCCTCTCTACGTGTAGGGGGGACGCTGTCCCGCAGGGACCCTCCAAAGGAGGGACTTATGTGCTAAGTCACTTGGCTTGCGTATGAGGATTAGGAAAAAGTGGCTTTTTTTTGAAGCTCTCTACAGCTACCCTCACGCCCTTGGCAGTTACCAAGTTGCCCACCAAAAGAAGTGGCTTATCTGGGAGAATCAAGCCGTGCGCTTCATGATGTTGGAAATGCTTAGCAGGTTCTCCCAGCTGACTGTTTTTGATTGCAAGCAACATTTGGCTTTTTCATGCTCAGTCTGTATCATCCACCACATCTAACACTTGACATCAACTGCATAGAATACAGCCGGTGAAATCAGAAGCTTGCACCATAATAGCAGACCCAAACACCATGGTATGTGTGTATTGTTCAATGCAGTGCCGATGCATGGAAGACGCTGGACTACAGGCAGATGCCATAACACATGTTCCAGATGCGCACAAAACTTCATGGGAGTGTTGTGACCCAACCTTGAGAGCTGAAGGGAAGCGGTCAAGGTGAGCAGATGCGCACGAGTGAGGCCATCATTTAAATCAAAACAAGGAAGCAAAATGTTCAGAAAAGCATGAGTAGGTTGAGTTTTAAAATTTTCCCCAGCCATTTGCTTAATCCTCACAGGCCGCGGGGGCGACATAGCCCTTAAGGCCCTCCTTCGGAGGTCGCTTTGCTCCCCCAAGGAGGAGGGACTTAGCTAAGTTAGATTGCCTCCTCTGTCCGGGGAACTCACAGTTCTGTCCGATTGACCACCCCGAACTTAACTAAGTCCCTCTCTTGCCTGAGGCTTTGCCGGAGGGACTTATGACTAATCAGGGATTCTTGCATGAGAGATATTTTTGTTTTGGTGGTGATTTCCTTTGAACCACCAGAACTTGTTTCTGACCATCGTAAACCTTCTAAGATTTTGGTGGATGGTACACCTGCATCTGCCCCTCCTTCTCATATAATTTTAGACTCCCTTGCCTCAATCTTCATCCCTCTTTTATTTTTTGAAAAGTCTCATTTTTGAAGAAATTGACCGGATCGCACAGAAAAGGTCCGAGCGCGCTCAGCCAAAGCGCTGTACTTTTATTGAATTATTCTTTTCTCAATCAAATGTTTAAAAACTTTGAGTTAAGAAATAGACAATCTGAAAAATGTGTAAAATATAAGAAAAAGCATGCAATGTATAAAAAGTTGGTTTTGTGAATGATGGTTGAGAATTACATGAGATACGGCGGATGTAATGAAATGAGGACTGAAATATCCGGTTCTCTCACGCGAGAATTCCTGATAAGTCATAAGTCCCTCCGGCAAAGCCTCAGGCGAGAGAGGGACTTAGTTAAGTTCGTGACCACCCAACCTTCCACACTCGTGATGTCAAGAACTCCACCCAAACAAAGCCGTTGATATCGGTTTATTGAACTGCCAGTCATACCGGCTTCATGAGGGTCCACAAGGGTCATCGCGATGATCCACGGGATTTCCGGATCAAGTCAAGTACCAGCATCTAGTTCCTTCCTTATGAAGAATCGTGACCCGATGCGATGATTTACCAGCTGTCAGTCGCGTCGTACATTGTACCAAGCAGCTTTCTGAATCTTGACTCACTTCGAACCTCCTATGTAAAAGTACTGTCCCATAAATCTCATCTTCTCTATGCTTTGTTCATCACCAAAAATGTATGACAGGCTGTGGTACCGTTCAGTCCAGTCGCTTTCTGGCAGTGACAATTGCTTCCAGCGCAAATCGCGATAATTGGGGTGCTGTCACTATGATCGACGCAACTTCGGGCGCCAAGCCGGCTAGGTGACTACCATGGAACATGCACATAAATATGTATCCCCACACTCAGGAGTTCATGAGATCAATATTTTATGGCAGAGGCTTTCGTGAGCTTGCAGCTCCCGGATCAGCACCCGCAATGTCAAGATGATGTCTTCCAGCCCACCGCCCGTGGGTAGCTGTGTCTGTTGCAGTGCTCGCCAAGTTACCCTTGAGATAAATCTGGCTCTGCTAGTGCGACTTTGGCTGATCCCAGTTATACAGGTGGCTCTACCCCCACACAAGTCAAGCACAGATCATCCCACTGATAGTCATAAACTTGTATCCCCTATCTACAATAAATAAACAATCCACTTACTGCAAAACCACAGTTCTTCCAATCTCAATGTCCGTTGCTGATCAAATCCCGGGTGAACCCGAGTTCAAAATGGACCGATTTGGACCCGCGCTTCAGCACCTCCCGACATCAGCGAAAGGGTTTGAGGTTCCGTATCCGTTGGATGATCCGCACATGAGCGAACAGTTGAATTTCTTCAAAACTGCGACTCTGATTGAAGATTCAGAAGAATTGAAGGCACATATTCTTGCCATTCGAGATGAATGCTGCAAAGCTTTCCCGTTTCCATGCATCTTGTGTAAGCTCTGTTTTCATGTTTCTCAACATCGCAGCACGGGCTGAAGGAGAAGAGTAGGCTTTTATTTCCTCCAGGGTATGATTGTACGACACCCATATTATCCTAATGTTCGAAAATCGATCGAACAAGCACCGGATACCCAAAATATCTTAATGGATATCGGCGCTGGTAGTAAGTGATGCTGTATTCAGCCCAACTAAGCGACAGAACTTGATGCCTGTGCATAATGTAACGTTTTTCCAGTGGGCACTGACTTGAGACAGATCGTATCTCATGGATGGAATCGTGCCGATGTCATTGGCATGGACATAACTAGAGGTATTTCTCTTCAACCTCTTACGATTACACAACTCCCGGGGATCAAGCTTGCCAAAACTTAACTTCTCTGGCTTGATTTGTTAGATTGGGAGACTTTGGGATACAAACTCTTCAGAGATTCTGAGCGCCCCATACCGAGTTTCTTAGGGGACATTTTGAGCACAGAAGTCTTGAGCGCTTCTGCGCCTGTCGAGGTCATACCCCCGAGGATCGATCTCCGCTCATTGAAAAGTCTCAATCCCTTGAAAGGGAGGGTGAAGTTTTTGATTTTGAATCAAGTATTCCACTTATTTGACGAAGCGCATCAAACCATTCTGGCCGAGCGATGTGCGTTACTATTATCCGACGAAGCAGGAAGTGCGATCTTTGGCATGCAAATGGGCGGCTACACGAAGGGATTCGAATCCAAGTGTGTTTCTGTATTTTTCTTTGCGCCATCAATCTTTTGACTGAATCTGACTGGCTTCCGATTTTCTTTACAAACCAGGGTTTTTGTCCATTCCCCAGAAGTAAGTCTTTTTGACGGAAAAATATCATTGCAGCTGAAGTTGAGTCAGCGCTTATTGAGTTATTTGGTCCCTTTTTTTATCACGACCCAAACCTCGTTTTTCAACTCCAGTCTTGGAGAAACATGTGGGACTCGATCTTTGGCCCAAACAAAGTGAAGGTGATTGCAGAATTGGTTGACCTGCCTCCATGCCAAAGAAATGCCCTCAAAACACTTTTTCCAACTAGTCGAGATATTGTTAGATTGTATTGGTCCGTCACTAGAATTTAATACCACAAAGGGAAGATTCAGGTAGCATAGATAAATCATCGGATTCATAATCTGTACGGTGCCGTAAATAAATCAGAACCACAAAGACTTCAATCCTCTTCTGTCAAAGACGTAAAAAGCCCCCTTTCTGTTAATCACCCATGAGTCGTCTGTTATGCTTTTCATTTTTTCATATTCCTGGTGGCGAAATCAGATTTTGAAGGCCATAGTTATCATAGAAAAAGCATTGGCCTGGTTCTTGAATGAGAAGTGTTGTGACATATATGGTGTTCAAAATGGCATAAGATTTTTTTACATAAAATCACAAACTGCAATTTTGCCTGGGAGATGTCACTTTAAGTTTTATGCACACTGACATCTCCCTGCAGCCAAAATTGGCTTTATGATTTTATGTAAGACATGTGCAATTTTGAACACCATAATAGTCTTACTTCTTGACTGCGCCACATGTCACAGATCATGTAGCTAGCCTATTTAGTCTCTTTCCCTCACTACATGATGAAAAGTATTGATTACCACGAGCTCTCCTCCCAACAGGTTATGAGCCTCTTGCTGGTGTAGCTTGAATTTTTCTTTAATTAGGCTAAAAGACAAGAAACCAACATCAGTAGTCCCTATAGGGGACGAGTACAGTAATCACTTTTGTGAAGAGCATCAGTAGTCTGCCGGTGTTGTTATTTTTTTCTTTCATCTCTGAGTCCCCCTTGACTCACCAATGACAAATATATACCTACAGCTTGCTGAGTCAACCTCCCTAGAGTGTATGGACCAATTTTGCAATGAAATTGTGGCTATCTATTCAGCAGAATACCTTCAACACCCAACAGCTGCCGATTTGGAGCAACTGCTCTCTGATGGTGTCAAACAAGGATTTCCAGGCATGCTTGGATCACTCAATTGTATGCACTGGGAGTGGAAGAACTGCCCATCCGGATGGGCTGGTGCATTTGAAGGAAAGGAGAAGGTAGTAGACATATCTGCTGGCATCAGGTCCTCTCCAATGCATCATGCTAACCTTGTAAAGTCATTTTCAGCAAACAACAGTCATTTTTGAGGCTGTGGCATCACACAACTTGTGGATCTGACATGCTTACTTTGGATTGCCAGGCTCACACAACAACATCAATGTCCTCAATACTTCACCCTTGTTTGACAATCTGTTAAATGGTGAAGCACAAAATTGTGAATACACAATCAACAGACACAACTACCAGCAAGGGCACTATCTTGCCAATGGGATCTATCAGGAACCAGGAAAGCCCCTATGGAACACAGTAACCAAAATGTATGATTTTTTTGTCAAAAACCAAAAAACCTACGCACCCCAGATGTATGAATGGTCATTTTGGCCTGGAAAGGTACTCACCTCAATTGTATGAATTTTTTTCTGAGGGAAAGGGGGGTATTAACCAAAAATGTATGAGAATCAGGGGTCAAGCTAAGGTTGGAAGCCTTTTCTGTAATGATTTTTCAGTCTGAATCAAGTCTACAGTCCTAGGCTGGAGTGATGCCACACCCACCTACCCTCTGGCTGCGGCTCCAGTACCACCATCACAAGTATATACAAAGTATATCAATCCACCTACCCCTGTGCCACCCAATACATCCAAAGGTTGCATCCCACTTTCTGTTCTTCTTATTAACCCTGCCCAAGTGACCCCATCCCCCCCCCCCCCCCCTCAACAGTTACAGCAGTCTGCTTTCCAGTTTTTTTCTTTTCTTGCACCCCCTCTCCACACACACACACACACACACACACACACACACACACACAACGTTGTAACAGCTGCGCTGCTTTTAGCGCAGCAAAGCGGTTAGCGCAGCGGTTTTTTGTGCCGCTGCGCTAAACGCTGCGCGCAGCGGCCAGACCGCTGCGCTAACCGCTTTTTGTTTTCCTGGGAAAAAAAAGATAATTTTAGCGCGCTAAAAAAAGCGGTCACATAGCGCTGAACCGCTGCGCTTCAGCAGTAGCGCAGCGGTTTGAAAAAGAAGAAAGGAAATGGTCTAAATCATGTTAAAAGAGGTTTAACATGCAGTTAAATTCCGCTATCCGCTAAATTAGCAGATAGCGCAGCGGATTTTCACTTCCGCTGCGCTATTGCTAATTGCCCTGAGTGGGTAGCGGTCAACCGCTGCGCGTAGCGAGTAGCGCAGCGGTTTTTTCAACAGCTTCCGCTACGTGCCTCTGGGACGTAGCCATGTGACCGCTGCGCTGCGCTAAATGACCGCTTTTTTTAGCGCAGCGCAGCGTTTACAACGTTGACACACACACACACACACCCTCGGCAAAAAAAGGTAGGCACAAGATTTGTAAATTTGTTTGAATTTTTAGACCAAGCTCTGAACCTACACACAAAATGTGTATGAATGAGCTCCAAAAAATGTATGAATTTTTCAAAAAATATGGGAATTTAGGTTACTGTGTTCCATAGGGGCTTTCCTGGGTCCTAATCTATCCGGACTGGGCAACATTCGTGAAGAACCTGTCACAACCGCAGGGAGCAGATCAGAAGCGTTTTTTGAAACTGCAAGACGCCCGACGCAAAGATTTAAAGCGCGCATTTGGCGCACTCCAAAGCCAATTTGCTGTTGTTTCTTGCCCGGCCCAAAGTTGGAAGCATCATAACCTCAAGAATATTATGAAGGCATGCATCATTCTCCATAATATGATTGTGGAGTATGAATGCAATGGATACTTGGCTTACACCTATGATGAGTCACCCCCTGGTTCCATTATTGCGGAGGTCAACATCATGCAAGATGGCACATCCCTTTCATTTTCTCATTTTATCAAAAACTACCATACAATTAAATATTCCAGTGCTCATTTTCAGCTCTGCAATGATCTTGTAAAACACCAATGGGAGATCAAAGGTCAACTTGACAATGTGTGACTCTTATTTTTGCCAAATAAATTTCAATTTATCTGAGCTTGACAGTGTGTCATTGATTAATCTGCAAATTTTTGTTTCTCTTGTCCACCAAATAGTGATCAAAAACCAATTTATTCTTGATTTGATTCATTGACTGAGAAAAATTGTAACAGAAGTAAAACATTGGTCAAATTTGATCAAATGAAAACAGCCTGATTGGTGTGGCAATTTATATGGAGCTAGTGGCATAGAACATCTGCTCAACGCAGAACATGCAGGAATGAAGTGGGGTGGCTGAGAAAATGCTCAGTCTACATATCCAAACAATGGGAATAAGCATGTGTACTTATGCCTCTGATATGTAGACTGAGTGTAACCTTGAATGTACTGCTGAGAAAGCACACAGAAAGTCGGCAAAGTGCTGTGGAGGACAAGGACCTTTTGGGGGGCTTTTCTCATCTCTTCATCATCTACTTACTACTTACTTTACGGTATTATTGTAGTTAGAGACAGACTTGCGGAGCTTTTGCGTATTGCTACAACACGGAGAGTTTTTACCACCCAAACACATTCTTACTTGCTTGCAGAGTTTTGCTACTCGGGAAAACGAACGGCTGAAGCTTACGTAGACTAGGCAGATCACATCAGGCTCATTGTGGAGCGCTGAAGAGGTCTGTATGTTGGGGAAACCCAGGGCCGGTAACCATTCAAACCCAGAGCTATCTTAGAAGGAGGCGCAGCACCTATTCTTATTTTGCAACACACTTTTATCTCAACATCAGTTGGAAAACATTGGATAAATCTGAGCAAAAAAACACAGTCTGATTTGAAAACTTAGGAACAACTGAAAGAATGTTTTCCTTATCTTAATCATCTGTATTTACATGTGATTTTAGTAGAATAACAAAAAGGATTCTGTTTGTAATATTTACCTGAAAGCAGCACGAGTGGGTGCTTTTCTTTAGGATTATTTCTTCTGGGTTGCTTGGTCTGGGCTTGTGGTGAGATGTGAGATGAGAAGGTGGGCCTGTATAGTATGCCTTTGTTAGCTTCTCCTCTCACTCTCTGATTCTAGTCTAGGTCTGGTTTCTGTGCTTACCAACGCGGGAGCCAGCTAACAAAATAATCTGGTCTTATCCTGTCTTTACGGGTGTGCGGCTTTTTGATCTGCTTGTTGAACGTAGTTCAAATCAAGTCAGCAGTCTATCCTTTCCTTGGTGTCAAGGATTGGAATACTCACCAATTGCGGTGCTGGCCGTGATCCTATTGAGTAGGGGGGCTGAGGTCTGATTT
Source organism: Puccinia triticina (assembly GCF_026914185.1). Classification (NCBI taxonomy): domain Eukaryota; kingdom Fungi; phylum Basidiomycota; class Pucciniomycetes; order Pucciniales; family Pucciniaceae; genus Puccinia; species Puccinia triticina. The sequence continues at coordinate 263,485 of NC_070561.1, read as the reverse complement.
CCAAGACGGTCTACAAGGGATCTACAAGAAGGAGGTTGGTCAGCTTGTCTGAACTCTAACTCTATCTCTCCTCGAGCACGTACTCGGAGGCTGAGTTTAATCTTCCTTTCCCCGGTGCGGTTGCCGTTACGGTTTCTGTATCTGCAAGAGATCAAGCGGAGCTTGTCAGCCTGAGATTGGGTTAGGTATGGGTCTAGACTGCTCAAGGGGTCTTAACTCTTTGCGCAGCTGGGTCTGGGTATCTATCTAGCCGCGCAAGCTTCCTTTGCGGTTGCTGCGGGTGATCTGGGCTTGACCGCACCAGCTTCCTTGACGGTTGCTGGGGGTGGTCTGGTCCTGTATTCCTACATGATTGGTCCAAAAAGATAGAAAACAGTCTGATCGGATGTAAACATTGGACAAGTGTGATTAAAAGGAAACAGTCTGATTGGTCCAAAGATATGAGACAATAAAGAAAAATTGCAAAATAGGACTGCTTTGAGATTTTTTTGTCACAGAGAGATTGGAGAATCTCTCCTCTTTTGAGCTTGAAGTACTCCTTTTGTTCTTTGTCAAGATTTTTGAGATTTCTATTCATGATGGTAAGCTTGGCTGCAGTGCAACCTCTCCACTTTGTGTGATGCGTTTGAGGAAATGTGAATGGCCGTCAAAGATGGTGTTGAATCGCTTGGTTTCAGATGCAATTTTAGCTTGAGCACCCGCAACTTCTCCTTTCCATTCTTGGTCTTTGGCCGCTATTTGGTTTATTAACTTGGCCTTTTTTTCAATTGGTCACTCCAGTCTTTGGATAATCTACCGCCTCATAGAGGCCAATTTGATTGCAAGGTTAACTTGAAGCCTGGAGCGGAGCCGCCTTTTGGCAAGATGTATAATTTAAGCAAGCCGGAGCGGGACGAGCTTAAGACTTATGTTGACGATAATTTAGCTAAGGGTTTCATTAGAGTCTCCTCGTCTCCAGCTGCTGCGCCTATTTTTTATGTTAAAGTTCCGGGAAAAGCTAATCGTCCTTGTGTTGATTATAGGCTTCTAAATAACATGACGGTGCGGGAATCTTATCCTTTGCCCGTTATTGCTCATCTTTTGAACAATCTTAACGGTTGTAAGTTTCTTTCCAAAATTGATTTGAAGGCGGCTTTTGACTTGTTGCGCGTGGCGGAAGGAGATGAGTGGAAGACCGCTTTTCGGACGCCCTGGGGTTTGTACAAATATCAAGTAATGCCTTTTGGGCTGGCTAATGCGCCGGCGACCTTTCAACGTTTCATTCAGCATGTTTTGCAGGAGTTTTTGGATGTCTGTTGTTTTGTTTACATTGATGACATTTTAATTTTTTCGAGAAGCAGGAGCAATCACTTGAATCATTTGGATAGCATTTTGCGCAAATTGCGCGAGTTTTCTTTGAAAGCTTCTTTGGCTAAATGTGAGTTCTTTTGCTCAAAGGTGACGTTTTTGGGTTTCGACATTACAGATAAAGGGTTAAAAATGAATAAATCAAAGCTATTGACAATTGATGAATGGCCTTTCCCGTTGACAGTAAGGGGATTGCGGAAGTTTTTAGTTTTCACGAACTTCTATCGCTGTTTTATACCACGTTTTCCTACGGTAGCAGGACCATTGACAACTTTGACTTAAGAGAAGTACAGTGATTCAACTATGTTGAATTCAAGAAAGGCGGTAGATGCATTCGTGGCTTTGAAGCGGTTGTTTACTAATGAACCTTTACTTTTACATTTTAATTTTGCACAGGATAGGATTGTTCATGTAGATAGCTCCGGTTATGCAATTGCAGCGGTATTAAGTCAACCTAATGATGTGGTGGATGTTTTGCTGGTCAGTTATTTCTCAAGAAAACTAACTGAGCGGGAGCGCTCTTGGAAGGTTTTTGATCTAGAACTCTTAGCAATTGTCTCAGCTTGCCAGGAGTGGCGGGCTTGGCTGATGGGAACCAAGAACCCAGTGAAGATGTTTTTGGATCACTCCAATCTTCTTTACTTCAAAACAGCTAAGTACTTGTCGCCTAAACAGGCAAGGTGGGCTTTGTTTCTAGATAATTTTAACATGCTAATTTATCATATTTTAGGTTACAAGAATCCGGCGGATGGCCCAAGTCGGAGGGAAGATTATTTCAAGGAGAGAACTAGGAGTATGGATGCTAATCTGATTTCAGGGTGTATGGTTGCTTGCAACAAGACATCAGCGGCTGACTTGTCTCACAACTTGTTTTTCCAACATCCGTCGAAGGACCTGTTGGCATATTTTGAGAAGAGTTATACTGATTCTGAGAAGACAGGAAAACCCTTGCGGTTCGCTGACAACATTTATTGGCATTGGGATAGAATTTTAGTTCCTTCGACACTAAGGACACAGTTGATTTCTCTTTATCACGACTCACCAACAGTGGGTCATCCAGGTATTGCGAGGACGTTGGCGACATTGACTCGGACCTTTTCGTGGCCCGGAATAAAGGACTCAGTCATCAAGTATGTTAACAGTTGTGATTCATGCCAGCGAGTAAAGGCTCGGCGGCAGGCTTCTGACGGGAAGTTGGTGTCAATAATAGTGAACCCAAAGCCTTGGAGTGTAATAGGTATGGACATGATAGTAAAACTACCGGTGTCGGGCGGTTTTGATTCCATTTTGGTGGTGATTGATCTTCTGAGCAAGCTGACCCATTTTATTCCTTGCAAAGAAGTGGCATCGTCAGCTGTTTTAGCTGACTTGTTTAGGAAGAATGTTTTTTGATTTCACGGCCTTCCCAGTAAGATTGTCTTGGACCGGGGCCCTACCTTTGTGAGCAAGTTTTGGAAGGTGTTGTTGAAGTCGTTAAGTATACTGCCGGCTTTGTCGACGGCTTATCATCCGCAAACGGATGGACAAACAGAGCGCATGAACCAGGTGGTCGAAGATTATCTTCGGCACTTTTGTTTGTACTATCAGGATAATTGGCACAGGTGTTTAGAGATGGCGGAATTTTCCATCAATAATTCAGATTCAGCGAGTACTAAGATCTCCCCGTTCTTCTTCACTTATGGCTTCCACCCCAGGTTTAATGTACTGACGGAGAATACAGGAAGAAAGAATTTGGATGGATTCTTAGTTGATCTGCAGGTAACTCAAGAAACGGCAATGGAATGTTTGCATCACGCAAGAGTTAAGCAGGCGGAATACTATAACAGAGGAAAAAAGGAAGCTCCGGTTTACCAGGAGGGTGATGAAGTTTTGCTTTTGCAAAAGTTTATACAGTTGCAACGCATTAGCTCTAAGCTAGATTACAGGTTTATCGGTCCCTTCAAAGTGGTTAAGATGATTGGACTCAATGCGGTAATGTTGGATTTGTCAATTAGAGATTATCCAAAGCTTCATCCTGTCTTTAATGTGTCACTACTGACTCAATATATAAATCCCAACAGTGTGGCGGGTCGTTCAATTAACATGGGTATGAAGGACGATTACTATACTAACAGCCAGATTGTTAATTGGTCCAATATTAGGGCCATTTTGGATGTTCAAGATGCGAAAAAGGGCAAGTTTGATTATCTTATTTCATGGAAAGGCTCGACACCCGGCAAAAATACATGGGTGTCGGAGAACCATATCCCGGTTTCAGCTAATTCTTATTTGCAGACTTTCCGAAAGGTGGCAGAAGCCCAGAAGAAAAGAAAGGTAAAAAATACAAAAGTGCCGGCTAATGACGAGGTTGTAGAGAAATAGGGGAGGCTTATTTTGTAACGACCGGTCTTTCATTATTGGTCATCAAAGCTTATTCATCTGGGTTATTAGCGGTTGTTGATTGTTATGTCATGCGCCTTTTGGATTACTAATCCCGGCGGGTGATTAATTAATAGGATTGTAGCTACTATGACGTATCTCCTTTCACGATCTTTGTCGGCTCTCAATGTTATCTTTCCGTGGATTGTTGTTTTCCTCTTTTCCTTTTTCCTTTCTTTTCCCCATTGATATATTCTTTTTCATCTCATCCATCACTATCATTATAGTGTATCCAAGAAATCTCAAAACACTCTATAAAATAAAATTATCATTGTGAATCTTCTTCTATCGCAAATCACTTAGAAACTATTTTCTTAGTTATTAGTCAAGCACTGGCGAACTATCCTCTCGGATAGTTTCATAGCCTTACATAGCGAACTGAGTAATAGAGTCCTCACAGTGTCCGCTGATCTCAGCCCAACAACGTTGGGTTGCCACCCAATTCTGAACTGATGCAATACATACCTGTTTGTCACCCGCGGCCACCGCCACCGCCCACGCCTCGCTGTCGATAACAACGTTAACGGGCTCCCACGCAACCTATCCGGATCAAACTCGTCCGTCTTCGGACCCTTCCCCTCGCCTCGTTGGTTCACAACCAACGCCACGGCAATAGTGCCACCAAGCGGCATTAGAGATGTCATCAGGTACCTCTTTGCGGGTACACCACGGGTGAAGATTCAAAGTTTCCATCCAGAAAATTTACTGGATGGTAGGAAAACCCAAAAACCAATCGGAATCGTTCCGGTATGGTTGAAGGACCGAAAACCAATCGGACTGCTTCCGGTATGGTCAAAGTACCGGAACCATTCCGATCGCAATTCGGGTAGCGTCCAAAATGGAATGAAGTCGAAATTGATTCGACTTCATTCCAGGAAACAGACCATTCCGGGGTTTTTCCTGGATTTTCCCCGGAATATTTCCGAATATGGCTGACCACACCTCACAGAAGCATGGTCCTATATATATAACAGCGCCCCCATACCACAGTGTGTCTGGGGCAGTTGGCAAGGAGCTTGGTTGGGGTGGATCAGAAGCACGTTGCATGTTCAAGCCTCCCTTTTGTCCACCCACCTTGCCGAAACCTTGTTTTGAGCCCTCCAAAACCTGCGACGGCCCGTAACCATTCCGAATCGCACACGAAAGCACTTCGGGAGTGCGTTGGGGATCCAAAATAATTTTGGATTGCCTTCCAGTAGGGTTCCTGGAATTTTCCAGTGAAAACGCCGACCGTCTGGCGACGGTCCCCCCTTGCAGGCAGACCAACCGAAATGATATCGACTGGCAATCGAAATCATTTCGTTGAGCTTCGCCCGTGGTGTACCTTGTGTCCGTGGGCGGGTACCTGTTGGCGCTAGCAGGTACCCGCCGGCGGGTGCGGGTGTCTGGCCTGATGAGCTGCAGGTACCCCCCCAATACCCGTCTACCTCGCCAAGTGGAATCCCTCATGGCGAGCGGTATGCAAACAACTCCTTGCCAAGAGGGATTCCACTCGGTGAGCTGGTATACATATACCAACTCGCCAAGATGGATCCTTCTTGGCGAGTGGGTATACTACACATACACCAGCTCGTCGCCGAGAGGGATTCCTCTTGACGGGCTGGTATGATACACCAGCTCGCCGAGAGGGCTTCATCTTGGCGAGCTGGTATACATATACCAACTCGCCAAGATAGCTCTTGGCGAGTGGGCACACACACACCAGCTTGTCGCCGAGATGTCGACGGGCTGGTATTTATAATGTACACCAGCTTGTCAAGATGACTTTCTCCCGGCGGGCTGGTATGCGGACACCAGCTTGCCAAGACTTCCTCTTGTCTGGCTGGTATACATGCACCAGCTCGCCGGGAGGGCTTCCTCTCGACTGGCTGGTATACATACACCAGCTCGCCGGGAGGGCTTCCTCTCGGCTGGCTGGTATATACATACACCAGCTCGCCGGGAGGGCTTCCTCTCGGCTGGCTGGTATACATACACCAGCTCGCCGAGAGGGCTTCCTATCGGCTGGCTGGTATACATACGCCAGCTCGCCGAGAGGGCTTAACGCCAGCTCGTCGAGAGGGCTTCCTCTCGGCTGTCTGGTATATGTATATATACCAGCTCGTCGAGAGGGCTTCCTCTCGGCTGTCTGGTATATGCACATATACCAGCTCGCCGAGAGGGCTTCCTTGTTGTAGCCCAAGGGGCTACGCACTCAACAACTCGCCGCAGTTACGGTATTCACCTCACCCGGACACTGAGTCCGGGAGAGGGACGTTGTTGTAAAATACCATAGTGTCACTCTATCTGCCTGTGCCACTACAGGTTATGAGCCCTTGACGCTTATTTTTTCTTTGTTTATCACTACCTATCCGCAGTGTTCTACTAATCATAGTCCATTAGTCGCCGGCCTAATCATCCGGATATCCATCTCAAATCTTAACGATTCCCTTTGAACTTTTTCTTCATCTCCATCGGCGATCGCCAAACTTAATACGCTTGCTTATTTGACTCGCTAAAACCTTGTCGAACGATCGCCATACCTCCCGAACCATTGACCGTCTCTTCTCTGCGTGGTGAAAGTCTAATCCTGACAATTTTTGATAGCTAGGAAGACTAGCCATCTCTCCGAAGTCCGAGACTGTGGCCCAGTCTCGATCTGCTGTCAGATTTTAGACGGAAAAGATATTAGCTATTGCTTGATACCGGACGTGGATTCTCTCTTCTTTACCGCATTCTACTCAACCTTTAACGACCATAGTTTTTTTTTCTTTCTCTTCTTGTCCTGCTTTCACCCTTCCCGTACCCAACAATCTTGAATATCCCTAAATTTTTTCATCCTTCCGTCTATTTGTTTCTCACGCACCGAACCTTGAATCTACCTAGAAAAAAACCTTTGTTTCTACTATCCACATCACTTCTCTTGACTACCAAATTCCCTCTGTTCCCTTTCTTTTCCGAACCTCTCCACATTATCTTGTTTTTCCCCTTTCCCAGTTCCCTACACACCACTTTTTCTCCCGAGCACCCACGTTTGAATGGACCAAGCCAACAACCAACAATCGACTTCGAAATCAGTGGGCAAGTCGAACTGGCAAATCGACGACCTATCTCACAGACACCGAATAGAAGAAGATCTAGCTTTGCTTCACTCCAACTTCGAACGACTACCACCAAGCCCCGATACCACAGCCGGGCAGGGTCGTCAAAAGGGCAAGGGCGCACAAGTCAGGTTGAAAGTTCCATCCTCAACCGACGAACGCGGCCCTCCACCTCACATGGATCCGAGGTTACCTCGCAACCCACCACCGCAACCTACGCTTGAAGCTGATCCTGCTCCTCCAGTTCATTATAGGCAAGCCCGCTATGATGACAGGGACGAGTTGCTGGCGAAAGAAATCCGAGATTTCGAAGAAGCCGAATTTCACCTCCGACAGAGCAAACTTGTCGGCCACGCCATCCAAACGGCAAAATCTCAGTTCAGGACCGTCAACACCCTGAAAGCGGATGGCTCAAACTTCGGAGACTGGTATCGCAATATGGCGGAAGTAGCGAGGTTAAATCTGAAGGACGCGCGTTTTTTCTTCGAAGTGTGCAACAACTCGACTTACGAGAAGATCGGCCGGGCTATCCTCATCGCGAGCATCGATCAATCTTTGGTAGCAGAAATGCAAGCCTTGCCGACTTGTTTCGCAATGTACTCCAACCTGTTGGCCAAATTCAAGACATCATCAAGGGCGGCCCAAATGAACATCTTCTACAAGTTCCGAAGATTCAAGATCGACCCGGAAGGCCACAATGCTGGAATAGCCTCCGATCTGAAAGATTTATACGCCGAATGGACTTCTATCAACGTGGCTATCGGAGTTGATTCGTTTCTCGGTTTCGTACTACAAGCAGCGGTGATGGATTTGAATGCAGAATACAAGAGAGCATTCGAGTTGCGAGTTGAACAACTGGTTCAAGACGACAAAAAGGGTTGTTGTCCATCTTTTGAGTCGATCATGCTGGCCCTTGACATTTGTAAGGACCAGCACAAACATGTGATGGAGTCAGTGTCGACCACCAGTCCAGCTTTCACTTCAACCTCACCACCATTGGCTTTGACGACGAGCACCTCTAATATGGACAGTTTTGATGTGTCGGCTTTCCTCGCGGAGATTGAAGAGTGCGACTGGGTTGATGCGCTCGATTTCTATGCGCTCACGGCGCACAAGTGCTGGCAATGTGGCGATGAAAATCACTACGCCAGGAACTGTCCGGATCGACCTGGCCAAGGACAGGCCGGCAGGAAATCAGGACAGGCGGTGACTTTTGTAGGCACGGTCTACGACCGCTTGCCAAGCGGGACCCAACTTGACTCGGGTCGTTTTCCAAGGACCAATTTCCGACGCGCTCCAAGCAACCCTTCAAGAAATCAAGATCACGCCAGAAGTCTGGCGGACTACTATCGCCCCCGCTATCAAGCAGCTGCACGGACTACCGGTCAGACGTCCCAAAACCCCCTGTCAACATCTTTGACTCCGGCAAAAGGGGGGGTCTCCGCCCACATTGTGGAGATCAACGGTCCACCGGATGACCTGGATGACTTGGACTTCCATTCGATGGCATTGGGAGAGGATCTCGTAAGTGAGACTGCTATTTTTGACACCGGTGCCTCTCATGGTTTCACCGGGTCTAAATTTCTTCTTCATGATTTTCGTCTCCTTTCGAAACCCATTGGGGTTTCCGTAGCTACCAACGGACCAGGATCTGCGATCACAGGGGTTGGGTCCCTGAAATTTCAGGCACCAAACGGAACCGTGATAATACTCAGACAAGTGTTATACTGTGAGCAGGCCAAGACCACCTTAATATCCATGGCGGCTCTTCGGAAGGCTAATGCTATGGTTGCATATGACAATACAACAGATACGTTCCAGATATCACGTGCCTCTGGAGAACGCCTTTTTGACTGTGTTTTTGAGCCGACAAAGAACCGCTGGTGCATGCCATATCCGATGATTAAGGCGGACTGCACGCGATCTACGGCACAAACTGATTGTCATATCCTTTACTCCAGTTCACTTTCCCACAAACACGCCCCTATCCAACCTGTTCCCTCGAAGTCTGTTATCTCTGGCCCCATTTCTCATTCAATCTCCTCTCTCTCTCCCACTTGTTCTCAAACTTCTCCGCCCATGACTTCTCCTCCTTGTGCGATCTCACCAACAGTGAGCAATGACATTCATGTTTTGTCCACCCAAACTAAAGTCTCAACGCAAGAAGAGATCTTTAAAGAATCGCTTGGCCATGCGGTCGATTTTAAGTGGAAGCCCGAGTCACTCACAAAGGATGAGGTGAAATTGCTCTACTATCACAGAGCCTTTGGCCACGCGAGCCTTCGTCATATCAGGCGAGTGATTAAATTGAAGCTGGGTAATGGTTTACCCGAAGAACTACCGGCAGGAAAGATACACTGCCCGGTATGTGCGATTAGCAAAAGTACTCAAGTTAACCCCTTAGCCTCCACACTTCGAAAAGCAGGTCGTTTGGACATTCTTGCGGCCGACCTCATGGGCCCTTTTCAGGTCGATTCCATCGATGGGGGCAAGTACCTTTTGACTATGCGCGATGTGGCGACAGGATACGCCTTTGTCAAAGTTCTGAAGAAAAAGTCTGAAGCGAACCAGCACATAATCGACACCATTAAGCGACTGCAAGTGGCGACTGGGGAAAAAGTCAAGTCACTAAGAAGCGACAATGGCGGAGAGTTTGCCAACCAGAAATTGAGTGATTTTCTTGCGGCGAATGGGATACTCGCGGAGAAGGCGTTACCCTACCATCACTACCAAAACGGATTTATTGAAAGATTCAACCGAACGGTGGCGGATGCGGGTCGGACGATTCTGAATGACAGCCCCCTTCCGAAAGAGTTTTGGAGTTATGCATTCCTATGGGCGACGTATGTTCTCAACCGCCTGCCAAACAACGTGAGTGGAGATAAGACTCCATACGAAGCAATGTTCGACAGAAAGCCGCAGTACGATAATTTCAGGGTTTTTGGAAGCACCGGCTACGTGCACATTCCAAATGAAAAGCGCAAGAAACTGGACGACCGCGCACTTCGGGGTTATGTCATAGCACACCTTGAGCAGAGCAAAGGGTGGCTTTTCTGGTTGCCGGACCAGAAATCTTTTGTATCCTCAGCGATGGTCAACTTTCCTAGAGAAATCGCCGACGTTCCGGTCACTGCGACTGCTAAAGAAGGATCTCTACCTCATGATATGGCGCCAACGCATGACAAGTCCACCACAACGGAAGCAAGCGCGTCTAAACTTTCTGTGGATTTTATCATGAATCTGCTGCAGCTTGGAGATTTCTCACAAGAGATTGAATTCACAAACCAGGAACTTATCGTGGACAAAATTATTGATCTTTGTCAATTCTATGCGATTGCAGTGCCTAAGACTTTCAAGCAAGCCATGAACTCACCGGAAAAAGAAGCATGGTCGAAGGCGATTGCGGTGGAACTCTCGAATCTGGAGCAGATGCGGGTCTGGGTCTTGAAACTGAAGCCAGAAGACAAGAAAGCACTGGGGGGACGTTGGGTGTTTGCCACCAAACCTGATTGCGATGGGTCTGGCATACGTTTTAAAGCAAGATACGTGGCAAAAGGTTTCACTCAGGTTGAAGGTGAAGATTTCAATGCAACCTTTGCTCCAACGGCAACATTTGTTTCTCTTTGTCTACTGTTGACAGTCGCGGCGGCCTACAACTGGGAAGTGCAAAGTTTTGATTTCGTCGCTGCGTACCTCAATCCTCCCATTGACGAGGAGGTGTGGGTCAAACCACCGGAAGGCATGACGACACCACCGGGCCATGCACTACTCCTGAAAAAGGCGCTGTACGGCACTCGACAGGCAGCCCGATGCTGGTGGCTGCATCTGAAGGCGGTACTGGATAAGTTTGGTTACTCGCCATCACAATACGATAACAGCCTATATATCCTACGACACCCGGAGGAGGCAGGCGTTGTGTGGCTCCACGTCGATGATGGGGTGGTGACGGCGTCCAGTCCGGATCTTCTGCGCCGGCTTGAGAAGGACCTCAAAGACATCCTGAAGATCAAATGGTCCCACGGAATTGATTCGATTGTAGGACTTAACGTGAGAAGAACGGGACAAGGTTTTGAGCTTTTTCAAAAAGAGCTTGTGGCAGGCATCCTCGACAAACATTGGGACGGCGTCACAACAGCTTCTACACCGCTACCATCGGGCTACAATGCAACGACGGATGAAGATGGAGTTACTGCAGACTCGGGCCGGTATCTGTCGGTCATGGGTTCCTTCAGCTACCTAGCTGTCGGCACCAGACCGGACATATGTTTCGCGGTAAACTACCTGGCCCGTTTTGCGGCAAAGCCAGGTGTCAATCACTGGAAAGGTGTGAAACACCTGGTAAATTATCTGGCTAATAGCAAAGATCTCTGTCTGAATCTATTCCCTACACGTGATACTAAACCGCTGAAGACCTTTGCAGATGCCTCGTGGGGGGGGGGAGTTTTCCAGATCCTCCTATGGAGTGTTCCTCTCCTTTCTCAACTGCCCGGTACTGTGGGTGTCGCGGAGACAACAGTCGGTGGCGTCATCGACTTGCCACGCGGAGTATATGGCCCTGGGAGTAGCAACCCGCCAGACCTTGTGGGTACGACATCTTCTGAGAGACGTGCTGAAGATGGATTTTGTAGGTCACCTGTTTTGCGATAATCAGGCAGCCATTAGAGTTTCTACGGATGACGCGTCAAACAAAAGGACGCGTCACACTGACAGAGATTTCTACATTACTAATGAGTCCCTTTATCAGAAGAAAACTACAATCAATTGGGTAGGTACTAAAGAACAGTTGGCCGACATATTCACGAAAGGGATGCCTCCGGAAAGTTTTACGCTTCTGCGTGGTAAGATTCTGGGCTGCTGATCAATTTTTTTTTCTCTTTCTTTCTTCTCCCACTTTGGATTCTCCTTGTATCTAGTATTATCTTGTAGATAGATGTTATGGTGGTACCGTGTCTACGGCGAGAGGGGGGGTGTTGTAGCCCAAGGGGCTACGCACTCAACAACTCGCCGCAGTTACGGTATTCACCTCACCCGGACACTGAGTCCGGGAGAGGGACGTTGTTGTAAAATACCATAGTGTCACTCTATCTGCCTGTGCCACCACATTCCTCTCGGCGGGCTGGAACACGTAAACCAGCTCGCCAAGAGGGCTTCCTCTCGGCGGGCTGGAACACGTACACCAGCTCGCCAAGAGGGCTTCCTCTCGGCGGGGTGGTATACATACACCAATTGGCCAAGAAGGCTTCCTTGCTTACTTAGCCGCAAAAAATCTCCACACCCGCGGGTACCTGCCGCAAGTACCCGGGTACCTGCTTCCTGCTCCTCAGAGGGGTGCGGGTGCTGAGAATTAGTGTTTTTTTGGGGGAGGTACCCACACCTGTGGCGGGTACCTGGGTATCAAGTGACATCTTTATGCGGTATACCCAACGTAATGAGTTCATTTGTGTGCAACTGAAATTGACAACACTTTTTTTTGATATTTAGCTCGGTGCCAGCACTTATCCTCGCGATTGGGACTATAAATTAGGGTGTTCAAAGTTGAATTGCATAAAATCATAACACCATAAAATCATAGAATTCTGAGGTGAAAAAAATATGTACACCCAAACACTCAAATTAGAGCAAAATTTCTAAAATGGTACATATAAAATCATCACTTGAAAGTTTTATGATTTTATGATCTTACTAGAGGCCAAGGCGGCTTCGCCGCTGCAGGGCCCAAAAACCTGTGTCAACTTCCTAAGGGCCCACCTACCATTTCTCCCTTGGCATAGTCATTCCCTTCCAGGCGCCCCCAAATTAGGTATAAAATTATCTCATACACATTCATAAATTTTGATTGGAGGACTTCTGGTTGGCTAAAATTCTTAATCTAGAGGGAATAGCTAAATCTGACTGGCTTGTTGAAACTTATCAAGATCAAGTTTTCACCAGCAGACAAGTTTTAGCACCTTCCTCTCATGATATTCATTAGGAAATGGTAAGTCTGACAATAATGAGTTCAGTAAATAAATATTCAAAATTGTGAATAGATTTCCAAAAAGAAAAGAGCCCACCCCCTCCACAACATCTTGCTTTATATTGTGAATAATCCACAAACAATAATTTATCATAAACAAGGTGAGACCACCTTGTCACATATTTACATATATAATTCACTTGATGTTACAGTGGGAAATCTCAGAAGGTCCTCTATTAAGCAACTACAATTTCTGACTCAGGGTGGTCCTTCAGCCCCACATTAACTCCAAAACGTACTTCAATCAAAAATTTCAGGGATCCTCCATGGAGCCATACAAATCAACATTTCATTTGGTATTTAGAATGTTACATACATCCTGTGAAGAAATAATTCTAAGTCAGTCCAGTTGAAGTCTAAGTCAGTCCGGTTGATTTTGAGCTCCAGAAATCATTAATTCACCTAGGTACCAAGCTTGATGCCAACTCTTCCACTCTGCCAACTCCCTGGAATAAAATCCTCAGTCAATAGTCTTTTCTCATTTGTACCTGAATTACTTACCTCCACAGTAATTTTTTTGCTATCTGCAATTTCACCAGTGAAAACATTTCCTATTGCACAAATCTTTCTTTCAAAACAATCAAAAGCCCTCTAATTATGTGAGCCCTCTGCCCTAACAGAGACCAAGCACCCAACCCTTACACAAGCTGCAGGGAACATGAAGGTCGTGGGATACTTTGGCCAGAAATCAATCTGGTAAGTTAGAATAAATCCATAAAACAAAAAAACAAAAAGTTGAAACGGTCCAACGTACTTGGCAAAGACAATACATTCAAATTACTATTCTGTTTGATGCCATGTTGGACCAGTCAACAAGATTAGCGGTGTATGCAATATTTATGGCACAATGACACAATTCTTACAGGGGCCCACTGACTTTTGTGTTGATACATACAAAGAACGATTGTGGGGGTGGTCTACTTCCTGCGAGACTTTCGGACTTCGAGAAAGTCGTCTAGGATAGAAGGGTTGAGTTTTTTGCGTTTGATCGAGGGGAGAGAAGAAGATTGACTGGAGACATGAGCGTGGGGAGTGGCTGACTGAAGCGTGGATGGAGGATGAAGATTTGGGGGTTTAACGGTGGATAGGGGGGACGGGGCAGGAGGCAGAGAGGTGGGAAGCGTTTGGCGAAAGCCGAGGACTCCAAGCAGGCTCCATATTTCTTGGAATAAGCGCAATCGGATCGGTTGATTTGGAAAAAGAACGGCCCGCCGGCTGGGATGTTGTCATGCTTATGCTGGCTCAGCAGCTTATTCAATTGCTCGGGTGGGTCCAAGGTCCGCCAGAACAGCTCGAGCTCGTCTTCTGATCGCGCAGGCCGGAAGGGGGACTGCGTGTGATGGGCCGCCTGCGGTCTGTTCAAGATGAGCGGCGTTGCCTCTGTACACGATGTGCCTGTGAGGTCTGATGGACCAGTGCGTGCAGCACCTGATGATTAGTAGAACAAGAGATAGTCACGCCAACCGCGAAATACGCCAAACTCACCTATGGATAACAGGTTTGATACCGACTCAGGTGTTTTGTGGAGCGGTCAGTCACACAATGCAAGCGCCTCAAACTAATCGACCTGAGCTCTCTAAACGGCTCGTCGGAGGGAAGTTCGCTGGGCCGGTCTGAGGACTCTTGCAGAGCGGTTGAGAGCGAGCGAGCAAGATGGGCGATGCCGAGGTCAGTGACAGAGGTATGGTCGAGGACGATGGATCTGACTGAATTGCCGATGAGATTGTGCATGTCCAGGGCGCACTGGTGCTCGGGTCCAGTGCAAGAGGAAGGAATGAGGGCGGTGCACGCGTCGAGGTAGCGGCAACAGTTGCGGGGCAATTGTGAGGGATATTCTGAATGGCGAGGCGGCTGAGGCTTGCAAAAACCTGTACGGAGGGCAGTGTTTATCACCGTCTACGGCTCAGACAACAGTCGATATGGTGATTGCCATAGTGAAGCCGAAAATTTTCAAGGTACATACATGAGGTGGGCCGAGTACTTAAAGAGGTGGATGCTGGAGCTGTTTCCCCCCAGGGGATCCGGTTTCGTCCTACCCCCTCCCTGGAGGCCCCCTAAATCATTTGATTAGGCCCCTCCTTGATTTAAAATTTGACCGACACTTTTTTGTGTGTTGCTGCGGCACAGGCTGGAGGGTCATTCCAAGGTGCTTCTCATGAAGTGTTTGGGGAATATTTTCAACGGTTTTTTGGGTTTTGTGAGATCATTGACTTACATTGTGGTCTGAGGAGGTGTTTTGGAGGGTTTTTTGCTAAAGAACACACGCCAAAACTTAGATCTGAGGCACCAAGATTGTGTGAATTCACTAAACTTGGATGTAATGGAAATTTTATGATTTCAACTTTGAACACCTTAAATGCTTGCAGTATATTGCTGATTGCAAGAGTGTTTTCTTGATGATTGATTTCAGTCTAGCACGTTCCACCCCTTGATATGAAAGCTTTTTTTTTTGTTAAATTTTGATGTTTGACAATCTAGATGGCCCATATCTCAGGACTGATAGGCAAACCAGTGGAAACCAACCCCTTTGAGGAGTATGATGTGGTGATAAAGACAAACACAAAATGTCACAATGACCACGGTTGAGACTGATATGTTTCTGAAAGGATAAAAATGAAACAATCAAGGATTGAATCTAGAAGGCAGTGTTTGCGGGCTACCAGGGCGGGCCACACAATCACAAAATTGCGGCCATAGCGGTGGCTAAGCCAAGCTTTGTAGATTAAGCGCGCCTAGCTTCGTAGATTAAGTGCAAGTGGTGATTGAGAACTGCAAGGCTCTTCTGGCAGAATTGTCAAGCTTGGGCATAACTGGAAGCAAGGTCAAGAAGATCTGTGATCTATGTTGAGCCTACCCCTTTGTTCAAAATGGATCCTTCAATTTTTGCCTGAAGAGACTCTCACTCTTGAGGCGATTCCTTTTTTTCCAAACTTGTTTACTATTAACAAGACAATTCCATTTCTGGTGACAACAAGCCCATGTACCAGGATAAGTCCGGACATGAAGGTACCTCAGCAATCAACACACATCTTAGGAGATGGGCAAGATGCCCAAATTCATGCATCACGTTGTCCAGAAGCTATATTTTTGACACTTTTGAGCAACCTTCTCTTGTCATCATCTCACTCCCCAAAGCCTCCAGGCCAAAAGCAGTCAAGTACTTCATCAACCATTCTGAGACAAGGCTGTTTGTCAACGCCTGCCACATCATTCATGAGCTGCACTACACACCTGTGACCTTGTCCATTAAGGTCATCATCTCCACCAAAAGCACAGGAACTCCAGCCTGTTGAGCCCAAGACTGTCTTTGCTGGGGACCAGCCCCAGCGCCTGAAGTGATTGGACTAACAGCTGGCATCAGCATCCAAGAAATTGAAGCAAGGATGTTGGACGCAGCACTTTCTTTGGGACAAAAAGTTACGCATGTGTACTGAAATCAACACCCTTTCACCAAAGCTTGAAGTTTTTCCCATCCTACAGCTCACATTTATTTAAGTCCAGCCTCACTGAATTCATTTGGCTGCACCTCTGGGACGCTTGCACCAGGAAAAAACAATGATAACTTGCCTACAAGTGACATGAGAAAGTACAAAGGCCCCTTTTTACTTTGCTATGTCACTTGCAGACAAGTGATGATTGTTTTCTCCTGGTGTTGGGATGCTCAAAGGGGTTGCATGACTCAATCAACCCATTGCTCTTGTGTGGTTGAACAACTGACCTGGCTCAGGTTGGACAAAAGGGCGTAACATTGTGTTCTTCTCTAAACTCAGTGGCTACTTTGTCTCAGCCAACCAAACTATATATTTGATTGCAGCTTAGCTATGTTTTGAACTGCACTGATGCTCTGGTTAGTAAATTCTGCCTTTCTTTTCCCCCTCCCCCCCACTTCCCCCACATTATGTTATTTGTGACTCCTTTGACCTGCCAATTTTAGTTTATTTTTTCTGATGCTGGAGATTAGTTGGTTTTTTTTTTGCTGCAATGTCATGCATCCTGAGGGAAGAAGAAAAATCAAAATGAGGCCTGTCCTGATTGGGTGTTATTTTTCTTTTTTTGAGTTTTCTCAGATGTGTCAAACTGTGGTGAATGTTGAATGATTCACCTTGAATCTTTGGAACTGACTTATTTGTGATCCATACTTCAAATGAGAAGAAAGCAAAGCTTGATTTTCTCAAACTTATGGGTCTTTGTCAAGTTCCCCCAGGCTGTTCTGCAAAATCATGCAATGGTTGTACAGTGCCCTATCAAGTGTTTAGGGTGGTGCCAAAGCTTTACCCCCAGACCTCTGGCTATAAAAAATTCATAGGAACCTGTACATATCTGGTAAAATTGCTTTGTTGAAAGGTGTTCCTCCACTGAAAAGTGGGAGAAATACTCTGGAAAACTTTTCAGGTTTGAATTTGAGCTTGGTGGCCTCTTGCTGTGATGGGGTTTGCAGCGGCGAAGCCGCCTTGGCCTCTAGTGTGTATTTAAAATACATCAAAAATAATGTATGTAAAATGTTTTCAGTTTCTACAATGACTAAAACATGAACCAGAAATAAATTAAAGGGGATTAAATTTGGTTGGTTCATGTCAGCTGCCTACTACTTCCCTAAAGTTTTCCTGGTACTTCACCCAAAGAACTTGGAACATACATTTTTCAACGTTACATGCAAGTTTCAATTGTACAGATTTAAAATTGCATTTTTTTTAAATTTGAGAAACCTTAATCCACCCCAATAAATTTGGAATGAACATCTGTGCACTCCAAAAAAAATAAAATGCAAAAAATGGTGCGTGGAAAAAATATTTTTGGAGTGGAATTGGGTTTACTCCAAAATTGTTGGAGTTCATCATGGTTACACTCCAAAAAACAGGCTTTTTTGGAGTGTAATTTTGTTCACTCCAACAAAATTTGGAGTAGACTATGGTTCACTCCAATGAAAGTTGGAGTGGACTACTGTTCACTCCATTTTTGGAGTGGATGAAGTAATTTTTTGGTGTGGATTTAGCCTGCCCCTTCATTTTATGCATATTTCTCTGTGATCTGAAATTTTCATGCATATGGTGCGTGTAAAACAAAAGTTATGATTATGGCGGATCATAAAATGTGCACCCCTCATATCTCATGTTTTGGTGGCACACTATCCAAGTTTATTAAAGACACATTTTTCCCATGACTGAGAAAAAAAAGATGAAGGGTTCCCCCTATAAATACATAAAAACAGCAAAAAAAAAAAATCAAGGGTTTCCCCTTATTATAAAATACAAAAAACATTACAAGGTTTAATCCACATACAACGGAACTGGAAAAAAATGAAATCTCAAATGCTCCCAAACAACACCATTAGAGCATCCGCATTGGTGCAGGTGTAACTTGAGGAGTAGCAGATTTGCTTACTCCGGGATTAGCACTAATCCGGGTGGTCAACCGCATTGGTGCGGGCTTAAATGATGAGTAAGTATGTTGTATGCACCTACAGTTTATGTAAGCTGTGTTTGGTGCATACTTTTGGGTGGGGAGGAGTGTCTGCATGCAGCGCTTACTCCCAGGATTAGCAAGGAGTAAATTTACTCCCGCTTACTCCAAATCGTACTCCCGGGAGGAGTTTAGTTTAATTAAATTGGACCCAATGTGGTTGCCAAGGAGGATTAGTTATACAAATCCTCCCTTAATCCGCAACCAATGCGGATGCTCTTAAAGGTGTTGTGAACAGCAATGGCTGTTGCGTCTGGGTCAACCTCCAGCCCGCGTCAAGCGCACAGGTCAAAAAGGAAGGGTGTTGAAGGCCCCCATCCCGCAGCAAAGGCTGCAGAACCCGGGGGGGCCCACTCTTTAGCCCCTCAACTGTGCAAGTGCAACAGCAGAGGGGCTTGAGGACGAACTGCACGCTGGAAGTACCGCGGGTGAGGACGCCTGGGGATTAATTGAACCCACAAGCACCTGCTTTTATATCCAACTTACACCAGGAGAGATATTTTCCCACTCCCCAGGGAGTGCCCTACTGTAAATTTTTTCCATAACTGTGCACCAGGGGTGATTTTGACACACTCTCCAGAGAGTGTCATACCGTACCCTTTTTCCAGAACTGTGCTGGATGCTTTTGGTGAAAGGAGTGTAAGAAATAATGAACAATGCTTGAACTCATCCACAACTGTTCTGAAAATGATCCTGTATTCATCCATAAATCATCCAGAAGTCATGCAGAACTCAACTGGAACTCAATCAGAACACAGTTGAAACCACTAAGACACAATGACAGCAATTAAATCATAACTCAATTTGACTTGTTTGTTGATTTGGATGATTTTTTGGGGTTCAATTGATATTATTCACATACTCATGAAGGTGTTCATTGTTTTCACTTTGCTAATTATTCCCTCATGTGGGCTCATAAAAGGTTGTTCCAAATTGCAAGCTGGGCCTCTTTCAGATCAACAACACGTACACACCGGTAAGAATGATGTGAAAGGCCCGCCTTAATTGTCATATTTCCCTAAAAAAAAGGCAGGTATAATCTATAATTGATTCAAAAAAGGATGAAAATAGGGTGAAATTATGTTTCAAGTGAAACTTGGAGGTTTGTGGTACCAGATTTCAGCCAAACAACTTGGCTTCTTAACACATGTAAGCTTGTGAGTTGTTTTTATGGTTTTTTGTTTTCCAATGTCTCCATGCACATGCATGTGAGCTGTTTTGCATTTTGACAATGTCACCTTCCTGTACACGCGTACACTGGGGTGACAGATCACCAGAGGGGACTTTCACAGCTCCATGACAAGTAAAAACTGGTCAGAAAGCCATTAAAGCCCCAGCTAGTCACATTTATGTTGTATGAAACCCCTTGCACATAGAGAAATTGATCAACATAAATTCACCAGCAATGATTGATAATTAGGCATTGAGTAAATATCATTTCATTATAGGTTATAATTGAGTTATCCTTAAAGAATGAAACAGTTCTATACAACATTGCATGAGGTCCTGTGATACTTCCTCATAAATTATGAC
This sequence comes from Puccinia triticina, assembly GCF_026914185.1. Lineage (NCBI taxonomy): Eukaryota > Fungi > Basidiomycota > Pucciniomycetes > Pucciniales > Pucciniaceae > Puccinia > Puccinia triticina. The sequence continues at coordinate 243,631 of NC_070561.1, read as the reverse complement.
AGACTTCCAATTGAATTCTGAATAATTTATAAATCATTTCCTAATACACATTTGACTGACATCAGACCCAGAACAACATAAAATTACAGTCAGGCACTCTCTGGAGAGTGCGTCAAATTCTCCCCTGGTGGTGCTGGAGGCCTTTGGTAAATAAAAATTGGATAGGAATGGAAAAGACTGGAAGTCAGATGTGAAAATCAGTTTCAAATCATCCTGAAATAAACCGTAACTTGCCAAGAAATCATCCAGAACTCATCCCGAACATAGGCCTTTCTTGGCTCCATGACCAGTGTGTTCTTTTTGTGGAGATGTGGGTAGATTTTTTTGGTTTGATCCCGGGTCTGCTTCGGGACGAGCCTCGTGCCCCGTCCCGGACCCCGGGTCCCACCCTTCGGACCTGCCCCCGCTCCTGTTGATCGGGAGGCTAGCCGTTACACTTTTCCAACCCAGCACAAGGCAAAGTGTCACCCTGTAGCACCATCTCTCCTCTAGAACCAGCGTGCCCTAAAACCAAATGGACGTCTCCGAACTATTCACGGTAAGTGATTCTCGGTGATACCACCTGTGTTTCTCGATACTGACGATCAAGTCCAAATCATTCACTAGGCCCCTCCACCCAAGTCAGACCCTACGAAAAATCCGGTGCTATCCAACCTCGGCGAGGTTAACGGAGGTTCTGGGAAGCGTAATCGGCTATCAGATGGTGCCCATCAATCTACCGCAGAACCGGGTAGGTCATTTTCGTTTACCCTCTTGACTTTAGGGCATCAGCCTGGCATGTACACATTGCTGATTCTTACTAGCTTCTTGGTGTCAGCAGATATTAAACGAGCTAGGGTGGTTACATCCAAAGGAAAGCAGCGTGCTGAAGACTCCTTTGAATATTCAGAAACTTGGAATGGCGAAGATGAAGAGGGTGGAAGGTTCTTCGGTGATGGACTCACGTCAGAGCAGAAGGAAATCATTAATATCTTGAACCAGGACACAGAAGACCTAAATGAGGGTCCGCCAGGAGATTCTACTGGAGTGGAAAAGCTTAAACTCAAGGAAATCAAGAAACATTGTTTGAATCTTGAACGAGCTATCAACAAAAATCGAGAAATGCGCACGAAATTCGAAAACAACCCCGAAAGGTATGTACCGCGTATCACTCAAGGCCCTTCCTGCTATAGAATGCTTAATCCATTGGCCCAACCGTAGATTTGTGGACTCGGAATTCGAGCTCTCAGAAAGCATCGTCAATCTCTCTCTCCTAACTCAATGCCCAGCCCAAAGTTATCCGGAGTTGAATAGGCTGGGAACACTTGGTAGCTTGGTTGGACTTTTATCTCACGAGAACGTGTGAGTTGGTTGCTTGGATAAATTGAATATGTAGCACCAATCATGTGAAACTGATCACTTTTATGCTCTGGCTTCAGCGATATTACAATCGCAGTGGTAGAACTCTTACAAGAACTTACGGACGATGACGTTTTAGAAAATCAGGAAGATGAGCAAACATTAGAAAATGCAGAAGACAATTCTCACCTACCAGCCGCCGAGGCCGTCATGGCGATGGTTCGCTCTCTGATCGATCAGCAATTACTTGAAATGCTTGTTTCTACCCTTGTTGACCGGCTCGATGAAAATGAAGAGGCGGAACGAAGTGGATTATTCCATTGCTTAGGTTTGCAGCAGATTCCCTTCGAAAAGGCATTTGCATCTGCTTCACTCACATATCCACTTGCTCCATTGCCTTTACCTAGGATTGATAGAAAATTTAATCTCTCTAGAGCCTTCTTTGTCGGTCAGATTTGTACAGAAAACACCACTGCTGGAATACTTAATGAAACGGATTCGACCATCGAAGTCTTCATCTGAAACCCAAGATTTGGAGTCGTTGAAGTTTCAGAATAAGCAATACGCCAGCGAAATTTTGGCCATCATTCTTCAAAAGGACGAAGAAAATCGGAACAAACTAATCGAGTTAGGCGGCATGGATACTCTGCTTGAAGCTTTAGCAGTAAGTGATGGCAGCAAATATTAAGTTCCCGCTCTTTAACTAACATGACAATCCGTTGCAAACAGGTGTATCGTAAATGTGATCCCAATGATGCAGATGAGATTGAGTTCATGGAAAATGTATTTGATTCTCTGTGCAGTGTTTTACTTGTACCAGATCACAAAGTCAAATTCCTGGAAGGCGAAGGCGTGGAATTGATGATAATCTTGATGAAGTAAGTCTTTGATCAGAATCTTACTTTCTTTGACTCCAATCCTGTGTCTGAATTGCACATATACAACAAAAACAAAACAGGCGTAAAAATTTGGCAAAATATCGAGCATTAAAAGTTTTAGATCACGCCCTTTCCGGTGATGAGGGAAGCGCAAATTGTGAAAAATTTGTTGATTGTCTAGGATTGAAAACACTTTTCTCCTTCTTTATGGGCAAAGTAAGTTTGCAGTTGTTGAGTTCGAGCGGGATCGGTTGATTCACTGACATCAATTATTTTCTTCAATGCTACGCGAAACAGAAAAACTCAAAGAAATCTACGTCGACTCATGATGATGATGAACACATGCTTGGAATAATCGTCTCACTTTTTTTCAACCTCGAATCCGACAGCCAGCTCCGATTGAGGCTGTTGACCAAGTTTGTGGAAGAAAGTTATGAAAAAGTTGATCGACTGATCGAAATCAGAGAAGGTTTTCGGGCCAGAGTACATCATTTCATCGCAAACTCGCCATTTCTAGAGGTAAGCCTTTTTGCACAGTCAATACCTATTCTGGCCGACAGAGTTGTGTTAACAAAATGATGTCTGACTATCATCCTTTCCTGTTCCATAGAATGAGATGGACGAAACCGAGATCTATCTCATGAAGCTAGACGCTGGATTGTTTGCCCTACAGCTAACAGATGTTATCATCGGTTGGCTGTGCATGGAAGATGATGGAGTGAGAGATCATTTCAAAATGTTGCTGAAGCGCAATGATCAAGACTTTGGCACAATCACCGACGAGTTGAAGGTTTATGCCGATAGTATGGGAGATGGACCTCGCAAAGAAGGAATCGAACATCTCATAACTTACTTAGGATCGCTATGAACTGTAATCTCGTTGTATCTCTCAAAATACTTTGTTTGGAACATTACTTTTTAGCCTCGAATTTTTCAATTTTTCAAGAAGACTGGTAGAAGCCAGTCGCTACTTTCTGTGCCTATGCATTGACTGTGCAGATCTGCTTCACCTTCGTGACAGCTCCCCCAGGCGTCTGTCCTCAAGTCACTGGCGTCGATAATACCGCAGAGCATTCACGCTTGTTCACCAGATTCTCAGGTCAAGTAAGCCTGGGTTTGTGGGTATGTTAGCTGACCAAGGCTATGTAAAGTTGCCGGACGCACGAAGTGCTGAGAGTTTGAACTCAGAAGACACACGGACTCAGAGAGGGATCAATACTTACGATTCTGGATGGATGATCTGAAAAGCCAAAAGAAAAGGGTTCAGACAAAGTCCATGCCGCCCCATCATCTGAGCTTGAGCTGAACTCAGACTCTGGGGACTGTGACATGTGTGGACAGGTCATCATACACCCGCGCGCCTCTGCGGGCAACAACAACAAGAAGAGAAGAAAACAAAACAAACAAAACAACACAAGACCAACCCACCACCTGCTTCTCCATCCAAAAACGCACATATGAGAAATAGAAACAATCAACAAAGCTGGAAGAAAGAAAAATAAGAACAAGGAAACATGAAACCAAACAGAAAGAAGGAAAAAAGAAATCCTGAAACACCTTGAGTACTGTGCACATGCCACACTGATTGATCTTGAGGGTTCTTGTGGGATCCTTGATGGAATATTGATCCTGATCTGCTATGAATAAAACTGAGAATTGACTGAATTTTGAATGAGAGCTGGCCACCACAAGTTTGCTCACCACAACGGTCTCTTGATGACCAAGCAAACCAGTCAATAAGAGAACTAGAGGCCAGGGCGGCCTCGCCGCTGTGGGTTCATCCCCCAGCATAAAATCAAGCTCACTCCAAGGGCCCACAACGCGCGCAGGCAAAGCATAAATTTTCAACAAGACCAACAATTTCAACACAAACTTTCCCAACCTGTTGTGCAACTCCCCCATAGGTTTATGCTGGAGAAATTGGCGCAGGCGCAGCAACTTCAAGAGGACAGCATTTCACTTTCTCCATTATGCTAACTGTAAGAACATTTACTACAGTCAAGGCAAAACCTTTGCCAACCAGTTATCCCCACCTAGTGACAAAAATTTGTCTTATGATCCGCAACAAAAGAGTTAAAACACCAAGGCAGCCCGGCCCATATCATGGCCCAAAAAGTTGAAATCAAATTAGAATAGACAATCATCAGTTGGCTTTACATCTAGTCACAACAGGCAACAATGCAACTATTAATTACGGTGCTTTTACTGTATCTGCAAAAATGATAACCAAGTTGTCATGAACATGTGGATTTTTTTTCATATTCTTTTTCCCCACAAACCCTAGAATCAAATCCGCTTTTTTGGCCTACCTCCACTGGGGGATCTGTCCTGAAATCCGTGAGACAATTTCAATTACAGCTATTATTAGGGCCCAAAAATTTCAATTACAGCTGTTATTAGGGCCCTAATAATAGCTGTAATTGAAGTTGTTTCATGCATTTCAAGACAGATCCCCCAGTGCAGATAGGCCAAAAAAGCGGATTTGATTCTAGGGTTTGTGGGGAACAAGAATATCAAAAAAAATCCACATGTCCATGACATCTTATTTTTCATTTTTAGAGATACAGTAAAAGCACCGTAATTAATAGTTGCATTGTTGCAACAGGTGATCAAGGCTGTCCGCGTCATTTAGCAGCTTTCTATCGTGAAGTTTATCTAGTCGGACAACAGAGCCCCCGAAAGGCGGCTAACAACGTGCGGAGATCATCCGTCCCTGTTGTCATTACCACGGAAAAGTCACTCATGAGTATCAATTGCGCCAGAGATTTGGCCCGAGACAACCTGATGACAAAATAAAGGTTAGTCAACTTGAGTGCGACAGTTTTCAGTGGGACAAACATAGTCTCTTGCTGGAGCTACTTGATGAAAGGCTCAATATCTGGCTTCAGTCGCGATGGAGCACTTGAGCTCGATTTCAGGTCTGCAACTCCTATTCCAACCCAAGAAATCACCAGTAGTCCCGCAAGAATGAATCACCTCATTGTCAACGCTGTCAGCACAATCTTAGAACTTTCCATGACTTCTGGCAATCACCCAGGCCTAGGGCCGTAATACTGTATTGTAGTAACTCGATAGGTTTGGCGCAGGATATTGGGTTAAGGGGCTAATGGTGCGTAGAGGTTGCGGTTTCTGCAACAGTCAGGGTCGGCGGCGACGGCTGATCTGGTCAATCAGGAACAACCGTTGATGCGATGTGGGAAGGGTCTTGGATTTTTTGTGAATAAGTTGTTGAGAAGGGTTGGCCAGTGCTTGATTTGGACCAGATGTTAAAAGTGGCTGGGCTGGTTGCGCAAGGAATCATGGGGAGTCAAGACGAGGGTATTTGGTTTGCATGGCGTGTGATACGTCCATGATTGTGCTTTTGAAGGGCATGTTGAGGCGGAAAAAAATCCGTAGACTATGGCCGGGTGACAAGTCGACGGGAACGGGGCTGTGATCTTGTGTTTCAATCGGGTCCAAGGAGCTGGAGGCGTGGCAACTATTGTTTTGTGTGGCATATGATGGGGGCCCTGGGGCTTTGCAACAAGTTGTAAGGGTTTATTTGGGCGGGTCAGTGGAGTTGTTTTGGATTATGGAACGACAGCAGGAGACGAAAACACACACCAGTCGAGTTTTGAAGATAAAAGGAGCAGCAACAACTTAAGGTATGGCCTCAGGCAAAATTCCCGGCTGGCTTCCAGTCGGGGGGTTGTCTCACCCCCATCCGCTGTTGCAGTTGCGCAGTTTGATGGGGGATATTTGTGGGCCCCCCTTGTGCTTAACGGCTGGGGGTCTTCCTCCCACCGTTTTTTAACCCTGCTAGACAGGGATGGACGGTGGGCCACGGGTCATCAGCTTGTTGACGTTGGGTGGCTGGGTGCGGGCTTGATCCTTACTGTGTGGCCTTATTGTTGTGGAAAGTTTATGTTGTTGAGCATGGTGGAGCTCGGATGGTTGTATGGAAATATGTAAAAAGGGGAAACCTTTAATTTTTTCTTTTTTGTATTTTTGTTCAAAATGTAGGAGGAACCCTTGATTTTTTTTGTAGGAATCTCATGCTTTAATATACTTGGATTTATACTCCCTCTTGATGACCAGTTGGAACCTGTCATTGAGAGACTTCATACCCTTTCTCAATGACTGGTCAAACCGTTCATCAAGGGCATTTGCACATACTCTTTCTTGATGACCAGTGTGAGACTCCAAAAGTGGGTTGCACCCCTTTTGGGCGAATTTAGAGAAGTGTGGATGGGGAAACCCCTACCTCTCTGAAAATCACACTGACAATACACAGGGACTCCATACTTGCCATACTGCTTTCCGCCACGATTATGCACGGCAGAATGCAGTATGGATTCTCAGTCCTTGTACTTGTTTTACACACTGTGAAAAAAACTCAAGAAACTGGTGCCAGTTGACATGCAATATTAAAAAGACTCCTTTGTAATATTGCATGTCAACTGGCACCAGTTTCTTGAGTTTTTTTCAGAGTGACAGGTATGCAAGCTACTGGAAGGGGTCCAGATGGCCTAGCAGTAACCATCACCCACGGAAGCTTGGTGTCTCCCCTGCAACAACATAATATAATCACTTCAAAGAGAGTGATGAGTCCGGTGTTTGAATCCCGGTGGACCCAACCCCTGGACCCAACCCCTGGCCGCTACCACTTCCGCGCTTGGACAACTACACACCACCCATTCAACCTTCAACCCACTTATTAGTTGTCCACTTTATATGTATAAAAACTCTTCAATTTAAATACCCGTTACCCAATTGAATCAACCTGAAAAATGGTTGCACCCCATCCACCCCACAAAAACCCACCTCACAACTCATTGTCCCTAGTTGTTAAGATTACCACATCCTCTACAGAACTTGGCCCCATAGAAACAAGTACTGGAAAAAACAAACTACAAACATAAAAAACAAATATACTTGGAGGTAGATATCATGATATTCATAGTGTGCAATGCCAAAGGCAAAATTACACTTAAAAAGCTACTGGAAGATTTGTCCACGTATGCATCTGTACAGCTCAAGGAGCGCTGAAAATACATAAGTTTGAAGAGTTATGGAGCGTGAATGGTTTGACTTCCAGGAGTCTGTGTAGTGGGAAAAGATGGAGAAAGGTGAGACGAGTCTCCTGGTCCACAGGGCAGACGTGGGGCCCTTTGGGAACATGGTCTAAATTCAAAAGGCGCAAAATCCCCACCAAATAATTTTGGAAGATTGGAATCTCTCAGGCCAAAATGGGGACATTATATAGTTTATGATTGTTTTATTCTTTTCTTTATTTCATGCTTTACAATAAAATCACGCGTTTACATCATCATACTCGTGAGGAAGAGACTAACATAAAAACCTCTTGCGCGCGTCCCTCATAATCACCAAAAACAAAACTCAAATCAAATAATCCCTGCGTCATCGCAGGTGTGTTGCTGTCTTGTCGGAGAAGTCGTCGTCATTGTTCTTACAGGATTCAAACATTGTCATCTCAGGTGTGTTGCTGTCTTGTCGGAGAAGTCGTCGTCATTGTTCTTACAGGATTCAAACATTGTCATCTCAGGTGCACTTCGTATCATCCTAAAATTTACAGCCTTGGTCATCTTTAGTTGGCTATCAGATATTACTCCGATGAAAGTTTCCGGACCACTATTATTTATCCTCACCACTCGCTTTACCACCTTGTCTGCCTCGTTGGAAAAGATTACTTCATTGACATTGCTAACTGCTCTAGAGTAAGCTTGGGGAATGTTATGCCACGCCTCGTCATAGTGTCAGAATATGCAAGCCGACTGCGTTCTACTTCGAGAATCCATTGCTGCAATCAAGCATGCTCTTCAAGATAATATGTGTCAGGCATGGTCTTCAAGCTCCGAATCAATCTCAAGTTGATGATGAACAGTAGATTAGCGAATTTCAAGGCATTGCGGTTGATAATACTGGTCGTATCCACTCCAGAATGTTGGCTTTGATGGTCGGATTCCTCTATTTCTGAAGCGAGCTCCCTGGCAAAATTCGAAATTCTTGATTGCTCTTCCAGCTGCGACTCCTGATGCCAATCTTCCATAGCGTAGGTTGTGCCTCCATAAATCCATCCCCATACCGTGTCGTCGTACTTTGCATAAAATGAGTGACGCATTTTCTCTTCCGTAAGCAACCCAGCCTTTAGTGGTTCGGTCTTCTCTTTTGCAGGAACTCTTGTCAGTGGGGGTTTTCGTTTTTTGGGGCTGGTTTTCGTTTTTCCAGTTAGATCTTGAACAATCTTTTCCTTGGCTTTAAGGTTGGAAAAATTGTTGGTAACTCTAAGCTCGGTCTCCTCTGAGTTTTTCTTGCCCCATTTGATGTTCTTATTTTGCTTAGTGAGAGCTTCGGCAGCTTCTTCCTTACCTTTAGTCGTAGAAACCTGCTTGTTCCCTATGACGCGCTCCCAATTTTTGAAGGTGGTTTTGGGGTAGGTCTTCCGGTAAATCTCGGACAGTGCTTTTTGGCGTGTAAGTGGCTTTTTTCTATTGGTGCGCTTCCCTTTCACAATGGGTTGGAAAGGATACCAAGCCGTGGCAGCACGCGAAGAACTCTCGGGAGCTTGAAGAAATCAAAGTTCAACAAAATCAATACACCCAGACAATCTCAGTTTTTATCCAAGAACAATGATCAAATCAAACCACGGCGAAAATGATGGCATGGCAAGACTAACGAGGGGTAGCCTCGTGATCCTCATTTGCAATTATCGATTCACTCGTAACATCAGCCTCTGTTGCTGATGCAGCCGATGAAATATGTTGCCTTTCCTGCCAGGCTGCTTCACGATCCAAATTCAATTCCCGATCTACCTGAGCTACCGGAGGTGCGTGTTCTATAGAATCTTCCATCTTGTGTTAGTTGCCATCCTGACTGTTTACTATAGCTAGCTACCCGAAGATTAACAGAAAAAAAATAGAAGGTGCCGTTCTGTGATACTAACGCGGATTGTTTCCATGGTCTTTCTCGAGAGATAACCACCCGGCCATAGTTTTTTTTGCCCCTTCAGGATCACTAGACACGAAATTTTGTTGTTCACGAGCGGCTGCGGGGTAGTCCGAAAGTGAGCTCAGAGTTGGCGGAGGTTTACGGTCTACAAGTTGAGGGCGCAATTCTTAGTTTTTATGCAGAATGGGCATTGAGAAGAATTTGAGGTTGTTGAGCCCCTATGGGACAATAAGTGCCTTGTTACTAACTAGCAGTTTCCACATGGTCCTTCTGGCGAAGCATCCAGCTGCTCATAGTTTCAGCCCCCCTTTCCGTTTCACTTGATATAAAGTGCTGTTTTTTCCTAGTGGGTTGCGGATCATCTGTAGACAAACTGAGGTCTAGCTGAGATTCAAGAACTGAAAAAAAAAAGGTCGTTCAGGTTAGTTTTCATACTGATTGGCCACTGTATGCCTTTGATCAACGGCATGTTCTCAAGCGCAAAAAACAACATCAATACTGACACGGACGTTTCCCATTTTCATTCTGGGGAAATGTTGATCCGATCATAGTGTTGGCCGACCTTTCTGGTTCACCAAGTTTAGGTTGCTGGTTTTTCCCAAAGGCTTCCGGATGATTCAGAGATAAGCTTAGATCTAGCTTGGGTTCAAAAACTAAAGAATTCCGCCGCTCTGGTCGGTTTTTCTATTCCTCAAATCTTGGTAAAATTCGGACATGGCTATGCCTCCGAAAGCCAACTTGAGGAATCAAGGAAAGATTTCGCAAGACTGACTTGGGGCATTTCCATGAGTGCTTTCTGGAGATATCCATTCCCCCGTTTCTCCAGTGATGATTCCTGGTGAAGTAGAAATAAACTTCTTTTGTTTCTTGAGAGTTTCCGGATCATGTCTTAAAGTCAAGCTTAGATCCAGTTGACGTCCAGAGTCTGTAAAATTTCGCGGCTCTTCTCAGTTTCCGACCCATGAATCAGGTTTTAATTTTGCTTACCGTCCTCGCTAGTACCCTGAGAATAAAGCCGACTCTCTCTCCGATCATCGCGTCGCTCCTGGGGTGGCACATGCGGCAGAAAATTGAAAAAAATCGGCTTGCCCGAAATTCCTGCAAAGAATTTAAGACGTTTTACGCCTGAGCCAATTAGATACGAATAAAACTTTTGAATTCTTCTAATGCGCTCTGCCGTGCGCCAAGCGAAACCACTTACCCAAGAATTCATGTTCCTTCCCTTGGGTGGTCGATGATGAGCCGCGATGACAACCTCGGTCGACTTCCAAGTTACTACGCATGGGTGCCAATAGGCCGCGCTCTGGGGATTTGTTGTCTAGCAGTAATATTTAAAAGAAAGACCAAGCATCATCTCGCATAATGGTGAGAAACATCTCAACCTGTGGATCGAAGCGAAATTATTGGCGTATAAAATGATTGTATCCGAGAAGAGAGTTAGACCTACAGTTTTCTAGCTCAGGGTCGAGCACTTCACTTCGCGAGAGACTCAGATCTAGTCGAACTGATGTCTCTCGCGGGTGTTGGGTCGGTCTGCAGTGAGTTGAGCCTCAGTAAGCTGAATTTGTATCACTTCTGAAAAAAGGATAGAATTTGCTCAACAAATGCCATAGCTCTGCTTGACTTGCATGATCAAAGAGATCACCTGGCCCAGAACCCGAGAAAGCTCCTTGCGCGTAAGATAGGAAGACGAGCGGGGTTCGCCACAGGTATTTCATGATGAATGATTCCCGAAGAGTCAATGTCTGCGAGAAGAGGCGTGATCAGGACAAGGATTTTGTTCGGGCCGGTTGGTGGTGCTCAAATTTACCGGGCACAATTTGCTTTGTATGTTAGTTAAAATAATTATTTCTGCAACTTATAACACGCTTGGAGGCATTCTTCTCCATGTGAAGTTTCAATCATTACAGTTCAAGATTTCACCTTCAAGGTGGTGATGTTGTCTCGACCCATCTTGGTGATCCAACCGAACCCTCCGCGAAACTTGGCACCAATATGCATGGGTCGGACCCACTCAACGGGGAAACTGGTGAGAGGGGGGTGTACTCGCCCGCCCTTCAGGTTTCCTGGGGACCGCGACGGAATACGTGATCACTGGTGCTACACGGCGGGGGTGCTTCCTGGCCCGCCGGTTTGTGGAGACGACGGGATCACTGGATACGTGAAACCCACGTGGAATTCACTGCTCCCCCCGTCGTCTCCACCCTCCCGTGGAAAATGCGTGGAGACAACGGGAAAGCCCGTCGTCTCCCGAGCTTAACTAAGCCTCTCGATCGGAGGGTCGGGGGGGCCCGACCCCGCGTCCCGAAGGGACGCTCTCCGAAGGAGAGGCTTACTTGTGAAGTCGGACCCGCGGCCTGAGGACAGTCAAATTTTGGCAGAGAAATGATGAAAAATAAACTCAGCACAAAGTTAAAAATAAATAAATGAACTCTCTTCAATGCCTTTTGGCACAGTTGTAGCTGCCCATCTTGAGCATCTGCTGGATTTTTTTGGGGGAAATTCGGCCATAAATGGCCTGCTCAGCAGCTATTTTTGCAAGGGCACTTACACATTTGGGAAATTAGATTTTGATGACCCGCCGGATTCCACTCTTGTCGGATCAGGGAGAGTCCCACGGCTCTTGAAGTATTAAATTGTATTTTTAATGAAATATGTACATATTTGCAATTGGTGGCGCTTATGGCTTATAATGTATGCATTTTGCTATTTATGCCATAAGGAGCGGATCGATCCAAGAGTTTATCTGGGCCTGCATTGGGCGGATCACTCCAATGCCCAATACTTATCCATCCCCACAGTTTCCTAATGCTATGGAAATGTGGAGCTTTGAGGGCCGTACATATACCAAAAAATCACAGACTTTTCAATGGTCTGGGAGGCGTGACCAGAATCAGAGCGCTTGTGGGTGATTTGGGGGTTGTAATGCCCTCCCCAGCCAAATGGCTGGTTGCGCTCACGCAAGATTTGGGACATTATATTCAAGTCCCTCCTTCGGAGGCGCTTTGCGCCTCCTTGGAGGGAGGGGACTTGTGTTAAGTTTGGTTGTCTCCACCCGCCTGGGATTTCCACGTCAAGAATGACGAGGATTCCCCGGCCACTGGTGGAATCGCAGTGGAGCCCACAAGCACACAACATGCAGGGGCAGCCGTGGATTCCTCGTTGTTCTCAACAACAGGGAACCCACGGCTGCCCCTGCATTGCCTGTGGAACCAACAAGAATGCAGCTCACCGGGAGATTAGGGCTAATTTGATGACAACCGCTGTGGTCATTATTCCTGTGTTTGTAGGAGAAAAATTCAAACTTTTATGTGTACTCACAAAACGCCTCAAGATACAGCCAAATGGATATCAGAAATGGAATCTAGGACCAAAATAACCCCTAGTCACCCACTGAAACCACCCTCATATCTCTACCGGATCAGAAGATACGCAAATCACCCCTTTCACGCACCAGTCCGAGTGGGTTCACACACAGACTCAACTCTTGGCTACCATACTTGGCATAATGCATATGGCACATGAATTACTTTTCTTCCTTCTTTTTATCAGTCCTCACCTCCTATTTTCTCTTGCATATGTTTGTTTCTCATTTGCATACCTATGGTCTTGGAAAATCCTTGTATGAATATATATGATCTTGTTTGCATATCAGAGGGACGCATTGTAGATAGTCTAGCTAAATTCCCTCAGTTGTACTTTCCCACCAGCCAAATTCCCTCAAAGCTGCTCCCCTGGAGCTAAATTCCCTCATCATTGTCTATATAAGGAGGCCTCTGCCTGCCAGTTGTTTTCTCCTCATCCCATCAGGGGACATTCCCCCTCAGATCCTCAGGCCATCCGGCAGTATATATTCCCTACTCACTTATCACCACTCATATTATCATCTATCCATATCACGGTTATCAGTTCATATCACCACTCAGTTTCACATACCTTTCACACTCTATTTTAAATTTATATCACCACTCAGTCACACGCCTTTCACCAGTAACCAGTCCCCGGTTCCACTCCTGGTTGAGCTTAACTCCCTCTCATCCTCATCACTCCTCACTTTCTGAAATTATATAACCCCAGGACAAGGACCTAGGTTCAAGCCCCACTCGAGACATCAAGTCACCGTCACCTATCTCATACATCAGTAACCCCATCAACCTCAGACATTGACAACAATCCTCTTATATATCTCATCTTCGAACATATCCTATCACAAAATAAATTGCCAAGCTTACCTTGGTGGTCTTGTTTTCTGATATACAGAAAGGCAGAGCTTGCACCTCACCCATACCTTTCGCCATTCAGCAAAAGGGTCTCACGACACCTTTTGAGTCTTACACCGCCGCGGCTCAAACTCCTGGTCCGGCTTGATTACTCCAGGGCAACAAGGGACTTGTGCCAGCGACAGCAGTTCTACATCACCTTGAACAAAAAGAAGCTCAAGCGAGGAAGAGCATCCAACCTGCAATAAGGTCTTCTCCCAGACTAACCCCCACCGCAAGCTCTGCCAGTATCTTGTTGATTCCCATGAGCATCTAGAACACCCCGGAAAATTTCTTGAACACAACCTCCCTGACTTCACGGGTAGGGACTGGAACAAGCATGCATTTACAATCAACATCAGAGAGTAGGTCAAAGATGTTTTTCTCCTGAGATTTGGTCAACTTTGGTTCCAGTTGTTCATGTCTGAATTGTTGTGTATCCAGGCCTGTGGGATTGGGTAAAACGGCTTTGACGTTAGCACTCTGCAAGAAATTGAGAGATAGATATAACCTGGGGTAAGCGGTCTCTATAAACAAGAGCTTGAGTTCAACTAAGTAAGAGCTTTAATAACAAAAGAATCAAAGACAGTAGAATTGATGATGTTTTCAAACTTTTTCTGCCACTAAATAGGGTCCTAACCAACAATATCTTCATCCCCAAAGATCAAGACTTCCTTCAGACCCATAACGCTCTTCCAAACCCCTCCCAAATTGTTGTGATTGAGACCAGTGGTTGTCCTCATGCAGCGATCAGGGAGGACGTCTCTGCAAACTTGGCAGCTCTTGAGAAGTTACAGACCGAGTACAAATGTGAATTATTGCTTGTTGAGAGCGGGGGTGATAACTTAGCAGGTTAGTCTGTCTGTACCTTCTTTTTGCTGATCTAAAATATCTACGCAGTGGTTCTTGATTGCTGAAATAGAATCTGCAATCGACTCAATTTTCAGCCAACTACTCCAGGGAGCTTGCCAATTATATCATTTAAGTCATAGATGTAGCTGGTGGAGACAAAATTCCTAGTTAAGCTCTTTCTTTCTTGACAATTTTATGTCCATATTCTGGAATAGTCTTACAAGCTTCGCTCAATCATCAACAATATTCATTTTGGACTCCCTAACCTGTTTTCTTTTCCTTGAATGCGTTCAGAGCAGCTCTGCACAACAAGATCGGCCAGGAGGTTGTCCAAGGGTTACTTGGCCTCTGAGCCACCTCTCGTCCCAAGCACTTTTTGTCTGACGAATACAACAGCAATCATCGGACAACAAGCGAGAATAGCAGAAGACAGACGCCAAGCACGCCGGAGATTGTGCCGGGTACTCCCACCCGCGGTCATCATTGCGGTGTCAACTGGTTGATCGTTGCCCTTGCTGATGTCTCTTGAGGAGTCTGGTGGACTGGTGGTGATTGTCGAGATTTGGCAATGATTGCCTTATTTTCTTGGCTCTATTTTTATTCTCTCTCCTGTTGTAAAATAGGATCTATTGCTGTTTTTCTTTTTTAAATCCATGGAATGCAGCATATGCTACCCTGTACTCCAGATGAATATGAATTGCTGCACAACAATCCAGTTTTTATAGCTGGTGTCTGGATTGCCTCTCGTGGGCTCGACCCGCCCGTGGGTATCATGGCAAATCCACGGGGAGTCCACGGTTGAAGGACCCGTGATCCACACATGGGCCCGACCTTCACGTCGTGATCACAGGGAATCCACAGGGATTCCACGGGGAGCCAAAATCTGCCGTGGAATCCACAGGTGATCCTCCCGGTGGTGACCCCGTGATTCCCTGGACCTCCAGCCGCTGGTCCAACCTCGCGCGCGGCTACCACGTGGAGTCCTTGTGGATTCCGCGTGATTTCCCCGGGTGTACAATATGTGTATGCTGTAGGAATACGGCTCCAGACCCGCACCCGCAGCAACCGTCAAGAAAGCTTGCGCGGTCAACCAGAACCACAGACACAGCTGCAATGAAAGGTAAGCCCCCTTTTGCAGTCCAGACCCCGAGACCCAGAACCCTAAGCTGAAAGTATCGCTCCAACGATCACAGCCGCGGAAGCACAAGCTAGAACCTTACTGGTCAATGCCAAGCAAAAGAACAGCCCCAGAACCTTAACGCTCGCGGAACGACTCGGATCCCAAACCCAGCAAGATCTGCTCGGCAGAATCTCAGAAGCTGCTCTGGAAGGATCAACCATCCACCAAGACATAACAGACTTGTTCCGGCAAGACAAAACGAGACTACTCCGATAGAATGGTTTTGCCCTTGTGCCATCGCAGTCCTCACACTTATTGTTCAAGACCATCCCCAGCCTCGGCTCTCCTCAGCTACCAGAAGCAGGCACATCTCGCCCTGCTTTCAGGTGCATTTTCACCTCCCAGACCCCACTCTGTTACTCTTCCTTTCTCTAGACTATTTGTAACAGAGTATCTAATTAGAAATGAATGAATTTCAGTTGTTCTAAATCTTTTATATGTATCAGGCCGGCCGGGACAGATTCCAATGCGGCATACAATTAAGAAGTTGAACTGAATTGCACCATATGACACGAGCTTTAGCCTACCGGGGGGCAGGGGCACCAATGAGACTTCTCGTGATCAAGGGTTGCTATGAGACAGAAACACTGCGGTTCTCTCACTGAGCTTCTCGGACGTGGGTCCCGTTTACTCCGTTACATTGCACTGAGAAAGATTTCTCTTGATTGACATATACATACAGCCTCTGTTGACCCATTGACCAGGAGGGCTCTCGGCCAGTGAGGTTGATCTTGGTTCATGAGATTAGGCCGCCTCTGTCAATCGGGAGGGATCACTCCCGGTGAGTGAGGCTGTGCACACTGGCCGGGACGAATTTGTTCCGATGAGTGAGGTGGTATGTTTGCTGATCGAGTGACAGGTGACTCCGGCCGACGAAAAACGCGGCTTTTGGCCCGCTACAAAAGTGGGTACTCTTTGACCGCTATAAAGCTGACATGGCGCGCTTGCCGCTGCACAGGCGCTAAAAAAGCGCGTGACAGAGATGAGAAAACGGCAGCTCATCCCAAAAAGCGGAGGCATGAATTAGTAGATATTGTATGATTTCCTTCCTATTTGTGTTCGGAAGTCATCACTTCTTCTGAGCTCCGGCGGCAAATGGGCCGCCAAACCCGCTACGCTTTCTGCAGCGAAGTGCATACACCGTAAAATTGTCCCCGTCGAGATCTGCCAGGTGCCCAAAATCAATATAATCAATATAGAGCCTGGATTTCCCTGCAAAAATATAGACTGTTTTGGGTCCATATTGACACCTGTGAGGGTCCCAATGCTGGCAAAAATCAATGGAGGACTTCCCATTGCAATCTGGGAGCAATCTGAGAGCCTCCCAGAGTCTCAAAGCCTAAATTTCCCTGCAAAATTTGGCTCAGATCTGGGTCTGGAAGGGGTTCCCAGATTGACGGGAAGTCCTCCAATAGGCTTAACTACCAAAAACATTTAGAGCCTCCTTCACTATATCCAGCACAATCAAGTCCTCCATGGGTTGCAGGCTTCTCATAATAGGGGGGTTCATGTTAGCCTGATTTCAAAATCAGTCTAAAAACCTTGCTAAAAATTGATGTCTGCTCATGCAGGTCTATGCAAGGATATTCTAGAAAATGAATAGAGTTCTCAGCAAGACCTCCCCTGTAAAGGCCTTGCTGAAGGGAATGCTTATGCAGTATTTTTTTAAGTTTATGCAGGAAGGGTGCATGAGATTTGAAACCATCTGTGACCAGCAGCTGAAATCAGGCTAAGAGCATTCGCATTGGTCGGGTTAAATTGCCGGGTTAAGGCGAGTTAACCCAACCAAACCTGATTGGCCACTTGCATTGGTGCCGGGTTAACATTGGGTTAACAAACAAGAAGTTTGATTTCAGGTTTGTGGTCGCTACATTTAGCAACTGCTAACCTGAAATGGTTTGCTAGCCCAGGTTCCACCAGGTTTGATTCGGGGGACATTCAAATCATCTCCAACTTTGTCAACACCCACCAGTGCCACCAGCACAATTACTAAACACTGCAAAAAAAACTGTGTCAACTGTGAGCAGTTGACATGCGGTAACTCTGAGGAAGCTTGTGGTGTTACACCAGCCTTACTCAAGGTTTGATTCAACCCAAGCTTTCATGCACAGTCACTGTGCACCTTGCACAGTGACTGTGCCAACAAAGACACTTGTGCATTCAGGTGGAGTTACAATGGCAGCTTGGCTTGAGTATCCTGCATGTCAACTGCAAGCAGTTGACCAAGTTTTTTTTGCAGTGTAAACCAAAGCGGACTTGCGCAAGCAACTTCACCCCCATCGAAGATGAACAACTGGCCCGTAGCTGGATTGAGATCTCAAAGGACATTATAACCAATAACTTCGGACCATTGGATCCTTCTGGGTATGAGTACAAGAAACATTTGAAGGCCTCTCAGGCACGCATAAGGAGTTTGCCACTTTATCAAATTGGTATGTTTTTTAGTTGCATGTCTGTCTTCTGACTTCATACCTCAAAATGAGCTGAAATGATCTGATTTTATTTTTATTTTTTTCTATTTAGGTGGGACTTGCTTCGAAAATCAACCGCGAAGTTTTCAGCCCATTACAACAAGGCCAAAGACCATCCTCCCTCTGGATCTGCCCCTGCCAACTATGTGAAGATAGCTAAAAAGGCCTACTACAAGGAAACACAAAAGGTCTTTTTGTACGACGCAGCTTGGTCAATTCTGTACCCGCATGAGAAGTGGAGGGACGCCAGCAGTATCCGGAAAAAGAAAACTCAGCCAACTCCAAACACTGCAGAAAGCACTCCACAGACCTCCAATTCCACGCAATTGCCGCACCCCTTGATTGAAGAGACCAGTAACCTCCCAAACAAAGAGAGTGAACCAACTGAGGTTTGTCCGATTGGAATCAAAAGTGCTAAACGCAAAGAAGCCAAGCTTGAAATTGCCCACAAGAAGGTTAAGCTTCTTGAAAAGAACTCGGTCGAGGGCTCCAAACGAATTGCCCAGTTTGATCGAGCCAATCAACTCCAAGAAGAGACAAATCACATTCAGCAGGAGCGCGCGGACGGCTTACATGTGCAAATTGAGATGACCATCATGGACAAGGACCTCAGTAAGCTCGACGAATACACTCAAGAATACTACCTTGAAAAAAAGAATAAGATCATTCAAGACATGCGAAGAAACAAAGCTGCCAATCAAGCTCGACAGGATGCTGCCAATCAAGCTCAATCAAACTCGCAAGCCAATCAACAAGCATACAAAGAAGATAACAAAGACCAATATGATGAAGAGGAAGATGAAGACACTTTACCTTCCCCATCTTCTCTTTTTCCTGTATCAGATCCAACTCTCAACCCCAGCTTGGATTTCTTGTAGTTTCTTTCTTATCTAGCCCTGCAGCATTAACTTCACTGAGTCCGGCGCATAGCGGCCGGCGTAAGCAAAGGATAAGTCCCTCTGGATTGTATTGCGAAGTTTTCCTGTGCTGTTATCTTCACTAAGCCGCCGGCACATAGCGGCCGGTGTAAGCAAAGAATAATTTTCTCTGGTGTGTATTGTGAAGTGTCCCTGTGCCGTTATCTTCACTCAGCCGCCGGAGCATAGCGGCCGGCGTAAGCAAATAAAGTTTTCTCTGGAGTGTGTTGCAAAGTGTGAACATGCAATCTCATGTCTTGCTCCCAATCTGAGGTTACATTGGTAGAAACTGAAGCATCACCAGGGGGGAATATGTTGCACTTTCTACAGAGTGCCATACTGTGATTTCTTTCTGTAACATTTCCAGAAGTCAACTGCTTGTGCATGTGTAAGTCAAGCCCAAATAATGTTCATCTGCTGTTGAACTCATAATTAAGTCTTCTCTAACAAATAAATAAGCTACCAGGAAAGTATGGGGAATATTTGACTTCAATTGAACCAACAATGTCAAAACTACTAGAAGATAGGAGAGGAAAGGTAACAGAAATTCAATTTATATAAACAACACAAACTAATGTATCATTCTCCAGAAAACTCTCAATCTGCTTTTTCAAGCCACAAATAACTTTCTGAGGATCACATTCCTCCTTGAAATAAGCAGTTACAGCACCCACCATCAAATTCCTCACTTAGTGGGAAAATCTAAGTCAGTTATGTGTGGTATTAGGAGGGCATCCAAGCAGCGTTTTATGGCATCATCATGAGAGCCAAAGAAAAAGAACTCCCACTTTTTGCTTAATTCAAGAAATATTTGTAAATCACAGAAGAAAAAGTGTCCCCCAATGATGTCAAAGTGATCATTTGGTAGTCCAACAGTGGGCCTCTATGATACACTACGCTACAGAGCCACTTTGTGTTAGTGTAGCAGCGCTAACAGAGGCCCTTTTTTCTTTAGTGTTAGTGTGCCACTACCCCTGCTACACTATGTTATGCCACGCTACAGCGCTTTTAGCGCCAACAAAATCCAAAAAGCCATTAAAAAACAATGTAGCACAGCGTAGCTTGCCCTTTTTTGCGCCCTTTGCGCGGAGCGTTAGCTAAGATCCCCCACAATTTTCTGAGCGTTACACCCAATTTTAAGCTAATTCTGCGCTACAACACTCTAACGCAGTGGTTAGCGTAGCTGGCCCACCGTTGGTAGTTCATTGGTAAAGATCTGTGTATTCTCCAGCCTTCTTGAAAGCAACATGGGGATTGAACCTACCAATTTACGGAAATTCAAATAATCATCCTTGTGAGGTTGGTCATTGAAATGGAGATATCCCGTACATCTGAGCAGCAGGAATCACCCAATTACCTCTAGTGGTGTGAATTTCTCAATCAAAGATATTTGAGATTGTTAAGCTTTTTTCAATAAGCATCATGAGCCATTTAAAAATGGTGGCAGCAATGATTGGTGTGGGAAACATATGAAACACAACTTCTTTTGCATCTGTGACAGAAGGTGGGTGCCTTTCTTGGCTGGTCCCTGTGTGATTGGCCAACTTCTCCTTTGACATTTGCTGAAATGTTGCTTGGGAGAGGACAGGTCATCAAATACAGGCTGATCGCGCCCTTGCACCAGAATTTTACCTTAGAGTTTTGCATCAGAGGCCAAGGGAGATCTGGTTTACAGAAGCATTCTCAGCTTCCATGTGTGTGTATTGCAGGGAGGGATGCGTCAAGATTTTGACCTACTCCTGCCTGGGTACAGGAAGAAGCACACCTGGTGAACCCACAAAAAGCACTTCGGGGGTCTCGGGGGAGCCTTCCTCGAAGCCCACCGTGCTGCTGTCTGATGCCTGTCCACCCTCACGTTTGCGCAAACGTCTTTTTTTTTTTTTTTTTTTTTTTTTAAGTGCAGATTTGATTTGACATTGCGCACTATGCATATACATCTAACAGACAAAAGCTTCTACTGCGCGCAATGCGCAATAGCAATACAAGTGTAAATGGAAGGGAGGAGTAATGGCGGAGTTGCTGGGCAATATTCAAGTAGATAACCAAAAGTATGAGAAGAAAAGATAAGGGGGGAAAAAAGGCCGGGAAAGAAAAAGAAGAGGGGAAAAAATGAGGGGGGAAAGATGCCGTTGGTGGTCCTGTGGGGTGCCGAATGGAGTTTACTGATGGGTTACTTCGGCGTCACCGTCCCGCCAAAATTGCGGGAGCCTAGCCGAAAATCGGATGAAAGCTTCAGTGGCCCGGAAAGCCCTGGAGTTATTGAGAAGAGTTCTGGTTGTGAGTTCGGTGATTCTCTCATCGAGGAGGAGCCGCCTTGCAGTCGTCCTAGCTTTGGTAAACCTGGAACAAGAAATCAAGTAATGATCAACCGTTTCAGGCACTCCACATGTCATGCAGATAGGGTATGGCGCCCTTCTGGACTTGAATTGAAAGGAGTTTAATAGCACGTGACCTGATTTTAGCTGGTGGAAAGCGGCTTGAACTGGGAACGCCGTCCTCGGTGACCCTTTCCATAACCTCTTCTTCTGAAGCAAGCTGGCCTTCACCGCCGTGACACTGCCCCTTATCGACTCGTCCCGCAGGGCCGGGTTACGCGCCTCGGCCGCCTTTTTGTCCGCCAGCTCATTGCCGTTGATCCCAACGTGCCCCGGGCACCATCGGACCAAAATCTGCGTAGAGGATGGGATGGCGTCAGCGGCTTTTCGTACCTAGGAAAGTAAATACTGGCCAGGCTTGGGGGCCGTGGCGTTGCTCAGTCTCTCGATCGCCGCCTGGCTGTCCGTCAACAAAATGATTCGGGCCCCTGTGCTTGGCAGCCGGGCCACACTTCCTAATTCCAGCCCGAGTCGAATGCCGACCAGTTCACACTTGAAGTTAGACGCCGTGCCTGGTGGGCCCAAGAAAGCGAGCTTGGACAAAGCACCGTCCCTAGAGACGGCCGCCGCCCCCAAGCCCTCATCGGGATGATCAGAACCATCAGTAAATATCACCAAGTCGGACACCGGGTCTATGCTGTCGAGAAAAGATACTATAGCCCTTTTTGCCTCTTGTTTGTTGCCCCTATTGATGTCGAGTTCCATTTTCCTCCCCGAGGTCCAGGGAGGAAAGTCCTCGAGTATGAAGTTCACCGTTTCCAACTCCCTCGCCGCCACAACGGCCAGCTTCTCCCGATTTAGGGATGAGTGGACTGGACTAGGAAAGGGCCTAGCCGTCCACAACAATTCCGTCCGGATTTGCTCCTCAATTGCCGACAACCTGTGGGTGATTCTGGTCAATTTAGTGACGAAGAAGTTAGTTATCCTGTTCGCAGCAGTCTCTTTGATGCTCCGGAACGGCCGGTACTTGTCTAGATACTTGATTGGAGTTGACTTCAAGGCCCCCAGCGCAAATCGGGCGGCTGAGTGCTCGATCAGATCCAGCAACAACGCCACCTTCTGCTTATTCTGGTTCGTAAACCACACCTGTACCCCGTAGAGCACCCTGGGTACCAGCACCGCAGAGATCAGTAGCCCACGCTCCTGTTCTCTGACCCCCCAGGCCGAGCTGCCTATTTTGAGGAGTTGGCCCAGAGTGTCGTCGGCTTTCTTCCTAACTTGAGTGATCTGTTTGGTGAAGGTCAGTTTTTCATCTATCCACAGCCCCAGCCACTTGACATCACGCTGTGGTGCTAGCTGCTGGCCATCGAACATGAAATGGGACTTAGCCGCTTTCGAGTGAGTGAATACCATGAACTGGGCCTTCCTGCTGTCGAAGATGGCGCCGTGGGTCCTGCCCCACTGTAACAACCCTTCGCCCACCCGTGCTAACCGCGACCTGGCTTCCTCACTGGTCTTCCCGGCCGTGAGGTGGACCACATCGTCAATAAATCCTAGAGAAACTTCGTCACCGTCGAAGTCGAAGGTTTTTATCAGCAGGTCGGAGTTGTAGAGAATATACAGGATAACTGATAAGGGCGAGCCCTGCGGGAGACCCTTCTCCAGGGCAAACTCAGCTGATTCAAAATCCGCGAGACACATCTTGGTACGCCGCCCTTCCAAGAAACGGTCGATGACTTTCCACAGGTAGGTAGGGCACCCCTTCCGTCGAAGGGAGTGAACTAGCCGGCGAGGTTTCACTGAAGGGTAGGCCGACTTTACGTTGAGGAAAAGTCCGGTGACAGTCTTCCCCTCTCTCCACTTCCTTTTGACCCACATAGTGAGTGCCATCAGGGCGTCCTTGCAGCCCTTACCCCGGCGCCCTCCTGAATGTCCGCCGGGGATGATACCCTTTGATTCTGCCCAAAAAGTTGTGAGAATACCGGATCAGACCCTGACCCGCAGCAACCGCAAAGGAAGCTCGCGCGGCAAAGCAAACCCCAGACCCCAGCTGCTAAGAAAGGTGAGCGTCAAGCCTCCTTTCGCAGTCCCAAACCTAACCCAGACCAGACCTGCAGCTAAAGTGTATCGCTTCGCTGACCACAGAACCTAAACCTTCATCGGTAGCCGACCCGGCCAAAGACAGAACAAAGCCAGCTCTAGAGTTCAGAACCTTGTATGTTCCCGAGATAAGATTGAACCAGACTTCCCGCAAGGCTGACTCAATCTCGTTCTTTAAACAGAACGCTCGCGGAACGACTCGGCAATAAACCGAAAGACACCCTCCTAGACAGGATCACGAACGGTCTAACGACTGACCAAAACAGCACGACAGAGCTCTGCCGCAGGGATAAAACGAAGCTCATCAATTGACTTCGACCTGCACTCCCAGCTTTTACAATAGATCTCCCAGCGAACCTGCACGGTACACGCCAAGCCCTCTCACTCTTGTTATCCCAGACAACCTCAACCACAACTCGAGTCTGCCTCGAGTTGCTTTCAGGTACAATAAGCGCAAACTCTTTTGTTTCTTAATTCAAGCAGTCTTGCATTATAACTTGTACTAGTTTCTGATTGTAATAAATACTTTCAGTTGCTCCAAAATTTTCAAAAGTTATGCGGTCAGCGATAACAGTTTCAAAAACCTTGCTGAGAGTGCTGAGAAGAGCGATAGGACGATACGCCCCTGGATTTGTGTAGTCTGGCTTTCCAAACTTCCTTATGATAACGGTGGTGGCCGTGCGCCAGGCTGCGGGGAAACGGTCCTCCCTGATGAACCTGTTGAAAAGGCACACGAGGGTGTCAGCTAGCTCAGTTTTGACAATAGTGAGGACTTC
The DNA here is from genome assembly GCF_026914185.1 of Puccinia triticina. Lineage (NCBI taxonomy): Eukaryota > Fungi > Basidiomycota > Pucciniomycetes > Pucciniales > Pucciniaceae > Puccinia > Puccinia triticina. The sequence continues at coordinate 219,597 of NC_070561.1, read as the reverse complement.
ATTCGGGATCCGGTCCGGGCCCGAGGCCTTCTTCCTTGCCAGTCTGCCCAGTATGCCCAGCACCTCCTCCTGAGAGACGGGGGGGTAAACCACAAAAGTAGACTTCTCCAATGGGGGGATATCCGATAAGTCGCAGCTGCTTTCAACAACTGAAGTTCCAGTGAACAGAAGTTCCGCCTGTTCCTCCTTGGTTGACGTGATAGAACCGTCTGGGCCTCGCAGAGGGAGCACCCCCCCACCACTCCTAGGCTTGGTGAATTGGAAAGCCTGGAAAACCGACGTAGCGTCGGTGGAGGCCAGGAAGTCCCTCCAATGTTGCTGCTTGAGATTGTTGACCTCCTCGCGGAATCTACTGTTCCAGTAGTTGTAACGGTCAGCATTTTCCCGGGTTGGATTCATAATCAGCAGCCGGCGACACTTATTCCTGGTCTTGACGAGGGGGCCCAGTTTGTCCTTATCCCACCACTTCTTGATCTTGCTTTGATCAGTCCGAATCCGCCTACCCTGTTTCTGCCAAGCGACAGACAAGCATTCTGTCAATTTTTGTTCCACCTCGTCGATATCAAGGGTAGGCAACATGCAACTTAGCTGATTGAGGCCGGTTTTCACCGTCTTACGGAGTTCTGCTTGATCCAAGTCGGCCGGTTTGGGGGCCACCCATTGGTAGGATGGACCCGGCGGCGACAGTCGCAGGGCTGTTACTAGCTTCTGGTGATCCGACCCGTGGTTGGCCAAGGAGGTGGCCGTGCTGTGGATCAGTTGAGAGGCGCGGAAGTTTCCCCAAGTGAGGTCAATGGTTGTCTTAGACCCCCGGCTGGAAAGGAAAGTGGGAGTGTCTTTTTCAGAAACAAGCCTGTACCCGTGCTTTCCACAAAGTGAGACCAAGGACTTATATGTGAGGGTATCCCGGGGGGTTCCAGAGTCGGTGGTGGAGGTTGGAGTCCATTCCAATGACTGACGCAACCCGTCGGTCGTTGGATAAGCCTAACCAATCCCGAAGTTGGTCTACTCCTGTGGTCGTGCCTGGAGGATTATAAACATTGAGGACCCGCAGCCGGGTCCCGGTTAGCAAAACAATTTCTAATGCAAGAAAAAACTTACTGTTGCCGCCCAGGACTTTGATATCCTGGGAGGCAATGGATTTCCGGACATAGGACACAACCCAATTTTTGTCCTTGAGATCCTTCGGCTGGTGTTCCGGGCTGTAGAAGGTCCACCACGCTTCGTGGTCAGGCGGTAAACAAGTCAGTGGATTAATCCAAGGCTCCTGCAAGATAAGAGAAAACGCCGAGGCCGGCTCAGAATTGAGAATACTATAAGTTGTTGCTCGACTATTGTGGCAGTTCAACTGCACAATAAAAGAGGGCAAAAAGGTTTCATTGCTTGAAACAAGAGGGGGAGTGTCTACAACAGAATTACTAGGACAAATTTGTGTTAGTTTAGGGTCTAAATTACTCATTTTGGAGATGTTTTTTGGAAAGTAGCCATGCCCGCTTTACCTCACACGCCTTATCAAAAGGCGTGTGGGTTTCCCAAATGCCCTTCCCTTTCCCTGTGTCCCTGCAAATCACACACTGTTTCCCTGCCACAGTTGTTGCGTCCTGACAGTCTCTCGTCTCGTGTTTCTCGCCACACTTGCCGCATTTCGGTTCCGCCCGGCACCACTTCCCAAAGTGGCCCATCTGCAAGCATTTGAAACACTGCGGTGGAAGTTTCTTGAAGCGATCTACTCTGTGGAAGCAGCCATTTAAAAACAATCCTCTCTGTTTTACCAGGAGATCAGCCACCAATGGGTCAGCAAGAGCAATGACGACTGTACCAGCTTGGCAAGGGTCGGAGGGGTCCCTGGAACCGCCCAACCATTGCATCTTGAAGATCTTTTTGGCCAAAAAATTGTTGTCCGACGTGATGGAGATCCTGCTGGTTGCCGCATCAACGTTGAAAGTCCGGGGTATCCCATGGGCTAGAACTGAATAGGTACTCGGCGACGCTTCTAAGTCGGGGTGCACCTGTTTACTCCATTCGTGTTTGTTGCGATTCAGCCATTCCTTCTGCTGACGGTTCTTAGAATAAAAGGAGACATCACCAGATGGAAGGAATCAGACGGCCTTCACCGAGACCCTTTTGCCCTGAACCGTTGCGTTCAATTTGTCTAAAACCTCATTAACCCTCCTGACAGTAACCTCGGTGCCCACTTCCTTCAACGGGGCGGTGCCAGTCCTTGCGTGAATGATGGTGAGTCCAGGTTGGGCCGCGACCATCTTGGTCTTGGTCGGAGGGGGGGGTGGGGCTTTTGGCTTGGCTGCAGTCGTTGCGTAAGACTTGACCGGTGCTGATTGTTTACGCGGCAATTGCCTTGCATCGATGGTTGTGACGCGTCCTGGGAGCTCTCGAAGGTCCGCCATCGCGTGTTTCATCTCCTGCAAGGTTTGGCACATTTCCTCCATAGCTAGTTGGACCATGCGCTTCTGCTCCGCTTTGCTGTCCAAGAGTTGAAGTAGCAACGTCATGAGCATCGCGTCCAGAACGAGTTTTCCATCTTGAGTTTGGTGTTCTGGGCGGGCCAGAAGGTATTGGAGGAATGAAGCCGGCGTGGGCTCGGTCGCTGGAGTGGCATGGGACGCTGGCAGGCGGGTTTCGGGGAGTCGGCGCAGTTCGGAGGCAGAGGTCATGACGATATCAGGCGACGCGTTGTTGGCGGCATGCCCGTCTTGGGGATTGTGAATCAAGTCCGAGAGGACCTGAACTGATTCAGAACGAATACCGGGAGGGGGGTTGAGGGGGGGGGGGGGGGGGGGGGGGGGGGGGAGGTCGCCAGTGGGCATGGGGAAAGAGAAGTTCTGTCAGAGGCGGGGGGTGTGTTTTAGGATTTGGGGGTGTGGGGGGTGGATTTTAAAAAATTCGAGGTGGTTGCGGACAGAACTGAGCGCAAACGTCATGGTGGAAATCAGGCACTGTTTAACAAATCTTCAACTCTCCTCCTGACCACTAAAATAAAGCAAGTCCCTCTAGTGTTTGTCGAGGGGGATGCTCTCCCGCAGGGACCCTCCAAAGGAGGGTCACTGCGGGGTGGCATCCCGCAATGCTTGTCCACCCTCACGTTCGCGCGAACGTCACAGTGGATATCAGACATTTTTGAACAACTCCTCAACTCCACTTCAAACCACTAATGTAACCAAGTCCCTCTGTTTGTGGAGGAGGACGCCGTCCCTCAGGGACCCTCGCTTCCTTTGGAGGCTTGTGCTTTGCGCAAGTGGCGCTGCACCAGGCCCTCCAAAAAGAGAGATTTTTGTGAAGTTAGTCCTACCCACCAGCTAGATGTGCTCTTGGAGATGCGTGCCATGCGATACCACTGCATCTTTAAAGTGAACCATGCTCTGCTTCCCCCAAAATAGAGAATACTGTCACTGCACACAACACTTAATTTACAACCCAATATCCCTCTGTACATGCATTACCTGGAAAAAGAGCAGAATCAGCCCCCACTTATCTCAGCTTCTATTTATGCTAACAAACCAGCATATTCTAATTCAAGACAAAGGAGTGTGCAACCACAGAAACAAATAATACAACTGATTGTCATTAATGGAACTGCTGAACCCGTGCTAAGTAGTAGCAACTGTATTACTGCTTCTTGCAGCTTGAGCCGCATTCCAAGCAAGCAACACATTTACAAGTGTAGAATCTGATCATGAGATAGGATTAGACTTACAAAACCTGGACATTCCAAGCATGTAGACTCTATGTATGTTCTGCTTTCCAATCATTGAGTTGCATAAGTATCCAAGGAATCCCCACTCAATCCCAAGCCCAGTTTATTTTTGTTGATCACAAAACAGTGTGTTCCAACTTCCAGTGCGCCTTTTTCCCCTGGAAGGAGCGTAGTGAGTCCAGAAATTGTGAGGAAATGTCCCCCATTACAAGTCATGACTTTTGCACATAATGTTCCCTTTGGGCTTGTCATGGGTGAGTAAATACATCTGTCCATAACAGAGTCAATACTTGTCACACATGAGAGGATGGCCACCTGCATCTGGCAAATTTTAACCAAAAATTGAAAAGCTAAAAACTTGAAGGGAATTCAAGTGTACCCTCCAATGGAGATGATTTAAACAAACCAATAGAAGGCCCACAGCATCAGTAAACAAAAGCTGGATTCATCCAAAAATATGCCTTATAATTCTTTTTACTATATTATCCAGAGGCGTTTTTAAGGCATGATTGTTGGTTTAATCATGAATCAAGAAGATTCACATCTTACACAAGTCATCCCAGAATAGATTTCATCATTTCATAGAAATGGCCATTTTCATGGCATAAAGACAAGGTCCCCTTCAACTGATCACTAACTCAATAATTGATCAACAGAGCAGTTATTCATACATTAGGCTACAGTTATCCTTGCAATACTGTGGAAAGTTAAACAAGAGTTACGGTAAACTCTAGTATCACATCGGCACCTGGGTCTGATGGAATTATGGTTTGGCACTCTGTAGGAAGTGCGACAGATTCCCCCCTGGTGCATCCAAGTGAAAAAGAAAACAAGGTATTGCTAGATGGAAAATAGAAAATGTATATAATCTATTCCATGGCACTGCTGTCTGTATGTTCGGCATCATTGTCTGAATCCTCATTGGAATCATGTGATTCATAATCAATCTCTTCGTCGTTTGAATCATCAATCCTTTGCTCTCTTGATAAACCACGCCGTGACCATTGCACGTCAACAAGGTCTTCAATCAAGTATGAATGTTGCAGTCAAGATTGAACATCCATTCTTCAGAAGTTGATTTCGTCGCTTGTGAGTGGTGGCTGATTTGGTTCTGGAGGTATCACTCGAGTATTGTAAGGAAGATTAGTCGGAGGAGCAAAGGAGCAATCATTCCATTTGTCTATGAGCATATTATGTAGGATGATACAGCACATTATAACATCCTCCATCACACTCTTGTAGAAAAATTGGCCTGGTCGGTCCAAAATCTGAAAACGGCCCTTTAGAATTCCAAACGCCCTCTCAATATCCTTCCGAGCACCTTCCTGTCTTTTTGTAAAGTATTTACTAGCTGCTGTTGTGGAGTGTTTCTTTGACGGAATTAAAGTGGCCCAGGGATCGTAGATTCCGTCAACTAGATAATAGCCATAATCGTATGTGCTGTCGTGTATCTTGAAGGATACTTGGCAGCCAAGCTTGTGGATAACATCATCGAATAGAGGCAACCGATCAAGGACATTGAGATCATTCAAGGACCCAGGGCAGCCAAAAAATGCATGCCACATGCGAGTATCTTGAGTTGCGACGGCTTTGAGAACTGCAATAGTCGGATACTTCTCTTTGCCTTTGTATTGACCGGCAAGCCCTAATGGGCAGTTTTTCCAGCTCCAGTGGGTGCAATCTAGGCTTCCAATACATCCCGGAAACCCACGCTTCACATTTTGGTGTAGAATTTTCTTCAAGTCGTCCTCGGTTGGTTTTCTCAAGTAATCTTCACGGTAGATTGCAACAATTGCTTGGGTAAACAGACGTAGGGTGTTTCATCTAGTTGTATCAGCAAGGCGCGAATATTCATCAGTAGAATTGGCTGCCACTCCATACGCTAGCATCCGAAGGGCCGCAGTGATCTTCTGACGGGTACTGAGGCCCAGCAGTCCTGTGCAGTCCTAGTAAATACAAGATTGATGCTACTCAGGGATTGATTGAAAACAAAAAGATTAGAAAATGAACTCACTGGCTTCTGTAAAAAGTATGTGTCGTGTTCAACAATATCTTGTTCAATCCTCATGAACAAGCTTCGTGAAATTCGAAAACGCCTTTTGAAATCCTTGTCACTGTAAGTAGAATTTTCTACAAAGTAATCGTTATCGAGCTTCTGTTGGCCTTCGAAACGCCTTCGATCCTTGCTTTTCCCGCGCGTAATTTTGGGATCATCGTCGGAATCCGTTAAAAAGTCTGCTTCTTCAAGTGGATCTGGTTCTTGCATCATCCATCGAAGAGCCGGATTCAACTGGCCAGACTCGGGGGATGACATTTCGGGTTTTTGGTGGTTGAGCTTTGGGTTTGCCAATGCGAGTGCAAACAGGTTTGCCCTCTTGGGTTTGTTAACCCAGAAGTTAACCCGGACGAATGCGTTTGACGCTATCAGGTTAGCTGACCCGGACTTTTAACCCGGATTTGCTAACCTGAATTTTAACCAGACCAATGCGAATGGTCTAACGTGAACCCCCCTAATATTGGATCTGAAGCTGTGATTTCGGCTTGCCTGAACTCGAATGCAAATAAATACCCTTCAGTGCGAGGGTTTTGTTTTGTATCATGTCCAAGCACATTCCAGCCCTTTTGCCTATTCGGATGCAAATATTTACGTACATCGACATCGATTCTCGGAGCATGTCTTTCAGCTTGGCTCTAATTAGCCAAGATGATATGTTGTAAGTATGTAGCTTCAATCTTCAGGAACGTGGTGGTCCTCTGTGACTGCGACTGGTCATATTGAAGATGATGCTGGCTCTGTTTATGGAAATATTGTGCGTCCGAGAAATATTTTTAATATGTACTGAGTTTTAAGTTATCCTGCCCTTGCTTGAAGGGCAGCCAGGGTGAGGGGAGTGGTGGGCGGTCCCAGGGATGGCTGATCGGGGTCCCCCGAAGAGATCGTCGGCAGAGTTCAGCTGTCTTCTTGAGCGGAGCTGAGTCAGCCAGCCTCCAGCCCTGGATAAAAGCAGCCTCCCCCTCGAGTACCTCTGCCCAACCGACCACCAGCACCATGGCTGCCCCTCAGGTCTCCCTCAACGGCTCCTCGCTCACCGCCCCCGGCCCAAACATCCAGGCTCATGCCGGCAAACGGATCAGAGGCCACTCACAAATGGTCAGCAACCCACTCAGTCTCAACCCTTTCACTGCCTTCCCCCCTTGTCCATGCCCTCCGTCTTAATGAGCATCGCCCTCGGGCCTTTGTGGCCTACCCCCAGCACCTTATCTAGCGGGATCTCTGGGCTCAGAAGCACGCTCATACCCCCATCCTCACATTCTGTCCTCGCCTCCCCAATAACTTGACCATCTCTCCCAAAAGTATCCATGCCCGTGTGCTGCTGCTGAAAATCGCTCAATCCAATACGAACAAGAACTGACGAAATTATCCGTTGATAGGATTTCAAATCAGCCACCACCGGTGTGGCCGCCAAGGCCATGCGCAACGAGCTATCGAGACTAGCCGAAGAAGTCTCCGATCCAAACTACCGCAAGGCCTTCGAGGCGGAGATGCAAGGCTTCTTCTTGCTCTTCAGCCGATATCTCCAGGAGAAGGCCAGAAACACGCCCCTGTGAGCATTCCACAAGTGTGATAGATCTTGTCCAGCACTCTTCTCTGACCACCCGATCATTCCAGCCAATGGGACCGTATCGCCCCTCCCGCCGCAGACCAGGTGGTCTCGTACTCCGATCTACCCGAAACGTCCGATCCTTCAATCTTGGACAAGGTACACCGATCCTTTTTTGTTTGTTCATCCTTCCCAAGAAGAAAGCTGAAGCCAACTATTATTCATCTCATAGCTCGCCGTACTCAAGTTGAATGGTGGTCTGGGCACCACCATGGGCTGTGTAGGTCCGAAATCGGCCATCGAGGTCCGGGATGGCATGACCTTCTTGGATCTATCTGTCCGCCAGATCGAACATTTAAACTTGGCCCACAAAGTCAATGTTCCATTCATCTTGATGAACAGTTTCAACACTGATGATGACACCGCCCGCATCATTCAAAAGTGTTAGTGGTGTTTTTTGCTCTGTCTGAAAAAAAGAAAAAAGAAAAAAGAAACTCCAAAAATCTAACAACTAGCACCTCTACATGCAGATGCCAATCACAACATCGAAATCATGACCTTCAACCAATCCCGATATCCGAGGGTCAACCGGGAAAGTCTCTTGCCGGCCCCACGCACGGCGACGGGGGACAAGTCTGCCTGGTACCCACCAGGCCATGGGGACTTGTACGATGCGATCACGAACTCGGGTCTGTTGGACAAGCTGCTTGCAGCCGGCAAGGAATACATCTTTGTCTCCAACTCGGACAACCTGGGTGCCGTCTTGGATACCAAGATCATGCAACACATGATCGACTCTCAGGCCGAGTTCATCATGGAAGTCACCGATAAGACTAAGGCTGATGTCAAGGGTGGAACGTTGATCAACTATGACGGTAATATCCGGCTCTTGGAAATCGCCCAGGTTCCAAACGATCACGTCGAAGACTTCAAGTCGGTCCGCAAGTTCAAGATCTTCAACACCAACAAGTCAGCGCTTCTCTTTTTCTCAACAGAACAGCAACAAAAAAAAAATACGGGTTTGAAAAAACACCAGAATTGATGTCGTTTTTTTTTCTGATTTGTCCAGCTTGTGGGTGAACCTTCGAGCGTTGAAGCGAGTGATGGAATCGGATGGGATGGAGTTGGATATCATCGTCAACAACAAGGTGGCCGAAAATGGCGAGGCGGTCATCCAACTGGAGACGGCAGCCGGAGCGGCGATCCAACACTTCAGGAATGCACATGGGGTCAACGTGCCTCGGAGCAGGTTCTTGCCCGTCAAGAGTTGCTCGGATCTCTTGCTGGTCACTAGTGATTTGTACCAGCTCGAACATGGTAGATTGGTGATGAACGAAGCAAGGATGTTCCAGGTACGCTCTTTTTTTTTTTTTTCTTGCTTGACGCTTGAGCTGATTTGGTGATGGTCTCAGTCTACCCCGGTGGTCAAGCTCGGTGACCACTTCAAGAAAGTGGCCGCTTACCAATCCCGATTCAAGAACATCCCGAGCATGTTGGAGCTCGACCACTTGACGGTCAGTGGGGATGTGAAGTTTGGGCGCAAGGTGACCTTGAGAGGCACTGTGATCATCGTGGCTAACGAAGGCAGCAAGATCGAGATCCCAGATGGCACAGTTCGTTTTTACCAATTGTTTCTCCCGCCTTCGCATTCAAGCCAGTTCCTGACTCGACTTCTTTTCTTCTTAGATCTTAGATAACAAGTTGTTGACCGGTAACTTGTCGATAATCGACCACTAGATCAGTATCTATCCAGATAAAAAGAAGACACATCCACTCCTCTTATTCTTCTCTTCATTATTATTATCAGTATTATTATTATCAGTATTATTATTACTATTACTATTGCCGAGAAAGCCGGCTAGATAGATGGCATTATATAAAGAAGAAACGCATGTTCAAGTATATAAGCGACTTTGTGTCGAGATGAATTATATATGTACAGCTTTGTATGACTTGAAAAAAAAAGCCAGCTGATGATCAGATGAATGAAACTATCTAATGGTTATTTGTTCTAGATACTCGGTGGTTGTTATCATTATTTAGTGTTGTTGTTGTTGTTGTTGTTGTTTAGATCATGAGTAATTATGACTGTTTCGACATGATTGGGTGTGTGCAAACCTAGCTAGGTGTCTTTGGGGTGGCCGACGAGGAAGATCCGAGGGCAGAGCCACCGCAGAAGATGTCTCCCAACCATCCCAGCCGGAGCGGCAGAGCCATCACCGGCCATCCCCGCCGACTCATCAACCGGCTGCTGATACTCAGGATCATCTGGATAGCCACCCTGCTCTGGGCAGAATGGATCTACTTCGATCGGACCATCAAGACTTGCCAATGGCCACGACCACCGGGAGCACCGAGCGGAACCGAACCATTCCATGTTCTCATCATCGCCGATCCTCAGCTGCCTTCGACTGACTACTCCTATCCAACCAGGATACTTCCGCTACGCTGGCTGAGTATCAAGATCATCGACCAGTTCATCCGGAAATCTTGGAGGCTCGTCATCAAAAATACCAAGCCTCATGCTGTTGTCTTCCTCGGGGATCTACTGGACGGCGGGATCGCAGCCACCGATCACACCAAGTCAGCAGATTACATGTAGATTGAGAACTATTTTCGAAAAATCATGAGCGGCTGATCAAAGATGCGGATTTATTTCTATTCAGGTTTCAAACTTATGTCGACCGGTTCTACCACACCTTTCCAGTCCCACCACACCTCAAATCAGCAGCAGCCAATACGAGCCAACCCAATGCCCCAGCGGCGCGTGTGATCCATCTGGTGGGAAACCATGACGTAGGACTATACCCATCCACCCCGGCCGAGAGATCGTCCGAGGCCAGGCAACGCTTCAAGAACACCTGGGCTCCCGGAAAGCTTAACGGCCGTGTCGAATGGGCTAACCATACGATCATCTGGATCGATGCTCTCAGTCTGATCGAAGAAGCTAAAAGAAAGGCTGCCGGAATGGTGGGCGATGATAAGGAGGGGGAAGTGAGCCGGTTCGTGAAGGAATTGGATGGCCGTGAGTGACTGTTGTTTCATGTATAGGAGAGGCTCTGGGTTGCTGCAGATATTCATTCATTCATTCATTCTGTCTCTTAAGAGGACATGCTCCTACCCAAAGTTCTGTTGACTCATGTCCCGCTCTGGAGACCCGAGGGCACGTCGTGTGGGCCACTGCGAGAATCACGACGAGAGATCCACCAGGGTGCTGGGGTAAATTACCAGAACGAAATCCCGGACGGGCCGACGAAGATGCTCTTGGAAAAGATCCAGCCCAGCTTGGTATTCAGGTAAGTCCTTTATATGACCTCAGGGGCTATGTAGGTGTAGTGAGGAGGAAGCTGAAAAAAAAAAAAAAAAAAAAAACGCGGGGGACACTAGTGGTGATGACCACGATTATTGCGAGGTAGTTCACACGCTTCCATCCACTTCTCTGGCCAACCCATCGCCGCTCTCGATTCACGAGATCTCAGTCAAGTCGTTCTCGATGGGGATGGGAGTCCAGGAGCCAGGCTACCAGCTGTTGACGCTATCGAATCCGGCGCGGTTCGGGCGGGCGCCGGATGAGCAGACGACGTTCCACCGGCCGTGCCAGCTGCCGAACCAGGTCCGGATCTACACGCATCTCTATGTTCCGCTCTTCCTGGCGAGTCTGGCGGTGCTCTTCGGGCCGGGACTCTGGAGGCTGATGAGACGGTGGTCGCGGGCGGGGGGGAGCAGTCGGGAGCAGGCGCGGATGAACGGGCTGCCGATCCACCACCACCGGGCGCAGCAGCGGCACCGGAAGTCTCTCTCGCGGACGCTGATGTTCACGAAGGCTAAAGCTCAGGGCGAGGAGATCTCGTCGAGCTCGTCCTCGTCGGCCGACGAGGGCCGCTCGGACGAGGAAGCCGGCCCGCGCTTCCAACGGGCCCGACGCAGCGCCAGTCTCGGGCTGGCCATCGGGCTCGGCATCGACCATGGCGACGGCTTCCACTCCCCGAACAGCGGCCTGCTCAGCTACCATTCGCCGGTCGACTCCGGCCACGACGACCAACGCTTCTCTCACCCTTCGCCCGCCCTGCCTGTCGACCATGCCCACAAGCTCCGGAGATCGATCGAGCTCGGTCAGCAGGACCCCAGCTCCTCCTCTGCACACTACCCCCCTCATCATCTTCACGGGCGCAGTCTTAGCAGTCGCTTCCAGACTTCCTCAACCATCCCCGCCTCCTCCTCCTCTTCCTCCTCCCCACCTTCTTCTCTATCTCCAGACCGACTCTGGCTCAGGATCCTCAGAGTGCTGGTTGGGCGTCGACTGTCTGAGGATCTCAGCCGATGGCTCCTCCACCGTCGCTTCCTTCGTCTCCACCATTCTTCTGCCTCTTCTTCTTCGTTTGCTAACCATCGCCATCGTCGGCGGAAGAAGACCAGCCGCCATCCGCTACTCCGAGCCTTCCTTGACCTGCTTAGCTTGCTTTGGGTTGTTCTCTTGGTCTATCTTTTGATCTTAGTCTCGTTCGATCTTTGACTGTCCATATCTTTTCTCTCTACATAATTATCATCACTCGCATTCAGACACACAAAACCGCCTTGTTTTAGAGTAGTATATACACAGATGGGCTACGCCATCAGAAACGTTCGCATTTATCATGAACTGCGAGTGGACAGTCGATTATCCGATGATCATGTCCCTGTGGGTAGATCGATACATACGTTGCCCGGATGTGCCTCGCCTGGCTCTTTGTATGTATTTATGCATTTCGTTGCCCGGCGTGATGATGACGGCAGTATGTATTTTTTTTGATTTGCTCAGTCAGTCGACGCGCCTCCCGAGGTAAGCCAGGATAAGCCCGTGACTTGGCCAGCAGACTGGCTGATGGCCGCATGAAAAGTGTCGAGTTAACTTGCAAGTTGCCCTGATTCCGCTCAGTCAGCCACACGGTCCGTCCGGATGGCCAGCCGTCATGCACTCGGCTGTGTCTCCGCTGGCGGGGTATATAAGCAGTCCTCCCCCAGCCCGTCAGTGTCTGGGGGCTGTTTTTTATTTATTTCGTGCCAGGATGGTGCACAGACGCCGGCACAGCCGCTCCTCGACCAATATGGCCCCCGCCACCAGTCTGACCCCGCTCCTCCTGCGCAAGTCGAGGAAGACTGCGCTCAGCAGACTGCTCGTCCACCAGCAGCATGCCGCCGAGCCTGCCCCGCTCCTCCCGCCGAAGCGCCCGCTCTTCTCCGACGGCTTGCTGCGTGTCCCCGGCAGCCAGGCTCTTCGCAGGCCCCGCATCAGCCGGTCCGGGCCGCCCCCCGCCGGCAGCTCCTCCGGCGCGGCCTCCTGCAACCAGCCCGCCGTCGGCCCACCCAGCCAATTCTCCGTCTGCCTCAGCCGATCCTCCTCCGCCCTCCCCAACGCCTCCCCGCTCTCCCTCTGGCAATCCGCCGCCGGCGGCTATTCGTTCCAGTTCAACAAACGCTCCCCCTCCTCCTCCTCATTGAGATCCACCAATCTCTCGTTCTACTCCGCACAGGAATCCTTGTACGACCACCATCCTCCCCTCGACGCCGTCCCCGTCATCTCCAAAGACTTCATCCTCCCCCCAGAGTACAAGCACGACCACCCGCAAGCCCGTTCTCGCCCCAGTTCCTCCAGACGCTCTGCACCCTCAGACCCATCGCCACCATCCGATCCGGCCACCACTGACGAGTCCTCCTTCTATTGTCGCGGACTCTCAAGCTCCCAAATCATCCAGGCCGACTCCAACTCCCAGCCAAGCGACCCAGCCCGCTCCCAAGTCTCCCATACCGACTCTAGCTCCCAATCCAGCGATCAAGCCCGCTCTCAACAGCCCAGCGAGTCTCAGTCGAGCGATCGCGGAGCACCAGCAGCAGTAGAAGGCCAGAAAAAGATCACCGCCCACGGCCATTCGATCATCAAAGCGATCGATCAACTCGACCTCTCCCCAAGCTAGTCGGACTCGGCCATCAGTCAACACGATTCGAAGGAGGTGAAGGAGGAGGGTGATAACCATCATGAGGCCAGCTTCGAAGTCACTCGCAGACCCGTCTCCCATTCCCAAGACGAACTGGTGATCAACATCAAAAAACGAGCATCAGCCAACAACTCTGACCACAACCCATCACCAAGAACCGCTGGCCCACCTGAGCCGGAGTCTGTCTCAACACTCATCCCCCATCACACCCATCTCGCCGACAACTCGGGGCTCTTCAGATGTCCGTTCGTCAGAAGGATGGCCGCCAACCTCGGCCCCGACTTTCTCATCTTCAACGACAAACGCAAGAAGCTTCAGTCCGAGCTCCTTGCTAAAATTCGCACCAAGTTTCAACGCGATCAGCCCCACTCTCCTAAAAAATCACCCCAATCATCATCATCATCCCCACGTGGCTCTCCTACTCGCAGTTGATTATTAGTTCATCTGCTTCTCCGCAAAAACATTAGTTAAAAGACCTATTTTTAAAGGTTTCCTCTACATCTATTCTTCGGTTTGTAAGAGTTTCACATGTACTTCGTCTGAACAAGCACACTCCTGACCGCTAGCTGCCAATATCAACCCGTGCTGCAAGCTCAAAAGACATGTGTTGATAAAACTCATCAGTACATACTAAGAGTCCCACTGCTGTCAATTGTGATGATTTCTCTATCTATCCAGGTATCATAGCATTTGCGGGTTTCGAATTGGTCCGCTTTTTCATGTGCAAAAAAGTTCACCACCAACAAACAAAGAGTGTTGGAATATTTGTGGTGAATAACTTGCCAGTTACGGGTATTATTGTACGAGGCGCTTGAGAACTCCAACAATGACGTCAAGAGCGCGGCTCGAGTGTCAATACTCCATTTTAGAAGCAGTTGACCGTTCCTCTTCCGCCACTCAGTTTACCACTCCTCTCTCTCTTTCCTCATCTCGACAAACCTTTCGACTCGCGGTCATCAAGCCATCACTTTCATATCCGCGGTCCAATCTTCGAGGTCATCGATCTAGGCCGGCTTTATCTTAGGTTCTTATCTCTTTCTCTTAACCTTGTTGACCATGTATTCCCTATCCTGATCATCCTCTATTAGCCTTGTTGAGTCCTAGTGAGAGGAGTTGTTTTAGTTCTTTATTCTCATCCAAAATTTAGCTCCTGTTTTATTTAGGTGAAATCATTTCTTTCTTATTTATCATTGTACCTTTTTCATTTTTATTTCTAAACTGAAATCTATGTTTTATTTAGCCCAAAATCTTCAAAGCGAGTGGGCCAATATTTGTCAAAAGGTGGTTGGCAGTCTGGATGGGAGGCTAGATCAGCTGTGCTTGATTGGCTGATACTGGTTTGAGAATTGGAGCGTGGCAAGCTTTAGAATTAGCCCGGTTTAACTTCACATTGCGCTTTGATCAGCAAAATTTTAATTACATCCAGACACACTTAACAGCATTTTAGCTCAAAATGTCAATTCTCACAGCCATTTTAAGCTCCCCATTTTATCAACCCGCAGGTATGTTCTTAGCCAGGGACTTAGAATGTCCCAACTTAAACAGGGCTATTGGATCTCTTTGCCACTTTGTGAACAGCCCAGCTCTGTGAAGCCCTTGCATGAAGTGAGGTTTCACAAGAGATATCACAGGCCCAAAGGCCCTGTTGTACTTAGTTCAGTCCTGCTCCCACTTCCTAGCCGGCAGAGATTCCTGTTTTCCCATCTCTCCCGGTGTGATGAACAAAAGTGGTCACTGCGTAGAAATGTCAGGACCCCGCCGCTCCAAGATGATTCCCAGGTAAAGTCGGGTGATCTTGAGAAACTCCGCTCCACAGCTCTGACGTGTTGTAGGGCTCTGAGTGGGATACATAAAGTAAAGCACGTAAAATAATCTAGCTTTGCAACAGTAAACAGTAAAATAAAGCTCCCCCGCATAAAGAAGATAACTCCGCAAAAACTGCAAGAAAAAAGCCGTAAAGCAAGCACAACCGTAACACATCAAGCAAGTCCACAACGTACGCAAAGCAAAAGAAGCACAATAATCTGTAAAAAAAAGAGAGTCTGTGGGGAGTATGATGCAGAATCCTCCCTCCACCACTGTGGTTTTATAGAGAAAAGGAAGAGAACTAAAAGATATCCTCCGCCCGCCTCCCACGCACACCATCCGCCAACTCCGTTCACACACGCACAGCCATCATCCGCCAAGTGCTATACACACACACACGTCATCCGCCAAGCTCCACTCTCACACCAACTCCTGTTGTCTCCGCTGCTCGCCTTTGACCGCCGTCAAACTCCTCTCTCTAGCTTCCAGCCTCTGTCTAGCCTATGCTGTCAGGATCCCACACGCCGCCCTTCTGGCTGCCACGGCTTCCCCCAATCACCACCTCCGCTATCCAGTCCGCGCTGGCCTGCTTAGTCTGAGTCCAGTTCCGCCGTCGAGCTCCGCGCGCCGCCGCCTTCAGTTGTGCGCTCCGCTCCGCTCCGTTCCGCACCGTTTCCACACCGCCTGTGCGCCGCACTGATTGCTCCGTGGACAATTTGACATGAGTTCCAGAATTGATCACCACACCGGCTAGGTAAGTCAATCCATCCCCATTTCCCCTTCTTCTACCTTCATTTCCCCTTCCTATTCTTCCAGTCCCCAAAGGTTGTGCTCATGCGGGATTCCTGGCTAGCCCCTTGCCCATCTGCAAATTCAGAGACCCATGAACTAGACTTTGCCTGCCTCTGACGCTTGCCCGTGCCCCTACTATCAATCAGTGAAGGACTCAATCTTGAGTCCTTATAGGCACAATGTGCATAACTGACTTGACTGCTATTTGTGACACATCTCATCAACAGATTTTCATGTCATTTCCAATAAGCATTCCTGGTTTCAGCAAAATTGGGTCAGTTAGGATAATTTGCAACTCTCTGTACCCTGAATGGAATCCCGACCCTCTGCACCCCAACCAGAACCCCTTCAATGGCTTTGCTACCGCTCCAGTGGTATTGTCCACTCCACAAACATCCTCAACAGAGGACCAAGGGCCCATGATAGGGAAAGCTAGGATATGTGACAAGGGGGTGTGTGCCACCACCCCCACAATGTGAGTTAAATGGAACTACTCTACATTTATTCTCCAAAGCAGATGGCAAGCCTTTTTCCTAGTGCACCACCAAGATTAGAACCGGTAAGATATTGTTGTGGTGTGCCAAATGTGTTTCAAGTATCAAATCACATAAAGTCACAGTTTCCTATTGAGAAGGAGACATATTTCTACATCTATTATTGCATAATGGGATTCTGCAGAGA
This sequence comes from Puccinia triticina, assembly GCF_026914185.1. Classification (NCBI taxonomy): domain Eukaryota; kingdom Fungi; phylum Basidiomycota; class Pucciniomycetes; order Pucciniales; family Pucciniaceae; genus Puccinia; species Puccinia triticina. Next base: position 203,032 of record NC_070561.1, on the reverse strand, counting down.
TGTAGTGATAGTGCATAGTATAGACTTGGATTCAAGTATATAGTATAGATTTAGATTCTAGTAAATATTATAGGTAGTTTATGTAGCTGTGTGGTGTGGCACCATTCCACCCTTGGAAACCACCACCACCACATGGATACCACCACTGCCACCATGGACACCACCACCTACTAATTTTGGGTTGATTTAGTGCCAGGAGCCACACCTCAAGCAAGCCAGATTATCCCGCTGTGAGAACTCCTTTGGGACAGGTGGCATTTCTGCAAGGGGTAAATAGCAGTTATAATATTTCAAGTATGTAGGAAGCTTTTACAACTGTTACGGGTGGTTTGAAAGACCTGCCCCTCTAGGATACTGCACAAGAGTTATCACAACAAATTTATTTTAGGGACCTGGAAAAACGACTCCCATAAATTGGAAAAACGACTCCCATACGTCGCCAGGACCAAATTGCGACCGGGTCCGGACGACAACCTAGCCCCTTTTTTGGGCTACGGCACTTTTTGGGGGTCGTTTTCCTAAAACAGATTTTTTTTTGGGAGTCGTCGCGACTAATTATTTATATTTTTTTTATTATCCATCCGACCCATAACTTTTTTTTCCCACGCACTACATGCGTAAAAATTTGATATAAAAGAGAATTGTGCATAAGTTGAACCCCTTCAAATTTATAGCAATAGTGTGCTACCAAAACATGAGATATGAGGGGTGCACATTTTATGATCCACCATATTCATAACTTTTGTTTCCTATGCACCACATGCATAAAAATTTCAGATCACAGAGAAATATGCATAAAATGAAACCCCTGAGAATTTTAGCAATATTGTGCCATCAGAACATGAGATATGGGGGTGCGCAGATGGAGTAGGAAAATGACTGCTAACCGCACAACTTTTTTGTTACAAACCCAAACAGTCTGAAAATTCTAGGAATCTTTTAATTATGCATATTATCTGTGCTATTAAATTATTAGCAATAGTGTGTCATCATAACATGAGATATAAGAGGGGTGTGATTGGCTCAGGAGGAAATTACCACTAGCTGTATAACTTTTTTTGTTACACAACCAAACAGTCTAAGAAGTTTGGAGATATTTAAATGCTGTATATACTCCATGCTATTAAAGTTATGGATATATTATGTAATCAGAACATTACATATTAGGGCTGCATGTTAGTCATCAATTGGTACATTGTGGGTGAAATATTAGATGTTTAAATGTTACATGCTGGGCTACATGTTACATGTTGAATGTTGCGTGTGTAAATGTGTTTTGTGGTGTGCGTACTTGTTGCTTACAGGTTACATGGTGTTTGTGCATGTCACGGGTGGTGTGTACATGTTACATGTTATACATGTATTACACTGTTTGTACACTTCTTGCATGGGGGCTACATGGTGCGGGACATTCATGTGGGGTACTTGGAGGTTACATGGTGCGGGACATTCATGTGGGGTACTTGGAGGTTACATGTTGCGGGAACATCTTACATGGGGGTTGCGTGTTGCAGAAACATGTATCATGGGGATTGTGTGATGTGGGAACATGTTACATGTTGCACAAGCTTGATACATAGGTTACTTGTTGTAAATTTTACATGGGGTGTAACAATGTTATACGGGGGTTAAATGCCACGCCACAATGTTATACGGGGTTTGCATGCAACGTAACAATGCTATACGGGGGTTACATGTTGTGTAACAATGTTACACAGGGTTTAAATGCCGTGTAACAATGTTATACAGGGTTTACATGCTGCGTAACAATTTCATATGGGGTTACATGCCGCGTAACAATTTCATACAGGGGTAACTACCGGCGCACGCGGACAACTCCCAAAATTGTGCTCTGCAGAGGGCCAATTAGGCAGCCAACTCCCTTTTCTATTGGCAAAAAAATAATAAAAGAAATTGTGCGGACAACTCCCAAAAAAAAATATAATTGGGAAAACGACTCCCAAACCCGGTCCCGGCAACATATGGGAGTCGTTTTCCCAATTTATGGGAGTTGTTTTTCCAAGTCCCTTATTTTATTGTTGTGGTAACATAATGATAGAGATAAATATATGCAGCAGTCTCTAATCAAACCTAGATTAATCTTGAATTCAGTGGAAATGTTGAGTGGATATGGGGAAATGGAGTTGGTAGTGGAGGAATGTAAGATATGTTTTATATGGTTTATATGTTTTATGAGTGAGAGACGTAAGTGCTGAGATATAGAATGTTGAGAGAAAACTGATGGTAGATGTGAACTATTCAAAGTATCTTTGCCCTCCTCCTTAACCTTCAGTTAAGAGTACAATGGGTTAAGATCACTTTGACTTGTTAAGGGCATAAGTGGTGATGCTTGCTACTTGACTACTTATATATCCTCTGAGGTATGAAAGATGTTGATGGGAAACTTGATTGAGATCACACTACTGGATTTACTTGGATTTGTGACAGAACCTCTAAGTGAGATGTCTGTTCTGGTTAGGATTGCCTGGGTGGTATGCTGAAACTGAGGAGGGAACATGCTCCTTATATAGTAAAATGTGAGGGATTTTTGCTGGTGGGGAAGTCAGTTGAGGGATTTATGCTGGTGTGAATTCTCCTTTGAGGGATTTTTGCTGCATAGAAGCTTCTATTGAGGGATTTTAGCTAGTGAGCCAGAGTGAGCCATGTGATAAACGTGTGATCCAACATGTGACTGATGATGTCATGTGAACATACAGGGGTACATGTGTGAGCCTGTATAATCTAAACCCTAACTATTTACTGGTACTTAATTCTATACTATGTACTACCAAATATAATTCTATAGTATTTGATTATGTTCTATCAAAAACAGTGTAATCCCAAATAACTTTTGACTGAGTAGAGCTAGCCTAGTGGTTCAAGTGAGTGACTAGGGGTTAAATGAACTGTAGAATCTAATTGTGCAATAATACATCAAAGAATATGTTTCCTTCTCATACAGTGAACCACAAACTTAACCAAGTCCCTAGCTGTTGCGGGCGCGTGTCTTGCAAAGCAAGCCTCTGACAGCTCTTGGCAGGAGGGACTTGTGCCTTATTGCCCCTTTTTGCAGGGGCAAGATTCTAGATTTTGGTGGGAGGAATTTTCAACAGTGTATAATTCCTTGCTGTCAAAACCTTCTTGAGATTAAATTTGCTGAGGTTGAAGACTGGATTCTGCCTGTCCAACCTGGAGAATCTGAGGCATCTCAATCCATTCCCTCCACTCCAAAAAAAAAAAACATCAAATACACTGGATCTGTGGATTTTACATGGAAAAGGTCTGTGCTCAAGCAATGGTGAAAAAAATACAATACATGTATTGGTATCTGCCTGTATTTGTATCTGTTTTTCACCCAATACTATTTATTTGTATTGTATTCCAAGACCAATACTATACAAATTTATTTAAACTTTGGTATCTTGCTGCAAATACAGCCCAATACAAGATACTGTATTTTTATGTTTTTTGATAGTTTTTCTGTATACAGTCCACAGTGGCCAACAACAAGAAAATCAAGTTTCAATACTTCATTGATACAAGACTATGGTATTGTATCTTCAGGTAGATACAATACATTTGTATTTACAATTTTGTATTTTTCAACAGATACAATACACAAGTATTTGAAGATACTGTATTGTATAGTATCTGTTTCACCGTTGGCTCAAGCACCTCAGTTCCATAATAAAATGTAGAGGGGATCAATGTTGGTAAAATAATTTCTACTCTTTTCTCCATCATCTTCTGCTGACCTTGAGCCAATCACATGGGAGTGGGTGTGATAGGTGAGCTATAGAAAAAAATCAAGAAGTACCCCAAAATTCCATTCTCGCTACGCGAGCTGGGGGTGTGTCAGGGTACATCTCTAAGGTGATGTTACTCTGAATGAAGTTGATACTGGGTATCAAGGAGTACTGCACTGGCGAGGCGGAAGAAACTAAAGAGGAACACGTAGACCAAAGTATATCTCTACTCAATTGACAGTGCGAGAGGAGGAGCCACGCCACTTGGGTAAGAGGGGCCTAGTGAAGAATAATATTTGCCGGGATCTTGAGAATCCAAGCGCCAAACAAAAGAGAAATGGAGAAGGAGGAGAGCCTCTTGACTTTACCTGGTCGGAGACCTGCTAGTATCCGCGGGGTGAAGTCAAAGGCCGAAGGGAGTCGCGCTTGGAGGTTGGTGGAGATGGAGGGAAGGTTGTAGGGTTTGAATCAGCAAAATTTAGTGTATGAAAGAAAAGGGAGTTCAACAGGTAAAGGCCCCAATCGCTGATTCTGATCAGCAATGTGGACGGGCTTGGTACCAAAAAACTCTGGGGGACAAACTCTCCTTGAGAGGTCCCCCTACTATAAGGGAGGAGGGAGGTCCACTTCGCGGATCTCTTCTTCCTCCATCTTCTGATGCGCGTTTTAGGCGGCCTCAAGCTTTAAACTATTGCGGCTGACTGGACGCGTCAGTACACAACAGTTGCGGCTGACTGGACGTGTCAGTACATAATCATTTGTCCTGGTTACTGACCCGCCTGTCACTTGCGGTCCTCCGCGCTTTGAGCAGGAGAGGCTCCTTGTTGGCTCTCTGCGCTGCTTGGGCTAGCAGAGGGCTGACACTAGGGTCTAAGTTAGAGATGGCAAATGGCACCCGGGTACCTGTGGCGGGTGCGGGTACCCCCCTGTTTTTAGACCAATTTCTCACACCCGCACCCGCACCCGGCACCCGCCATGGGAGGTACCCGGGTGCAGAGCGGGAGGTACCCGGGTGCCAGGCGCAGGTACCCGGGCTTACCAGCAGTACATTTGGTACTAATATATCCTTTTTATAATCGCTTCTCATTCATTGAACAAAAAAAAACTTATCGTAGTCAATCATTCTACTGTTAATTCTTCGATATCCTCCTCCTTTCTTTTTGTCTTTTGTTCTTGCTTCCATTGACGCAAAACTCCCCTTTTGATTAGACCGTTCTTGGAGTAAAACGCCACGGTCATCCCTGTAGTGACAGATGAAGCGCTGAGTCGGTGCCTTCGGTCGGACACATAATCCCTTCCAAAGCTAAATGACCTTTCCACGTCCACAGTGGTTGCTATTGTAGATCAATTAGCCGTTAGTACCAAATTAATAGTGAAAACGAAAGAGTAATTTTCTGACCTGGACAGCTGAGCACGTCAAGAGCCATTTGAATGAGACCGCCGTAAGAGTTTCCACAGCGCCCTTGCGCAATCCACCATTTAAGGGGGTTGACTGGGAGTCCTCCCGAATACAGATGCAAACCCCCAGCAAGCCACATGCTTAGCGGGTCAGTTGAGATCTGCCCCGATCGCGCTTCAGACGCACCACTCAGCATGGCAAGCACACCCGTCTGAGGCCGCTGTGAAGTGCGGACCAGTCAAGCTTGAATCATAGAGTAGATAGGAGAAGATAGCAAATACTAACCTTCGTAGGAGCAGGCTCTTGTGACATTGATTGAGTTTCTTGAGTTCCGCTTTTGTAGTGAGTTTCCCACATCTCACGAGCAAGTTGGATAGCTTCGGAAATCCATTCCGGTTCCCACTTGGCGAGTTTAAAATATTCATCCTTGAAAAATGGATGAAGAACTAAAAAAAAGTGTGCTATCAGAATCAAATGACCAACAGTAAAAATAAAGAGAAAGACGAACTCATAGCAACTCGGTAAAGTGGGGAGCAGTCTGTAAGAGTATAGTACTTATTGGTCAATTGAATACCCGCCCGGCAGGCATTCCTCAAAGCGGCCGGGTATCTGCTTTCCTTGTTGGAAATCACATTTGAAAGATGACCGGCGATTTGGTCAATGTAAACGACCACTTCAGCTATTTGAGCACCACCCCAAGTCAATACCTGGAGGGTGATTTCGTAAAAAGGCTGAAGGACCTCGGCGAGGTCTTTGGCCAAGTCTATATCATTCTGGTTGATTAAATGTTCTCGTTGAAGCCCATGTCGCTTATCTTTCTGCCATTCGAGACTTTAGGCAGGGTTTTATAAGTGCTCCAGGTTGGTGTTGTTGTAACCTAAGTAGTTAGGTTACAATTAGTGATACTCGCCTATCCAAAGACCATACTATGTCTTCGGGGAATAAGCTGCAGAGCTTATTCCTCACCACCACGGAAAATATACGCTTTTGTCATCTCAGGTTATGAGCCTGTAAATCTTGCCATACCGGATCACCTTTTTTCTCTAACAGGGTAGCTTTGAGTCAAGCGTAATTGACCCGCTTTTTCCTCTCTCTACAATCCTCAAACTTCGATTATCTTGGGTATCCCAGCGTAGGGAGTAATTGACCCAAATCCTTTTTCCAAAATTTATCTTCAAGTTTCTTCGTTGGATCTTCAGGGTCGAGCAAAGGTTTGTGTCTGTTTGTTTGAGACTCTGAGTTCTTCCCCGCCCACCCCACTACCCTACCTGACTAGGAAAATTGAGCACGTTGTGATAAGGCTAAACAGTACGCCAAAACTGTGAAACTGCTCCCTGGCACGGTGTAGGGCCTAGACGCAACCTTGATAATCCGAAATCTACTCTTCTTTTCCTTTCCGGAGAACTCAGGAGCTCGAACAGGCAGTCACAGATTTCCTGCTTTGACTCGGTTGATCCTTCTTTTTTTTCTTCCTTTTTCCCTTTTATGTTCAATCCCGGTCCAACGGAACCACCTTCTGGACCTCAACGTCGAACTTCCTCCTCATCAGCCTGGTCTGGTTGATCGATCGCGGAACTCAGCGGCCAAGAATTAATCGACGCAGTAGCGGCCTCAATTCAGGACACACCATAGCGTCTTGATCAAATCTTTGGACAGAATCTTGATCTCAACTCTTGTCCCGCTGCGCCATCAACACAGTCTCCAGGCGATACCACAGCTATCAATCAGCGAATACCAGGAGCGTGGCAACAAGCAAGACCAGCAACTCCCAGTAACCGATACTATCCCCAACTTCCTCCTCTTCCGTCATCAACGGCAGCCGACCCAACGACAGCTCTGACCGAACGGCACTACGCCCCCCTCCCAAGATCAACCTTCCGACAACCAATTTTCCCCCCTCCCGCGCCTCCACCTCCACCCCCCCCTCCTCCGTCCTTCGCCTCGCCGGTACCTTCCGACGAGCATTCTTTCCCCAATCTTGAAGTTCCCCCATCTCCCCCATCCCCAAATCATCCACCTCCGCCCTCTTTCGTTATGGACCGACCACCTCACCTCTCCGCAGCGCAACGAGCCACTGACCTGGCCGAAGTCAAAGCGCAACTCAAGGAGTCAAAAATTGTCGGCCAGGCAGTCCATGCTGCCACTTCCAACATTCCTACCGACATTGTGCTGACAGCGGATGGATCGAATTTTGAAGTCTGGTCCCGAGAATTGGGCGAGAAGGCCGGGATTCATCTTAGCGACAAGGAGTTTTTCAGCAAGAAAAAATCCAATTCGGTTCTCGAAAAGATTGGTTGGGCCATTTTCCTCGCGATGATTCACGAGTCACTCAAGTCGGACGTCCATGGTGCTGCTTCTTGCAACAATATGTACGACCTAATGTTTTGAAAGTTCAAGTCAGTCAGTCGAGCGGCTCAGCTCGACGTATTCTACCGTTTCATTGAGTTCAAGAACTCAGCAAACCCAACAGCAGCTGGGGTGGCCTCGAAACTCAAGGACCTTGCGACTGAGTGGCGCAACCTGAAGATCGACCTCACGGCCGACATCTTTATGGGCTTTGTTCTTCAAAGCAGCATCGGTCGGGACACTCAACTGGGCCAGGATTTTGACAGGAGTATCGAACTCGAGTTACAACAATCACAAGAATGCGCCACACCAACTTTCAACAGATTGGTACAACTGCTGACGGCGTGCAAGCTCCAAGATGATCACACTCGGTCACCAGTCAAGGCCTCGCCATCATCCGGACACTCTCCGGCGATACATCAACTGACTGCCGATCTCCCACCGTTCGATCAATCGGCATTTTTGGCAGACATTCCAGAAGTGGAGTGGCCTGTAGCTCTCGAGTTCCATCAGGTTACAGCGAACCGCTGCTGGAGCTGCGGCGATGCGTCGCATTATCTCCGTGATTGCCCGGGTAGATCTAGGTCCACTCCGGTCAACCGTCGACAACGTGGGCCCGGTGCTTTCTCTTATTGACCAGCACAAGCACCTCGACAACAGCCTCAACAGACGCCTTTTCTACCAATGATCGGCGCAGTCTACCCACCTCCGAACTTTGCGTACGGACCTCAACAGTTCCAGTCCCCTCCCGGCCTTTTTCCTCGTCAGCAGTTCCCTCCAGCTCAGTACTTTCAGCAATATCCAATGCCCTACCCCCCCGTCAATCAACAATACCAACATCCGGCTCAACAACAACAAGCCTTCAGACCAGCTGACAGCTACAGGCCAACTTCGGCTCAAACCCACCGCCACAACCCCAACCACATGCGAACTCGCCCTGAACATCAAAAAGGGGGTGGGGCATCTGCGAAGGAAGCCGAAGTCCCCAGTTTTCCAGATGGTCTGGCCGACGTTGACTTTGGAGCCATGACGGCTGAGTTGGACGTAAGTACTCCTGCTATCCTCGATTCAGGTGCTACCCATCACCTCACCGGAGCAATCCAGCTCCTCCACAACTTCCAAGTGCTCAAGTCCCCTATTGCCTTGAATGTAGCAACTTCAGGAGCTGGAGCCTACATATCAGGCGCAGGCGAGCTACGCTTCCGGGGGCCCGGAGACACAACCATAGTCATATCTGGAGTGTTGTTCTGTGAGCAGGCCTGTTCTACTCTTCTCTCTCTCGCGGCCCTCCGGAAGGCTAACTGGTCGTTTAGTTATGACACGCCAGGCGATCACTTCGACGTTTTTAATGCGAAGGATGTCTTGATGTTTCGGTGCCCGTTCGAACGCATAAAGAACCGGTGGTGCATCCCATTCCCTATCATCAAGCGGCCCGATCCTGGTGCTATCTCTTTTTCTTCTCCTTCTCAATCTCCTTCTTCCGCTATGTCTTCCACTATCTGTTCTCATCCAACCTCGACACTTCCTCAATCTTCTTCTCTTGGGCGTTTATCGCCTAAACACCCGTCCAGATTTGTTTCCTCTTCTTCTTTGTCTGATGAATGCAACGACAACAACACTGTTTGCTCTAATCCAGACGTTTTTGGTGTGACCGGTGTGACCAAGACACTCTCACCCAATGACCCATTCATCACCCCTTTCGAGAGGGTATATCCTTCCTCCTGGAGACCGGAGTCTCTGACCGAGTCCGAAAAAGTCCTTCTTTTCTGGCACCGCATTTTCGGGCATGTTAGCCTGCGCAAGATACGGTCATTAATCAAGCAGAAGCTGGGTTTTGGGTTACCATCTGACCTGCCACCTGGGAAGATCCACTGTCCCGTGTGTGCGATTACAAAAAGCACGAGTCTGAATCCAGTCACCAGCACAATGCGGAGTCCGACTCGACTGGAGATCTTATGTACCGATTTGATGGGGCCTTTCCCAGTGGAATCAGTGGATGGCGCCAAATATCTTCTCACCCTCAGAGACGTAGCAACAGGCTACTCTTATGTGCGGAGCCTGAAAGCAAAATCTGAAGCAAATGATGTCCTGATTGAAATCATCCGAAAACTGGAGAAGCAGACCGGAGACTCTGTGAAAATCCTTTGCAGCGACAACGGCGGGGAATTTGCTAACAAAGCTTTCAATTCTTTCCTGAAGGAGAAGGGCATCATAGCAGAACGCTCTCTCCCCTATCACCATTATCAAAATGGTGTAGTGGAGCGTTTCAATTGCACGGTAGCTGACATGGGCAGGACTGTATTGAGCGACAGTCAGTTACCGCGTACTTTCTGGAACTATGCGTTCCTTTGGGCGAACCATGTGCTCAATCGAGTGCCCAATAAGGCTAGTAAAGGGAAGACACCGTATGAAGCGATGTTCAACCGCCCACCCAGTTTTACAACCTTCCAGATTTTTGGATCCAAGGCTTTCATACATGTCCCGCCAGAGAAACGGGACAAACTAGCAGACCGGGCCCACGAGGCATATGTGGTAGCTCACCTGGAAGCGAGCAAAGGCTGGCTTTTCTACATGCCTGCGGAGAACAAATTTGTCTCTTCGGCCATGGTCCGTTTTGTAGACAGTGTCCCGAGAGTTACACTCCCCTCGGCGAAGGCTGTGCCGGAGAAGGTCATCTCGCCGTCCGGGAAGATGTCACTGGATTTCATTGCTCGACAAATCACCCTTGGGAATTTTGTGAACGAGATCGAGTTTGAGAATCAGGAACTACTTGTGGATGCAGTGTTGCAATCCTGTGCCTTTTACGGTATTGACATCCCAAGGACTTACAAACAGGCTATGAAATCAGGAGAAAAGGCTGAATGGGCCAACGCCATTGCGGAAGAGCTATCCAACCTTGACCAGATGGACGTTTGGGTCTCAAAGCCGATGCCAGTTGGAACAAAGCCGCTAGACGGCCGCTGGGTTTTCGCGAAGAAGACGGGTGCTGATGGTAACTCATGCCGTTTCAAAGCCCGCTATGTGGCCAAGGGTTTCAAACAGGTGGCAGGGAAAGATTTCAATGCCACTTTTGCCCCCACAGCCACTTTTGTCTCATTACGGTTATTACTCACAATCGCGGCACGCTTTGATTGGCCAGTTCATAGTTTTGATTTTGTAGCGGCCTATCTTAACTCACCGATAGATGAAGAAATTTGGGTGAAACCTCCTGATGGTGTTGATGTGCCCGCAGGACATGGGTTCCTACTTAAAAAGGCTCTGTATGGTACGCGACAAGCGGCGCGTTGCTGGTGGCTTCACCTGCGTGCAATACTGGATAAACTTGGCTATTCCCCGTCACAGTATGACAATAGTCTTTATATCTTACGGCATGAGAAAGAATCTGGAGTGATATGGATTCATGTGGACAACGGAGTAGTGACTGCATCCAGCGAGGCTTTGATCAAGAAACTCAAGGTAGATCTCAAGGATGTCCTTAAAATCAAATGGAGCACTCAGCTCGACTCTATTGTGGGTCTGAACATTGATAGGACAGCCGATGGTTTTGTCCTCACTCAACCAAAACTCATCAACACTATTCTGGAGGAAGAATGGGACGGTGTTCAGATCACGAAGACTCCTCTACCTCCGAATTTCAATGCGCCCACCGAAGACGGTGACCCTTCCTTGTCCTCCAAATATCTTCATGTAGTTGGGATGTTTAGTTATTTGGCAGTTGGCACGAGACCGGACGTGGCATTCGCGGTGAACTACCTGGCTCGGTTCTCGGCCAAACCCAGTGTTGCTCATTGGAAGGGACTCCGGCACCTTGTCAACTACCTTGCCGGGTCCACTGAGCAGAAACTCTGTCTTTTTCCCAATAGGGAACCGAAAGCGCTGCAAACTTTCTGCGATGCGTCTTGGGGAGGAGAATTCTCCCGCTCCTCTTACGGTGTCTTGGTTGAGTTCATAGGTTGTCCGATCCTTTGGGTGGCGCGACGTCAAGCTTTGGTGGCGGCGTCGACATGTCATGCCGAATACATGGCTTTGGGAGCCGCCACCAGACATACTCTATGGGTAAGACATCTGCTGAAGGACATTCTAAAGACTGATTTTGTCGGACACATCCACTGCGACAACCAGTCTGCGGTAAAAGTAGGTACCGATGACGCGGCAAATAAGCGCACGCGACATACTGACAGAGACTTTTACATCACTAACGAAGCACTGTTCCGCAAACTGACCACACTTACTTGGATCCCCACCAATGAACAAAAAGCAGATGTGTTCACGAAGAGTCTTTCACCGGAACTGTTCAAAAGGATGAGGAGTTATCTTCTTAAATAATTTTTTTTTTCTTTTCTTATGTTATTTTTTTTTCTTCTTTCTTTCTTCTTCCCTGCTTTCCTCTCCTTGTTTCTTCTCTTTCTTTATCTATTTTCCTTGTAAGTAGAGTCTCGCGGCTAGGCGAGGGGGTGGCTGTTGTAACCTAAGTAGTTAGGTTACAATTAGTGATACTCGCCTATCCGAAGACCATACTATGTCTTTGGGGAATAAGCTGCAGAGCTTATTCCTCACCACCACGGAAAATATACGCTTTTGTCATCTCAGGTGTCTTGAATAGGAAAGATCAACTCACATCGTGCCCGAACATCGCAGGATACTGTTCAACTGCATCAATGTTGAATTCCACCGAGTCTTCACATCGCGCTTGACATTGTGGGGCTTGAGGCAGTTTTTCTCCCGACACAACTTCACGAACAGTGCCTTTGAATTAGGTGACTTATTGAGTTTTCGGGCAATTGCTCGAAACTACAACCAAATTTGTTCATGTAAGCTACCAATCATATTGTACACGGCTAAGAATTGATTCATACCTTGGAAAGGGTTTTCTTGCATGATCCGGAAGTATAAGAGTCGTCATCATCTTCATCACTGAAACCGTTCACATCGGTAGTCTCCAATTCCATGTCGTCGTCATCAATCAGCTTGCATGCAAGGGTTCTATCCTCCCCTGACTCATCATAATCGTTTTCTTCATCTTCATCTTTGGAACCCTCTTTATTCAACCTGTGTGCAAACGCATCACCATCAGAAAAATAAGACACTACCAAGCAGACGAGAAGCATGAGGATCACTAGCGAGGAGACAAGAAACATACCCTAGAATTTGCTTGTCTGGATGTTCAACCTCATTTTGATCGTCATCGGAGTTTTCCGAGTCTTCTCCATCATCCAAATAGCTGTTAGTTTTCTTTTTCTTGTGGCTTCCAAATGGTCGCATTATAACCTGGGCAATCAGATTCAAGATGTGTGCAAAACATCGAACCCAATTTGCTTGGCCTTTGAATCGGGGCCACTTGAATTTTTTGATCTCGTTGATCATGCTCTTGTTGTTGGAAGCGTTGTCTGTAACAATACCACAGATCTGTGGAAAAAATGCAAAACAAAATCAAAACATTGAAAGCCAATTCAGAAGCATGAGAGTGTTTACCTGGTTTTGAACTCCAAATTTCTCAACAATAACACGTACTGTGTCGGCTAGATAAACACCTGTGTGTCTTTCTTTTAACATCACAAAGTCCAGAGGCATGGCCTCCAATTCAAAACCACCCGTACCATCCTTGACCAAGCGATATATGACCGTTCCAAGAACATCGTAACCGTTTGGTGACTGCCAAGCGTCTAGCCCTAGATACATTGCTCCCTTATGTTTCTAGTGAGAAAAAATCAATTCATAAGAAAAAATACGAGAACTCTGATGAGTGAAAAAGGAATCTCACCGCAAGGGATTTGATGAAGTTCTCTTCGACTGCGCAATATAAACGGTGTGGTACTCGAAAATGTGAAAAATCAAAAGTTTTTCTCATGTACATATAGAAGGCCTCAAGATACCATCCATTGGACACCTTAAATGGACACCACGGCTAAAGTAACCCCTATTCCCCACTGGAAGCATCACTGGAGCCCCACTACACTGGAAGTTAGACCCTTTGGACAACCTGTAGCACCCAGTCAACCACCTGTCAGGCGCCTCAAGCCACATTCCCCGCACCATTCTATCTCCACTACATATATTGGTTTGGGTTTGTTTGTTATGTACATTATATCATGCAGCACTGCCCCTGCAGGCTGTGCCCCTTCGAATGAATGGTTCCCCGCATTCTAGTTCCTTCTAACTCCACTTTGTTTGGTCTTATTACATCACATGATCATTCCCTGCACAGCTTATGCGCCCCTTGCATGAATTATGACATCATCTGGCACAGCCCCTCCTCATGTATGCACCCCTTGCATAAATTGTACACAGCCACTCCCTCTTAACTCCCTCATGTTGTACAGCCCAGGCCAGCTAAAATACCTCACTCAGGGGCTGCCCTGGAGCTAAAATCCCTCACATTTGTCTATATAAGGAGCTCTCTTCCCCCCCATTTGAGTTCCTCAGTTTATTACTCATCAAGTTTTATACTCACCCATCACCCAAAACACTTACGTACCCACTCAACCCTCTTACTTACATATAACAACCCTTACATACTGAATAACAACCTTTTTATACTGTGTCACGAAAAACTTATCTTGAGCTAACCACTCCTATCACTTATTAAAACTTGCCAAGCTTACCTTGGTGGGTCTTGTAGCTGGTAGTATAGAAGGGCAGAGCTTGCACCTCCTTCATCCCCTTCTCCATTCAGCAAAAGGGTTTCACAACCACTTTTGAGTCTTACAACGGGTGATGTCGGAGGAAACAGCCCGTCGTTTAGGTAGGTTCTTCAAGACCTCCGGGTGCAATATGGATCTGTGCGCCTGTTCCCCAAGAGCCGAAAATGGCTGAGCACCCTCTGTGCACCATATCGCACATAGCTGGGGCACCTGTGGTAATCGACAATGTAAATATGTGGATCTCCTGACTATTTCTGGGGGAGAGAAGGATTTTGGTTGACTTACCTCCCGTGGATCAATGTCTCCAGTGCCCAAAACCCCCAGGGAAGCCAATTTTTGTGTTTCCTCGACTTCTTGTCGTTTCTTAAGGCAAGCAGCAATGTGCTTGGAAAGGTTTGTTGGAGAGGTGTCGTATGTGGGGCGGTGAATTTTAGTCCCACAGCTATCATGGAAACAGTGTGTCAGTAGATTAAATTGAAAAAACCCGTTGGAGAAAAAGAAAAATAACTCACATTTTACAAGGGTAAGCTATCATCTTTCGGCCATTTTTGTCCAACTGGTCGGATAGCTCTGGGCGGTTGTAAGAAGCATAACACAAGCTGAGTTGATTTTGATGCACTTTCAGTGCCCTTTCTGTAATGAAGAACATGAGGTCAGTCTTTTAATTTTTTTCAGCTGACAGATGATGAGGATTATATTTATGAGAGACTTGCTCAGCTCTTGTTCATTGGACAGCCCCTGAGACGTTGCACGGTCACCATTGGATCCTTGTTGTTCATCATCCGAATCGTTGACAACCACAGTTGTACTGGTGTGTTTCTTCTGGCGTGTTCGGTCTTGAGATTGAGCAGGCCTTTCAGACCCCGAGGTTTCAGGTGCTTGTGATTCCGATTCCTTGCGACGTTTCCTGCTGTTTCCTGCCATGGTGGATGGGGATAGGTTAGGTGGGTTGGGGAGGATAAGGAGTCGGTGCCATGGACTAGGAATAGGGGTCAATTGATATCCGGCGCCGAATTGGAGATCCAGACCGTGGGACACGCAAAAACCAAGGCTGCCCTTGATTCCCCCCGTCCCAGCGCTGGGAAAGTTGGGCGGGTACCCGCCTTCCTCACCCCCAGACTTCTGGACACCTGCACCCGCACCCGGCACCCGCCGGCGGGTACCTGTTGGGCCAAACGGGTACCTGCCAACGGGTACCGGGTACCCGGCAACGAGTACCCGATTGCCATCTCTAGTATAAGTCCCTCCTGAAGGAGGCTCGCTTCGCGAGTTCAGCTCCAAAGTCTTGAGGGACTTTGTTAAGTTTGAGTTAACCAATAATTTATGCAATTTGATACTTGAAACAGAATTGGCACACCACACCACTGTCCCCAGTGAAGAATCAGGTGCTGGAAAAGTTAATTGGAGAAGGGGTTAAAGATGATGATTGGGACCCGGGTACCTGGTTTATTTTTGACCAAAGGTTGGTAACTGGTACCACCTGGGAGGGTACCGGCAGTATAACCATGTACATGCTCTCAAAACTTGTATGTGATTCACTCTAGTACCCTAATTTCAGACTTAATCTACAACTACAATCTTATAGTTACCCTTCTCCTTTGCCTGAACCTTCTTTTCTGCCTGAATCACTTGCTTCTACTTGACCAAGACTCCATCTTCAATTATTCCTATTCCATTCTTTGAATAGAATGCCATGGCAACACCCCTGCTTAAAGAATGAGCAGAGAGCTTGTGTATCCTTTGCAATACATAATTACAACCAAAGGTAAAAGCACATTTGACATCAACTTATTTTGGTGTGAAAGATTGAGAGATTGACCAGCTCAAGCAACAAGGAGGGAAAGGCAGGAAATTTTCAACTGACCTGGACAGCTCAAGACATCAAGTGGGATTTGAACAAGGCCCCCGTGAGTGTTTCCAGACTTCTTCTGTTCAATCCACCACTTCAATGGATTGACTGGTTCCTCATCCACCAGGATAAGTGCCCCAGAGAGCCAGATATCCAATGCTTCAGTTGAGCAGTGGCCGCCTTGAGCGGCAGCAGCGTTGCCAAGGCCAGCTAGCATGCCAGTCTTTGGCTGGGAAAGAATGATAAAAATATTAATTTATGAGCCAATATTTGATCAATGAAATAAGAGAATTTACCTTTGATATTTTAGTTGCTGAAGACAGGTTTGTAGCTATTGGCCCTGGCTTATAATATGTAACCCACATCTCCCGCCCAAGCCATATTGCTTCAGTTCCCATTGGAGTCACTTGAAGTACTTTTACCTGAACAATGGGTGAAGGACTTGAACAAGCAAAATTCATCAGTCAAAAGTAAAGAGATGAGGTAGATGACAATAGGTACTTATGTATGGCTATCCTATAGAGAGGGGATGAGTCAGTCAAGCTGTAGTATTTGTTTGTTATTTGCAACCTGATTCAACACACATTCTTCATTGCAGGTGGAAACTGGGAACCCGTTAGTGCTGTTGATAGATGATCTGTAATTTGATCAATGAACCTGACAATGTTCAATATGCAAGCAGAGCCTGAGATCAAGATTTGATGTGTTATCTTGTAGAACAAGTTCAGAATTTCTGCTAGGTCATGTGCTGAGTCAAAGTCGGACTTATCCAGGTGGAACTTCTGATTGATCCCATGTTGTATGTGACGCTGCCACTCAATACTGGGGTTGGTTAAAAAACTAAGGCAGTCAGTCAGTTAAACCAATACCATCAAAAATTGCATGGTCAGAAATATCAATATAGACTTACATTGCTTCCTGACATCTGATGATACTCTTAACTTGGATGAGGGTTGAATTCCAATGGGTTCACACATCTTGTTCAACGGTGTGAGGAGTTTCACAAGATTTTTTGCAACAGATTTTGATCAATTCAGCTTTTGAGTTTTGGGAGTATTTCAGTTTCTTAGTAATGGCACAAAACTAGATGGAAAAGGAATGGTGTATCATTTACAGGGGAATAAGCCGGAACAAAACAATAATAAGCTTCCAACCTTTGTCAAAGTTACTTTGCAACATTGAGTTTTATAGCAATCACATTCCTCCTCCTCATTATCATTCTTAATATTGTCCAGACTGAGTGTTGAGTTGTCTGTTAGTCTGCTACCATGATGTATCACCACAGTATGGAAGGCTGTTGGATTGACCCATGAGCACTACCAACCAACCACCCAGCTTGCAGCTACAAGTGCCTGTAGCCTACACAGCGGGCAATTGGTTGTCACACGCAGCCCGCAGCAACAACCAATTGACTGCTGTGCTAGTTGGTAAAGGCAGAACTCTAGTATGTGTCTCAGCATAGCTGAGGTTATGAGTTCAACTCTCACCAGACACATCATCATTTCACAGTCTCTACAGAATGCATCCAGACACTGTTGATCACTGCGGGGTCCTCTTGTGGTGGTACAATTTACAATTTTGTGTTTTCCAGATGCAATATGTCAGACACTGATACACTAAGTCCATGTGTCTACAATTGGAAAGTACATGTCTTACACTGCGGGCATCTTGCTGTTGCTGCGGGCCGCAGCAACATCATGACACTGCATATCAGAATGCAGCGTCAGCTGCAGCAACATCTGGCCGGCTGATTTGCCTTTGGACAGCCGGCCACCGCAGTACATACATAACAACCTCTTGATGACCAGTCCTTGTGCCGGCAATCAAGAGGATTACACACTCCTCTCACTCCTCTTGGTGACCAGCTCATGGAACGGTCATCAGGAGGAGTCCACACTCCTCTTGATGCCAGCACACACCAGCGTCAAGAGGAGTCCAGACACCTCTTGATGGCCGGCACAACAACCGGTAACCGAGAGGAGTATGCACTCCACCGATGGCTGGCCCAAGGCCCGGTCATCAGGAGGAGTACATACACACTTCCCTTGATGGACGGCACAGACCAGGCATTGAGGTGCATGTACTCCTCTCAACACCGGCCTGTGTTGGCATTGAGAGGAGTATGGATTCCTCCTCCCAATGACCGGTCCTTGTGCTGGTCATCAAGAGGAGTGTGGACTCCTCCCGATGACCAGTGGTTATGCTGGTCATTGAGAGGAGTGTAGACAACTCTCAATGGCCGGCACAAGGACTCCTCCTGATGGCCAGTCCTTGGGCCAGCCATCGAGAGGAGTGCGTACTCCTCTTGGTGACCGGTTGTTGTGCCGGCCATTGAGAGGTGCGTTGTGTGTACATACCCCGGTGGCCCGCTGATGGACAGCTGGCCAAGTGTTGCTGCAATACTTGTTGCGCAGGGTTTGAATCCCCACTGAATCATCAGATGTTGCTGCGGACCGCAGCAACATCAAGATGCCCGCAGTGTTATTATAACCTAATGGTTAAAGACTTCATTAGCAATTGACTCATGTACATGAAGTCATGAGTTCAATTCCCTGTCTTTACGTTGAAATTGTACCTTTTATTTCTATGTACATTTATTATGGATTAAACCATAATATTTCACACTTTTTAAGTATGCAATTAAGCTTATTTCACATTGATTACATATTTGTTCATACAGAGAGAGATAATCTTATCTCTCTATGTATTTATCCACATTAAGAACAATTTACATACAAACTGAGAGATTACATGAGTATTTATGAAAATCCCTCACCTGAATTCCGTGGACTACTCAACTCCTTGGAGTTAAGGATCCCTCAGGACCTTGACTCGAAGGAGGGAGCTGACCCCTGTAATATAAAAGGGGGGGGTCTTTCCCCTGGAGAGATTCTTGCCCCCAAGATTATTACCATACAAACCCGTGCACCTTACTACAAGTTATAGTGAGTGGGGTTTCTAAATAATCAACTGGCCTTTTCCTCCTTTCACAGCTTTTTTGACCTCTACTTGTGTAATTTCTAGGTACAGGTGATTGTTATCACACCTGTAACCTAGAAAATAACCTCTTCTTATCCAAAGCTACGGCGCTTGGCTCGAGTAATTGCCGTGTCCCCTTACACTTGTAAGGGAGCTAGCCCCTCTGCTATTCAGCGTTGAGGTGAGGTTTATTCCCACTGGCTTTTTAAGCTATAGTGCGGCCCACTCTCCGTTAACCGCTGTCTAAACCGTTATAGCGTAACTCAAAAAACCTATCAACTCCTTGTCACCAAAGAGACAGGAGCTGACACAATATGTAAACTCACCAAATTAGAGCCTTTTCTAACTCAGGGCCATGTCAGACTTATCCCTTGCTCCTTGCAGTAGTCCAAGTTGGCCGGCTATTAGGGGGATTCAAAGTTGGCTATGCATGACTTGCATGCACTTTTTCAAGTTGGTGTTCAAGGCTTTTATTGAACACCAAATTTCAAAAAAACATTGAAGCAAGCTTAGGGGGTGTAGTACCGTGTGGCTTGCATGCACTTTTGCAACTCAGTGTTCAAGAATGAACTTGAACTTGCCAAAGTGCATGCAAGTTGCATCTGGCCAACTTTGAAACCCCCTATTATGCCAAAAATTAAATAGTGCTGCTAAAATGTTAGCATAGCTGTCTCTGCTAAAAATCTGGGCATAATTAGTGTTAGCTGCATGCTGCATGGTGCTGAATCATGCTGACACTGAATTTCACTTTTTGTTGAATCTCTGTTAGTGTAAATTGTGCGCTACAATTTAGTGTAGCATAGCTGCGCTAAAAACCCACCAAGTGAGGACCACTGTAGTGTATAACACTGTTGCTCCTTGATCCTGTTCTCATCACCCCGTCTGCATGAAGAGCAGGCCCATCTTGCATTTTCTTTCCAGAGCTGAGATCTCAACATGCAACCCTTCTTCTCGAAGATCTTTGAGTTTGAGTGACTTAATTTATGCAGGATCCGCTATATAGTTGTGCCTATGCTATCAAATCAGCCTGCTATATTTCATGTTTTTTTTTTTTTCCTTCCTTAAATGGGCTGGTTGTTGAACCTACTTGCAAGGCCTCGATGGAGTCAGGATGAACAAATTAGGGGGATTCAAAGTTGGCCATGCACAACTTGCATGCACTTTTGCAAGTTGGTGTTCAAGGCTTTTATTGAACACCAAATTTCAAAAAAACATTAAAGAAGGCTTAGGGGGTGTAGTACAGTGTGGCTTGCATGCACTTTTGCAAATCGGTGTTCAAGAATGAACTTGAACACCGACTTGCAAAAGCGCATGCAAGTCGCATCTTGCCAACTTTGAAACCCCCTATTAAGTGTGTTGTTAATTGAGAGAAAGAAGCCATGAGTTATGATCATTTTGTTTTTGTATATTTGTGGGTTGAGCTGTCAGCTGGCTGTCAGTCTGATATCTACAAATATCCAATTTTTTAAGTTTGTGTACAAAATTTGAGTGTGGGGATGGAGAAGATGTCTCAAAGGGCAATCTCGGCTTCTCCGGGACTGTGTACTGCTTTTGGACGCAGAACCGATCAGATCCACCATGTTCACCACCACCCTCCCTCGCTTCTTCATCCACCCCACCCGAGCTATCCCGGCCCTACGCTCCTCGGCCGCCTTTTCAACCCGGCCCGTCGCCCGCTCTTCGGTCTTATCCTCCAAGGTAAGCACATGTATTCTAGATCTAACTGGTATGATGCCGGTCATTGTTTTTTTTTTTAAAAAAAAAAAACTCGAGCTGACCACTGAGCCCTAACTTATAGCTCAAGAACCACGATCTGCTGAAACATAAGTCTTACGTCAACGGAGAATGGGTTGGCTCGAGCTCGTCCCGAACCTTCGCGGTGAATGGTCAGTCCAATGGAAGCTCGTGCAGCAGCTGGTCGGATATGTACATACATACTAAGGATCCTTCTCCACGCACAGATCCAGCGACTGGTGAGGAAATAGGGAGATGTCCGGACATGAACTTGGGAGATCTGGGGAAAGCGATCGAAGCAGCCACGGAGTCGTTTTCGAGGTATCGGCACAGCACGCCGGCGGTCCGCCAGAGTTATCTGCGCAAGTTCAACGGGCTGATCCTGGCGAATGCCGAGGACCTGGCGCGGCTGATTGTGGCGGAGAACGGGAAGAGCTGGAAGGATGCGCTGGGCGAGGTGAACTATGCGGCCAGCTTTGTGGACTGGTTCGCCGAGGAGGCCCTCCGCACGGACGGGATCATCGTCCCCAGCTCGACCCCTGCCGTCAGACATCTCGTCATTAAACAACCTATCGGCGTCGTCGCTGCTCTGTGTCCTTGGAACTTCCCAGCAGCTATGATCACCCGTAAGGTTGCGCCTGCTCTGGCCGCAGGCTGTTCCGTCATCGTAGGTTTTTCTTCTTCTTCTTGCACAACACTTGTTGTGGCTGAGCTTATCTCTGTTTTTTGTTACTTATACATATATATATATATAAATGTGTGTGTGTGTGTGTGTAGGTTAAAGCACCCGCAGAAACTCCATTGACTGCATTGGCCCTGGCCGAACTTGCCAACCAAGCCGGCTTTCCCGCTGGAGTCTTCAACATCATCACCACTCAGTCGGCAACGCCGGAGATCGGCAAAGCACTCTGCGAGCACGAGGAGATCCGCAAACTGTCATTTACGGGCTCGGTTAGTCCGCGAGCTCTATTAATAATCTATTCAGACGACGTTCTCAGCCTGTTTTTCTTTTCTTTTACCTGAACTCTGCAATCATCTGGACATTTAGACGGGTGTCGGCAAACTGCTCATGGCTCAATCATCATCAACACTCAAGAAGTTGTCCTTGGAGCTCGGCGGGAATGCGCCATTCATCGTCTTTGAGGATGCTGATGTTGATAAAGCTGTGGAAGGAGCTATGGCATGTAAATTCAGATGCGCTGGACAGGCCTGTGTCTCTGCAAGTGAGTGGTTCCTCCTATGTAGAATACGAGGGGATTCCAGCAGTTCAACTGGTGAGATCTGAAATCGATCGGCTGGATACAGATAGATTCTATGTGCACCAGTCGATCTATGCAGAGTTTGCCTCGAAGCTGACGAAGAAGGTATCCGAACTGAAGGTTGGCTCGGGATTTGAAGAGGGCACGTCGATAGGCCCGTTGATCGATGAGCGGAGCCTGGAGAAGGTGACGCGACATGTCCGGCTGGCCAGGGAGGCGGGTGGGGAGGTGTTGATTGGTGGGAAGCGGGTGGACGGCCCTGGATACTTCTTCTTGCCTACGGTGCTCAGTGAGGTTCCACGTGGGGTGATCGATGGCGAGGAAACGTTTGGTGAGGATGCAGTTCGTATTCTCTCGGGTGGAGGATGATTGATCGATGCTCTTTGCGCCCGCGCTCGATGATTCTTGATATGATTCAGGGCCAGTGGCCGCACTGTATAAGTTCGAGGGCGAGGCTGAGGTGGTTGCGGCGGCGAACAAGTCTGAGGTCGGCTTGGCTGGCTACTTCTACTCGAAAGACATTGGGCGGATCTGGCGGGTGGCTGAAGCCTTGGAGGTTGGGATGGTCGGTGCGAGTGAGTGGGAGATGGCTGATGATGATGGGATGGCTGGCATGCTGATGGTTCTCTCTGTTAGATACTGGGATGGTCTCGAATGCGGTCACCCCATTCGGAGGGATCAAGCATTCTGGGTTTGGGCGAGAAGGCAGCAAGTTTGGGATCGAAGAGTTCCAGACTGTGAAGTATATCGCCATGGGCGGATTGTAACCACTAAAAAATTACTAAAATAAACATAAACATATGTAAACATAAAATGAGATGTTATTTTAAATAATATTGTTTGCGGAGTGATTTAGAGTGATGTATGTATGTGGTTGGGGTGTCACTTCAGCCTGTGTATGTACATACATACATACATAAGAGTGGGCCGACCAAAAACCAGAAACAACCAACAACAACCAACAACCAACGACACCAACAGCAACAACAACACCCTACAACCTACACCCTGCAACCTACAACCTACAACCATGCTAATCAGCAACAGCCCAGCCGAACAGCAGAACGAGTTCAGAGAACTCTTCACCACCCACTTCGTCAGAGAACTCAACACACTCGACCCAGAGCCTGAAACACCCCCAAACGAACCCAGCAGCAGCCCAGGCCACCGAATCGATATCGAAACGATCAGACGAGTCAGTCGGCAGATGCGCGAACTCAACAGGCAGGCGGGCATCCCCGACTACCGTCCAGAGCGCAGGACAATACAACCCCCCATAACCAACTACCTCCGACCGCTCTCCTCAGCCAGCCCCCCGAGACCCATCCCCCCCTCAAACAGCTCATCCATCGAACTAACCCAGGCTGGCCAGGAACGTGCAAACGAGTTCAGGGAACACTCCATCCAGAGACGATCCACCCATCGCACGCTGCCGAGCCTGTCGGATCTCGATAATCGTAAGCTGATGATCACCTCCAACGGAAGAGCATTTCGCTTCTAATCATCTACACCCCTCCCTCCCTATCTACCCCAGACTCATTACTCGAAGCGCTCAAGAGATGGGGCGAAAACCGGAAAAGAAAGCACCAGGACTCGCTCAGTGAACCCCACTCACATCGATCCTCCTTCCGAGCCTCCCAGACCTCAGGAGATCTCAACTCTAGCAGTCACCCCACGACAGCCGAGCTGGCAGAGGCAGCAGCACGAGAATCCAATGCCCGTCGCTGCTTGCCGGCCTTCTACACCCCAGACGACGAACAACTGAAAGTGAGAACGATGGTGATCCCGATAGATACCAATCCGATGGAACGCAGGAAGATCATCGTCGCTTGCTCGAAAGATGGCAGTCTCCGATGGAAAGATAGCGACCAGAAAACGGTCTACGAGCGCTCCAAGGACGGCTTGGTCGGCGAAGAGATCGGGGAGATCGAGTTTGATTACCTCTGTTTACCCAAGAAGTCGCTCCGAAAGTCATCCTCGAGTCCACTCCACTCCAACCGCTCGAATCCCAACACCAACAGCAGCAGCAGCAGTAGTCCGACTAGAGAATCCTCCAACCACCGCGCTCACCCATCATCGGCCCCTGAGACGGACACCGGCAGAGCGTTCAGGGAAGCGCTCGAGAACATCAACGAGGCCAGGGCCCACCAGCCACGCACCCTGCGAGCCCACTACGACCTCCAACGATGGCACCTCGAGCGGCCCGGGTACCACCGCTACGCCGACCCCAGCCTGCTCGCCCGGCGCGGCCGCTACCCCGCGGGCTCCGAGCTGGCCGCCCACATCCGGCCCCGGTCCGACAACCGCGCCCAGGAGCCCGCCGCCGCCGCTGCTGCTGCTACCACAGGGCCCGCGAGACTCTCGAGGAGCTCGACCAGCTCCGTCGTCAGCAGACTCACTCGCAGACCTATCCGCTGGTTCGAGAGACCATCGATCACCGACTTGCCCTCTATCATGGACTACGCCGGCACCCGTCCCTCGACCAACCCGGAACTCAACCCGCTGCCGCCCATCTCCTCCTACGCCTCCTCCTTCTCCTCCATCAGACCGTTCTCTACAGCCACCAACTCAGCCTCAGCCTCGGCCTCGGCCGCCATGAACGATCTCAATACGGCACGCGATGCGCTCAATGATAACGT
This sequence comes from Puccinia triticina, assembly GCF_026914185.1. NCBI lineage: Eukaryota > Fungi > Basidiomycota > Pucciniomycetes > Pucciniales > Pucciniaceae > Puccinia > Puccinia triticina. The sequence continues at coordinate 178,440 of NC_070561.1, read as the reverse complement.
CGAGGCGCTCTACCAAGAGCTCTATAACCCGAACCATCCCCTCGACCAGTTCCTCTTCTCCTCCACGATCCAGCGCTCCAGACCTTGATCTCACTCTCTCCCTGTTCATCCTCTGGCCCTTACCTTAGTGTATCCTGTTTTCATTCTAGCTCCCTCGTATCTCGTTTCCTGATAGAAGATTAACAAGTTACTTATAGAGGGAGAGAGAGATGTATATGTGCTTTAGATATACACCGTTATCGTCTTATCTCCCCTCCCCTCCCTTCCTTTTCCTTTCTATTTTCTTCTTGGCTTCTGTCTCGTTCCTTCTTTGTGTAACTCCTCCTGCTTCTGCTTTTGATACTGCTGTTCTCCCGATACATCTGCTCGTTGTTTTGTGTCTCGCCTGTGTTATTCCTGGCTCTGGTTTCTGTTGCGTGCTTGTGGCGAGCGGGCGGTCGGCCATATACTTAATAGTAGTAATAATGATACAGATGAGTGAATGAATACCAGTCGGGATCTCAGCAGTGGCGCTCCTTGGACGCTCGCGGGCGAGGCTGGGTGATTCAAATGGTGGTGGTTGAGGGCAAGAGGCCCGGACAAGCCTTCACAATTGTAAATGTTTAGCAAATGAGGAGTCAAACATAGATTATTATTTTTTCAATTTCAAGGAAACATAATAGGGGGGTTCACGGACCTGGAGCCAATATTATCACATTTTTAAACAAAATTTTGCAAATTTTGCAATCTGTTCAGATTCTCCTGGAAACAATAAATCTGAATTTTGAAAGTTTCATGAAACTTTACTGTTAAAATTTGATAACAATTGCCTTGAAGTTGTCTGCGTGAACCAACCTATTGTATTGATACCATATGATATGACTTGAGGACTTCCTGGTAAGATCTACAGAAACCAGATCTGGAGCATCTACATGGGAGAACTTCCTGTGGGCTAAAATGCTTGATGAGGAGGGAAAGGCTAAACCTTACTAGTTGGTGAAAATTAATTGAGGTTGAGGTTTCACCCGCAAACAAGGTTTGGTGGCTCCCTCAAAATCAGGCCATTTAGGCTACGGGAAGTCCTCCATTCCCTCACAAAGTTTATATTTTCTGACTCTGAATTGACTTCCCCAAAAGCTACAGCTTTGGCTGGGATGTAGCTTGATTTAGAGGGAGGTGCTAAGCCTTGTTTGCTGTTGAAAACTCAATCTCAATCAGTTTTCACCAGCCAGCAAGGTTTGGCCTTTGCCCTGTTATGTGTAGAATAAGGCCCTGTTTGTTAGCTGTATAAATGATAAATATGCTGGAGGAAAGTTATATCCTGGTGAAACCTTATCTTTTGTGGTAATCCCATGTCACAAAAAATACATTATTCATCATGCTCAATTATGAAACAACAAACAGAACCTAAGAGTAATTAGTATGAATACTTCCTGTCTCAATCATGCATTGTGGCATTTGATCAAACATTATAAATGTGGTGTTTCACATGACACATGAACACTTAATTCCCTGCAAAAAAAGGTGAGCTCACCAAAATGCCACCTGACTTCACAAGTGTTGAAGCACTCACAAACAAGGCTGTCACTTTCTTCATGTGAAATTCAAATCCTTCTTACGATTTGGAGGGTTTTGATGGCTGAATTTGAGCTTTTATGGTGTACTGACTTGGAGACCCAATTTCTCAGGGCACATCATTTCCACTTTCTCTCCTGCATAGAACATAATCTGACCAAATTCACTCGGATGATCAGGATGATCCCTTATGAGTGTGAACAAGTAGGTTTGCTGAGCAGAAACATTTTATTAAGAATAACAATTTAGTTTTCACATTTCTTTAGACATTAATGCTGAATGAATGGAATATAACCACTGGCACAAAATTAACTATTGAACTTGACTCGGAGGGTACTTAATTAACAGAAAAAGAAACTATTCGGACAAAGGTAAATGAATATTAGGGCAATTCAATACTCAACAGACAGCTTTTAATGCTGTTAGGTTGTTGGGGCTTTTTGATTGGGATACAATGGGGAGAAGCGGCTGTGAAGGTCTATTTCTTGTTGTCAGGTGATACTTCTCGGGACGAGCCTCTTGGTCTTTGACCGCAGTATACGCGACCGACCCCCCGAGAATGACGACAATACCGACGAATCTATTCAATGTGATGATATCACCAAACAAGACCGCGCCCAAAATCGTCTGCAGGACGCCACGGACGGCCGAGGAAACCATGTGGGTTACCGGAGAGGTGATCTTGATTGATAAGAATCCAGCCAGCGAGATTAGGAAGCCGAAGAGCCCAGTGACAAGAGCGCCGACCAAAAACGTATTAAGGTCTCGTCCGCCTTCTGATAGAAGGGCACTGAAGGTGCTGATTTCCGAGGTGAATGGGATCAACGGCAGCAAGAAGATGGCCGAGACGAGGTTGTTGTAATACGACAGTTCGATTGCTGAGCTTGTGACCGATAATGAACGCTTGACGACGATGGCATGAACCGAAGTGGTAATGCTGCTGAGCACTCCAAGCGCGACACCGATCCGGGAGGTATAGAGATGGTTTGATCGCACGCCCCAAAGGAATCCAACGCAGACGACTAGAACGGTTGACAGAATATTGGGACTCGGGCGGGAGTGAAGGAAGAGGTAGGATGCTAGGACGGTGAAGGGGAGGACAAGTCCTCTGGCGATTTGATAGAAAGAGGCATCGACATATTGAAGACAGAAGGTGTTGAAGATCAGGCCAATAACGTTGATAGAAATCAGCGGAAGCAATTTTTGGCCCATCTTCAGATCCAGCGTGGGTATCTCCAAGAAGCCCATCAGGCCGGCTAGTTTGAGTAAAGCCGTCGCGAGTAGTAGTTGACAGAACAGAAATGTTATCGGTATTGCGGTCGCGCGTAGAACCCACTAATCAGAAGTAGCCAACAAAGATAAATACTTCAGTTTTTTTTTTGGAGTGTCTATATCATGAGCTTGCAGGATGGGAGAAGATAACGAACCTTGTTTGCAAATACCATGACAATGGCCGCGACTAAGTAGAACAGGATCACAGCAGCGACCTTCAATTTCGAGGGCGATCCCTCAGCCGTCTCGGGGGTTCCATCACCGTGGGGCTTGAGCTTTAACTGGCGCGAACAAAGGCTGATTTTCTCTTGCGCAGGCGACTGAGTATCCGCGTAAGTGGGTGGTAAGGTGCCAAAAGTGGCAGTCGGACTGAGGGAGGTGGCACGCGATGTGAGGCCTATCGACTGGGCGGGCGAGATGTGACGGGTGAAGTGCTTGTTGTACAGAGGAAGCTCGGATTGCTCGTCGAATGAAGACTTGGACTTGTTCCATTCCAGCATGATGATATCGCGAAATCGTTGGCCTCAAGAAATCTGATTTGTATCAGAAAGGATATTAGACCCAAATGCAAATGGATGAAATCTGGTATGATTGGTGATGAGAATGAGAGGATCAGATGGTGGTTTGGGGGCCCATTGCCTGCCAGTCGATGGCCATTTTATATGACGCGGGGTGTCTGTGAGCAGGACGCGCATCGTGTTCTTCTAGGCTGGGGCTAACTGCGATCAGGGGAAGAGAGGCCGAGCACAAGCTATCATGCGTCGGGCTCTATCCAAATGGGCCGCTGTACCCTTCTCCCTTGGTCATGCAGCTACCAGATCGCGTTGCCGTGGATTATTCCATTTGAGAGAGGGATGTGTCGGGGGAGGCGATGGTCGGACTCTTGTTCTCGTCGCAAATATTTATCCCTTCCTTTTATGTTTATTCCTTTCGTTGCTTCTCTTCTCGTTCGCTTTCGTTTCCCTGCCACCGGCGGCCGTTCTCGTCTGTATCAAGTACATAGGCATTGTGCTTGAAGCGCTTGTAGGGGGAATCGATCTTCAGGTCTCTCTGGCACATAATTAAGGCATGAAATGGCTCAAACAAGGGCTGGCCGGCCATAAAACCGACCGCCAATGACAATCATCATCCGAGTACCGTGATCTGATACGCCATGGAAGTGGGTTTTGAGGAATTGCCATTTGACCATATACCTTTCCTTTTGTTTTTTATATTCAACCAGCCCTTTAATCTGCATCCGAGTTATTTTTCCTTTTCTTTATCCTGGCACCTGGACTCGCACTTCCTGTGCTCGGGGCATATTTTACACACCGTTTCTCCATTAGACTGCATCGATTCCTCTAGGTTACTGGTTCCTAGCTATGGTCCTTCAGGCTTATGTCATGCCAACCTTCACACCGCCACACGGGCCAATTCAGCTGACCATCAACGGCTTCGGAATCGCATAAGCCTATTATCCCTGAAATTTAAGGGGCATGGGCATCATAAGGCTTCCTAAAGGCCGGATGACGGCGGATAAAATCCGCTGGCTGTGGTGCAGACCTCTCATGAATCTGACTAATCCTCGGTTCGTGCTGCTCAACTTGGGCACTCAAGCACTCAGCCACAGGCGGATATGACCCCTGCTGACCTGTGGCTGGCAGATCCTACTCCCTCAGCCATGGTTAATTTCCGGGATGCGACTGAGTAGGAATCAGCGAAATGGCTCCTATAAAAAGCCGCTGTTGCAGTGCTTCTGCCTGCTTTTTCGGCAGCAACTCTTCCACCAGTTATCAAACTAATAACCGATCATCCTATCCATATTTTGTCAGGCATGTCCAGAACCCGCGTCTCGATAGGCTCCCCGCAGGAGTTCCTCAATGAAGAGAATGAAGCGGGAAAAAGGGCGAGACTTTCCGATCAAGAAAAGTATCCGGCTGGGGAAATTCAGCGCATGGAAGAATCCGAACGCGCTTCAGGTGCTGCGAAGAGGCCCAGGGTGTGCTGTGACTCGGGAGAGAGGCCCGAAGGATCTGTGGACACGGAAAGTACTTCAAGTTCAAAGTCACCCCAAACCACGAAAGATTCGGACGAGTCTTTTCAATGCCGAGGCCTGAAATATGAGCCTGGACGACGTAGGCTTGATGCTCATCAAAACTCGGATGGTTCATTCCAATGCCGAGGCATGCAGCATCAGCCTGAACTATTCGGGCATGACTCCTCTGAAGAATCGTTTCGATGTCGAGGCCTTTCCGTCGAGGGACAGTCTGTTCTATCTGGGACTAATCTTTGCGCACAAGAGTCGGATACGCGTGTCTCTGCGGAAGAGTCTTTTCAATGTCGAAGCCTTTCTAATACTATGCAGGACCAGCCTGTCCTATCTAGGCCGGAGCCTCGCCCACAAGCCTCAAATTCCTGGGCCTCTATCCGAGGCAACACCAAGCCTAGAAAGAATAAGAATTTCCTAGGCTTGACTTTAGATCTCAGAGCCATATCCAATTTCAAGATCGAAGGTTCGGCAGCTATTACAATAACTCATTTTCAATCCAATCTTCTTTTGAGACCAAAACTTTTCTGATTCCCGGATTATTTCTTTTCCATTCATGCTACATAACCCAATTTAGATCGTCACCGAGGTGCTATCCAACCCGAAGTTCCGCGCAATCCAAGGTTGGAAGTAGCTGCCCCAGTCCCCCCTATCGTCAGCAGTCCCTCGTCGCCAAGCTATTTCATCGAGACCGGCGTCAGCAGAGCTGGAATACCGATGTTGGGAAGTTCAAGACTTCGGACGCTGAAACTGGAGAGAAAAAACAAGGGTCGTCTTGAGGGAATCAAAAAGGTTTTCAAAAAACTCATGAGAATCTCAAAGATCAAATGAAAAAAACTAAGGGTGATGATCACGGTGGAGGTAGAATGACGCTGTTTGTGCAGTATCGACATTTGACATAAACTTATAATCACACCTTTCCGTTTTTCCTTGTATTTAAGATTCAGATCATGCATACTCTTCGTATTTCCCTAGTCCTCCATTAACTTCCTTTTGGACTAAAATATATCATTCCTTGTAAGAATCAGTCATCATCCATCAATTATGATGCATCCCAACGGATATCAACAGACAATTATAACATAGGCCCCGTTTGGACGCCCGGTGTGATATTATAAATCACATAATAATATACATAACACAAAAGTGAAAAGCCAATTGTCATAAAATCAATTATGCAACCAGCACATTTATGACAGGTCTGTTTGGCGCTTCCACTCAATAATCATATAGTACTCATTTATTACAAGTCTGTTTGGCAAACCAAAATTCACTTGGTGTCATACACACTCATCACCATCCCCCACAATGTCGCCTCCCAGCATGCTTCAGCAAAAACAACAGTACCAGCTCCGACGAAAGAGGATGGCACTTTTCATCATTATCCTGATCGGCCTCCGTCAGTGGTCGAAGACAATCAAACATCCGTACAACGATAGCATCTTAACGGGTCATGAATATGTTAGATACATCCTGAACGGTAACCGACTACGAGCTCAGGCCATGTTCCAAATCTCAATCGATGTGTTCAGAATCTGTTTGGACGAGCTGCTTTCAATTGATAGTGAACCAGTCTCAAGGCTAGTAAGCATGAATGAACGGTTTGCAATCTTCCTCTACATTGTCGGACAAAACGCGACCAACCGGCAAGCTCAAGATCGTTTCCAGCATAGTGGCGAGACTATCTCACGCATTTTCCACCACATCATCCATCTCTTGCTCCAGCTGCAGAGCAAGTACATCGTTTCTCCTCCTCGCGACGTTGGGCACAAATCTATCCTCAATAACCCAAAGTTTATGCCGTTCTTTGAAAGGTGTATTGGGGCAATGGACGTGTGCCACATCCCAGCAAGTGTACCTGAACACATGGCCGGCCCTTATCGTAATTGCAAAGGAGGATTATCACAAAATGTCCTCGGTGTTGTGGACTTCGACATGAAATTTACATACATGATGGTTGGCTGGGAGGGGTCTGCTCACGACTCAAGAGTCCTTGGAAGCGCCATGGCCGAGGACTTCAGAATCCCAAACGGCTCTTTCTACCTCGCCGATGCGGGGTACTCCCTCTCAAAGGGTATTCTTGTTCCGTACCGAGGGGTTTGCTATCACTTGCGCGAAAATGCACAGGCAGGAAAACGGTATGATTCCAAGCTTTCTGTTTTTGTTGGCTTAGTTGCTTATTAAGATGATGTTGTCAGGCCAGCAAACAAAGAAGAACTTTATAACCTCAGGCATTCAATGCTTTGTAACGTTGTTGAGCGTACATGACAGCTTTTTATCTTTGGTTGTCCAAGGAAATCTTGAGTTCAATTTCCCTTTCTTGTTGAAGTGTCAATCTAGCACTGCTTAACACACCGTTGCTTACACATCCAATCACCATTGGGGCAACACCACACATCATCATAAGCATACATCTACTGTATTCAACTGCAACATAGCAATGTGTACTTAGCTCAATGGTTAGAGCATCACTCATGAATGCTGAGTATGTGAGTTTGACTCTCCCAGTACACGAGGTTGTGGGTTCAACACCCACTTCACTCGGACCTTTCTTTTCACTTGTTCATTATTTCTATCCAGGCCTGGGCATGCTTGTTGGTGCGGATCACAAGAAAAGTGATTGCGTTGGCTTTGTTTTGCAAGACGTTGAATCCGGCTACGAGCTCATCAAGGCTGAAATTCATGGCAAAAGCATCTTGGAATTTCTCGAGGGCTTGGTTTACTGGTGAGGTTGATGTAGTTTTGGGCTGAGGGTTGGAAGCCAAGCTAACTTAACTAAGTCCCTCTCTATGTGGAGGGAGGACGCTGTCCCGCAGGGACCCTCCGAAGGAGGGACTTATGCGCTAAGTCACTTGGCTTGCGTATGAGGATTAGGAAAAAGTGGTTTTTTTTTGAAGCTCTCTACAGCTACCCTCACACCCTTGGCAGTTACCAAGTTGCCCACCAAAAGAAGCGGCTTATCTGGGAGAATCAAGCCGTGCGCTTCATGATGTTGGAAATGCTCAGCAGGTTCTCCCAGCTGACTCTTTTTGATTGCAAGCAACATTTGGCTTTTTCATGTTCAGTCTGTATCATCCACCACATCTGACACTCAACATCAACTGCATAGAATACAGCTGGTGAAATCAGAAGCTTGCACCATAATAACAGACCCGAACACCATGGTATGTGTGTATTGTTCGATGCAGTGCCGATGCATGGAAGACGCTGGACTACAGGCAGATGCCATAACACATATTCCAGATGCGCACAAAACTTCATGGCAGCGTTGTGGCCCAACCTTGAGAGCTGAAGGGAAGCGGTCAAGGTGAGCAGATGCGCACGAGTGAGGCCATCATTTAAATCAAAACAAGGAAGCAAAATGTTCAGAAAAGCATGAGTAGGTTGAGTTTTAAAATTTTCCCCAGCCATTTGCTTAATCCTCACAGGCCGCGGGGGCGACATAGCCCGTAAATCCCTCCTCCGGAGGTCGCTTCGCTCCCCCGAGGAGGAGGGACTTAGCTAAGTTAGGAAGCCAAGAATGCTTCAGCCAGACAATCAATCGAGCTTTCAAACCGGTTGCCTGAGGTCACTTGGTGTTGGCGGGGAGGACAGACGCCCAGACGCTGAGTCTGAGTAGTCTGAGTTGGTTGGTTTCCATTCTCCAAGTCTTCAGCTGAATTCACGTCGTCACCAGAAGGTACGGCCTCTGCACATGCATTGATAGTCTCGTTCCCGGATGTGCAACGCAATACTCCACTCGCCGTGTTTCCCTCAAAGATTACTTGGTAGTCACTGTACTCTGGGAAGGGAGTGTTCTTGAATCGCTTCGCATTGGGGTGCAACTAGGAAGGTTCAATGAGTCAGGCATGAACTTGTCCTACAGAGCATGAAATGAAAACTTACGACTAAGAAAGAGTTCCAAACATCTTCCGAGGCTGTGAACATGCATTCAGCCTCGTTCCAACCAAAACCACTTGCTCCTTTGCAAGCCAAAAAAGCATCCCAGACCTTCTTGAAGGTCTGGTTGAACTTAGACTTAGCCTTCCCAACGGTGAACTCAACGCCTGGGAACTCTTTTGCCAGCTTGATTGCAACAGATTGATGTACCTCAGGTTTGAAGCCAGCTTCGCCTTGCTTGCCCGATTCAACCGCTTTCACATACATCTTGAGTGCGCTGCGTTCCATACCGGCCGTCCAGATGAGATTCTTGGTCTTGTTTTTTTCAGGGCTGTCCTCAATTTGGGTCTGGTTGTTTTGAGATTGAGAGTTGGTACCAGTGGCTTGACTAGATTGCTGAGTCTGATTTGATGGAGTAGCCGGAGTAGCCAAAGATGCTTGAGAATTCTTCTCTTTGCGAGCCTGTCCAGCGCGCTTTGGGGTTACATGAAGCTTGAGAGGCTTGGCCTGATAAGTTGGTTGAGAAGATTGTGGTCGGGCCATTTGATTTTTGTGATGGTAGACACTGAGAAGGGGCAACCATGTTGATATGTGGGACTTGTGGTTCGATATGTCGGACTTGTGGAAGCAACATTTTCAGGCAAGATATCACCGCTTATTACCCGGAAATAGAGGTCGGGACCTCTAGTATTTTTGAAATGGCGGGGGTGATAGATTTTGTGTGATGCGGAGTAATGTAGTTTATTATATTACTGGCTGCCCCAAACATCAAATAAGGAGGTGTTATACCCCGGTCAACCCCCGTTATAAATCACCCAATTTATAACTGAATTTGGGGCGTCCAAACGGGGCCGTATGTATTGAAATCTATACCGTATGATTATTTGCTCTTGGGCCCTGTTTGTTGGTGGCATAAGCAAGCATAATAAATATTCTGAAGGCAAGTGAAATCCTGGTGAAGCCCCCTTTTTTCAGTAAGGGTTTTCAGATGTCACAAAAAATACATGCAATATCAATATACAGTCAAGTCTCTATTAACCCATATCCCTTCCAGTCATTTTACAAATTTGGTGGACCACTTGGGTTGATTATAAGCACTAGACTGTATCTCATCCTTTCTCTGGCACAAATTCAATTCTAGAATCACTGGCTTCTTTTCACTTCCTTTTGTAACTTGACACCAATAGTGGCTTCCTTTTCCATATAGTTTTAGGGCCTTGGAAAAACAACTCCCAGAATTGAGTGATGTCCATGCAACCGCTCCTGGTGGTCCTGACATGGTTGTCTCAACCAACTCTTTAGTCACAGCCTTCTTGGAAGTTTTTTTCCCAATTGCAATTCCACAACTGGGAGTTGTTGAGATAATTTTCCTGACAATCTCATTTATTGTTTTTGGGAGTTGGCCAACTAAAACCTCTGCCCGTTTGGGAGTTGGGCTACATGCATATGCATATAATCACAGACTGGACTCAAACCAAGTCACTCAATTCTGGGACTTCACAGCAACCTCAATCAACCAACCCAGCACACACACCACACAGAACACAAACAATCCCAACAGCTCAAGTCATGCTTATTACACTTTTTGCTTTTTGGATCTGATCATGACCCCGGGCCCTGCAACCAACATCCAGGTACCAGGTTAAAGCCCAACATCTGGGTAGAATTAATGGCCTAGCTGCCATCAGGGTCAGCCTGACCTTCCGGAATTTTTCTCCTCCCAATGTATGCCTTGCAAACTTTTTCTGCAGGGGCAGATGAGCTGTTCTGGTCATTGAGAGGTCCTCTCCTCAATGACCAGCTACCTGTTCTGGTCATTGAGGACCTCTTGATGATTCATCTATTCCGGTCATTGAGGACACCTCTTGATAACCTTTTTGATGAACGTGCTACTTGGTGCTGGGTGCCCCTTATTGGTAAAAACTGCACAGGTACAAGTGGTGCAAATGGTACCCAGGTCTGTTTTGAGATTCTCTACCTAGACTTGTGCTCCTTGGGTGATTCTTGTGTATGTTGCCATTGTTGCAGTGAGCTGGAGCGTTCAGGTGTGGCATACCACACCACTCAAGCCCCTCCAAAGATTATTTTTGCAATTCCAACCTCAACCGCGGTCATTAAAGGTCCTTGGTCCTCAAATAAAGCCGTTAGTGACACCACCAAAGATATGATAGCTGCTACTGCAGCCGCTCAGGCCTGCAAGAATAGGTTTTTGGCCTTCCAACTGTTGTCAAAGGTCCTCTGGCTGTAAATCAAGCTAGTGAAGCCATCAAAGCCCCAACCACCACCAAAGATATGATAGTGGCAACTTTGGCCTCTCTCTGATCTCTTATTTTTTTTCTTCCTTTTTCTCAGCAATTTGATATGCTTGTTCAGAAGTACATGCAAATTTGGTGCCTTTGCAGCTTGACATATGTATTTGGCAAGGAATAGATGTGTGATGACTCCCAAAAGTCTGGAACTCACAGGCCAATTCAGGTGGCCAACTCCCAGGAATAATTAAATAATAATAAAATGAGATGGTTGAGGAAATTATATTGATGACTCCCAGTCAGGACATTGTAATTGGGAGAAACTATCCTCAAGAAGGCCACAACAGAAGAGTGGGTCAAGGCAACCATGTCAGGACCGCCGGGAGCCGTTGTGCGGATGTCACTCAATTCTGGGAGTTGTTTTCCTACAACCTAGGATTCATTTTTCCAAGGCCCTAATTTCAATCATTTGAATTTTCCAGATGACCAAGGTGGAAAGTGAAAGATGAGCTTTGAAAAGTGTTTGGTGAAAGGCATCCACTAGTTTCCAACATCAACAAGAACCGGCACTTGTACTGAATGTGAGCGCAGCCCATCCAGGACTTGAGCCAAGCTGATCATGGGTGTTTCATGTTTAGAATCAAATTGGCTGAGGTCTCTGTCAGTCTGCAAGTGTTTTGAGATGAACCACCCTTCAATGTCACTCCATGGGCTCAGCACACAATTAACACCAGGCCCGGCCAGTTAGTTCAACTTGCAGCAAATCGAAGAAAATGATTAAGTGGGAGTGATTACGTCGGCTGGCTGGTCCCCGCGGGGTTGAGTAATCTTGTTGGGGTGGTGCTGCTGCTGTGAAGGGCAACAGCAACTGGCCCAGATACAGAACGGCTGAGTTCCCCCTCCCCAGCGAATCAGCACTTCTCCCCAGCAAGCTCGTGCTCTTAACCAGTTGGCTGCCACTCCCCCCACACTCAAAGCACAGAACCATGTCAGTCTGCACTCCTGTCCTCGGTGGCAGCTTATAATGGTTAGCTAACTGAACTCGCCCTATGCCCCCCACAGGCCGCTGCCAATCGAGACCCCTGCCCCAAAGGCTTCTTCGATCATCAAGCGTTTCCAGCAGACTATCGACAATCTCGATGGTCAACCAGCCCTGCCGCTGCCCAAGCCACGGCTGAGCCAAGACCCAGAGGAGATCGCCCAGAATCGCAGGTCGTGGAGTGTCGGCAGTGGCGGCGCACCGCTCCCGCTCAACCAGGTCGCCTGGACCGCCCCTCCAGGCAGCCAGCTCTCAAAATCGTCCGACGCCGCGCGATCCGAAGCCGACCCCCAGTCCAGCCCCTTCAGCTCCCATCTCATCAACACTTGCCGGTCCCCACAATCACTCGCCGATAACAACAAAGCCGATCCAACCATCCCTTCCCAGCTCGACATCCCCCTCACCCCGCCCATCCACCAATCCCCAGATCTTTCCAGGCTGGCCGACCTATCCCAGTCCGATCTGGCCGTCCAGAAACCCCCGTCCAGCGCGACTAACAACACCAAAGCAGCCTCACCCCGGCCCAAAGTCAAAGCAACCATCTCCTCCGATGCCCGTCAAATCGTTCGTTCCCGCAAACAGACCAACATCACCGCCCCAACGGCTGCCTCACTAGCCAAGATCAGAGCGTCTGATAACGCTCGCTCCCAATCTCAGTCCAACGGCCCAACCACCAGAAATCAGCCAACCAACACTCCGGCTGGAGCCCTGGGTGCGAACAACCTGCCCAAGAGTGCGTCTACCCAGAGAATCGCAAAGCCGCCCAGCTCTGCCTCAAAGCCTGCCGCTGTCAGGAAAGACTCCGATCCGGCCCATCTTCGAGACATCCGAGCGGCCAGCGCGAGTACGCCCAAGGAACGGACACGGATGGAGAGCATCAGGGCATCAACACCAGCCCCCTCAACCGCGTTCAAGAAATCGGTGATTGCCAAGACCAAAGTGCCCCCTTTGCCCAACTTTGGCCCTGCTCCGCCAGCCAACGCGAAGACAGCGCCCCCTTCACCTGCACCGCCCGTCAAGCTCACCAGACGAGTCATATCAGCCGATCCACAAAAATCAACCAAGCCAGCACCCGCACCGAGCAATCCCACTGGCTCGGCCACCAAACCAATAGACAAACGACCCCTCCAACGCACCCGAGTCGCCAGTGTGGCCACACCGATCTCGAGTGGGATCAAAAAATCACCTAGTCTCAAATCTAGTGCTGCCCAGCCTTCCGCCCGGGTAGCGAGTGCGGCCAGCCCGAAGCTGACGGTCACTGGCACGAGCGGGATGACCCGCACGCCCGACTTGAGCACCCCGAAGGCTAAGACTCGCACATCCTCCGTCAAAGGCTCTTCGACGACCGTTAGGAAATCACCCATCTTGCCTAGCGTGCCCTTTCCCGAAGGTTCATCGGACCAAGCCTCCATCAAATCGGCCAAGAAACCCTCGAGCGCGGTGACTTCTGGAAAGAGCCGATCGGCCTCCCGAACTCCGACCCAGCTCATGAATGAGAGCCCGCCAACTAAAGAATCTAACGATGTTGAAGCTGCGGGTCAAGATCCAGTCACAAGCGTGGAAGAGGGGACCGAGGGGCTAGAGGCTGCTCTGGGCAGTTCGGCAGAGGAGACCAGCGTACCTGCTGGAGAAGCCGCCAAGGAGCCCGAGGCGAGCGTGACGGAGGGTGTCGAAGATCCAGTGCCCAGCTTGGCCGATCGAGATGTCGATCCGAGTGCTATAGGAGAGCACGCCGAGCCTCCGACGGTCGCGGTCGTCGACATCAAAGCGGCCAAGGAGGACCAGGAGGACCAGGAGGAGGTGGGAATGGTGCTCGAAGAACTCGAGGGCCTCAAACTGGCCCATCTGCCACTCGAGCAGCTCCACAAACATCATCGTCTGCCTGAGGCGGCTGACGAGGACGAGTCTTCTAGGCCGGACTTCGATGCCTCGACGACCACTAACACCGACGGCGAAGAATAAGCTCTCCTCCCCTTTCTTCATTTTCATTGTCTCTTGTTTACGCTGGATCGGTCGGACTAGCACTCTTCGATCACCTTCTCTGGCTTCAAGCTTATGATTCTTCCGCCTCAATCAATCAATCAACAATAGACACACACACACACACACACATATATATATATATATATATATATATATACTGGTGCTTATTCGACTCCCCCCTCAATTCTCTCTTCTTACTTATCTAATCTTTCTGTTTCTCTCTCTCTCACTCTTTCTCGACATGTTTGGATAGAGCGAGTTCAACTAATCGACGCATTTCTCAAAAATCTTATTTTCTATTTTCCTTACTCTTCCCCCCTCTGTCTTTCTCTCTACACACCATTGATCTCAAATGTCTTCATTGATTTTTGTATGTCGTTTATAATGAGTTCATTTTTTTCATCATTTTTCCATGACTGATGGCTTATCATTTTTGCTTAAAATTGTTTCCTTTACCTAAATGCCAACCAATCTGTTTTTATGTTTTCCTATGATCAACTTTTCAATGACCTACATGTTTGTTTGCTTTACTCGTTTGTTTCAATTCATTGTACTTAATTATTTAATGTGTCTACCGTAGAGTTAAGTTCAGGAGAAGTTCATCAGTTAAGGCTGAGGAGGAGTATGTACATAAATATTTATGTATGAAAGGCAAGACAAAGAGGCTCAAAGAGGATATCACGTTTTTCTGGTTATGTACATAAAACTCTTCTACGTTGAGAGGGCTTCGATCGACAGTCTGCGCCCCTCCAACGTCCCGCGGGTTCAGGGGACGGCGGACTGGATATGTCGTTCTCGGAACGCCCAGATGTCTGTCGATCGCTCCTGTGGTGCACGGTGTATCCACTCGACTTTCCCAACCATCCAGGAAACACGTCCATCACCTTCGACAGTCAATCAAGACCCTTTCAAATGGACAGATCGCTCAAAGTATTCATCGTTTTCGTCGCCATCCTATTCATCTCCTGGATTGCCTTTCTCAGTAAACCTTTTCCCTCTCTGTCTCTCTCTCTCAAACAAGCATTCTTAAACCAAAAAAAAGACTAGCTTCTCGATCAGGGATTTAATGGGTGTTGAATTCCTAATGACTGTCTCTTTTAACTTTTTTTGTGTTTCTAAATAAATGACTATTTTTGGGGGACGATCTCAGTACTTTCAACCTGCTTAGGACCACCACTCAGACAACTAATTTCGGAAACCTGGTCGAATGTGCCGTCGATTAATCCGATAAGCCAGGGATATCAACCAGTCACAGGCTCGAACAACTCGACTCAGAATCATCTTAACCATCGGCCGTACCATTACCAGCAACTCCTCCCTCTTCAGGTCGAAGAATTCGAAATGTCCTCTTCGACTGATCACCATCATCAAGAATCTGTGTATAATTAGAGAGAGAGAGAAAAACAAATGCCTTTCTTTCATCTGAATTCGTGTTTGAAACTTGCTGCTTGTATCACTTCAACCCTCAAGCCAGTATCCCGTGCGGGATATCCGGTAGACGATCCGGGGGTAGACTCCCAGTCACACCAGATATCTGAGATCCGAGGTTCACAGGCCTGCGGATATGAACGGGTATCTTGACTGGATCTCACAATCTTATAAAATTGGCACTCCTGTAGAGATGGCAATTGGGCGGGCCTGCCAATGGGCCGCCCAAACCCAGCCGGGTTCAGGCCAGGTTTGGGTCTGTTGGGGGAAACTTGCAATGTCAGCCCAACCCAACAGACCCACAACCTTGAGCTTAACTAGGCCTGCACAGGCAGGAAGTGGGAGCAAGCAGCAGAGCTGTCCATAACAGTGGAAGCCAGCTAGTGCCTTATGTCATCATTCCTGCATAATAGTTTTTTGATTTGGGCTGACAAGTTAAAACCCTCTATTTTGCCTTTCTCACCCTGTAGTTGCATTGCTGTTCACATTCACCCGATTTGCTTCACAGACAATGATGGCATGCTTCTTGTTATTGTTTGGTGTTATGTAGTATTTTTTTATCACTGCTCATTATTTTATAATGATTTTGAAAACCATCAGTTTTGTCCTGATATGACTTGTTTTGGTGTGCCCGGGCTGGTTGATCCACTTTTCCTGGTGTAAAAAAAGTTCAAACTGTGATTTTATAAGAATCATTATAAAATCACAAGATTATGTTCTCCTTCTGAATTTGGGTTGGATGAACAGCATCATGTAGCTCTTCAAGAAACTCTGACCTGACATCCTCAAAGTTGTGAGGAATGCTTGTGATTGCAGTTCAAATTTTTCTCCCAAAAGGGTGGAAGGTCATCACCCCAGTTTGTCTTCCTAAGGCACAAGTCACCCCTGCGGGTAGTTTGCTTTGCAAACCAACCAGCCACACTTTTCTGGATGGTGCCCCAAGCAGCAGCAGACTTGCGTGAAGTTGACTGCAACCTAAGTTGGGCAGGTGCAGGGGGCCACCAGTGGTAATTAAAAGTCAGATTGACTGGATGTTTGAGTTTGACCACAGAGTTTTTTGAAACCAACATTTACCTCAAGTCTTGGAGTCAACTCAACATGGCGGTTCATGGTTCTCTTTCTGACAAAAGAAAAACATCAAGGTTAATCCTGGGCCCAATTTGGACAAAAATGTTGTCCAAGAGAAGGAAATCTCAGATCCTCAGACTCCAGCACCTAGTGAATTCCAAGAATAGAGACAATAAAATTAGAGATGGCTCTGTTGCAACCGGGTACCCGCAGCCTGTTTTGACTGAATCCTGAAATCTGATTCTGCACCCACATCCGCACTTGTTGGGGGGTACCCGCTGGCCTCGGCAGGGTACCTGCACAAATTGTCAGATTCTAGGCCCGGGCCCGCCCGAATCAGGCGCAGGCCCAGTGGAACCAAGCAGTCTCATCAAACCCACCAACAGCCACGCTGAAGCCTTGGAACAATCCACCAATGGTAAGTAAGAAACCCCTCACAACAAACTGAACCAGGTCAAGAAATACAACCAACCCTGATGAACCAGTCAAGATACTAATCAAAAACCCTTCTTGATTACCGTGTTGTACAGACCATGAGAAAATGAATGTGAAAACTCAAACCAGTCAAGAACAAACCGCCGCAATCACGTCCCTGTTTACCTGGACAGGCTTGATGTAGTCACAACCAAGCCCTGGTACGTAGCAACAGCAATTCACCTGTTCTACACAAAAAACTCTATAAAAGGAGTGCTAATCTCCTATTTTCCTCCTTGTCTCCATCTGCTTCCTTTCAGATCATAGCTCTCCTACCTCCACACACTATCAAATCAAAACCTTTTCATCCAGAACCCAAAACCCAGCCTCACTGTCTTGTTATTCTCCTTTTTCATTGTTATCATCAGCCTTAGTGCAACAACCTCGCTCCGCACCATCACCATCCCCATTTCCTTTTTTTTTCTTACTATTCCCTGTCACCAGAATAAAGCTTGTTCTTCTCCTGTCCATACTCCTTCTTCAGCGCGTGCCATGAGCAGCATAAAAACCTGCCCTCATAGGTATATCTCTCACTTTTTCCATTCTCTCACCTCTATGTCTTGTGTATATTTTCATGTAAAATAGTTATCTGACTTGAAGATGAAATCAACCTTAAAGTCTTGTCATTCTCACACAAATCTCTGTGGATACCCGCCCCTTGAAACTCACCTTGGCAACTGGAAGAGACCCCTTTTGGTCAAAGAGGCATGGCCTCAGTGACCAGAAGGAAGCCCTTCTGATTGCCATAGGAGCTCTGCAACCAGGAGGTTTCCTTCTGGTCATTCAGCGACCAGGAGCTTGCCTAGACAAGCGTATTATTGTCCTCCGTGAATTTATTGGGAGTTTTTTGAAGCTTCCTTGTATGCTTCAAAATCCCACCAATAAATAAAACAAGTACAGTCATTTGGGACCTGGAATCCATATTCCCACAGGCCTAAAAATCCAAAAAATTTAGTGAATCATGTTAAGTATGTATTTAAAAGGTTTAGAACTTTTTGGCCACTTCGTACAAGGGAAAGGCTTTCAAAAATCAGTAATGTTTTCTCAAAATATGCTAAAATGTGCCAGTAAGTGGTGAACTTTCCTAATTTTTGAAAGCCTTATTCTTGCAAAAAGTGGCCAAAAAGTTCTAAAAAGTTTAAATACATATTTACCATGATTTACTACATTATTTGGATTTTTTGGCCTGTGGGAATATGGATTCCAGGTCCCCAAATGACTGTACTTGTTTTTTTTATTGGTGGGATTTTGAAGCATACAAGGAAGCTTGAAAAAACTCAAAATAAATTCACGGAGGACAATAATAAGCTTGTCTATTGATTGGTCAAAAAAATGGAAAAGTTGCGTTCTTCATGCGCAGTGCGCAAAGTGTTTGCAAACTTTGCACACTGCACAGTGCGCAAAGTGTTTGCAAACTTTGCACACTGCACAGTGCGCAAAGAGTTTTTTGAAGTGTGCAAAGTAAGTCCGTAAATCAACTCCCAAATGTTGCGGACATCCCAAAGACCGCAATTTGACGTCCACCTTGGTTCGCCAGGACCCAAAATTGGTCCAGGAATTTTTTGGAAGTCAGAAAATTAATTCCGCTATCCAGAATGGGAGTCAGAATTTTAATCCAAGTTTATTAAAATCACAGAAACACAGTAAGTAAGATCAAAGTTTTTGCCTGTGCTCATTAGCAAAAATCCCATAAAAGTTGAAATTAATCCCCAAACACCCCAGAGGGCACCTTGTATTGACCCTCCAGCCCATGCCGGAGCAACAGGCAAAAAACGGTTGGTCAACAATGTAATCAAGGCCTAATCAAGTGATTAGTGGGCTCCAAGGAGGGGGTGGGACAAAACCACATCCCCTGGGGCGACAAACAGCTTCCCCCCAGCCCTTGAAGTATTGGTCCCAGCTCACACATGACAGAAGTTGCAAACACCCTGGGCACTGACATCCTTTGCACACCACAACTTTGTTTTCAGGGCCCTGCACCTGGGCAGACAACATGCTGGACTGTATGTACATACACACTCATCTGAGTGTATACAGGTCAGCTTGAGAGGTGTATTCCTCAGGATGACCGCTCAGGGTCATTCAGAAGTGTTCCAAATCCAAGGAAGTTGGCTCTGAGTAAAGGACCTTGACTTTATTTCTATTAAACCAAAAACCAGAACTGACAAAAAGAAAAGTAAGAACAAGTCATGACAGTGATAATGAGAAAAGTAGAAAGAAACCAAACCTGAGACAGTTAAGGATATGAAGGAAGAGGACAACAACAGATAGAGGGCGATAGAAGTGTGGATAGACTGAAATGTTGATTTTGAGTGGTTAGTTGACGAAAACAATGAGGAGATTGAGAGAGAAAGAAAAAGGAACAAACCCTAAAGGTATAGGTGATAATCTTGACAGAGAGAAAGGAAAAAACAAGGACTAGATCTAGGAAAGAATCTGGGGAAGAAAGGGATATTAGCATTGAGGATCAGAGGCGCCATGTCGATGAGAGATCTGAAATGCAAGGGTGCATTTCTCACCAAGTTGGAAGCCAGTACGGCTGTCCAAGTTAAGGCTTTGCGGAGCACAAGCAAGGGTTGAGTTGATGTTGATATCGAGGAGACTAGATCAGAGTCGGAGATTTGTAGCGGTTTGGAGCAGCGAGCAGAGTGATGCGAAGTCGAGAAGTTGGGGAAAGAAGTTTTTGGGTTCGAGATCGATGATTCACTATGGAAGCCGTGGGATTGAGCGGTGTGGAACTCCGACCGGTGCTGGGCTGTTGGCAGTTACTGGAAGGGATGTTGCGCCGTGGCGCTGCCTTCACGGTGATCCGGGTGGTGTGTGAGTCTGGGGAATCAAGGATAGCAGAAATGGAAGGGGGATTTTAGTTTGAGACGACGGGGGGTAGATTCCCGTCGGCGGTGGTTTGTTTGTTGAGAATCTGGAAAGAAAGCCGGCGAACTGGCCGGGAAAAGTGATCTAAACAAAGAGGACTCTAGGAAAGGGGACGGCGCCGGGGCTGAGAGAATGAACTCAGAAGCTCCGCGAGTATAACGGCCAAGAAACGTGGGGATCAATAGACTTTTAAGATTTGGGACTCTTGAGTTTGACGGATGATCTGAGACAAAATTTATGGTTCAGACAAAGTCCATGCCGCTCCAAAGCCTGAGTTCGAACTGAACTCAAACCTTGGAGTTGGTGACATGCTACGGACAGGTCATCATACACCGCGTGCACAAGTGCGCAACAACAACCAGGAGAAACAGAAGGAAAAGAAAACAAACACGGAAAGAAGGAAAACACAGTGATAGGAAAAAAGAAAAGAACCAAAAGTGAAACAAAACAGGAAAAGAGAAAAGGGAAAATACAGAAAACACTTAGGGCAGGCAATGACAAACAAGGAAGAAACAGAAATCAGAAACCAAACAAGGAAACAAAACCCACAGCAGGTGCTGTGTTAGGACCAAGAAAGAAAAGAGGGGGAAAGCAAGGGAGAGTTGGAGGAATGAGCAGGGATAGAGATTCTGAATCTTGAGGATCTTGACGCCTTGAGGGGGGGAGGGAATTCTTGGAGTCTTGAAGTCTTGCTGAGCTTGAAGTCCCGCCGGATATCCTGCGCGCCGGCGGCGCCACGAGTATGATCACCACAGCGGTTGAGGGAGTGTGGAAGGTTTAGGTTTCAAAGAGTGATATCAAGGGACAGCTGAGAGAGATTCATGAGATGTGCCGTAGAGCGCACCCGTAATGAGATGCGCCGCAGAGCGCGCACGAGTTTCAACACTGAGGAGTAATGTGTCCACGCTTGCGGCCGGGGAGACTTTGACCTCCTTTGCGGTCTGCACATCTCTTGAAAACCGGTCTGTACCGGTCGTGGAGGGGATTCACACCTCTTGACGATTGCTCTGACCGGCCATCAAGAGAACTCATATCTCCTCCTCATGACCGGTATGTGCCGCTCATTGAGGGGACTTACACCTATTGATGAACGGTCACCAAGGGGACTCAGATCTCCTCCTCATGACCGGTCTGTGCTGGTCATCAAGGGGATGCACAACTCTCAGTTGCTGGTGTGGTGATCCAGATCTGTTGCCCGCAACAAAACTGCCAAAAACCTCAACTCACAGCCTAAAATACTTGCATATGATGAAATATTATTGGAGAAATAAATTCTACATACAAATTTAACCCTAGTCACTCAATTCAACTACCCAGCTAGCTCTTTTAGTTTAGAAGTTATTTAAAATTATAGGTTTAGTACAGGCCATACCCAGGTGGAAAGTCATACAAATAATAAAAGGCATGTATATGTATAAGAGCATAGTTAGATTTACTAGTTAGGCAGGCCTCCACTATTATCTACAGATCACCTCACGCAACCTCAGCAACTCAACAGATTTGCGCGGACCTTACATCGATGCATGCGGTCAGAAAGCCTCCACTTGGGCAGTGCAACCAACCTAGGTGGCCTTTGCCTTAAAAAGTACAAATCACACATTGTCATGCGGAAAATCAGTTCAAATTATGCACCCCTTGCAGAAGGTAGTGCAATACCCAGGGTCACCACCAGCAGAAATGCCTCGAGTGCAGCCCTCACCCGCAAAAATAACTCAGAAAAGAATATATAAGGAGGCCCTCCTCCCACAATTTTTCCATCATCACCCAGGCACCCCAGCTCAGTGGTCAACAGTCATCATTTTGACATCATCACGGAGACACAGTCCTTGATGAACGGTACAGAACGGTGTGAGAACTCCTTTGGGATGGGTTGGCAGCGCTGAGGGGGAAATAACAATATGATATTCCAGCTAAGCAATACTACTGTTACAGGTGGTTTGAAAGACCTGCCCCTCTATTATACTACACAGAATTCTGACAACAAATTTATTTATTGTTGTGGCGTGACTTTATGATGGAGAAAACTTGTATGTAGTAGTCTCTTATCAGACCTAGATCAGTTTTAACAAGTACAAGATGCTTATACAACCTCTATATGGTGAGATGGGTGAAGAATATAATCAAGTGAGAATCTGTTTTGTTGGTTTTTATGGTTTTAGCAGAGTGAAGTGATGATGGAGTGTGATATGAGATTTCTATGTTGATGTCTGATGGGAGTGTCAGCTGGCTACTATGTCAGAGCCACTGTGACATAATATCAAAAGCAAAAATGAAATATCATAAAATCTGGAATATTATTCCATATTCTGAATCTAAGCCTAATTTAACCTAGGGTACCTCACTTCAAGGTACCCTTAATTGTTATTCCTTCCTTGTGTAAATTGACTTCAAAGTTCAACAGGTGCAGCACGTTCTGTGTGAATGCACCTGTATGCTTATATATATAAATAAGCACATATGCTTTTACCCCAGTTTCAGTGACAAAACTGAGGTGTTGTGTATAGCTTAGACAATAGTAATATTGTTATATGGCACATCCAAGCCCAACTGCTCTGTAGCCAGGCACACCTGACACCAGTAGAGCCCTGTTGCCTGGAGCTCAAGCCCCCACATGTGGTGTACACATATGCATAATGCATAAACCAGCCCGCAACCAAATCTCCTGGGTTACCAGTACCCAAGAATGGGCCAGAATACACCCCAATAGGAATATTACATGTGTTACACGTACCACACACATCTAATTTACAGTTAGATAAGGTATAATAACCACATCATCAAATATGGACACCTTACACGTCTTACCAGACCAGAATACCCCTTGTAGCGTGTGCAGGAGAGCATAGAAGGCGCCCTAGAGCTTCCTCCTACGCCTCAGCACACATGCCTACACATGTAGTAAATATGTAGAAGGGGTCAAATGAACTGAAGCATTCAAGGAGCACCTCCAGAGCATGTATAAAGCACTGCTTACACGTGTACAACTCCACAGAATCCAGTTCTGGTACATTCTGTGGCACATTTCCACGGAAATATGTGTTGTAAGACTCAAAAGTGGTTGTGAAACCCTTTTTCTGAATGGTGAAGGATATGATGGAGGTTCAAAACTCTGCCCTTCTGCTATCAGATAACAAGACCTACCAAGCTAAGCTTGGCAAGTTTTAATCAAGTGATAGGTCTGGTTTAGTCCCAGATGAAGTTGTTTGACAACAGGTATGTGAGAGTTGAGAGTGAGTTCAGTGGTTATTTGCAAATATATGAGGTTGTAGTGATGTATGGATGTGATGGTAAGTGTGAAGGTGGTATGTAAATAAACCGGGAGTACTGAGCTGAGGGAAAAACAACTGGGGGAGAGAGCTCCTTATATAGACAAATTTGAGGGATTTTAGCTACAAGGGGGACCCTGGATGAGGGATTTTTGCTGGTGGTCTGCGTACAAGTGTAAAGATGGCACTTGGCACCCGCCACACTTCTGCAAATAATTCGTTGAGCTTGCAGGTACCCATTGCACTTGTGCAGCTCCCTGCATGTATTTTTACTAAAATGGAACCCCTGGCACCCGCCATGGGCGCGTGCAGGCGCATAGAATTATGTGCTGAAGTGTGGCGGGTACCCGCCAATGGGTGCCAAGTGCCATCTCTATACAAGTGGTGCCAGAAGATACTAAATGCAGACAAAAAGTGGGGTGAGAAATGAAAGATGATGTCATACTAATGCAAGGAGTGCATAAACAAGGCGGGGAAATGTCAAAAACAAGGGGTGGATGAGTGGTGTCAGACTAATGCAAGGAGTGCAGAAATGGGGTCAGAAGACTGCATGCAACTGCAACGGGTGCATAAATGAAGCAGGGTCATGTCAAATACAGAAGAAATGGGGTTGGTCCCCTGCATATGCAGTGGAGATAAGAGGGATAGAAAAGAGTATGTGTATGGCTGGGGCTGAGTATGTGTATAGCTGGGAAAGGTGACTGGAGGGGTGTGACAGGTTGATGACTGGGGCTGGCCGTGTCCATGAGGGTCCAAGAGGGTGTAACTTCCAATCCAGCGGGGTTCCAGTGACGCTTCCAGTGGTGACTAGGAGTAAAATTGGCCTTAGAATCCATTTTTGAGTTCCATTTGTTGGTATCTTGAGGCCTAGGGTGAGTAAATATATGTATGAAAAAAACGTTTGATTTTTCAACTTTCCGTTGTAAGACTCAAAAGTGGTTGTGAAACCCTTTTGCTGAATGGAGAAGGGGATGATGGAGGTGCAAAACTCTGCCCTTCTATACTATCAGATAACAAGACCCACCAAGCTAAGCTTGGCAAGTTTTAATCAAGTGATAGGTCTGGTCTAGTTCCAGATGAAGTTGTTTGATGACAGGTATGTGAGAGTTGAGAGGATTTATGATGATGGAAAGGGTGAAAGTTGACTTGATGATTCCGGTGGGGTTTGAACACAGGTCCTCGAGCGGGTGATATAAAAAGTTGAGAAGAGTGTCTAGACTGAGAAGGGTATATGTCTCAGTCAGGAGTTGAACCAGGAACCAGGTAACTTGTGACAGGCACGTGATATCTTAAGCAAGAGATATGAGAGATATGAGAGTGAGCTCAGTGGTTATTTGCAAAGTAAGGGCTGTTATGAGGTGTTATAAGGGTATTTATAAGGGTAAAGGTAAAGCTATGGGTGGTATGTAAATAACTGGGGAATACTGAGCTGAGGGAAAAACAACTGGGGGAGAGAGCTCCTTATATAGACAAATGTGAGGGATTTTAGCTACAAGGGGGACCCTGGATGAGGGATTTTAGCTGGTGGGCTGCACACAAGTGGTGTCAGAAGATATTAAATACAGGCAGAAAGTGGGGTGAGAAATGAAAGATGATGTCATACTAATGCAGGGAGTGCATAAACAAAGCGGGGACATGTCAATACAGAGGTACTTCATGCAAGGGGTGTATGAGTGGTGTCAGACTAATGCAAGGAGTGCAGAAATGAAGCGGGGACATGTCAAATACAGAAGAAATGGGGTTGGTCCCCTGCATATGCAGTGGAGATAAGAGGGATAGAAAAGAGTATGTGTTTGTCTGGGGCTGAGTATGCGTATACCTGGGAAAGTTGACTTGAGGGTTGTGACAGGTTGATGACTGGGGCTGGCCGTGTCCATGGGGGTCCAAGAGGGTGTGACTTCCAATCCAGCGGGGTTCCAGTGGTGACTAGGGGTAAAATTGGCCGTAGAATCCATTTCTGAGGTCCATTTGGTGGTATCTTGAGGCCTAGGATGAGTAAATATATGTATGAGGAAAAACGTTTGATTTTTCACTTTTCCGTCTACCACATCCTCCCCCAACTTATTGTCTGTCCCCAGACAATTCCACCGGAAAAGTGCCGTATCTTGACTTTTGGGCAGTTGAGGCTTGAGTTTTACCGGGTGAAATGATGAATCCTTGGGAAATGGGCTTTTTGGATGTCTTCTGGGTGTGGTGACTAAAAGGCGTAGCGGGGTGAAATTGGATCAAAAAAATTGATGTTTGTCAATTTTATGATTTTTCTTAATGGGGAAATTTTTGACGGTTCTGGGAGTCGGAGTGCTGCGCGCAGTCCGCAGCTGCGCAGTCGCGCAGTTCCACAGTTGTTGACGTCGAGTTGCTGTAGCTGCTGCCGCAGTCGCGTGAGCGCTCTGGTAGGGTGCGCGCGCCTTGAGCCGCGAGGTTCGGTCATCAAGTGTTGATCGGGGACCCGTTGGTCCGGTCCAAGTGCTTAAGTTCGGTCGGGCCTTAGGGCCGGGTGTTCTGCGCTCGCGCCCGCCCGTGTGTGTGTCTGGGCTCGCCCTGGGGTATGTATATCGCCCATACCCCCTGAGGGCTATGGGTATACGGTATATGTACCTTCAACTTCCGCCGCCTTCTCAATCTCACCGACCTCGACCGTTCTAAATCCTCAATTGTCTGTGAATCCTGGTAAGCATTCCCTCCCTCAACTTGTGGAGGCCGAACAATCGTTCGTCTTCAAGCGCCGTGTTAACGAGCTACATATCCGTCCGTCACAATGTAGACCTGCAGCTGTCAGATCTCGCCTCGCCGCCACCCGCGCTGTCGTTTGAGCTGGCCGCCTTTGAGCTTGCCCCGCAACTTGTTCAATTCGGCCCAATCTGAGGTCGGTCCTCGTACGATGTCGTTCGCCGTGGGTTCCTTCTGGAAGGTGCTGGGTGTTTGTGTGGGACCGGCCAAGTAAGTGGTTTCCTTGAGAGACTGGGAAGTTATAAGAGAGGCCTCTTCCCAGATACTCTCCACTCCTCACTCGCTCCTCATCCCACCAGTACCCTACTTGCCTCGTGCTAACTAAAAGTTTGATTCTTTGTTATGTCTCATTGTCCACTCTATAGAACCTACTACAAATTCCATGTTGTCTGGTTTCTAATCTTCTTGTATTCGTTGGAATCACGCCCAGCTCAACGCCATCGATCGATCCGCGGATTCAAAAGCCTGTCGTGCTCGTCGTGTCCGTACCAAGCTCCGGATACTAATCAATCCGTCCGCCGTCGATCAGGATAAACAAGGTGAGTTTCTTCCTTGCTTTTTGCTCCATCCGGTCTTCTGTTCGGATATCTGATCCGTAGCTGCCATTGGGTACTGATTGGCTCGATCCCTTCTAACAATCCGCTGATTTGCGGGCCCGTCGTGCTCGCCGCCAACGCCCAGATACCAACCAGCGCCCGGATAGTGACCAGCGCTTTCGTGATCGATCCGACTGATGCCGAGCAAGTAAACTTGGTAAGTCGTTTCTTTTTGATCCGTTATGTATAAGCCCCCCTGGTTGGTTCGGATATCCGGTCCGGTAGCCGTTGGGTACTGGGAACGCTCCCCTGGCCCCGTCAAAGTTCAAAACCGCACCCCATCCAAGATTGTTTTTAGATATTGTATGAAAAAATTGAAAATGGCCCCAAAATGAAATGAAAGCCCCCCTCCCCCAACTTAGCAGGTTGTCCTCAACCTCAAAGAAAGTGATGTTTGAGTAAGTCAAAAAAAAGGAAATGAAAAGGAGTGTGAGTTTTGAAGGAGTGGATTGAGTTGGAATTGTAAGTAGATTGATCTGAATGGTGGAGAATCATGATAAAATAGAAAAAGAATAAAGGGAGGAGGGCAAAAAAAAGGAATAAATAAAGAAGTGAGTTCCTCCCCCAACTTAAAAAAATGACTGATATGATGGTCTTTTTGCTTGTTTGGACAGTTTAGTCTCATGTCTAGGAGGTAGAGATTTTTGTGAAATTCTTAGTGAGGGGATAAGTAAGATTTTTGATAGTGATGGAGGGAGGACGGTAATGAAAGAGTAAGTCGTGAAAGAATGTGGGCTCCTCCCCCAACTTGAAAGATTTAAGCTCCAGGATTTTGATAGGTTAGAGCTGATATCTTGTTTTGATAATTTTAGAAAAGAAAAAGAGAAAAATGGTAAATTGTTAACCAATTCCAACAAGGAGCTGTGGGCAGTTGAATGCTTCCTGAGGTTGTCCAAAGCGATCCGGTGGAATCTTGAGAGTTGGTTGAAAAATGAGCTTCTTTAGTAGGTAAAATAAGAGAAGAAATTCATTGTTTTGTGATTTGGGTTGAGATAGGTTGTTAATAGATCTGTCCAATTCTTGTTTTGGTTTTAATTTCTTCCTTGAAAAAGTTGGTTTTGAGGTGATATCCGGAGGAACTGGAGCCGGCGGAGTCTTGAATATTTCTTCAGCAGATGGACAAAGCGGATTCAGATTGACTGAAATTTGTGAGTTTGTTGGTTCAAGATTGGTAGGATGATTATCTGAGTTGCATAGACTGATGATGTTGTCTTCCTTTGCTTCAGGGGCTGTATCTGCGGTCCCTGGGCCTTGAGGTAAAGGTTTATTAAAGAATTCTTCATGTTGATCCAAGTGAGGTTTGAAAAGGTGCTTGTTGAAAATCTTGCTTTGAATTTTGTGAATATGTTCAATCCAACTGATTTCAGGGGAGCAAGGAAATTGTGGATCTTGCTGAGTTGTTTCTGTAAGATGGGAATCTTCAATTTTTGACTTATAGTTGTTGTTGAGTTGATGTGGCTGATGATCCAAGGTTTTGATTTTCTGAACAGATTGATCTGAGATTTCTTCCTGATTTACGCTGATAGCCGTATTCACACCGTCGGAGTCAAATTCTAGTATCTCAATGACAGTGTGTTTAAGCTCCATGACGGTATCCATGAAGTATGCCGTTGATGGTTTCTGGTTCGTTGCCATATCTGGTAGCTGGATTGTTGAAGCTGTTGTTTCAAAAACTGATTCCTGAGAGTAAGTCTGTGTTTCTGTTTCTGTAAGTTCTGACGTAGGTTTCGTAACATCTGTTATTGGTTCCACCATATCTGTCACAGGATGTGTGATTTCCATTGCCGGTTCCGGGACGTGTTTGAGTGGTTTTTCTGAGAATTCGAGTGGATAGTTGTAATCAGGAGATAAATTTAAGCCCAGAGCGTTTTCTTGTTTTTGGAGTTCAGTAAGCTTTTTCTGCAGATGTTGGATTTGTTTCCGGCAAACTTCCTCTATCCGTATAACCTCCGTTTCCGTAGCAGCAACCAGGTGATTCCATTCAATAACTTCATATTTCCCACTTTTCCCTTTTTGAAGCTGGCCGCTGTTGAATAAGGTGTGGTTGATGTTTTCCTGACTTTCTCTTGAAAAGGAACTTAAGAATAAAACACTGGCTTCTTCTTTCTTCCAAACCTGGTAGGATTCCATCATGTAATCAAGTATTGCGTTGAATTTTCCGAGATATCTTCTGTAAGTCTGGTAGTTTAAGATTCCTTGTTGGGCCTGTTGTCCTGCTACCTTGAATAGATCCTTCTTGGTGTACAAAACTGACGCATCAAATTCTCCCCAGGTGTCAATCATTGCCGTACGCAGGGTATCCCAGTCGCATTCTTCGTAACCGTCCATATCCTCAATTTGGCACTTCAGTTCCTCCGTTTGTATGAATCGTCCAATCTGAAGAGCTCTTTGAAATTTTGTTGAACCAAACCAATCTGCTGCCTGTTCGTATTTCCGTAAGAAGGTGAAAAATTGATTCCCATCATAGAATAGTTCATCGTCATCAATAAATCCTGGTGGATAATCTGATTGTTGGTAGGCAGGCTGATATTGTTGTTGTTGTTGAGGCCAATAATATGATGGTTGTTGATAGATAGGGTAGTGCTGCTGAACCGGAATCCAAGGATGTGGTGGCTGAGCAGGTTGTTGTTGTTGTTTCATTTTTTTCTGGTGAAGTGCTTTGTTTTGGTTGAGTTTCATCTAAGTCAGGTAAGTCCCCTTCAGTGGGATATCTGAATCAATTATCTGATCTTGTTTTGCTTTCTTTCTTTGTTTGAGCCAACATTGTAGTTTTCATATTCCTAATCATGGCCGGAGTCCCCGTAAAAGGTCTTTTCCTCGAAGTGGTTCTTGAATTAATCGTATCTTCAAAATCTGGTACGCCAAACGCTATATTCATGTCGATTCTTGTTGATCTCGTAGTTTCATATTATGATGATCCGCTGCTAACTGTTACTGTGCTCTGAAAAAGAAACAATAATATCTGGTCTCTGGTCTCTTTACCAGGGCAAATTGGGGGTTTTTCTTTTAATATTTAAAATAACTTTACCGTGCTGGGAAACTTCTTCTAACAGTATCTGCTTATCCAAATTCTTCAGGTCTTACTCTTGCCCTTCTTGAGGTCTTATAAGCAGCTGCTTCCTTTGAATGATTCCGGAGTTCTCTTCTACCAGGTTCCTAGTTATCCAAATTCTTCAGGTCTTACTCTTGCCCTTCTTAAGGTTTTATAACTGGCTGATTTCTTCAAGAGTCTCTTTTCAGATCCGGTGGTTACACGTTTCTTTTCAGAGGTTTGTAATTGGTTCCTTGGATGGTTCGTAATTAATTGACTAGTTGTCCAACAGAATAACTGAATATGCCGTTGAGTGTTATAGATTTGTTGAAAAATTTGATTCCTTTCGCCGCTCGAAGTTGAGATCTGTAGAAGATGGTATTTCTGGCTTTCTTGGTCGAAATCAATTATCCGTTGTCAATCGAACAAAGTTATCCTATCACGTTGGGGACTCCCTTGTAAGACTCAAAAGTGGTTGTGAAACCCTTTTGCTGAATGGAGAAGGGGATGATGGAGGTGCAAAACTCTGCCCTTCTATACTATCAGATAACAAGACCCACCAAGCTAAGCTTGGCAAGTTTTAATCAAGTGATAGGTCTGGTCTAGTTCCAGATGAAGTTGTTTGATGACAGGTATGTGAGAGTTGAGAGGATTTATGATGATGGAAACGGTGAAAGTTGACTTGATGATTCCGGTGGGGTTTGAACACAGGTCCTTGAGCGGGTGATATAAAAAGTTGAGAAGAGTGTCTAGACTGAGAAGGGTATATGTCTCAGTCAGGAGTTGAACCAGGAACCAGGTAACTTGTGACAGGCACGTGATATGTTAAGCAAGAGATATGAGAGATATGAGAGTGAGCTCAGTGGTTATTTGCAAAGTAAGGGCTGTTATGAGGTGTTATAAGGGTATTTATAAGGGTAAAGGTAAAGCTATGGGTGGTATGTAAATAACTGGGGAATACTGAGCTGAGGGAAAAACAACTGGGGGAGAGAGCTCCTTATATAGACAAATGTGAGGGATTTTAGCTACAAGGGGGACCCTGGATGAGGGATTTTAGCTGGTGGGCTGCACACAAGTGGTGTCAGAAGATATTAAATACAGGCAGAAAGTGGGGTGAGAAATGAAAGATGATGTCATACTAATGCAGGGAGTGCATAAACAAAGCGGGGAAATGTCAATACAGAGGTACTTCATGCAAGGGGTGCATGAGTGGTGTCAGACTAATGCAAGGAGTGCAGAAATGAAGCGGGGACATGTCAAATACAGAAGAAATGGGGTTGGTCCCCTGCATATGCAGTGGAGATAAGAGGGATAGAAAAGAGTATGTGTTTGTCTGGGGCTGAGTATGCGTATACCTGGGAAAGGTGACTTGAGGGTTGTGACAGGTTGATGACTGGGGCTGGCCGTGTCCATGGGGGTCCAAGAGGGTGTGACTTCCAATCCAGCGGGGTTCCAGTGACGCTTCCAGTGGTGACTAGGGTAAAATTGGCCGTAGAATCCATTTCTGAGGTCCATTTGGTGGTATCTTGAGGCCTAGGATGAGTAAATATATGTATGAGGAAAAACGTTTGATTTTTCACTTTTCTGTCTACCACACCGTCTACTACAACGCTTAGCGTAGCATTAGCGGAATTGTGCCGTCTCTGCGCTCACGCTAAGTGCACAAGGTGCGCAGCTAATTTAGCTGTTAGCGTAGCGTTAGCGCAGATTTGAGCAATTGCGCTAACACTACACACAGAGGGCGCCAAAGAGTGCGCGCTACAGCGCTTTTAGCGGAAAAAAGGCCTTTTTTTTAGAGTTGTATGCTTCTACTCCATACACCCACAAGCTGGCCCATATCATGTACCATCTGATGTAGTCCAGTCCCTGTCTCAGTTGTTTTCTCTTTCACTTCACTGAATGATCATTATACATTGACTCAATGCTCCTGGACTATGTCCTTGACATCTTGTCATCTCTCACTTAGTCTTCATGTCACCCAAGTTCCCCTCAACACTAACAACGCACTAACACTATTCAAAATTGGCGGGCACTTTTTGCCGCTACGCTCAGGGTGTAAATGGGCCGGGCCGACCCAAAACCGACCTGAGACCCGTCGGGTTTGGGCACATTCTTGAAGAAAATGACATGACCCAAACGCAACCCAACCCGACTTGTAAAATTTTGGGTTGGGTTCGGGCAGCCTATTTCCCAATCGGGTCAGCCTGCGACCCGGCTATGACACCTCCAACGGTCAAGTTGGGGGCTTTTGGCACCTATGAGGTTGGGTCAACCCAAGACCCAAACCAACCCAACCTGGACCCAACCCAAAATAGTATGACATCGGGTTGGGTTTGGGCAGCATATTCTAAAATCTGCCCCGACCCGCGCTAAAATTTGGATTGGGTTCAGGCGCTTTGGTGGTCAACCCAGTAGTCAAATCAATTTTTCAGTTCTTGAATCTCACCAGCGCTCACATCAAGACTTACAGCTCTGGACCTCAAGTTTCAATCATCAAGACTCAAGAAATCAATTACCCATTCTCACTCTCAGCTTCCTCCCCATTCTGCTCTCTCCCCCCATCTTTTCTTCCCTTCCTCTCTCAAGACTCCTATTTTATTTTCTTGGTCCTAGCACAGTTTGTACTGTGGGTTTATTTGATTGATTTTAATTCCTCCCCTCCCTTCCTCTCTCCTTTCTGGCTTCTGTTTATTTTCCTCCTTCCTCTGTTCAGGTTTTCTTCCTTCTTTTTGTGGTTGTTCTTCATTACCTTGTTGTTTGATGTCTGGTTTCTTTTTCCCGCTTCTTTTGAGTTTTGCTGGCTTTGTCTTCTTTTCTGTCCCTGTGATTGTTGTGTGTGCTAGCATGGCACGCAAGGATATGATGAAATGCATGTGACATGTTGTCTCCCCGAGCCCAAGTTCACTGAACTTGAAGGAGGGGAGCGGCATGGCATTCTGATCCGCCATTGAATCTTATTGATCTGGAGAATCAAGAGTTCAAGTCCTAAAAATCCTTCCCCCTTTGACAAATCACTCAAATCACCTCAGTAACCTCAACAAAACCGCCGCCAAGAATCCAACCCTTGGCAAACTCTCAAAACCACCCCACCACAAGCTATCACTCAAATCCCTACGACTTTTTTCCAGACCATCCGTGAGGGCAGTCACATCAAAACCTTTTCCCTCCCAGTGCTGCCGCCAGCCTAGCACCAAGCGGAGCTCCATAGTGCTGTTTTTCAACCCAAACCCAACCCGTTTACACCCTGACGCTAAGCTAACGCGTAGCGCTGAATAGTGTAGTGTAGTGTAGCAGCGGCCCACTGTTGATACACACCTGTGTACGGCTTTTTGGCTCCTGCGCGCCAAAAACCAATGGCGTACACACTTGTGTACTACAGCTTTTTGGTGTGCATGTAGTAAAAATTTGGTGTGCATTTGGCACAACCCAAAAGAAAAAGAAAAGAGAAAAATAGAGTTAGAACTCTATTCCAACTTCCCTTCCAAGAGGGGGATTGGAGTTCTGACTCACAAGAAGCTTCAAGACCCACATTCAAAATTTTAGACGGGCCAAGGCGGTGTAAGCAACCTCCTGGGAGCCATAATCCTAATTCTAGTGAGTTGTGAATGTCAGGCCGCAATTAATTACACATTGTATTAGAAACTGCACGCCTTTGGGTTTTTTCAAGGTAGAAGGTAGAAAAAAGCATATATGATTGTTTTAGGTTCAATGTTGAGAATATATAAGAAACACATACAAAAAAAGTTTCAGCATAATTTGCTATGTTTACAACTGTTGTTATATATATATTTCAGCATGGCAATGTGCACTCATTGCCTTCTTTTTCTGGGTGGTGTCTGGTCTAGGCTACTGCAATCTGCAATCTGCAGGTCATCCTGCCCCGTTCTTTTTGCTTGCATTTGATTGTGCTTTTGGACATCACCACCTATGTGAATTTCACCAAATTTGTGGTGAACTCAGCAGCACATGCATTCCCACCTGCACTATTGCCAAGTGGACATTCTTTCAACACATGCCCATATAAACCACCACAGTTTCACATTGTGCCACCACACTGTTGGGATCACACCATTTTCTTGTGCCACTATTGGTATTTTCACTGCCAAATTTCCATCCCTCCCTCACTGCCACAAATACCACATCACCTTAAAACAACAATACAATTAACTTAATTAATCAAATGTGATCTTGTAAATGTTTTTACCAATAACAACATTAAAATAAGCAATTTCCCAAGATATATTTCTAATGCAACCCAATTCCAAGGCATTTAAGCTTTCAAGAAAAGGCTTGGAGATCAGTTCATTCAAGGAATCAGCCTTGGAAGGGCTTCCTTGATTCAGCAAGCACCAAGCAATTGAAACATGAAACTTTGGATTTTCATAGTATGTGGCCTGGCAAAACCTCTCAAGAACCTTGTCAATGGGTGCCAGCAGATCGCATAACTAAACAAAACAAAATTAATGAATATTTCTCTAATTTTTGTGATAACTTTTAACTATTGGCTTACCAATGAATGTCCTTTCCCAACCTCCAAAGCCAGAAATCCTCTTGTGCATTCATCATTGACTAAAGCTGAAAAGTTGGAAAAATTCATTTCAAACCTTGGATGAAAATCAAGTGTCACTATTGAGGTTTACATTAGTTTTGGTTTATTTAACAAAAAAAACTTACAATTTGGTTCCCCTAACACTTTTTTTCAAATCCTCTATGAACTCATCCCTCTCATTGGTCTTTAGAAATGCTGGACGTGAGAGTGATAGATGGAGAGAAGAATCTGTTTAAAGTGCCCTATTTTAATCATACAAACTCTTACTTAGATATGACAATAATGAACAAATGTATTTACCTTTCATGTTTCCTTCTGTTAATAGATGCCAGGCCTTTGACGTGTCTTCCTGAGCTAGCTTTGCCACTATTTTATTGAGGAGTTCAATGGTTTTGGTCTGGAATTTAACTTTATCATGCACACCTCATCAATTTATATTCATCAATTGATCAGAGTAATATTAAGTTTTATCCAAACATACATGAAATGTAGATGTGTGTTGGCCAATCACCATCAACATGTGGCCTGGCACGTTTCCGTCCCTGATGTGAAGATGATTCTACTCACAGATGGCAGTAATTTCAGTCAAGAAATGAGTGCCAACAAGGTCACCTTTTCAACTTACGATTGTTTGAAGACTCTGAAGTTTTTGAAGAGGTAAATGAAGGGGGTGGGAGTTTTCTCCTGAAGAAATATTTTTCCCTATGAGATTGACTGCTTTTCCCATTTGAAGGGTTATGATTTCAATTATGGGACTAACCTGCGTTTTATTTCACTGGAGCTCCCAGCAGTGACTGAATTTTCTTGCATGTTGGGCAGTGTATTCATTTTGAACTAAAAGTGAAAAAATTGTTGGAATTTGACTTAAAAGTGAGGACTGTTTGGACAGACAAGGTGCTTACATGTGATGCTTTTTTGAGGTTTAGTTGGTTCAAACAGCTGTGGTTCCAAAGGGAGGGTTGTTCATCAACTTCCCCATGTTATAGCAAGAGTTGAAATTCAATTGGTCTGAGGTCACCTGTGGCTTACCCTAGTTAATTAGACCACAAGCCCAGAGCACTGAAAAGCCAACATCATGCTACCAGCAGATTTGAAATCCAAGGAATGTTTCCACTAGTGTGACAAGCTCACATCAGATAACCAGGTTTCTGCAGGAAAATTTAAAGTGGTCAACTAGTTGTCCAAGTATTTTTGTTCATTCTTGAGCTAGTTTTGTGGTAACCAAACATTGTTTTGATTGCCCATGCCTATCACTCCTTTGAAGATAGAAAAAATGTCTGATTGATTGTGTTCTGTGACTGGTGAATTTCTCAGAGTGGTGAGGGTTACAGCGAGAGGCTTGTGAGGCTCAACACGCAAAAACTGCCGGAGGCGTTCTCGGACAGACCTGCAACCAAACCTCTCTCCAACCTCATCGATACCCGCCCGGCTATCAGCAGCGCAACATCGAGCTCAACGCCAGTTATTCTACGTGAAAGTTCTACTCAGTCATGTCCAAGCGTAAGCATTTCCGAACCTTGCAATCAACTTACCCTCTCCCGACTAACTCATCAGACTGTCACCGAAAGATCATCCGGACTTGATTCAATGTCGAAAACAGCCTGGGATCGCGATCGCGCGCATGTGCGAGAAATGTGATGGAAAGTGTCCGATTTGCGATTCGTACGTCCGACCGCAAACCTTGGTTAGGATATGCGATGAGTGCAATTTTGGCACATACGGTGGAAGATGTATCATCTGCGGTAGCCCTGGTATAAGTGATGCTTACTATTGTTCGTCTGCGATTTTACTCTCATCAGAATCCATAACCTCTCGCTTGCCGCTACACGTTATGCTGACGGGCTTTTTTGACAGGTACCGAGTGCACAAGGTTGGAAAAGGATAGGGACGGGTGTCCCAAGATCGTCAATCTTGGTTTGTTCTGCGTTGTTCACTTGTTTTTCCTTCACTTTCCCTTGTCATCGGCTCTAAGCAGAATGTCTCGTTTGAACTTTTCATATAGGCGCTAGTCGGACGGACCTGTTCTACGAGAGGAAACGATTGGTAGGTTCATTCGAATCTCTATCTCCACAGCGCGTTGGGCACTGACTTTCGTTTGCTCGCATTTTAACGTCCTTCACATGAGCCAATAGGGATTTCAAAAAGGATAGATTCAATACTCTCTTTTTTGAGCCCATTTGATAAAAAACCCGTCTCATGGACTCGGATATTTGTTTACCTGTAAACACGGGCAAACCACAATGTATTGCAGTCATTACAACAATTGGCAGCTACTTTACTTTGCAATATCTTGCTTTCAAACCTTTCTCCAATAAGATCAGAGGTTCCTTTGATGCGCCCTCTTTCCCTGTTTGATTTCCAACATGTTGCTCAATCACAACGAGGTTGCAACATTTTGTAATTCAACTTCACGTATGCAACTTCCAGGAATTCAAGCAACCAATATATTCAACTCAGGCAAACAATTACAATCAGTTCTTCAAAGATGTTTTCTCAAGGAACTTGTGTCAATACCTGAAACATGGACAAAATGGACTTGCTGGTTGTTTTGGTTGCATTGATGGTAACACAAAACAAAAGAAAACGGGAATTTGACAGAAGAGTAGCACACGATTGAAATGGCTAAAAGGTCCTGGCAACGGCCTTAGTACCATGAAAGAAATCAGCAAAACTATAAGCTTGGTCTTCTACAACCGGTTCAGTCGTTTGATTGACATTATTGGCATCTTCCATTGTGATTTCGTCTTCCTCGATCACGTTGGTTTTCGACTTGGCAAGCTTCTTACGCTCCTTACGAGCCTGTTTGGCGATCAATTTGTTTTCCCCAATCGGCGCAGAGATGCCCATGCGCTCCAGCTGACTTGCCTTAGTAGTCCCACTACTGCTGGCCGCTGCTGACGTTGTTGTGGCGAAGTTGACCTGCTTCGATTTTTTCTTGGGTGCTAGTGAAACGACCTCTGGCGCTGAGATCTCTTGACTTCGCTTTACCGGCCTTTCGTCATGCCTGGGAGAAAAATAGATCTGTCTGAGTATCGAGTAGAGGACCCAGGAGCTATACTATTGAGAAATATACACTTACATTTCAATGTCGTCAGCCGACTCTCCTAGTAACTTCAATTCACCACTACCCGCGTTCTCTGGATTCGAACAAGTCATACGAACGGCGGGCCGAATAACGTTATCCGTAGGTTCCGCTTGGCCAAGAACATCCCGATCAGCATCGGCAAAGAGTGCGTCCAGATTGAATTCAGCCCCCAATTCATTGAGTATCGTAGAAGTACCGAGATCGTTAGTGTTAGTTGATGTTTTCGACTTTTCTTCACCCTTGGGTAATGGTGGAGGGACGGTATAATACGGTATCCGACCGGTATTCCAGTCTTGAAGGATGGCTTTGGCACAACCTTGTAGGTCAGGTATTCCACCTTTCTTGACGCGACCCCGACTGCGGGAGACTTGGATCAAAAACTCTTTCAGCTTTTCATCTTCGGATTGCCCAGGATATGTGAATGCCGGGATGTTGTAGAGCAACATCAGATGCTCGGTCTTGCACCGATTAAGTATCACACCCACCGGGGCGAGTGGGTCGAGGATCTGTTCGATTTTGACCGCGTTTCTGAGGACATGTGCAGCCGCAGTCTCGGAATTTGTCGTGTCGATCGAAAGTACCACACCCGGACAGTCGAGCACCTTGAGACCTTTTTCAAGCACGATTTCCTGGACCTCCTTTGTGAATCCAGGTGTTGGGGCGACGCCGCATACCCGGCTTCGCTTGAGAGTGTTGATAAGTGATGATTTGCCTACGTTAGGGAAACCGATGATACCGACGGTGATCGACGCAAGAGATTTGACGCCTTTTACGGTGGATGAAGGCTGACTGGGGTCAACGACTGTCGACCGTCTTGCGTAGTTTTTTAAAAGTTGCATCAAGGGCTGGATCGAACAAGCGTTGGCGGAGGATGAATTCTCTCGGCCAGAAGCCTGAGACCCCCTGGAAGAAAGGTTATTCCGCTGAGACTGCGTTGAGCTTTTGAAAGGCAAAGTGGGCCAAGAGCGTCGGAGA
This sequence comes from Puccinia triticina, assembly GCF_026914185.1. Taxonomy (NCBI): domain Eukaryota; kingdom Fungi; phylum Basidiomycota; class Pucciniomycetes; order Pucciniales; family Pucciniaceae; genus Puccinia; species Puccinia triticina. Next base: position 140,362 of record NC_070561.1, on the reverse strand, counting down.
TAAGCCAGCCAACTGTCGACGTTCTGTTTGGGTACTAGATCGACCTTGTTCAAAACCAACAGGACCTTCTTGCCCTGCTGTACGGCATCTCGCTCCAGCTGAAGACTACGGGTACCTAGTGGATCACGAGCATCTAAGACTTCGATCAGGACGTCCGATAAGGCCAGGACTTTCTGTAGTGATTTTGCGTGTGCTCTGATTGAGGAGGTGGTAAGAGCGGGGTCATCGGGAAGGTCTTGATCCTGTTCGTCGAGCGGTTGATCCAAGTCCATCGAAGGATCATTATCCATGAGTTCTGCTAGAGCGGCTGCGCTGGCAGCAGCACTGGTAGAGGCATTCTGTCGCTGGGCTTGCTTTTCTTCGGCGTGCTTTGGTAATCAATGGATTGTGAATGTCAGAAATTAGATTTTTTTTGTGGATTTTGAAGTGGGAGGATGAGGTGTGAAGCTGGGAAGCTACCTGTAGTTTGGCTTGTTGCTGTTCTGCCAGTAATTGATCTTTGAAAGGAAACAAGGCAGGGATTCCGATATCTTTCTTGACTCCTGTGCAAGGATGATGAGAACACCGCGCGAATTGAGGAATCAGACTAGGTTCGGTTCTTAGCGCGTTGATTGAGACTCAACTAGATTTCCAGGTGACATCCTTCTTCGAGTTTTTCTTAGCTTTCTTGTGTGCTTCTTTAACTTTGTGTTTGATTTTCTCTTTCATCCTAGTCGTCGATCTCTTTGAAGTTTCTGTGTCCAGTTGGGTTAGAGTCAGTCAGTCACAGCTTGTCGGTTCCCAGAACATATAATTTATGTATTTGTTTACACGCACTTTTCCTGATCTTTGGCATTTCGTCTGGGGTGCTGGTTCCTGCTGGCTTGGCTTGGCGGCCACTCCAGACGAGAAATCCGGCATGTTGCTCGTCTGTGTAGAAGCATACCTATCACTGATATGCTCCAACTGGGACAGGCTAACCCTAACTCCCCTTCTGAATATTGCATAGGCAGATCCTCCGGTTCGGATATCCTGTATCCCGCACTTCCATGTATGCATCCTGCCCCTGCCGCACAATCCGCCATCAACCACGTCGAAACGAACCCAGTAACTACGGTAAGCCAGCCCCTTTCCTCACAGCTTGTTCCTGACGCTGTGAACTTACCGGTGTTTGCTCATTTATTCAAGCACTCCTGCATCTGCCTCCACCCATCAAATCCAAGGAGTCAGACGCTTCAGCATGATCATCTTCACCGACGCCATCACCGGCGATGAGCTCTGCTCGGATGCTTTCAAAGTTTGTCATTCTATCCCCTACGGTCTTGGCCTCTTGTTTTTTTCTCGGACCCTTATGTATGTGTCCTTCGGTTTCTCACCAATCTTGACTGTACGTAGATGTTGCCCGTCGGTGCCTTGGTCGAAGTCAACTGTGAAAATGTCACGATCAAGGAAGGTGAAGTGGATATCGGTGCCAACGCCTCAGCAGAGGAGCAAACCGAGGCCCTTGAGGATGGAGCCAAGACCGTGAGCGATTCTAGAATCTATTCAACAAAAAAGTGGCAAGAAGAAGTCTGATTTGATTACGCACCCACACAGGTCAATAACTTGGTCCACACTTTCAGATTACAAGCCACCTCGTTCGACAAGAAGTCCTACATGACCTACCTAAAAGGCTATATGAAAGCAGTCAAGACTCACCTTGCTGCGACCAATCCCGAACGGGTGGAAGCCTTTGAAAAAGAGGCGCAGGAGGCCGCCAAGAAAATCATTGGCAACTTCAAGGATTACGAATTTTACGTTGGTGAGAGCATGAATCCAGAGGGGTCAGTAAATATCCCAACCCTTCGCCCTCTCAATCTATCGCCCTTATGTATGATTCGCTCTGAAACTTCCATTGTTCCCTGATCGATCTCAGAATGGTCGCATTGTTGAATTACCGAGAGGATGGAATCCAGGCTTATTTCAGCTTGTAAGCAATCTCTTCCGAGCTCAACTCAAAACAAACCATTGCGAACCATTCCTATATACATCATTATCATGATCTCCTCTGACCCCATACATGATTTCCAATCTCACAGCTGGAACGATGGCCTCAAGTCAATGAAGGTCTAAGCAGTCCCGCCAGCCTGAATACTGTCGTCTGCTTCAGCTTGTCACTTTCTCATACACTTTCTTCTATCAAGTGCATGCTAGGTTTTTATCTCTCATCAGAGCAACTCGAACGCGGGAGCTTTTCCCCGGGGCTAAAAGTTCACCATGTTTAGCTCCCGAGCTGCTGCGGCCCACTGCGGCATCCACCGCGCGGGAGCTATCCTGAGGGCAACTCGGCTTTCACCAGGTCCCGAGTGCGGTTCGGGGGTGTGTGCGTGTGGGGTGGTGAGATGTCAACAAAAGTTGAGGTGTCAAAGTTTAACATAGGTACCCAGTCGGATACCCGACGGATGTCGGATGTACCAAATCGCATACCCGACTCGATACCCGGTCGGGTCTCTCCGGATGTTCAGGGTCCGGATGTCCAACTTAACAGGAGCTATTCGTGAAGCTCAGGTGTTGGTATGTTTGGCACCACCTGAGCTCCCGAGGCTCCTAACACCCAAACTTAACACAAGTCCCTCCACCCTCCTGCCAAGGAGGGACTATTGTTGAGGTTCTTGCAGGACGAATACCAGCCAAAGGGTTGGAAAGACCATAAAACCCCCCAGATGACCCCCAACCCCTCTGAAATTCGAGAAGCTGATGGCACCATCGGAATCATCAGGACTTCCTACATGTTCTGAACTGTTGAAATCTTTAAAAAAAAGCTGCTGTTGTGTTTGAAACCATTTGTAAAGCTGGCCAGCAGCCAATCATCTGTCACAGGAATCACATATTGGTTACCAGGGTAAAACACTATCACACCCCTTTCACACCCCTCAGAGCCCTTAACATTGGCTTTCTTGAAACACATGTAGAAACCTCAACAATGTCACTTTTGACATACACCAGGAAAAAAATATAGTCACTTGATGGCAAGTGACATGATGCAGCTTTGGTTTCTGCTCCAGAGCTGCTTCAGCACTGCTCCAAGTCTGCTCCACCAGCACTTGTAGAGCTTGCAGGACTGCACCAGAGCACTCAATGTGGCACAGTCAGCTGATCCTAAATTTTTCCCAGGAACAGCTGATGCTCATCAAAAGCTGAGCAATAGGCATTGACTGAGCCTGGGCCAAAGCTGAGTATTGGCTGAGCCTGGGCTGAGCATGGGCTATTCCAAGCCTGATACAAAGCCCAGTGTCAGCTGGACCAAGAATATTCCAAATCTGAGCATCCTAGCTCAGCCAACAATGTTCCAAAGCTGAGTGTAATCTTGGAAAAGGCTTTTGCAGAGCTGAGGATCAGCTGGGAAAATACTGTTCCAAATATTAACACCAGCTGGGCCAAGAATTTTTAAAAGCTGAGCACAAGGCCTACAGCTGAGCATTGTCTGAGCCAAGGCTGGTTCACAGCTGAGCAAAAGTTGGTCCACAGCTGAGTACCAGCTGAGCCAAGGTTGGTCCCCAGCTGAGCACCAGCTGAGCCAAGTTTGGTCCACAGTGTTGAGTTGTCTGTTAGTCTGCTACCATGATGTATCCCCACGCTGGTCCACAGATGAGCATCAGCTGTTACAAGAGTGGTCAGAAGCTGAGAATTGGCTGGGCCAATGATAGTACTAATCTGAGTCTAAGCTGAGCCATGACTGGACTACAGCTGGTAATCAGCTGGGCCAGGACTGTTTCAAAGCTGAGCATGAGCTGGAAACCAAAGCTGAGCATGATTTAGGAGCCAAAGCTGAGTATCAGCTGACCATAAATGAGGATTAGTGGTTGTGAAGCCCTGCACTCCTTGCAGGGTTCACCAGGTGTCACACCGCCTATCACATAAGATCACCAGCCAAGTTATAGTCTCAACTGCTCCCCTTCCTTCCTAGCTCGGCAGAGACCCCCGGACCCTTTGAAACTCTCTCTGCCGTGCTAGGTAAGTCCTCTCACCTTCTCTTCCACCTCTTTCCTTGAAGCCTCAAGACCTATTGTACATAGACTGATAGAGAGACCCCCGGAACCTTTGACACTCTGTCTGCCGTTCTAGCCTGCAATACAGCCCCCCAAGGACGTTGGAACTAGAACGTCCCCAGGCTTTAGGCCTTGTCTCTCCGTGCCACCCGTCTCCAAACAGTGAAGGGTCTCCCAACCCTTACAGTGGTGCCCAGCCAAAACTGAGGTTCTCCTTTGGGAATTCTGAAAGGTAAGTTGATTATATGGTGGGTAGATGGTGGGTAGCCTGCTGGAGCTGGCATGATGTCACTTGTCATCAAGTGACTATTTTTTTTTCCTGGTGATAGTTTTTTTTGGAAATCATAGGCAAGAAGGTAGGCTCCACTTCCCTCATTTTGATTCTTTGTTGGGGTGCTCAGTTGTAGGTGCTACAGGATCTTGAAACCAAAACGCAACAAAATAACGCAAAACACCCGGTCTTCTCAGGCTGCAAGCCCGACTTTACATGTAAGCCTCTCCTTTGGAGACACTTCACACCTCCTTGGAGAGGCTTAGTTAAGCTTGCCTAACACCCCAGGTGGCCTTCAAACTTGTCATTCTTGGAGCTAAATTTCAGATAGCACCCGCGGTGAAGTTGCTCTCATGGGTTTATCTACCAACTTCAAATATTGAATCCTGGCTCTTGCAGATAGAAGAAGAAATACCAAATCAGTTTCTCAAACTACACTTTTCATCCACTTGTCAATTTTTATTTGTGTACATGTCATCTGAGTCCTGTTGGTTAGAGAAATAATATTGAGTGTCACGGCGGAGGTGCTTGATTTTTTTTTCTTGAAATGTCACATTTATCCTGTAGTGGCTTGTCAACTTCTAATTACATTTAAACTCCAAGAGTTCCTATTGATTCTCAACTGCCAGATAGCTTAGAGCATCTCCACCCAGGGAGGTAAACGGGGTTGCTATCCCGTGTTTACCAACCCAAACCCAAAAACCACCACCCACCCGGGGTGCCAAACAAGTTTCTACTTTGGCTTGGGAGCTAAAAATTTCTATTGGGTTGCTATTTATGGCAACCCACTAGAAAACCAATAGCAACTTGCCCAAGCTCATCCCCCCCTCCATACCCACCATCAGGAGTGTATACACCAACCCTATTAAAACTACATATACCCTCCATCAAACTGGTCATCAAGAGCATTGCATGCTATAAATGACTGGCTGTCCTGCCAACTGCCTGCCCGGTCATCAAGAGCATCAAAAGCACTTGATGCCCGGCTAAATCTTTATAACTAAACATTGAGAACATTGCAAGCTCTCAATGACTGGCTATACCGGTCATTGAGATCTCTTTTGATTGGTATATACCGGTCATTGAGAGAGCTCTTGATGACTGGCTACACCGGTCATTGAGATCTATCTTGATTGGTATATACCGGTCATCAAGAGCTCTCTTGATGACTGGCTACACCGGTCATTGAGAGCTATCTTAATGACTGGATATACAGTCATCAAGAGCTTTCTGGATGACTCACTATACCGTTCATTGAGAGCTCTCTTGATGACTGACTATACCGTTCATCAAGAGCTCTCTCAATGACTGGATATATAGTCATTGAGATCTCTCTTGATTGGTATATAGAGCTCTCTTGATGAATGGCTACACCGGTCATTAAGAGCTCTCTCAATTGGCTATACTAATCATTGAGAGCCTTGCAAGCTCAAGATTTGGAAGCCATTGATGACTGGCTATGTATTCCGGTAATTGAGAGCCTTGCAGAAAGCCATTGACAACCAGCTATACCAGTCATTGAGAGCTTGGCAAGCCATCAAAGACTGGCTATACTGGTCTTAGGGACCTTTGCAAGCTATCACCAATTGGTGACTGGCTGCATTGGTCATAGATGTGTTGTAACTCCATTCAATGACTTGGCCATCTGGGGGGGCTTCTGGGTGTGTGTGTATTATAGCAACTACAGGTGTGTGCCAGAGCCGCGCGAGTTGCTATATGCAAAAACTGAGTTGCCATCCCGGGGTTTTAGCAACCCGCTTTTACCTCCCCAGGTGGAGATGCTCTTATAAGCCATGGGTCTACAGTGATCAAGAGGCATTTTAAGGGCTGCATAACACATTGCACACTGTTGTTGGGAAATGACAACAGGTTAGGGATTGTTGATCTAGACCCTGGTACCAACTGGTACCTAGTACCGCACCTGGTACCGCCTGGTGAGTGCGAGGGGGGTGCAAGCGGTACCCCCCAGGCGGTACTTGGTACCCGCCACGGGTGGTATTTGTGGGTGGTACCTGGGTACCACATTGCTTTTGGGCCAAACCCAAGTACCTAGTACCACACCCGGCACCGCTGCGTGGGTACAAAGCGGGTGCAAGCGGTACCTGCCAAGCGGTACTAGGTACCCGCCACGGGTACCGATCCACAATCCCTACAACAGGTTTCCACTAGAGATTGCCAAGTGGATCCGGGTACCCGCCGCGTGTCCGGGTACCCGCGGTGTTTTTCGTGATCTTCAGACACTCGTACCCGTACACGGCACCCTTGGGCGGGTACCGGCGGTACTTTTTGCGGGTACTTGTGCTTTTTTTTATCCAACACCCTCACTCGATGACAGCTACAGACTGTTCATCGGGAGTGATGGTTCCTCCCGATGACCAGGCTCTGTCCCAGTCATCTGGAGGGTTGTTTCCTCTTGATGACCGGGACAGATCCTGGTCATCGGGAGTGATGGTTCCTCTCGATGACCGGGATAGACCCCGCTCATCAAGAGGCTTGTTTCCTCTCAATGACCGGGATAGACCCCGCTCATCGAGAGGCTTGTTTCCTCTTGATGACCGGGGTCTGTCCCAGTCATCGAGAGGAAACAACCCTCTCAATGAGCGGGGTCTGTCCCAGTCATCGAGAGGAAACAAGCCTCTCAATGAGCGGGTTCTATCCCGGTCATCGAGAGGGTTGTTTCCTCACGATGACCGGGTTCTGTCCCGGTCATCAAGAGGGTTGTTTCCTCTCGATGACCGGGATCTGTCCCGGCCAGAGAGGGCTGATTCCCCTTGATGACCGAGATCTGTCTGGGTCACCTAGAGGGTTCAATTCCTCTCAATGACCGGGGTCTGTCCCAGTCATCGAGAGGGTTGATTCCTCCCGACGACCAGGATCTGGCCCGGTCATCGAGAGAAAACAACCCTCCCGATGACCAGGCCACAGATCCCGGTCATTGGGAGGGCTGATTCTTCTTGATGCGGTCATTGAGAGGGCTGTACTATTCCTCTCAATGACCGGGGTCTGTCCCGGTCATCGAGAGGGCTGATTCCCCTTGATGACCAGGATCTGTCCCGGTCATCTCAAGGAATCAACCCCCTTGGTGACCGTAACAGCAGGTACCCGGTGTGGTGAGCCTAATCAAAACCTTATTACATCACTCAGACACTCACCAGGAAGGAATCACCGCCAAACGCCCTCTAGAAATCACTCTGGTACATGTAATCCACGCCCACAGACACTTCATAATAGCCTAGAAACATCTCTACAAGGCGCCTCAACTTCTCAGTATTCACTTTCATGGATGGCCCTCCACAATGGGTAATAAAATATGTACAAAATCAGGTTCAAAGTGGGAGAAAGTCCACCATCAAACAGAGCCAGACTATTAGGAAGGACCCTGAGTGTTCACTAGAATTAACTCCTCTATATTCCAGCAAGGCGTAACTCTTTCTCAGATGCATGGCGGCTGATGCGCCATGGTTATTGTTTTCCTCTTATGTCATCCCAAGCCATGTAGTAGATGCCTTGTTGTTTTGTTGCCTTGTCACCTTGTTGGAGGCTTTTTGTACCCTGTTCCCATCTTTCTCTTCGTCTCAGAACCACCTGTTGTCCCCTCACTATAAATGTAGAGCCTTTTGGCCCATTCTGTTTGTCCCCCATCAGATTGTCACTTTGCATCCCTGGTCACAGAATAAGAATTACATAGCCTATTTTACCACATATTTTACAGTATATTTTCCCCCTTGATTTCGTCTAGAAAGCACTATTCTCAATACTTCATCAGCCACACTTTTCTTTAAGAGTCCATACTCTTATTCTTGTCCCATATTACTCTCCCAACCTGAGAGGCAGCTTTTCACGCACTCATCCCTCTCTAAGCTCTATTCCCCCAAAGAGTAGTTCCACACCGGGTACCTGGAAGACCCGCCTGCCGCGGGTATTTTTGGCGGGTATCTGGGTACCTGGTGCTTTTTTGCCCAAAATCCCGCACCCGGACCTGTACACAGCACCCGCGCGCGGGTACCCGACGCCATGTGGCGGGTACCCGCGCCCGGGTCCACTTGGTGATCTCTAGTTCCCACAGTCAAACCTGAGCTTCCAAATTCTGGTATCCACATTTGCATAGTACCTGGGTGTTCATTTAATTGATTTCCAACTGGTGGAAGAGGTTTAAGATTCAGAAAGAGAAAAGCACTCACCTATGATCTTGGAGAAGTGGTCCAGAACCCCATTTGTAAGTTTTTTGCTTCTTTTATTTGGAGATGGCCTTAGCAAACCTGTTGTGGGTGTGGGTGCAGATGTGGATGCCTGAGATTTTGGGAAAAGGCCGGCGGGTACCTGGGTAATTAAATCCAAACTCACCTCCACCTGCCCACCACTTCAACCGGAAGGCCTGATTCCTTCCGTTTGCCAAGGTTTTACAGCCTTGGCAGCCGGGAAACCCCACCTTGTCTCCAAGGACACACAACCTCATCAACCAGGAGGGATTGGTTCCGGTCACTGGGGCTGTATCTTGGCAACCAGAAGGAAAAAATACTCAAAAATCTTGGCAACCAGGAGGAGATTATCTTGGTCACAAAGGTTATAAAACCCTGACAACCAAGATGAAATCATCCTGGCTGCAGAGGTTAAATAACCTCAGCACACAACCAGCAGGTAACCTCCAGGTTGCAGAGGTTACCTCGACAGCAGCAACCTCCTGGTTGCAGAGGTTACCTCAGCAACCAGAATTGATTGGTCAAAAAAATGGAAAAGTTGCGTCCTTCATGCGCAGTGCGGAAAGAGTTTTTTGCAGTGCGCAAAGTAAGTCCAAAAAAATCAAACCAAAATTTCACTCAGAACAAACTGAGCATGCTGAGCAAAAAAAATAAAATGTCTCCAACTGAACAAAAATCATTGGACAATGTTTTGGGATGATTTTTTTTCACGGGCCTGGTGGGCCTGGAGCGGGCCTGAGCGCGCCTGAGATGGGCCTGCCCCAAATGCACATTTGGTCAGTAATAAAGGAGTTTTCCCTTGCCCTGGGAGCTGCTGGGGCTTTTGATGGCCCCAAAATCTCAACATGGGCTTTTGTTGGTCTAGAAGGATCAACCTGGGCCACTGAATAGCCCATAGGCCTTTGAATTGCCAGAACACCCACCATGAGCCCCCACATAGCTAATGAGCTCTTGGTAGCCCATGAAGATCTCCATGGGCCAACAGATACCCTCATGGACTTTTGGTGGCCCATGAAGATCTCCGTGGGCCAACAGATATCTTCATGGGCTTTTGGTGGTCCAAAAAGCTCCCCATGGACTTTTTGTGGCCCAGAAAGGAAGCAAACAGCCCATGGGATCACATGAGGGGTGTATCTGTTAGAGATGGCCATTTTGCACCCGCTGACGGGTACCCGCCACCTTTCAGAAGGCAACTGTGTGCACTTTCAGATACCCATGGCGGTGTGGGATGTTCAATCCTAGTAAAAATTCAAGGAATTCACTCCACAGCAGCCCTGGGTACCTGCCAGGGCACACAGTTGCATCCTGAAAGGTGGCAGGTACCCGCCAGCGGGTGCAAAATGGCCATCTCTAGTATCTGTTGGCCCATGGGGATCTTTATGGGCCACAAAGAGCCCATTAGCTATGTGGGGGCCCACAGTGGGCTTTCTGGGAATTCAAAGACCCATGGGCTATTCATTGGTGGATTTGATGATTTTGACTGACTGACCAAATATGGCCAAATTGATATGTAATCAGGATCTGAGAGGATGAGAAAACTTAACTAAGTCCCTCCCCCGCCTGAGGCTTTGCCAAAGGGACTTACACCCTATCAGGAATTCTTGCGTGAGCCTATTCTGAGTTTTGGTGGTACTTTTCTTTGATTTGCCAAAACTCAACCTAAACAATTAGCTACCAATTCAAAAATCTAGTTGATGATTTGCCTACATCATATATTTCTTCTGATACAATTTGGAACCATCTGCTCTTTGTCTTTGTGCTGATTTTATTTTTCAAAAACGTCCCAAAAACTGATTTCCCCAGGTTCGGAGCGGATCACAAAACAATCAGTCCATGCGCAATCGTCATCTCTGATACAACGTTATACGAGTACGTGCACCCTTCTTTTTTTCATGCTCTCTCAGCCTTGATCAGGCTTGCTAGCCTTGATCAATACTCGAAATGGTTGTGTTTTTGGCGCCAAGTAATAGGATGGTCTGTGCTCATAAATCCCAGTGGTATGCTGGGATACAATAGTTATTTTCCTTTTATTCGAGATTTTACAAAAAAAATATAAAAAATATTGAACAAAGATACAAAGAATGATAACAATATAACAAATAACACCAGGAAAAAAAAATAGTCACTTGATGGCAAGTGACATGATGCAGCTTTGGTTTCTGCTCCAGAGCTACTCCAGCGCTGCTCCAAGTCTGCTCCATCAGCACTTGTAGAGCTTGCAGGACTGCACCAGAGCACTCAATGTGGCACAGTCAGCTGATCCAATTTTTTCCCCAGGAACAGCTGATGCTCATCATAAGCTGAGCAGTAGGCATTGACTGAGCCTGGGCCAAAGCTGAGCATTGGCTGAGCCTGGGCCACAGCTGAGCATTGGATATTCCAAGCCTGAAACAAATCCAAGTGTCAGCTGGACCAAGAATATTCCAAATCTGAGCATCAGCTTAGCCAACAATGGTCCAAAGCTGAGCATCAACTTGGAAAACACTTGTGCAGAGCTTAGGATCAGCTGGGACAATACTGTTCCAAAGATTAACACCAGCTGGGCCAAAATATTTCAAAAGCTGAGCATTGGCTGAGCCAATGCTGGTACAAAGCTGAGCATTGGCTGAGCCAAGGCTGTTCCAAAGCTGAGTATCAGATTTTTTGAGACTATTCAAAAGATTAATATCACCTGAGCCAAGGCTGTTCCCCAGCTGAGCATCTGCTGAGCTGTTATGAGCTGCACGCGCGCCGTACGCTATGTCACGCCTGGGACATGTTGTAGTTAGTACATGTCACAGCTCTCCACCCTAAGGGGGAGCGGAGGAGAGATCCCCAAACTCTCCTCATCTAGCAATCTACATAGTTTGCCGCTAGAGGCACGACCCGGTCCTTCTCCCTTAGAGCTGATCCTAACATATTGCTAGATCTCATTATAAATAAGGAACGAGGACCGACTAGAACCGAAAACCGAACCAGAAACCGAACCAGAAGAGACCGACTCGCTGGACCCAGACAGAACCAACCGAACAGACACGAACCAAGAAACCAACCTGAACCCCTGTAATCAAGATGGACGCCGCCGCCGTCGCCGCACTACAACAACAACTGGCCGACTTGATGGCCGTCGTCAATGAAGAACGCGGCCTCCGTCAACGAGCCGAAGCCGCCAGACAAGAGGCCGAGAACGCCCGCCAAGCAGCCGAAGCCGCCCGCCAGCAAGCCAAGAACGCCCAACCTCCTCCGGACGCCCAGGCAGCAGCCAACATACCAGGAGCCCAGCAACCTATTCGAGCGCCGAAGATCGGCGTGCCAGACAAATACGACGGCTCTTGTGGCGTTAAAGCGGAGGTCTATGCGAGCCAAGTCAGCCTGTACATCCTTGCGAACGTTGCCGCCTTTCCGGACGACAGGTCGAGGATCATCTTTGCGCTCTCGTATCTGACTGGACAGGCGAGTAGTTGGGCTCAACCTTGGATGCACAAGATTTGCGACAACCAAGCGGCCACCTACGCCGAATTCACGGCGGCGTTTGAGAGCATGTTCTACGACACCGAGAAGCAAAGCAAGGCCGAACGATCCCTACGACACTTGAAGCAGACCAAAACGGTGGGCCACTACACCCACCAATTCCTCCTCTATGCTCACGACATGGGATGGGAACCGCGAACCCTGGTCGGCCTCTACACCCAGGGCCTAAAAAAGGAAGTCCGGGTGGCCCTGGTCCTGTCCCGCACTCAGTTCGATACCCTGGCTGCGGTTTCGAACTTGGCGCTCAAGATCGATAACGAGTTGAATGGGGTCGAGTCCAACAACGTCCCCTCGACCTCGGCAGCGGACCCGGATGCGATGGACATTTCGGCGATACGAGGTCAATTGTCCGAATCCGAGAGGAGCCGTGTGATGAGAGAGGGCTTGTGCTTTCGATGCGGGAAGCAAGGACATCGATCACGCGAGTGCCCGGACAAGGGCAAAGGGAAGGGAGCGGTACGAGTGGCCGCAATGGAGGAACTGGACCAGTGGAGGAGCGGAGCGAAGCGGTTTGGAGAGGAGGGCACTGCGGAGGGGTCAAAAAAAGGCGGAGCTCGGGACTGATGGGTATGCCCCTCCCGAGCTCAAACAAGGAGTTGTTAGTTAGTGTTGGCGTTAGCGATTTGGTTGATAGTAATGCATTCGACCCCCGATTGTTTATTCCTCTTAACCTCGCGCCGCACACCCTCCTTGAGCATACCACGACTACCACCCCTCGTCCGGCCAGATTCCTGGTGGATTCGGGGGCCACGCATAATGTGTTGAGCCTCTCTTTTACGGCTAAATATGGGCTATTAGGCCTGGTGTCCTCGTGCACAAGGACGATCGCGGGCTTTGATGGATCGACAAAGAAATCTTCGTACGAGCTGGAACTCCAGCTCGAGGGGATGACCCGACCCTCTCGGTTCATCGTCACTCAACTGAAGGATACCTACGACGGAATATTAGGGATGCCGTGGATCAAACGGTTTGGGCACCTTATTGATTGGAGGACGTGCTCATTCCGACGGGGGGATGGCTGCACTGCGACCGTGGAAGCGGTTTCGTCATATCCGACAAAAGCCTCGACAGACGGGGAGGAGCCCGTGAGGCAAGCGAGGATATTTGACGAGGGGGTGTGTGCTTCAAGCACGTTGACGCCCCCGCAATGTAAGCTCGATTTCCCTTTGATCCTTACCCCGTTAGAATCAACTGGCAAGCAGGATCCTCTCCTAGAAAGCCAATCCCACAGGACATCGGGAGACTCATTACGACGGGACAAAGGCTGCATTGCGACCGCGGTGGCGGTATCGTCTTATCCGACAAAAGCCTCGCCAGACGGGGAGGAGCCCGTGAGGCAAGTGAGGATAGTTGACGAGGGGGTGTGTGCTTCGAGCACGTTAGCACTCCCGCAATGTAAGCTCGATTTCCCATCCCTTGACATTCCGAGAGAATCAACTGGCAAGCAGGATCCTCTCCTAGAAAGCCGCAATGACAGGACACCGACGAACCACACCATCACCTCGGGCGGGTCGAACCGGGTCGGGAACATCGCAGTTGCTGATGCAACGTCGTCTTATCCGACAAAAGCCTCGTTAGACGGGGGAGGGCCCGTGAGGCAAGTGAGGATATTTGACGAGGGGGTGCGCACTTTTAGTGGGATAACGCCCCCGCAATGTGAGTCCCCAGCACACCTATCCCTTAACCCCAGTGAAGCAGCTAGCAAGCGTCTGCCCATACTAGGACATCCAACAGAAACAATCATCGATACGGCTAAGACGTCTTGGTCCACATCGGCCCGATTGGCGGCTGAGGCACGACGCGTGGGGCCAACGAGGACGGTGGAGGAGATGGTACCACAGCACTACCATTGGTACCTACATTTGTTCCAGAAGGTTGGCGCTCAGCGACTGCCACCGAGGCGCCAATACGACTTCCGGGTGGATCTAATACCGGGCGCCACCCCGCAGGCCAGCAGGATCATTCCTTTATCGCCCGCAGAGAATGAGGCAATGGACACCCTGATCCGCGAAGGCCTTCAACATGGGACCATCAGACGGACGACATCTCCGTGGGCGGCTCCTGTGCTGTTCACGGGAAAAAAGGACGGGAACTTGAGGCCTTGTTTTGACTACCGGAAGCTTAACGCGGTTACCGTCAAGAATAAGTACCCGCTGCCGTTGACCATAGATCTCGTCGACAGCCTCCTCGACGCGGACAGATTCACCAAGCTTGACCTACGAAACGCGTACGGCAACTTGCGCGTCGCTGAAGGGGATGAAGACAAACTTGCATTCGTGTGCAAGGCTGGACAGTTCGCACCGTTGACTATGCCGTTCGGCCCAACTGGGGCACCAGGATTCTTTCAATTTTTTATCCAGGACATACTACTTGGACGCATCGGGAAGGACGTGGCGGCCTACTTGGACGACATCATGATCTACACCCAGAAGGGATCCAATCATGAAGAAGCGGTCAACGGAGTCCTCGAGACATTGGGCAAGCATCACTTATGGCTCAAACCCGAAAAATGTGAATTTGGGAGAGACGAGGTCGAGTACTTGGGACTTCTGATTTCATGCAACCGACTGCGCATGGACCCGGCAAAGGTCACCGCCGTGACTGACTGGCCGGCACCCACCAACGTCACCGAACTCCAACGTTTTATTGGGTTTGCCAACTTCTACAGACGGTTCATCGACCATTTCTCGGGGACTACCCGGCCGCTACACGACTTGACAAAAGGGGATCGAACCTTCCATTGGGACCATCAATGCCAACTGGCGTTCGAGCGTTTGAAAACGGCATTCACTACGGCGCCAGTGTTGAAAATCGCCGACCCATACCGGCCGTTTATACTAGAGTGTGACTGTTCGGATTTTGCGCTAGGAGCTGTGTTGTCGCAGGTGTGCGCAAAAGACGGCGAGCTACACCCTGTAGCGTTCCTATCCAGGTCCTTAATCCAGGCGGAGCGTAATTACGAGATTTTCGATAAGGAATTACTGGCAATCGTGGCATCTTTCAAGGAATGGAGGCACTACCTGGAGGGCAACCCCCACAGACTAGAGGCAATAGTGTACACTGACCACCGTAATCTGGAGAGTTTCATGACAACAAAGAAACTCACTAGGCGCCAAGCTCGATGGGCAGAGACGCTGGGATGCTTTGACTTCGAGATTGTTTTCAGACCCGGCAGACAGGCCGCCAAACCAGACGCGCTGTCCAGACGCCCGGATCTTGCCCCGGCGAAGGAGGACAAGTTGTCCTTTGGACAATTACTACGACCGGATAACATCACACCTAAAACATTCGCGGAGGTTGCGGAATTCGACGGTTGGTTCGTGGACGAGTCGTTTGAGGCTGAGGATGCGGCGAGGTGGTTTGAAATTGATGTGGTAGGGGTTGCGGATCAAGACGAATCAGTGGAGGAAGAGAACCCCATACCGTCGGACACGGAATTGATAAGTCTTATCAGACTTGCTACCCCCAATGACCCACGATTAACGGGGCTGATGAATGATCTGACGACCCGCCCGGATCAGCGCGGATTCACTACGGTGGAGGGCCTGGTGTATCGTCATGGGCGAATTGAAGTACCGGCAGACGATGGCATCAAGACGGCAATACTTCGGAGCCGGCACGACAGCCTACTAGCAGGCCATCCGGGAAGGGCCAAAACACTAGCACTGGTCAGACGCTGTTTCAACTGGCCGTCGGTAAAGCGATTCGTCAACCGCTACGTGGACGGTTGTAGCTCATGCCAGCGTGTGAAGCCATCTCTGCTGAAACCGTACGGGACCCTAGAGCCTTTGCCCATACCCGCGGGCCCGTGGACCGACATTTCTTACGACCTGATCACAGATCTACCGGAGTCAAAAGGCAACGATTGCATCCTTACGGTGGTCGACCGATTAACTAAGATGGCACATTTCATTGCGTGCAAGAAGTCGACAACGGCAATCCAACTGGCGGACCTCATGACTCGGCACGTATGGAAGTTACACGGTACACCCAAAACAATAGTGTCCGACAGGGGAAGCATATTTGTGTCCCAGATTACGAGAGAACTCAATAGACGCCTCGGCATACGGCTTTGTCCTTCAACGGCCTATCACCCGCGAACCGATGGTCAGTCGGAGATAGTCAACAAGGCGGTAGAGCAGTATTTACGACACTTTGTCACCTACCGGCAGGACAACTGGGACGACCTACTGCCAACAGCTGAATTCGCCTACAATAACAGCGAGCACGTGTCAATAGGGATGTCCCCCTTCAAAGCCAACTACGGGTTCGAGCCGTCCTTCACGGGGATACCTTCTCCGGAGCAATGCCTGCCACAAGTGGAGATGCGTCTGAGGGAACTAGCAAAGGTTCAGGAAGAACTGGCCGCCGGGTTGGAAAGCGCTCAGGAGGCTATGAAGACTCAATTCGACCGGGGTGTCCGCGACACACCGCAATGGAGAGTCGGCGACTCAGTGTGGCTCAACAGCCGGAATATCTCGACAACGAGACCTAGCCCAAAATTGGCTCACAGATGGCTAGGCCCCTTTCCTATACTCAAGAAGATATTGTCTGCGGTGTACAAACTAACGCTACCCCCCTCAATGAGAGGGGTACACCCAGTGTTTCATGTTTCTGTCCTTAGGAAACAGGAACAGGACGAAATCGCGGGCCGACAAGTGGCACATCCAACGCCGGTGGTTGTGGAAGGCGAGGAGGAATGGGAAGTGGAAGAGATATTGGACTGCAGAAAAAAGGGAAAGAGACGGGAGTATCTAATTAGCTGGAAGGGATATGAACCGCAACATAACTCGTGGGAACCGGAAGATCATCTGGAAAATTCAAAGCAACTATTGGACGACTTCAACAAAAATTTTCCACAGGCGGCAGCGCGACATAGGACAAGGAGGAGATTATGAGGGTTAAGCTTTTTTACCCATGAGGTTTTTTTAATGCTGCCCGGGGAAGAGAACGCAGAGCCGGGGGCTTGGGCGTTAAGGGCGGGATAGTGTTATGAGCTGCACGCGCGCCGTACGCTATGTCACGCCTGGGACATGTTGTAGTTAGTACATGTCACAGCTCTCCACCCTAAGGGGGAGCGGAGGAGAGATCCCCAAACTCTCCTCATCTAGCAATCTACATAGTTTGCCGCTAGAGGCACGACCCGGTCCTTCTCCCTTAGAGCTGATCCTAACATGAGCCAAGGCTGGTCCACAGCTGAGCATCAGCTGAGCCAAGGCTGGTCCACAGCTGAGCATCAGCTGAGCCAAGGCTGGTCCACAGCTGAGCATCAGCTGAGCCAAGGCTGGTCCACAGCTGAGCATCAGCTGAGCCAAGGCTGGTCCACAGATGAGCATAAGCTGTTACAGGAGTGGTCAGACTCAGAATCTGAGCATTGGCTGGGCCGAGATTTATCCAAAGCTGAAAATCAGCTGAGCCAATACTGGTCCAAAGCTGAGCATTGGCTGGGCCAATGATAGTCCTAATCTGAGTCTAAGCTGAGCCATGACTGGAATAAAGCTGAAAATAAGCTGGGCCAGGACTGGTTCTGATCTGGGCAACAAAGCTGAGCATGAGCTGGGCACCAAAGCTGAGCATAAGCTGAGAGCTAAAGCTGAGTATCAGCTGACCAGAAATGGGGATCAGTGGTGCCAGCAAAAACTGAAGATCTCCTGTGGAAATTCTTAAACTGGTTAGATGGTGGGTAGATGGTGGGTAGCCCGCTGGAGCTGGCATGATGTCACTTGTCATCAAGTGACTATTTTATTTTCCTGGTGTAAGGGGATGAGGAGGTGTATCAGGAAAAATGAGTTTCAAGAACAGCGGATGAGATCTGCAGGAGTGACGAGGAATATAACGTTTTCACGGATCAAATATCCGAACGTCTCACGCGAGAATTCCTGATAGGGCATAAGTCCCTCCGGCGAAGCCTCAGGCGGAACTTAGTTAAGTTCGGAGGATGAGATCGTCTGGAGTGGGTAGTTTAGGGTTGTTATCTATGCTGTTGAGTAGTATGATGTTTTATTGTTGCTGCTAGTCTGAGTCAGTTGATCGAGTGGAGTTTTAATTGATGAGACCAATCAGTTGAGGTCTTTGCTTGAGCCTTCCATCTTTCCGTGGTAGTGTGATGATGATGGCTTGGGCTAGGGGCAGTGGTTAATCAGGTCGATCAGGGGAACTGTGAGGACTCGGTTGGATGGTTGGAAACCGATGCGCCTTGTTGACCAAACAGTACAAAACAAAAAACTTATAATTTCTGGTTGGCTCAATGATTATGGAGTTTTGTAAAAGAAAGAGATGAACAGATCCTTTTATTTTATTTTTCTTCTTCTCCCGCTGAGAAGAAACAAACGAACAGTAACAAGCTGAAACTAACAAACTACACTGTGTGGTATGACTCCGTATGTATGACTAGAGAAAATCATGAAAAGAAACAGACAAGCCCTCATGAGATTTATCCAATTTGGCCAACTTCAAGAAACTGAGGGTCTCAGGGGAGAGATCAATCGTGATCGAGGGAGTTGGGAGGGTGAAGCAGGATCAGGTGGAAGGCTGAGACGCATCCGGCCGAGTGAGTTCCGTGGTCTCGAGACCGGGCGGACCCTCAGGGGGAGCTCGGTGGCAGGTAGGATCGGATTCGGGCGAGGTTTCCCTTCGATACTCCAGATCGGACCCCGTTCGGCCTGTAGAGGGTAGGAGGCAAAATGGGGTGAAATACATAGTCAGGCAAGTATGAAGAGGAGAAATCGATCGGATTCAGAAGGACCTACAGTTTGCTTTGAGGGGGTGGAAAGACGATTCGAATCGGAATCAAAACTGTCAGACGAGCTGATCGTCGATTCACTATCCCATTGATCATTATCCATCAAGAGCTGGTGATCCTCTTTCAGTCTTCGAAACTCTTTATGAGTCACCCATCGTTGTTCAACGTTATTCTGATGTTTGTCAATCGTCAGTTAAATCTTATAACCAGAGGGATAAACAATTTAAAAAAAGACACACCTCTTCTTGCGAGTCGGCTGACTAAAAACAACAGGATAAGAAGGAAAAGAAAAGGTTTGCTAAATTTCAGTAAGAATATGGATAGCTTGAATAGGTATTAACCAACAGACCTCTGGCGATCCTAGACGAATCTTGACGAGTTTCTTTCTTCGGCCATCATCAGCAATGATGTACAACTCTTGATCCGATTGTTTTTCGGCATTCCCTCCTTCTGCTTCGTCTTCGTCTTCTTTTTCTTCGACCTGCTCTTCTTCATCTTTGTCCACTCGCATCAGATCTTCAACTTCTGGGGTGCGCCGGGGATCCCGAATCCGATTGAGATCTGACAGTTTTTCCGACCGACCCTTCTTGATTCTCATCGCTTGATCTGCATCCACTTCGCTGACGCAGTCTGATAGAATCCGCTTCTTACGTTGAACATCCTTGAAGCCGTTAGGATTTGTTCCATTGGATTGATCGTTGGTAGTAGTAGCAGTAGAAGATTCAATACTAGCCAACTCCCGGTTCAGGTGCAGTGAGGCGGTAGCTGGGTTGGGTCGATCGTGTTGAGTCCTTGCCTTCTTCTTTCGATTCCTCGAGGCCGACCGCTCTGGCTCGGTTTCTGAGTGCTCAGAGTCAGATCCATCGCTCGAGATGGGTGCCACACGCTTCTGATTGGACTTGTCGATCTTAAGCATCGAAATAGATAATAAAAAAAAAGCCACGTCAGCCCCCAAGTTGCGTATACTCATCTGGGGGACTAATTTGATTAAAAGGAGACAGGCTTACCAAAGGCTTGTTCGACTTGGTTTTCCTGGCCGCATGATCTGGTTTGAGTGATGAGGGTGCAGGTGTGTGTCGATCTTGCTTGTTGGGTTCATGAGTCCGCGTAGTTGTTTGATGGGTTTGGTTTGAATGATCGAAGGTATGGCTTGATGGTTTGGAGTGTGTTGTCAGGCGTGGGTGGAGTTTCTCAGGAGGACAATCTGTTTGGTCAAGCGGTGATTAAAGTACGAATTGGTTGTTGTTAGTGCGTGTAAACTTGTTTTCTTTTTTTTTTTATGGACAATTCTTCACTGACCTAGTGGGTCCGAGGGTGACGTGAGTTGCTTCGATTTTACTTGTAAAGTGGTTTGCTGTGGTGGTGGTGCTGGTAAGGGTGAGGTGGATGGTGTTTGGGTTGTGGTTGAATGCGTCCTAGTTGCTTCGACCGCGGCCTTGGCGATTTTGAATGGTCTCTTATCCGAATCTGGGATGCCAGCCCTCCTACGTTGACTGAGTATCCAGCTGGGGTAAAATGAGGTAGTGCATGAGAAGATGTTTCGGTGGGTGTCTTATGCAGATGGATGACTCCTACCTAGCAGCCTGTACCTCCCTGCGAGTTCTCAGGATTCTTGACCAAATCCGGTAGGAGAGGTAAACGATGGTGAGTGCTATCGCGGATTTCAACCACGCTGGCGCTGACTCGTAATAGTCCAGTACCGGTGTCATCTTGTTTTCCTTGCTTCTCGTATGAGATCTGTTGGGATGTATGTGCACAGGTTGGCAGTCAGTTCGCGTACATACTAAGAAGCATATGGTTGGGTTTGACTTACTGGTTGTGTCCGTTCGAGTCGCTGTTGAGTCTGGAGGAATGAAGAAGGTGGGAATATGGACCTCGTCGAGGGCTTCGAGGTAGCTTATGTGAGTTCCTCAGTCCCAACCCTCGAACTCAGTCTGCCTACATCTCATCACACCTCATCAAACATCCTCCTCAAACTATGTATGGCCCCATTTGGACTGCTTTTCTACAACCGGGCCTCACCGAAGGCCATACGGTGTACTTTTGGCAGCTTTGAGAGAAGTTATCAGGTCACTGCTCATCATCCCAGCCATTGCCCATATCTAGGGATCCATTCTGCGCGCGGTACTAAAACTTCTAGTACTCGTGTCAAGGAATTGTGTATGGTTCTTCATGACTGTACTCAGTACACTTAAAACACACCATTTCCTCTAGGGTGTATAGGAAAACTTGCGGTTTTCTCAGTCCACCCGAGTCTAGGGAGGAATTGAGTTTGTAGTTTGTAAACTCAATCAGGCTAGAAGAGTATCGGCAGATTGTATTGTTTGTGAGCATAAATGAGGTGGGTAAGCAAGGCAAAACCACCTCAACGTTATCCTTTATGCTCCGCTGAAGGAAAAAACCGAATTTACGGGACCCCCCCCCTTGCTCGTTAATACTACAAGAAGGGTGGGCGGGATGGGTTTTAAAAAAAAAAGTTGATTTATTTGTCGCCTTTGCGTGAATAAATCAGATAGGGTGAAAGCGGGACTGGTAGAGCTGGTGTGTGGGACAAAGTATGAAGTCGACCGTGCTGACTTCATATAGCTTTCCACTTGCTCTTCGTCTGCGGCAGATGCTCGGGCCTTTCATTCTTGACTGTCCCCCGGTCTGCCTCAGAACAGTCCGCTTCCCCTTCGCGCTCATGGACCTAGGCACTCTCGCAGTTCCTAGCTCTCGTACCATCAATCCATTCTGCGCGCGGTACTAAAACTTCTAGTACTCGTGTCAAGGAATTGTGTATGGTTCTTCATGACTGTACTCAGTACACTTAAAACACACCATTTCCTCTAGGGTGTATAGGAAAACTTGCGGTTTTCTCAGTCCACCCGAGTCTAGGGAGGAATTGAGTTTGTAGTTTGTAAACTCAATCAGGCTATAAGAGTATCGGCAGATTGTATTGTTTGTGAGCATAAATGAGGTGGGTAAGCAAGGCAAAACCTAAAACTCAGGTAAAATTTTTAAATCGAGCCTGAGCCCTTGGCGCGAAACCCTAAACCTCCATTTATAATTTTGCACACAAAAGCAAGCACAACAAAGTACCGATCCTTAAGGCCCCCCTCAACTAGGCCTCCATATAGCATTTAAATGAGCGATGATCCTCTTCGTGTCGGCCAACTCGGCCTCGGTGTACACACGGATATAAAGCTTATAACAGGAAGATTTCCAACGCCCCAAATCGCAGATGTCATCTTTCGAGACCCCCAAGGCGTTGCGTAACGATGCCCCCCCGACCCAAAAAGAGTGACCTAATAACCCATTGAAACCGCCCTTGCGCAGTACATCCTGTATCCTGCGTATGGTGGCGGACCTCGTGAGGTGGTGCCGGATCCCCCCTTCGTAGTAACCAAACAGAGAAGTGACCGAGCCCTGTGCCTCTATGAGTCGTCGTTGTATCGCCTCGACGGGGCAAAGCATGTTTGTCAGGCTGTGAAGGACCAATTTTTGAGGTCTTCCTGGTGCGGCGGTCTTCGCGTTTTGAACAGTAATGTACATGTTGCGGCCGACAGCAGTCTGCATCTGCCGTACATCCGATGTGAGAACGGAGTGTTCCATCCTGATGGGTCCTATCTGATTGTGATAAGTGATTTCTCCGATTCGAGCCATCCCCCAGAACGCGACTATGACCAAATCCCTAATCGCCACATCCTTTTTTGTCCCGGAGGCCAATACGTTGCATAACCATACCATATGCTTCAGCATCATCGCCGGTTTCTTCTGCCTTGGGGGCATGGTCGCATCAACCTTTGCAGAAGCCTTCAAAATGTATTCTATCCGCGTATCGGAAACTGTAGGGAACCTCTTCTTGTGAAAGGCGTGCCACGCCTTCAATCCGTAGATGTAGTTCTTGACCGAGGTCCAGTTAATCTTCTTTGTGTTGTTTGTATACCGACTCCGGCCAGCCCAAAAACAGAATTCTTCCGCGTCGTCTGAAGATATCGGTAGGGTGAAATCAGCGGAAGTTGTCTGACTTTTAAAAACCAAGAACTTTTTCACAGCACAGTTGTAACCGATTAGCGTCGACATCGCCCAGTTCGACAAGATGTGTTTATCTATGGTACGTAAGGCTACGTGAACGTTACCGTTTCGTAAGAAAGCGCTCAATTTTGATTCCCATTTGGGGTCATTCATAACTAATATCTAGACGGACACGGGAAATAGAAGCAAGAAGAGGATAATGACGGGGAAAACGGTTATATCTGGTCCGAAAGTTGTTGATTCAATTGGAAAGGTTATCAGGGAAAATTGACGAGTTTTCAGTACTACAAGAGATTCAGGTGAGTACCTCTAAGCCGGTGTGAGAACTCCTTTGGGATGGGTTGGCAGTCCTTTGAGGGGGAAATAACAATATGATATTCCAGCTAAGTAATACTACTGTTACGGGTGGTTTGAAAGACCTGCCCCTCTATTATACTACACAGAATTCTGACAACAAATTTATTTATTGTTGTGGCGTGACTTTATGATGGAGAAAACTTGTATGTAGTAGTCTCTATCAGACCTAGATCAGTTTTAACAAGTACAAGGTGCGTATACAACCTCTATATGGCAAGATGGGCAAAGAATATAATCAAGTGAGAATATGTTTTGTTGGGTTTTTAATGGTTTCAGCAGAGGGAAATGATGATGGAGTGTGGTATGGGATTTCTATGTTAATGTATGATGACTGTGTCTTCCGTGATGATGGCAAAATGATGACTGGTGACCACTGAGCTGGGGTGCCTGGGTGATGATGGAAAAATGGTGGGAGGAGGGCCTCCTTATATATTCTTTTCTGAGTTATTTTTGCTGGTGAGGGCTGCACTTGAGGCATTTCTGCTGGTGGTGACCCTGTGGATTGCACTGCCTTCTGCCAGGGGTGCATAACTTAAACTGATGTTCCGCATGACCATGTGTGATTTGTACTTTTTAAGGCAAAGTCCACCTAGGTTGGTTGCACTGCCAAAGTGGAGGCTTTCTGACCGCATGCATCGATGTAAGGTCCGTGCAAATCTGTTGAGTTGTTGAGTGGAGGCCTAGTCAATGCAGTTTCCAACGCGCAGGTTGCGTGAGGTGATCTGTAGCTAATAGTGGAGGCCTGCCTAACTAGTAAATCTAACTATACTCTTCTATATATGCATGCCTTTTATGATTTATATGAATTTCCACCTGGGTATGGCCTGTACTAAACCTATAATTGTAACTAACTTCTAAACTAAAAGAGCTAGCTGGGTAGTTGAAGTGAGTGACTAGGGTTAAGTTTGTATTTAGAATCTATTTCTCTAATAATATTCTATCATATGCTAGTATTGTAGGCTGTGAGTTGAGGTTTTGGCAGTTTTGTTGCGCGCAACAGATCTGGATCACCACATCCCCCCCCAAATTAATGCTGTCCACAGCATTCCTAAGCAAGCAACAAAACTGTCGAGTCCTTCCCACTAAGAAATTTCTAGTCCACTGATGTTTTCGTAAGTCCTCGACAATTTTGTACAAGTTTCCGTGCCTTCTTTCCTGTTCCTTGTGTTTTTCCGATTGGCTACTTGTGTTGCATTGAGTCAACTCCAAATCGGTATTGTATCTTCCCACTATACATCCTTTCTCTATCTCAAAATCTAGTATATGTATGTCCTATGTAAACCTACTCCCCCTGCCACTCCCAAATCAAAGGATCCTACCGCCCTCCGAGTATACTCTGTACTCCTGTCGTTGGCCCAAAGAAAAGGGATGTGGTTGATGATTTCCGACGAAAGTATAACATACGTCCCCCAGTTGATAAGTTAAACCCTCTTGATTAACTTCCCCCCAACTGGCTTCCCGTACTCTTATGTATTTCTAACTAAATCTTTCCTTCCGTCACATCGTACTCCTTTTAAGGCCTAACTATACTTCTATTTTCTCTACTAAAGAAAGGGTGATGTCGTCCAATATTACACCCATTTAAATTCTTCCCTATGTTTCCACCTCCTTCCATTTGATAATACACTTAGTCCAGAAAATCGAGCTAGGATAACCTGCCTAAACCGTAATTTCTCCCTTCTTCATCCATTTTCTAAAATTTCCTATCCAGTCCTGAACTCGCTTTGTTCGCCAAAATCTTCTCCATATTCCTCACTATTGCTAGTATTAGAACTACTACCTGTATCTTTGTTTGTACCCTCCTCATCTACTTCATCCTCTTCCTCGTCTTCTTCTGTAATAGGTGCTGCCCGGACATAATAACGCTTGATATGGTTGGCAGCGTACCGGCGACTTAGCCTGGTTCCATCCAGTTCTTCAAGCTCGTATGGACCATTGTTAATTTGGTGTATTACCCTATATGGACCATTCCACCTGTTCTTGAAAAGTAGGCCCCATTGATTTTCCAATGATTTGTTATAAACTAACACCAAATCTCCTGGCTTCAAAGGTGCTCTCATGCGATGAGCCAATCTCCGGTCCCAGTACTTCACAGATTGCTTCCTAGCTTGGTACAACCTTTCCGTTGCTTCACTAATGTTCTCTTCTCTTTGTGCCAGTTGTTCCGCTCTTGCTGCTAACAAATCACTAGTTGTTCTGACTTTGTCCCATTCTACCGTTAAGTAACTCCTTAGTTCTATATCAATAGGCAAGACCGCTGGCTGTCCAAACTGGAGTTCAAATGGCGTGAAGCCGGTCGTCCTTTTTGTTGATATTTGATCCGCCAAGGTGACCAGGGGCAAATACTCTTTCCACTTGCTTCCATTTTCCCCGCATAATTTAATGAGTGCATCTTTAATCTCTTTGTGCCCCCGTTCAATCATTCCTTGAGCCTCCGGGTAATAGGGTGTTACTGTTCTTAGTTTTGTTCCTACTTTCTTCATTGCGCTTTGAAGTTCCTTTTTAAATTCAGCGCCTCCATCTACAGTCACCTCTTTTGGAACTCCATACCGACAAATCCATTCTGAGACAAACCAATCGGCTATAGTTTTTGATTTTAGATTAGTCAATCCTGTAGTCTCTGCCCATCCCGAAAAGTCATCCCTAGCGATTATGATATATTTCCATTTTCCTGCTTTAACATGTACTGCATCCATGCTGACCCGCTCAAACAAGGTTGATGTGGATGTTGGTTGACCAATTTCCTTAGGAAGATTTTTGCTTCTCTTTTGACATGGCTCACACGATTGAACCCAATTTTGTATCATCTTCTTCATTCCTTCCCACCAAAATCGTAATTTAACCGTTTATATGTTTCCGCAATCCCTCTATGACCAAGTTCCTCGTGTAATGCTCTCATCACCCGTTGTTGATTTTTAGGATTTGATATCACAACTTGTGCATGCGGTAATGCTCTTTTCTTTAATTGATTCTCTTCAAGAAAGTAGTTATGTGACCGCCGCTTAATTTTCTGAAACTCCTGGTCTGAACAGTTTGGGGGTCGTCGCAAGTCCTGCAGATATAAAGCTATCTTCTTCCAGATACCGCACTGACTGTTGTCTACATCTGCAACTTTTATAAATGACACATTTAGAGGCTTAACACCCAGTCCTGGGTGTGGTTTAACCCATTCTTCATCCTCGTCAAAATCTTTCCCTTCCTCTTCATCATCCAATGGGTGTCTTGACAGACTGTCAGGCATTGTGAAAGTTTTTCCCGGCTTGTGGACTAAATCAAAAGAAAAGAGTTGAATGAACGCTACCCATCTCGTCATTGGTGCGCAGGGCAAGCTTGGTGTGTTGATCATTTCTATTAATGCTTTTGCGTCCACTTGTAACTCAAAATGTTGCCCCCATAATGTTGTTTGAAGTTTCTTTAGGATTTTGGTTACTCCACATAATTCCAGTTTTGATTGAGCATATCCTGATTCTGTCCTCGAAAATCCCACTGATTCGTATAACACAGGTCGATCTTTGCTGTCTTTGTCTTTTTGCATAAGCACTGCCCCGGCTGCAATGTAGCTTGAGTCTACCGCCAGAGTAATTTTTCCCGCATCCTTCTCATAGTTTAGTTTGTGCAATACTATCTCTTCTCCAATTATTTCTTTTAAACGTTGGAAGGTTTCTTCACATTCTTTTGTCCATTCATATTCTACATCCAGTCGTGTCAACCTCCTCAGTGGTGCCGCCAGCGCAGAAAAATTTTGGATGAACATCCTAACGTAAAAACATATTCCCAGAAAGCTTCGGACGTCCTTCTTATTTACCGGCCTTGGGCAACTTTGGATTTTGTTAACCTTCTTCTTCGCCACCAGTCGGCCATCATGTGACACCACATGACCAACTATATCTAAAGCGGGTACACAGCAAGCAAATTTTTCTCCAGAAATTGTAAGACCAGCTTCCTCAATACGAAACAAGACCCTTTCCAAAGTGACTGCGTATTCCCATACAAACTTCCTAATTCCTGGATTCTCCGCAATTGTTTCATTATTGTACGTGGATCGTGGCCCCTTGATCCCTCCATCGTCAATAAATATACCCACATTCTCCGGTATCTCTTCTTGTAATATCCATGTCATTTGAGCTTGGTAAACAGCAACTGAATTAGTAGCGCCTTGGGGTAATCGTGTCAACTGGAGCCTCCCTAGTACTTTTTCAAAAGTAGTAAGAGGTCTTGACACTGGTGCGAGTTCTCTTTCATCATATCCTCCCATGATATCCCCCAGTCCATAACACGCTCTCCCAGAAAAGGATTCAACAAATTCCTCAATTTTTGGAGGTAATCCTGCGTCCTTAATAGTCACCTTATTCAATGGCTGAAGGTCGTGTACAATCCGGAGTTTTCCATTGGACTTTGTAACACAAAAGACTGGACTTGAGTAACTTGATGTTGACTGTTCGTAAAGGCCTGTCGCAATTCTTTTCCTGACTAGATTTACAAACTCTGGTAGGATAGGTTTAGGTATTGGGATGGGCTTTTTCTGCCAGGGTTCATGTGTTACCACTGGTATTTGATATGGCTGCCCATAGCTATGTTTCAGAATCCCGCGTTCTTCCTTGCAAAAAGCTATTGATTTTTCTCGTATAACAATAACATGTTTTAATAATTTAATTTCCTCTTCCATAAGCCATTTAGCTGGGCCGAAGTTTACCACTTCCAATCTCTCTTCTGTGATTCGTGCCGTAGGGGCAAATTCTGGTGGGTGTGGTGTCAGCGGTGTCTTGTAAGGATCCCTTGAAAGCGGAGGTCTCTGTAATGGGGGGTTGATATCTTGGGGCATAGGCTGATTGACTGGCCTAATTTTCTTGTCTATTGTTTTATATTTGGCAGCGTGCGCTGATAATTCTGCCATGGTGTGTATGGTATATCAATTTTTGATGAAAGTTTTTGTAACTATAGTTTTGATTCAGCTGAAAGTCTGGTTTGCAGTTTTTGGTCATACAGGACCATAAAAAATCCTAACCCCATGGTTTCTTTTCTTTTCTTTTCTTTTCTTTTCTTTTCTTTTCTTTTCTTTTTTTTTTTTTTTTTTTTTCTTTTCTGCTTTCAATCAAAAGTTGTGACTTAACCTGCGCCGCACGCCCGGATCCTCTTGTGTGCAGCTTTCACAGAGATGAGGTGTCAAGCGAGCTGCGTTGGCCCGTCGGCGTAAGCCCGTTCCAAGCTCCACAAGCCCGCCCAATCTCTCTCTGCCGCTGTGCCCTCTCTCCGCCGGCCGAAACTGCGAAGCCGAGGCTCTCTAGTACTTGCATTGCTTCCAGCTTTCCGTTGCTGTTTTTGGTAGGTGTTGACGCTGTGCTCGCCTCGTTTCTCATGTTACTAATGTTACTTTCCTTTGTTCTTTCTCAGGCTCCGATCGGTTTAGCTAATGTCGATTGTATTCTCGCATTTCATATGAATTAACGGCCTCAAAAATCATGCGACTTCTCCAGGTCCTCGGTGAGTTCCTCCTGATTCTGCTGCTACTCGGCGGAGCTACATGCTAATGTCTTGATTCTGAACCACCATACAACATGGCACGAACGGTTAACGGCCCCTCCACTTGTCCTTCTACCTCATTTGAACCGTTTGCTTTCTCGAATTTGCTTGGTCCTGTACCGTTACGCCTTCTGGGCCCGAACGGTCGGCTCCACCGCGTGTTGATTCAATCCATCCTCCTGTGAAACTGCGCCTCCGACTTCCGCTACCAGTGTGCCCAACCCGACTAGCTGTTGCCACTCCTTGCTGTCCAGCTGGACATAAAAAGGCAAACCCTGGTCCGCTAGTCCTTCTTTCTCCATCCTACTATCGCTTCATAAGATGGCTGACTATCCTGAACAATATATCATCTCATTTGATGACTCCGCGTCGACCGTCTCTCTTGACGCTCCTCATGTCGCGGACACTCCATCCCCAGTATCTGATGATGACGATCCATATTCTTACCATAACATATTTATGGCCTCGTCCGACGAGGCTAGTGACGAAGATATTGGTTCTGATGATGATGATCAAGGTTTGTTATGATCTTATTTTAGTACCTGTTGTGTTAGTTGTTGATTTTTGCATTTCCATACTCAGACCTTGATGTCCTGGCCGCCCATGCCGTGATTAACAATCACTTCGAAAATCTTGACTCGGACATGATAAACTCTAGTGACCAGGATGCCGACGAATCTGATAGCGGCGCTTCCGAACAATCTGACATCCCGGGTAGGTTTCCTATCTTAGACTATCCCCTGATACGCATGCGTTGCTTATCTATAATCTGCTGTATCCCTTCTTTAATTTGACATCAGTTCCTCCCCTCAACGAGACGCGCGACTCCTCCCCGGATGTCCAACCTTATCAAACTTATCCGGGGTCTCCCCGCGGGTTCCCGCGTTATAATTATGCAGAATTCACTGTAGAGACGCTAGTAGATCCCCGCCTACGTTACAACCCTTTTCGTTTATTTCCGCGACATCAGCTTCCCACCTTCCCCCCGGCGAGACCCCCCATGTTACCTCGCCAAATGTTTGAGGCATCTTTCCGTGACCTAACTATCCGCCTCAAAAATCTTCTAACTCGTACTGCTCAAGGCCATACCGTCTATAATGAACTCAACTCTGTTGAGTTCATTCTGAACGCTGCCAATGATTGGTATTATGTATACCAAGCGTTTGAGTTCGTTTTTTTTTTTTTTTTTTTTTTTTTTTTTTTAAATGGAATGCTGACTTTGGTTTTACCTTTTCTTTTACTTCTTTAGACATGGTGTTGATAATTAAGAAAAAAAACCCCTGTTCCCCGTCTGGCTAGAAATCTTGTGGAAACAAAAACAACTATCAGCTTTCTACTTATAAATGTTAGTGTTAGCCTAAAAAAAACCCTGTCAGCAACAGTGGCTCCTGCTACCATTGTACTGGTATATTCTTTCCTCTCTCTGGTTATTGATTACCTATATAGAAACTGAACCTCAGACAAAAAATAAATAAAATGAAATTGCTGTATCCCTTCTTAATGTAGAGTGACATTAGTATACAAGTGCTGTCTCAATACCTTTGAGAGCCACAAAAAAAAATTCTGGTATAGTAATCCTGAAATAGTTGAAAGAGATGATAAGCAAAGAAAATACTTGGGTGAATTTGGGTGCATTTTTCAGATGAAGACCCGCGCCCTGCCATACAAGGCGTTAACTTGGTATTGAGGATTCTTTAACACATGTTTTTTATACCACTTCTTCATGCCTCCACCATACAGCTTGTACCGGATAGCCAAGCTGACCGGCCTGTATCTTGATCTCCAGGGACCAACCTTCAAGTATTGTGCTCCGCCTTTTGATGTCAAAATTTGCAGAAAATCTAAAGGATCTAACCCGCCTCCGGGCAATTCCTTCAACCAGGCGGGTAGTCTTTTAAAAACCCTTTGCTGCCCGTACCACGTGAAAACTTCCTTGAATCGTGGCTTTATTCGTGTTTCTGCTATATAGCAGCCCCAAGCGTCCTCTTCTGGGTCCAGATTTGTTCCCCACTCTACTGAGTTAATCTGATGATAAGTGTTCCAAGGGTTGTCATCCAGCTGTGCTGCTCCAAGCTCCAATTCCCAATCCACTGGTTCTGGTAATGTTATGTTCCACCTATCCCCATCCATCATTTCAAAGGGAAGCAATGACTGATAATGCTCCATTCGACTTTGCATAGATTCCTCCTCATTTTTCGGTTCCTCCGCCTCCCAGTTTGTCACTTGTAACGCACAAACTTGTCTTAACTTGGGTGGCTCCTTGTGCCATCCGGGAGCATTTGGTAAACATATAGGGATGCAAAGTCTTCGTTGTTCTGAGTCCATAAAGCTTAAGATTTCTCCCTTCTGGTTGGAGAGCTCCAGTCTGATGTTATGATCCGCTAGAAAAGGCCTTCCTAACATGGTATGCACCAAACCTTTGACAACAAAGAAGTTTGCCAAGTGCACATATCCTGGAAATACGGTTACAGGTATATTTTCCGTGATTCCAATGATTGGTGTAAAATGCCCTCCTATTCCTCGTAATCGCATAAATACTTCTGTAGTTAAAAGGCCTAGCTGGTCTGCAAGATGGTCAGGAATAATATTCATCTCTGCACCAGTATCAACTAAAGTTCTGATTTTCCGGTTGTTAATGGACATGTCCACCATGCCGACGGGACAAGCATACATGAGCCTTGAGTCTTTATCATCCTCTTCCATTTCCAAACTTGTGGAACCATTAAATTTGACGTTGTTTACCCCCTTCTCTGCTGGGTCCGCTTGACCTTCACCAAGCGTTTTGAGAAAGTGAGGGGCAATCTTCAAAATCTCCTCCAGTGTAAGCGTGTACGTCTGACGAAAGAATTTGTTTCGGATTGACCTGTCCATTTGTAGTTCTGGTTGCTCTCTTGGGTTTTCTGGCCGGAGATTCTTGGTCTTTGCCAATGGTTCTGTGACTGGTTTAGACCTGACAGGGACAATGACACTCTCATCCTCGTTTTCCTCCATCCACGATCCAGGAAAGCTTTTCCGCCTACTGGGTTCTTTTTGAGCTTCTTGCGCTTTGGCTTTGGGTTGACTTTCCCTCTCTGCATCCTTGTTTTCAACAGGCTGGCTTCCAGAAGTCCCATTTTTTTCCTGTAGTCGCTGTGACTTCCGGAGGCCAAATCCTAAATTATTCTCCAGATTGTCCTCCCCCACATTAAACTGTGGTGGAAACCATGATCCCCATTCTTCGACTTCCGCTATTGCTGAGGTTGCCGCCTTCTCTCCCTTACCTGTCTCTGAAGAAGGTTTCTTCTGTTCTTCCTCGAACCGCTGTAAGACTCAAAAAGTGGTAATGAAACCCTTTTGCTGAATGGTGAAGGGTATGATGGAGTTGCAAGCTCTGCCCTTCTGTTATCAGTCAACAAGACCCACCAAGCTCAGCTTGGCAAGTTTTATTAAGTGATAGGTCTGGTCTGTTCCAGATGAAATCTGTTTGACTGGCAACGTGTAAGTGTTTCAATTACTTTGTTATAAGGGTTGAAATGTTGTTATAAGGGTTGATTTATTGTTATAAGGGTTTTAGGATTTGAGTGTGGATGAGTGTTGGGTGACTTGTGAGTTCTGGGTGAGGAACTGGGGAGCAGGCCACTGGGGGTGGAGAGAGCTCCTTTTATAGACAAAAGGGGAGCCCCAAAGGGGCTTGTGGGTTAGGGTTTCAGCTAATTTAGACAACAGGGTGAGGGATTTTAGCTGGTGGGAGTAGATACAAATGATGTCATAACCCCTCAGGGGCGCATGAATGGTGTCAGAATATACAACAGAACATTCTAATGCATGCATGAGGTGACAGTAGACTGCATGAGCTGTCATACAGGGGGAATTAGTGTATACACAAAGTCTGAGGCTGCAGAAACAGTGTAGATGATGTCATACTATGTATATAAAGGAGTGTATGTAGTTAATATGTAATGAGTGTAGCCTGACAGGGAGATGTATGTTTGTATCCTGTGATATGTATAAGTGTACTACTGTGAAACTCGGGTTGGGGCAGATGACAGCTGGGTTACTGGGGCTGGCCGTGTGATATGTGTCCATGAGGTGTAACTTCCACACTAGAGGGGGTCCAGGGGTGCTTCCAGTGATGGCTAGGGGTGAAATTGGCCGTAGAATCCATTTCTGGGGTCCATTTGATGGTATCTTGAGGCCTAGTATGAGTAATTATGTGGCATAGAAAAAACTTTTTATTTTTCCACTTTTCCGTCTACCACAGCGGGGGTCCAGGGGTGCTTCCAGTGGTTAATAAGGGTGAAATTGGCCGTAGAATCCATTTGGTTGTATCTTGAGGCCTAGTATGAGTAATTATGTGGTATAGAAAAAACTTTTTATTTTTCCACTTTTCCGTCTACCACATCCTCCCCCAACTTATTGTCTGTCCCCAGACAATTTTGACGTGAAAAGTGCTTTCTGTCAACTTTTGAACCTGTGACATGGTGAATTTACGTGATGATTTGCAGGATCCTTGGAGAATTGGCCATTTTGACGTCTTCTGGGCCACGTGGCTTGAGAGGCTGCGCAGGGTGAAAATTGGCCAAAAATTTGATTTTTGTTAATTTTAGGGTTTTTCTTGACAAAAACTTTTTGTTGGTTCTGGGAGTTAAAGTGCTGCGCGCAGTCCGCAGTTGCGCAGTTGCGCAGTAGTGCTGCTTGTGCTGTGGTGGCGGCCGCAGCTGTTGCTCTAGCGCCTTAGGGTGCGCGCTATTGAAGCCGCGGGCCTCGGGTGTTGAGTAGTGATTGGGGACTCGACCCGTCTCCGATGATTGGTTGGTCGGGCTTGGGGCCCGGGTACACAGTGATGATCGTACCCGCCCGTCAAGCTCTCGTTCGGTCTCGAGTGTTTACTCCCTACCCCGCCACGGGGTATGTGTATGTATATTGACCTTACCCCATAGGGGGGGTATTGATGTATCCTCTACCTTTCGTCCTTGGCCAGCACCCAACCCTTTGACTTCGCCGATCTTCCGACCTCTTTGACTACATACGTCACCGGCGCCGCTGGCTTGGTTTCCTCAAGTTGGTTCTCTTGACCTCGGACCACTTTCGTCATATGGAGTGGGTTTTTCTCTTTTCTGTTCTGCTAGCGGTTCTTTGATTTGGAGCCCGCTTCTTCTTGGTTCCAAAGAAGACAAAAAAGAAACAGAACCCATCTGTGTATACCAGATTTGACAGCTGACAGCCCTATTCTACTTCGACAGCGCTCCTCGTACCACCGCTGCGGACAGATTCGCTCGCTGGACTCGATAGCCCATACCCTCAACAGTGTATGTACATACATGTTCCTTTCTTTTGACCGGTGCTAAGACGGAGAGACTGACGACCGTCTCTTTGTCTTGTTCTTCTAGATCTTCCAACGACTTCTAATGCGCATTGCTGCCGCTGATCAAACAAGGTCGATCGAAGGTCCTTTAAGCCCTGCAGCTGTGTGTATTGGACATGGGCTGAGCCCTCCTCCATCGACGTCATCGCCTCAGTAGTTCGGATTCGAGTGCCTCCCCCCCGGTGAGTCTACCGAGGGTTTTGCGAGGGTATAAAAGGTCTGCCTCGCCTCGTCATCTCCATCCTCACCCGTACCACATCGGGTCCTCATTTTAACTAGTTGTTCTACTACCATATCGTCCAAACGATACTGTTGTGCATAGCTTGTTATCCCCAAACCATTGCAAAGATCGTTGTCGATCTCGTTTGTCCTTGATGATCGCTTTCGGGTGTAGAACTGATAAGTCCTCCTTCCCCCTATTGCCCAAACGTTACTATCGTTGACTAGCGAGTGGCGCGATATAAAGCTAATCAAACTGTTGCAAAGCCCGCCCTCCAGTTTGAGCCCAATCAACCCGGAACAAGGTGAGTTGTCCTTCTGTGAGCTTTGTCGCTTGCGCCAAGAAGCGTAGAAATGATGATTGGGTTTTTGAAGTCCATATTGAGTTCACGTCCGACCAATCGTTCCCGATTGTCCTAACACAAGCAAAGCTGTTTGTATCTGGAGCTGCCATCCTTCGTTCCCAAGACTAAATATGTGTAACAATAGCTGTGTAACCAATAATGTTGATCCAGTATAGCATTGATCCAGCGGTTTCTACTGATCCTTTTTATCATGAAATTTGAAAATTCTGAATCCCAGAATGAAGTTGAAAGCCCCCTCCCCCAACTGAGAAGGTTGTCCTCAACCTCAAAGAAAGTGAGTTATTTGTAAGAAAGAAAGAAAAGTAAAAAAGAGTGTGGTTTTTTTAAAAACAAGTGTTGATAAGCAGTTTAAACTCTTGCTGAGGAGGTAGATTTAGTTGGAGGTTTCCATAGACTTTTGAGATATTCTGAATTGTGTATTGTGAGATTGATGGTGGGAGGATGGTGATAAAAGAGTGAATTTTTGAAAGAATGTGAGTTCCTCCCCCAACTTGAAAGATTTAAGCCCCAATAGTTTCAGAATTTAGAGCTGATATCTGTTTTGATGATTCAGAAAATAGAAAAATGGTAATTGTTTAACCGATTCCAACAAGGAGCCTTGGGCGGTTGAAGTGTGTCTGAAGTAGTCCAAAGAGGTCAGGCGGAATCTTCAGTGATGGTTGAACAAGGAGCTTCCTGAGTGAGTAAAATAAGTAAATAAATTGATTCCTTTGTGATTCAAGATGATATAGATCATTGATTGATCCTTTCAATTCTTGTTTAGGTTCTGAATGGTATTCATTGTGTTTGCTACTTGAATTTGTTTTTGTTGAGTTAATATCTGGTGGAACCGGTGCAGGCAGCAAGATAAACATGTCTTCAGAGGGTGTACAGATTGGATTTGGACCGATTGGAATTTGTGAGTCTGTTGGGCTGAGATCTGTAGTAGTACTAATACTTGGGTTGCATATACTGATAGTCTTGCCTTCATTTTCTCCAGGGTCTGTATCTGTGGGTCCTGGGGCTTGAAGGTTAAATTTGTTGAAAATTTCTTCTTGTTGATCCAAGTGAGGTTTAAAGAGGTGCTTGTTGAAAATCTTGCTTCCCGGTTTGTTGATATCTTCAATCAAAACTACAGCCGGGATGTGAGAAAATTGAGACTCCTGAACTGTTGTTTCTGTAAGGATAGAATCTTCAATTTGTGAGTCATGATTGTTGATTTGAGGTGTCTGATGATCCACAGTTTGGTTTTGTTGAATAGATTGATCCAAAATTCCTTCCTGATCCATGCTGATTGCCATATCCACATCATTGGAGACAAATTCTGGTATGTCAATAACAAAGTGTTTAAGCTCCATTGGTGTATCCATTAAGTTTGACACTGTTTTCTGGTTTACCACCATATCCTGTAGGTGAATTGTTGAGGCCGCTTGCTCAAAAACCAATTCCTGAGAGTAAGTTTCTGTTTCCGTAATAGGTTCTGAATTATCTGTTATTGGTTCCAAAACATCCATAACAGGTTGTGTGATTTCCATGGCCGGTTCATGTTCACTTGGTTCTTCTGTGAATTTGAGTTGCTGGTTGTAATCCGGAGGTAAGTCTAGTGCCTTTGCTTGTTTTTGGAGTTCCACAAGTTCTTGCTGCAGAGTTTCGATTTTTCTCCAGAAGTATTCCTCTATCTGTATAACTTCCATTTCTGCAGCGGCAACCAGGTGATTCCATTCGGTAACTTCATATTTCCTACTTCTCTGAAGCTGGCCGTTGTTGAATAAGGTTTGATTGATGTTTTCCTGACTTTCTC
The DNA here is from genome assembly GCF_026914185.1 of Puccinia triticina. Lineage (NCBI taxonomy): Eukaryota > Fungi > Basidiomycota > Pucciniomycetes > Pucciniales > Pucciniaceae > Puccinia > Puccinia triticina. The sequence goes on along the minus strand of NC_070561.1, from coordinate 104,031 downwards.
TTGAAAAGGCACTTAAGAATAAAACACTGGCTTCTTCTTTCTTCCAAACCTGGTAGGATTCCATCATGTAATCAAGTATTGTGTTGAATTTTCCAAGATATCTTCTGTAAGCCTGGTAGTTTAAGATTCCTTGTTGGGCCTGTTGTTCTGCTACCTTGAATAGATCCTTCTTGGTGTACAAAACTGAAGAATCAAATTCTCCCCAGGTGTCAATCATTTCCTTACGCAGGGTATCCCAGTTGCATTCTTCGTAACCGTCCGTATCCTCAATTTGGCACTTCAGTTCCTCTGTTCGTATAAATCGTCCAATCTGAAGAGCTCTTTGAAATTTTGTTGAACCAAACCAATCTGCTGCCCTTTCGTATCTCCGTAGGAATTCAAAGAATCGATTTCCATTGTAGAATAATTCATTGTCATCAATGATTCCCGGTGGATAATCGGATTCTTGGTATGATAGACTTGGTTGTTGATAAGGTATTGGTTGATGTTGATAATATGTTGTTTGTTGATATTGATGATGTTCTGAATGTTGTCTTTGTTGAAATTTGTGTTGATATGTAGGTTCTTGAATGGCTTCATTCTTGTTGATTCCATAAGCAGATGGTTGTTGATGTGACACAGTGCCTCTGAGTGGAATATTCTGGTTTTGTTGAGTTTCATCTGAGTCACGTAAGTGTTCTTCAGCAGGATCTCTGAATTTATTCTCTCGTCCTTTCCCTTTGTCTTTCCTTGGCCAAGTTGATATTGTATTTTCCATATTCCTAATCATAGCTGGAGTTCCTGTAAAAGGCCTTTTCCTTGAAGTGGTTTCTGGAAGAATTGTATCTTCAAAATCTGGTACGCCAAACAATAAATTCATGTTGATTCTTGTTGATTCCGTAGTTTCATTATACATTCAATCCTTGGTAACTGTTACTGTGCTCTGAAAAAGAAACAATAATATCTGGTCTCTGGTCTCTTTACCAGGGCAAATTGGGGGGGGTTTAATATTGATATAAATAACTTTACCGTGCTGGGAGGGTTCTTCAAACAGTATCCTAATTATCTGAATCCTTAGGTGCTACACACCGTCTTTCAGTATATAATTGGCTGTTTCCTTCGAGTTGGCTCCAGAGTTTTCTTCTAACAGTATCTAATTATCCAGATCCTTAGGTACTACACACCGTCTTCCAGTATATAATTAGCTGCTTCCTTCGAAACACTCCTTTCAGGTTTGGTAGTTATGTGTTCCTTTCAGAGGTTCGTAGTTGGTTCCTTAGATGGTTCCTAATAGTCGACTAGTCGTCCAACAGAATAACTGAATATGCCGTTGATTGTTCTAGATTTGTTGATAAATTTGATTCTTTTCGCCGCTAGAAGTTCAGATCCTTTGACAAGTCCTTCTGGTTTGAGTTGAAATTGGTTCCTGGGATGGTTCAAAAGTTGACTAGTTGTCCAACGGAATAAATGAATATGCCACTGTCCGTACTAGAGTTGTTGATGACTTGATCCTTTTTCACTAGCACAATTGTGATCCCTTGGCAATTACTTTGGGTTGAATTGAAGTTCGTTACACGTGGTTGATCAAACAGGGTTATCCGATCACGTTGGGGACTCCCTTGTAAGACTCAAAAGTGGTAATGAAACCCTTTTGCTGAATGGTGAAGGGTATGATGGAGTTGCAAGCTCTGCCCTTCTGTTATCAGTCAACAAGACCCACCAAGCTCAGCTTGGCAAGTTTTATTAAGTGATAGGTCTGGTCTGTTCCAGATGAAATCTGTTTGACTGGCAACGTGTAAGTGTTTCAATTACTTTGTTATAAGGGTTGAAATGTTGTTATAAGGGTTGATTTATTGTTATAAGGGTTTTAGGATTTGAGTGTGGATGAGTGTTGGGTGACTTGTGAGTTCTGGGTGAGGAACTGGGGAGCAGGCCACTGGGGGTGGAGAGAGCTCCTTTTATAGACAAAAGGGGAGCCCCAAAGGGGCTTGTGGGTTAGGGTTTCAGCTAATTTAGACAACAGGGTGAGGGATTTTAGCTGGTGGGAGTAGATACAAATGATGTCATAACCCCTCAGGGGCGCATGAATGGTGTCAGAATATACAACAGAACATTCTAATGCATGCATGAGGTGACAGTAGACTGCATGAGCTGTCATACAGGGGGAATTAGTGTATACACAAAGTCTGAGGCTGCAGAAACAGTGTAAATGATGTCATACTATGTATATAAAGGAGTGTATGTAGTTAATATGTAATGAGTGTAGCCTGACAGGGAGATGTATGTTTGTATCCTGTGATATGTATAAGTGTACTACTGTGAAACTTGGGTTGGGGCAGGTGACAGCTGGGTTACTGGGCTGGCCGTGTGATAGGTGTCCATGAGGTGTAACTTCCATGCTAGCGGGGGTCCAGGGGTGTTTCCAGTGGTTACTAAGGGTGAAATTGGCCGTAGAATCCATTTCTGGGGTCCATTTGGTTGTATCTTGAGGCCTAGTATGAGTAATTATGTGGTATAGAAAAAACTTTTTATTTTTCCACTTTTCCGTCTACCACACCGCCTGACCAAATCCCTCACTGAGGAGTCTTTATCCATTATTATTGGCTGGTTGTTGGGATAGTAGTATGTTCCTTGGTGTTTGTATACATTCCGAACTTTCAGGTCTTGCTGAAGGTATTCACACTGAGTTACCAAGTGTTTTTCTTTACAATAAAAACACTCTAAAGGACCCAATCTTGCCCTCCCTTCGGGAAGTCCTGGTGATGATGGTCTGCCGAAATGTGGAGGAACTTGCCGCTTCTGGTTCTCCAATGCTATGGTTAACTTTGTAATTTTCTCCTCAAGTTCTTCTCTGGAGGAGGAGGGCTCCTGTATTTTTACCGTCTTTCTTGCATTGTCTTTGGGAACCGATGCCTCATTGTCGCCGTCAAAATCCACAATAACCAGTGCTAGTTCCACATAGTGCTTAAGGGTTTTTAGGTTTGGAACAATATTCCTCCCATCTTTTGTTGTATGCAGCTCCTTTGCGTGGGCTAACTCCTTAGTAACCTCCTTCTTCAGCTCTGTGGAAAGTGCCTTCCATAAGGGGTCCCCACTTTCCAAGTTCAGGTTTCTATATTCCATCCTTGTAAAGTAGTCCATGATTTCTTCGTAAGTGCCAATAAATTTCTTATACTCTTGTCGGGTACTGATTCCGCCATTTGCTTGAGCCATCTGCACCAGTGTTGGTATTGCGTCCTCCTTATAGCGTCTTAATGGAGTAGCCCGACCCCATTTCCTAATCATTTCCTTCTTGAGGAGTTCCCAGTCACCACTCTCATGTCCTTCCATCTGTTCAATGGTTTCGCTGATTTTTTGGTTATGAATTATCAATGGTAGCTGGACTGCAACATCTATCCCTCCTGCTTTTTGTAGAAAGGCCACCTTCTCTACCCGCTTGATAAATAATTCAACCTCGGTACCATCAAATTGTAAGTTGGTCTTTTTGGTGTCCAGGAACACTCCTTTCTGCTCGTTTGGGAGACTGATATCAACTCTTTGCCTGGACTGCTCAATTGCTGGGGACTGAGCAACCGAATTCAAAACAGAGTTGAATCCTGCCCCAATGGTAGTGTCCCCTTCTGGGGTTCCCCTAGTGTACGGTGTCGAAGTTACAAATCGCAAAGCTGTCGGTCTGTGTACCGGGGTCTCCGGTAAAGGTACATTTCGTGGGGCTCTTTCCTGTCCAAGAAGAGTCTGTACCAGATCTCTTAACTCAGCTACCGAATTTTCCATCCTCGAAATCTTCTCCCTTTGCTCTTGAATTATATTTGACTTATCCATAGTTGATTCTTCGTGATTAGACATGTTGATACTCTGCTTCTGATCCTGTTCAATCTTCTCCACGACCTCCTCAAGTGATTTGATTTCTTGTTCTGTAAGACTGCCGTTGAACCAAATCCTTCTCTGTTTGCTTGCTGTGTTCCTTCTGTCGCCAATGGCAGACTGGCCGTAATGCTGCTCGCTTGAATGTGCTGGAGGGGAATCTTCCTGATTCTGATCCAGGATGTGAGTTGTTTCCGCTTCGGTTTTGTTAATCTGTTGCTGATCTTTCTGAAATTTGACGGCCACTGTTGGGACACCAGATGTGAGAACTCCTTTGGGATGGGTTGGCAGTCCTTTGAGGGGGAAATAACAATATGATATTCCAGCTAAGTAATACTACTGTTACGGGTGGTTTGAAAGACCTGCCCCTCTATTATACTACACAGAATTCTGACAACAAATTTATTTATTGTTGTGGCGTGACTTTATGATGGAGAAAACTTGTATGTAGTAGTCTCTATCAGACCTAGATCAGTTTTAACAAGTACAAGGTGCGTATACAACCTCTATATGGCAAGATGGGCAAAGAATATAATCAAGTGAGAATATGTTTTGTTGGGTTTTTAATGGTTTCAGCAGAGGGAAATGATGATGGAGTGTGGTATGGGATTTCTATGTTAATGTATGATGACTGTGTCTTCCGTGATGATGGCAAAATGATGACTGGTGACCACTGAGCTGGGGTGCCTGGGTGATGATGGAAAAATGGTGGGAGGAGGGCCTCCTTATATATTCTTTTCTGAGTTATTTTTGCTGGTGAGGGCTGCACTTGAGGCATTTCTGCTGGTGGTGACCCTGCGGATTGCACTGCCTTCTGCCAGGGGTGCATAACTTAAACTGATGTTCCGCATGACCATGTGTGATTTGTACTTTTTAAGGCAAAGTCCACCTAGGTTGGTTGCACTGCCAAAGTGGAGGCTTTCTGACCGCATGCATCGATGTAAGGTCCGTGCAAATCTGTTGAGTTGTTGAGTGGAGGCCTAGTCAATGCAGTTTCCAACGCGCAGGTTGCGTGAGGTGATCTGTAGCTAATAGTGGAGGCCTGCCTAACTAGTAAATCTAACTATACTCTTCTATATATGCATGCCTTTTATGATTTATATGAATTTCCACCTGGGTATGGCCTGTACTAAACCTATAATTGTAACTAACTTCTAAACTAAAAGAGCTAGCTGGGTAGTTGAAGTGAGTGACTAGGGTTAAGTTTGTATTTAGAATCTATTTCTCTAATAATATTCTATCATATGCTAGTATTGTAGGCTGTGAGTTGAGGTTTTGGCAGTTTTGTTGCGTGCAACAGATCTGGATCACCACACCGGTCATTATATAAAGTGGTACAAAATTTTTCCCAAATCTTCGGGAATCTCAAACAAGCACCGGTTAATGTCTCGATGTGTTCCCTTTATACCCCTTGACAACGCATCTGCCGTGTTATCTTCTGATTTGACCCTTTTAGCTGTTAAATCAATCTGTTCAATCATTAGTATGGACTGTATAATCTTCCACTCGTTGTTGACTGCAACATCCCCAGATTTCTTGTTCTCAATCACGGCCAGGGTTGTGTTATTGTCTGTCCATACGATGAGATTAGAACCCTTCTTTATCCTCTTCTCTTTTTTCAACATCAGGAGGCCAAGGCGTATAGCAACCGTTTCCAACCAGGCGATATTCCGCCTGTCCGCACTAATTTCATCGAACAGTTTCAATTGCGACCATAGTCGTCCGATCTTGATTCCGATTCCAAAACTAGTACTTGCATCGCCTACCCATTCAATGTTCACCGGTAGTCTAACGGGTATTAATCTAGTCCGTTCAAAAGTTAGGAGGTTGTTATACCATATTTCCATGTCTTCCAGAACCTCCTTCGGCGCGGACCTTTTCGCAAACTTATGTCGCCATCCGGCCATCCATTTGTACAAGCTATTCAAATATGCCTTAAGTTGCGGCAAAATGTACGCCACATGATTCAAACGACCCGCCAATATTTCGATATCGTTAAACGAAAATATTCGCACTTCAATTAACAATACTGCAACTTGTTTGATCCGCTCTTGTAACTTTGCTTCTGGTAGTCGGACCGTTTTGTCCGTCCCGTTCCAAATGAATCCAATAAACTTCTGTTCCTCTGAGAATTCGGAACATTTGTCTTGATTTGTTTGGACGCCTAGACGGGTCGAGTAATCCACAATATCGACCATTTTCGTTTTTGACGTTGCACTTTTCACAAACAGGTTGTTGTCAACCCACCGAAAAACTTTCACTAGGTCAAATTTATCCTCCATTATTTCCTTCCATGCGTCCGCCGGTTGTCCAAAAGATCCACATCCCGCCACGCCCCCAAATGTGATACATGTATCCAAATATAAATTTTCTTCCAGATCTTGTACAACCAAGAAAGGCCACTGTGACGGATGCGTCGGAATTTGCCGATATGCTTTTTCCCAATCGAAAAGCGCTAAAGCTACCGGTTTCTGCAGATGCTTGAAAAATTGTGCCACTGTCTTGAAATCGTCCCACGTCGTTTGGAAATCATCTGAATCGACAAACGAGTTTACCGAAGGAATATCTGGATTGTTTCGCGGAAATGACAGATCATTTATCGGTCTCACTGACCCATCATTGTTCACTACGGCACCTAGCGGGGATGACCTAAAGAATTTGAATTTTGTATTCAAAAACTTTTTTGAAAATGGACCGAACATCCTCCTAGCTTTTACTTCTTTTTCAAAAGACTTAGCTATTTTTTCCGCAGCTAGATGTGCCGACTTATGATTTGCCGGAACATAACAGGGAATCGATCCCAAATCGTGAATTGGTATCCCTTGATGAAAACCTTCTTTAAAACCAAGAATCACGTCTCTATAAATTCCGTCAAGACTTGCTGCTTTCAAAGCGTATTCCCAAAATGGAATATTCATTTCACATTCGACTTTCTCCGGCCAATTTAGAGTCCTTTGCTCCGCAACTGATACACATCTTAAGACAAAAATTGATAAAAATACAAGTTCGTCAGAAAGAAAATAAATGAAATCGGGACATCTTCCTTGAAAAGATAAAACAAAAGTGATAAAAAACACAAATAAAAATATGAAAAGTTAAGAGCCAACACATCTTGTATGTATTTAATATTGTCGTAAAAAGAGAGACAACATAAAATCATCTTAAACTCAGGATAAAAATCCTTACTTGTTGGAATTGTTTGAGCCTGAACCGCTAGCCGGAGGATTCGAGTTTGATCGCCTTTCATTATAACCGTCAACCCAATGGGACCCTTTATAACCCGATCTAGCTCTCTTCTTCGACTCCTGAGACGAATGATTATCATTGGTCGATTGCTGAGATTTTGCAAATTGGTTCAAATGATTATTTGGATTCAACTGCTTCCCTTGAGTTATAGGATGATTGTTTGACGCTGGCATATTGTGAAAATTATTGGCTTGCAAATTCAAACGAGGATTTCCTGTCATCGGATTGATATGGCAGTGACCATAGTTCGGTGCGTAATAATTTTCATCCCAGTTCAATTTGCCGAAATTTCGACAAGTATTGTAGCAACTCTCCACAATATCTTCTTTAATTTTTGAAATATCAGGGATTTTGAGGACTCCATTGACGTTAACTCGGCTAGAAAACGTTATCTGACGCATGATCATATCGTATCAAAAACCAATCATAAAGCATCTGGTGTCCGATATTTCATCCACATTCTTCTTGTGCTCTAAAAGTTTATCAGCAAACTTCTTATTGTTATACACATTTATCAAAGTTCGAATGAAATCTCTATGGTTGAACGTCCAGTGAGAATGAGTCATGTGCCATTCTGGCACAAACGGGTAAACCCTATAGTTCGTGACTGCCGATGACTCTTCATTCTTCGGTCGTTTCTCCACATGCCAAGAAATCGCGTTCCCTCGCCAAATTTTGTTGAAAATGGTAAGCGGAAGTGGACCACGCAGCTTCTTGATATTCTCATCTAAGAAGGGTGCATAACCGACGTTATCGTGTGAGGCTCCAATGCCTTCAGCATAATCTAGACCTCCATCGTTCGCCTCTTCTTCTGGTTCCACTGATGCCACACCGACGTTCTGTTGCTTCTTAGGATCCAATTCGCGAATAGCTTTTAGAAAAACATTCGCCATAACTGTATTTCCCGATACTTGGGCGGCCAAAGCTTGCTCCAACAATACTGATATTGGATCGATTGGAGTCTTTCCAACATCTACAACAGTATAAATTGACAATTCCCATCTTCAATGTGGAATAGAAGTTTATCATACATATACTAACCTGGAACGGCTTTCATGAACTCTATGAAGTCTGGTTCAGCAGCATCTTGCTTGTCCTTTCCACTCGTGTTATCTTCCTCATCATCGAACACCAAAGGATCCTCACGGATTTCAACGGGTACGTCTCCCAGAACCGTATCTTTATCTGAAGATGCCATATAAATAACGAACATCTAATCAGTTTCCTTGTTCCTGGAGAAATCTCACAGTTGTTTGGTTCTGGTTCCCAATCATCCTGAGTTAAACTCGAAAGGTCTGATGGTACTTCGCTCCACTCACCTGCTGTACCTTCCTCGCTGACTACCGGCAACGGTACTAACAACCTATGTACTTCAGTCGCGTCTCGACCACTCAAAGAGGATTTCGACTTCTTCGCTGCGGCGGTTGCGGCTCTTGTCACGTTTGGTTGGTTGACCATTCTAAATACTGAAGAAGTTTTAAAAGAATTTAAGAAGTCTTTAGAAGTAAAATAAAAAGTTGATTTATTTGTCGCCTTTGCGTGAATAAATCAGATAGGGTGAAAGCGGGACTGGTAGAGCTGGTGTGTGGGACAAAGTATGAAGTCGACCGTGCTGACTTCATATAGCTTTCCACTTGCTCTTCGTCTGCGGCAGACGCTCGGGCCTTTCATTCTTGACTGTCCCCCGGTCTGCCTCAGAACAGTCCGCTTCCCCTTCACGCTCATGGACCTAGGTACTCTCGCAGTTCTTAGCTCTCGTACCATGAATGAAAGTGGGTCGGGTCGACCCGGCGGGTACCCGGCCCGTGTCGGGTCTGGGGCCGGGTTCGGGTCGACCTTTGTCACAAAAACCCATTTTTGACCCGACCCGCCTCAGACCCGCCAGATTTTTGGGTCGGATTCGGGCAGCCATTTTGGCTGTCGGGTCGACCCGCCGACCCGTCTACAGACCCGCGCAGCAGGCGGGTACCCATGTAAAACACGTGGCCCCGCGCTCCCAGACTACATCAATTGCGCGGCCGGCGCTCCCACTGGGCCACCAATCATAGTTTGCGGGGCCGTGGCCCGTCAGCACTGAATATATGTACATATACTCAGGCTGCCGCTCTCAGCTACCGGCCCGTTACCCACGACTTCACCATGGCCAGGACCCGCTCTCAACAAGTACGCCCCCTCAAGCGCAAGAAGCACGTCCCCTCCTCAACCGAAGACGATACCGGGGCAACTAACAACACCGAGGGCTCTATTGATCAAGACCACCAGTCACCTGCGGAAAGTGAGGCCGAAGACGACATCCAAGTCCTGGACCCCAGTCAGCCCCGTGAATCCCAAGAAAAAGCTCCCCGCTTGGCAAACGAAGCTTCCCAAACCGGAGAAAAAAGTTCGTCTCAAGGCCAAAAACCGCGTAAAACCACGAGCAAGATATGGAACCACTTCAAACCCAGTGGGGAAGGTTGGTTGTTACTTTCTCTATTCTCTGAATCAAAAATATTCTAATGTTTATTTATTTTTATTTTGTTTGAATGTTGAAACAGGTGAAGAGAAAAGAGGACAATGTCGGTACTGCCAGCAAACTTTATCTGCCAAAAGCTCGTGCGGAACGAAACACCTTTGGCGACACCTCGAACGATGCACCTCTTATCAATCACGAAGCAGGCAGACTATGCTGCAAATCTTGAAGAATTCGACACCGGCCAATTGGGTGTTTTCTCAGCAGAAGTCCCGCGATCTTCTTGCGAAGATGGTCGTTACAGACGAACGTTCGTTCAAGTCGGTCGAGAGTAAGCTGTTCAGGGAATTTGTGGCGAGCTTACAACCTCAGTTCAAACTCTATAGTCGAATAACCGTCAAGAAAGACATCTTGGAGATGTATCACTCAACCAAAGCCGATATTGCCCTTGAGATCGTCGAAGCGAATCAAATTGCCTTAACAACTGACCTCTGGACGACTTCAAATCAAACCCCCTACATGGTGATCTCAGCGCATTTCCTCTTGTCCGACTGGACTCTGAAAAAGCAACTCATCTCGTTCAAGGAACTTCCGCCACCTCACACCGGATTGCTAATCGCTGAGCAGCTCTTCTCAGCGATTGTTGAATGGAAAGCTATCGACAAAGTCTCTTTTATTACTGTCGATAACGCCGCTGCAAACGATGTTGCCGTGGCTTGAGTCAAACAGTTACTTCAAGACAAAAGTCAATCCCCACCGATAATGGAAGGGAAGTTCTTCCATGTGCGATGCGCCGCACACATCATCAACCTGATCGTCAAAGATGGTTTGCATCAGCTCTCTCCCGCCATCAGCAAGATCCGAGACTCTGTCCGATATATCAGAAGTACCCCCTCCCGAAAGCGACAATTCAAAGAGGCTCTTGAGTTGACAAATATTGGAAATCTAGCCCAGCCAGTACTCGATGTGCCAACGCGCTGGAACTCGACATTTCATATGCTCAATTCGTCTATACCGTACCAAGAGGCCTTTGAGAATCTAGCCCTGCAAGATGCGAACTATAACAACTGTCCTGCTGCCGAAGAGTGGGAGGAGATCACGGCAATGAAAGATTTTCTTTCAATATTCAACACTGGTTAGTTGACATATTCATTTTATTTACTCTATCCATTTGAATAATGTACTCATTTTCAATTGTTTATTCTCAAACCCGCAGCAACATTGAAGCTGTGCATGACTCATTGTCCAACAGCCCACATGCTTTATGTGAATATAGTTAGAATAAAAAAGAAGCTGAACGATGTTCTTCAATCCGGACCGACTGAACTTTGCGATCTAGTGGAACAGATGCAAGAAAAGTACGACAAATATTGGAAAAACCCTGAAGAGTTGGCCGCAATCTTCCTCGTCTTCGATCCGCGATACAAGCTTTCGCTCATTGAGTTTCTGCTCCTCGAAAACTGTGATTCGGACACAGACAAATGTGAAGTTCCGAAAAAAATCGATGGCATAACAAAACGACTCTACGCCTTGTTCAACAAGTTCGCCTCCAACGCAAAACCAAAATCAAACACTTTGAATGCCTCTCAAGGCTCTCAATTGATCAACAATAGTACAACTTTAGATTCTAAAAATACGTTTGAAGACATCGAGGAAAGTCGCTTCAAGGAGTACCTTGCAAGCAAGATGACAAAGACTGTACCAACAGTCACGGCTACGGCAGAACTTGATCTCTATCTGCAAGAAGGCACGGTTGCCGTCGATACTCCGTCGTTCGATATCCTCGATTGGTGGAAAACGAACGCAGTCCGATTCCCAACCCTTTCAAAACTGGCGAGGTACTTCTTAATAGCACCGATGACATCAATAGCATCCGAGTCAGCCTTCTCAACTGGGGGAAGAGTGCTCAGCCCCTCTAGAAATCGGCTGAATCCCGAAACACTCGAAGCCCTTGTCTGCGGGCAAGATTGGATTAGAACCAACGAGGGCCTCTCTGACCAACAGCCCAAAGAATCTGAGCTTGACTCCGACTGATATAGTATAAGTTCTGATGTTTTTTTATCCAACCTCTTTCACATTCATTGAAAAAATATTGATATCGTGTTATATATACAGAATTACATTGAATAAATAAGACAGAATTACTAAATAAGAATGAGATTGATTGAATGATTTCCATGAGCTGTTGGCATGGAAATAAGCCATAAATATGGCTTGACCCGAATCCTGACCCGCTACCCGACCCGCCCCTACCCGGACCCGACTTCATCACAAGCAGGGTCGGGTTCGGGCAGTGCTAACCTGAATCCGACCCGACCCGCCCTGACCCGCAATTATACCCGGGTCGGGTTTGGGCACTGTTTTCCGACCCGAACCCGACCTGGTTTCATCCCTACCCATATCCCTTGGCCCTTGGGGGTGTAAATTTGGGGTCATATCGGCACCCTACACAACACACCACCAAGCACACCCCCACCCTCCCACACCACACTTGGTTGGCCGCTCGCCTCGATGGCCAGTACAGAATTCTTACCAATCAGAGTTGAAGGACTTCCTGTTGATCTGGAAAGCCAGATCTGAGCCTTCAGATTTTAGATTTTACGTAAGGAGAGGACCCGTAATGGATGACTTCCCGTCATCATTTAGAGAGCTCTAGATGCCTCTCTAAATCTTAAATTAAGACACCTATCAAAAACTCAACCAGTGCACATGAAAGTAATGAACTGTAGGGCTAGGACAACATTTCCCTTTTTGTCAAAAATTAAGGATTTGGGTGTGTAAATTGAGATCTGGGAGGCTACCAGACTCAACGGGAAGTCCTCCAATAGAGGGGGGTGTTGAAAGATGCAGGGCAAAATATGGGCAAAAAGCCCAAAGTCATACTCTTGAAAGAGGTATGAACTGAAGAATTTTGCCCAAAAGGTACTCTTGGAATAGCCCGTTTTGGGTATGCAAAACGGATCAAAACTGATAAAATCTATGGTTCAGGCCCCGGCCCCAATATTTCCTCCAGGATCCCACCTTAATTATAATTAGGGGATTTTAGGCCAAGCATACTCTTGAAAAGGTATATATTTGCCAAAAAAGAACAGTCCCCGTGGGGTCCCCGGGTATGGATTTTGCCAAAATCCAGACTTTTTCAACACCTCCCTATAGGCCCCGTTTGGCACTGATATAATCAGCAACATATTTCACAAATATTTCACAATTATATCGGTAAAATGCTGATGGTGTTTGGCAAACCAATATATCCAAAATATGAAATAATTACAAATTACAGTTCCTACATGCCAATATATTGGCAGCTAAATCAGACCCACCCCTTGCAACTCCCAACCTCATTGAGTGGATAAAACACTCCACTCGATGACCAACAGTTGGTCATTGAGTGGACTTATATATCCACTCAATGGCCCGGTCGGTCATCAAGTGGATACAACACTTCACTTGCTCGATGACCAACTGGGTCATCAAATGGACTTATCCACTCAATAGCCCGGTTGGTCATCGAGTGGATAAATACTCCACTTGATGGCCCGGTTGGTCATCAAGTGGAGTAGGTATCCACTCAGTGACCCGGTTGGTTGTTGAGTGGAACATACTCCACTCAATGACTGACCGGGCCATGGAGTGGATATAAGTCCACTCAATGACCGTCCTGTTCATCGGGTGGACTACAATACATCCACTCAATGGCCAACTGGGTCATCAAGTGGGTGAGGTGGGTCATAGGCTATAGCCACTTGATGACTGGGTGGGTGGTCATTGAGTAGAGGGCGAGTTCATCCATTTGCTTTCTTGGTTGATCAAGAGGTGGGTGGTTGGCTGGCTGGGTTTATTTCGATGTACTGACAGACGCCAGCAATATGTTGAATTACATTTTATTTTGGGTGAAATAATCAAAATGTCACAGATTATTTCACCCGTGATTATTTCACCAATTATATTGGCGCCAAACGGGGCCTTAGGGCTTGCCAGGGTCCTGTACAAGGTCCCCAAAGCTCCCTGAAGTGGTCCAGAGTTCCAAATCTTAGATTTCCCTGCAAAATTTTGGATTTGAGGAGAGATGTCAGAGAGTTATTTCTTGATTCAGACTTCATGAGTGCTGAAAATTATGTCCAAAATCAAGGAACACTTTATCTTAATACTATTTAATGCAGTAAACAAAGGTTTGATACAACTGAGGACTATCTCCCAAAAAATGTAGAGGAGAGCAAGAGTTTTTTCTTGATCCGGACTTCATATGTTCTGAAGTGAAATTTGAAATGGAGAAGCGCTCTCTCATATCAACAGTGGAACTGATACTTCACATGTATTGTGTATTGTGTGGTATCCTATTGAAAGGCACATATGTTTTGTGTATCTGTTTTCCAATGCAATACACATTATTTTTGAAAAGTGTATCAGATCACTGCCCAATACAGTGTATTTCACTGGGTATTGGCGAAAATACATGTGTATTGTATTTTGACATATTTAGCTTCCAATACAATACACAGTTTTGGAAAACTGTGTATCACCAACACAGATACAATACATTTATTGTATCAGTTTCCCTGTTGCTCATATAAAAGGAAAATAGGTAGTTGATAAAGATTTGTTCTCAATAAGTGTGATGAAGTTAGAGAGCTATTTCTCAATCCAGACGTGATCAAATGTGGTGTGATTATGTTTTAAAATGGAGGAAGGCTTGCTCATATAGCTGTTTCAAAAGGAAGCAAAATATGTATGTAGCTCATGATTCAAAAGGTGGGATGAAGTTGAAGAGTTTGTTCTTGATCTAGACTTCACCAGGGCTGTAAGAGATATTGGAAACAGGGGAACACCCTCTGATAAGACTGAAAAGGAAAAAAAAAGGGTTGATTTGGATTGGGATTTAAGTTTTCCAGCAAATCTGATCAAGTCAGAGAGTTATTTTTCAATTGGATTTCATCAAATGTTTGTAACCTCAAAACTGGAGGCAGGCTTGGTCATAACAGCTGTTGAAAAGGATACAACATGTGTCATAAATTTTATGGTTTACCCATTCTCAAAAAGATGTGATGAAGTTGAAGAGTCTTTCTCAATCCAGACTTCATGAGTGTTGTAACTGACTTAGGAAATGGAGGAACCCTTTCTCATTGAACTGGTTAAAAGGAAACAAAAATTTGATCCATATAAATATTCAGGATTCAAGTGTTCCCGGCCATACCCCCAAATGTAAAGTTTATGCACCACTCAATTTATTTTGAATCAGCTGCAGGGTCAGGAACAGGTCTGGCATGACCTGTTCACCCTGCATTTCATGGCGCAGACGGTTCAACACCGGTGTAGGGACTCTTGTGGGACACTTAAATGTTTATTTGGTGAAAATATCCTCTGAGGGGGAAATAAATTGCTAATAGGTTGAAAGGCTATTACAACTTACGGGTGGTTTGAAAGACCTGCCCCTCTAATGGTACTATGCAAATAACTAAGAGTCTTGTAATCAATATTTATAAAGATGTGGCTGATTCCAAGATAGATCTTACTTTTGTATAGTAATCTCTATCAGACCTAGATTCCTCAAATCACTATTCTTGCAGATCTGTTACAACTTCTGATGCTGGAGGGATAATGTAATCCAGTGGGATCAATTATGTAAAATACAATTGTTGTTGATGTTGGGTTGTTGATGAGAAGGTTGGTAATGATCTCTTCCTTAAGCAATCTCTTGATAAGGCACTTTAATCAATACTAGAGCTCCTGGTTGCTACTACACTACTACTACTTGTTATAATTGTTGTTGATGAAGTTGGTAATAATCTCTTCCTTAACAATCTCTTGATAAGGCACTTTAATTACTACTAGAGCTCCTGACTACTACTACTACTACTGACTCAAACTTAACACTACCACTACCACTACCACTACCACTAAAATACCACTAAACTACCACTGTAACTAAACTAACCACTGTGACCAAACCTCTGTAGGCTGATGGGGAAAAGATCTGATGAGGGGGGGAAAGAGGCCTCCTTATATATTGAAGGGTGAGGGAATTTAGCTCCAGGGGAACTCCTTGTGAGGGCTATTTTCTGCAGGGGATATCAGTTGCACAGCAAGATATGCATGTGTTGCACTGCCTGCCAAAGAATGATGTAATTGATTCTGCAGGCAGGCTCCTTGAACACCTTATCTGCCTGCATATGCTGCACTGCATGATATCATGTGTTGTTAGGTGACCCAAACAACCTTCCGTAACCTACCATATGCCTGCATGTCCAGCTGTTGCCTTCTTCCATCCAGAATATTGGGGGTCAAAGCCTCTCCTCCCACCTTGCTCCATCCTTCCTTCTTCCTCCTCCCTAATTAATACTTACATCCATATCCCATCATACTGAATCCTAGACCCTTATAAAGTAATATACCACCCTTATAAAGATAATATACCCTTACACAAGTAATATACCCTTATAACACTGCCTTACTTGATACACCACACCATCCTCCCTTCCATTCCTGGTTGAGACATGTGCTCCCAATACCTTCCACCTCTTCTATTGATAACATCCTTCCACCTCCCTGCCATCCTACCTAGTCATGGTCCTCCATTCCATCCCTGATCACGCCGTCCATCCTACATGATCCTAGTCTGCCGTTCCGTCTGTGCTAACACTATCCCTCATCCATCTGTCTGTATCTGTAATGAATCCATTCCTCCCATCAACACATACACTGCTTGTATTATATATAACTTCCTCCTCTTATAATGAATGATAGCTGTATCTATGCTGTCTCAATACCTCTGCAATGTGCTTTTGGCATTGTCACGCCAATGGAGCACCACACCGGCAATGGGTCAGAACTACATTGGTCTTGTCAGAATAAGAGCCTGTCCGCTCACTGTCTTCTTCATGTCCTGTCTGGCCATGTGGCCTTTTTCCTATCCTGTCTGGCCATGTGGCCTTTTTCCTGTCCTGTCCAACCATGTGGTCTTTCATCCCTCCTGTGCTGTCTGGCCATGTGTCCTCTTCCTGTTCTGTCTGACCAAGTGGTCCTCCTGTTCTGTCTTGTTGTCATGTCATTGTGTCTAGGCCCCCTTTGAATCTTGCTGGGGGGCTCTCTAGTTGTGTGTTCTAAGTCCGCTCCTCGGACGTGTAATCAAGTCATCGAGTCAGAGCACAACAAAGCCAGATCCACCAGTGCCCTCCAATCATCAAGCTCCTTGTTCACTCCCCTCTCATTGCCTCTCATCATTCCCCTCAAGAAGTGAAACATCAACAGGTCTGACCAATCCGACCTGCATGCCAAGCTGGAACATTTTTTCAGCATGACAGCTGGGTCAATTAAATGGCATGGGTTTCCCAGCCAACCCCATTTGGCCTTGGTGAGCAGGCCAACGGTGTAATTGGTTTTGGCATGCCTAATTGACTCTGTTGGCTTGATTGCATGTCAAACCCAATTCCAACAGGAATCGGCAGCAGAAAAAGGCTTGTATAACTGAGCAAGCCAATGCCACCAGCTGGTTGGAGCCGCATTGAGCCTCAGTCATGATTGGTTTGCCATCCAGGTTGGAAAAAAAATTGGCCAAGCTAATCAGTACTTTTTGCTTGACCAAACCACCTAGATGTATCTCTTTTGCTGTATGAAAGAGCCTACACAAGATCAAATTTTTAGAAAAAAAAAGTTGAAATGAGAGAACATGTTGAGAAAAAATAGCATCATGATTGGCAAGGATACTACAATGTGCAATGCATTGGTGGCTATATAGATCAAACAGCAATATTCCCATAATGGAAATCAGCACAGTGGCTGTTGCTGGGCCCCTGGGGTTGATTGTTTGTCAGATTTCTGGGTTCAACACCCATGGTAGCTGTGCTTTAGCCCCAGCAGGGGATTGCCAGCCAACAGCTATACTTGCACAGGCCTGCTGTTGCAAGATACACCAGCGGCAGGCATTTTGCAGGGCTGCTGTCAGAAGATATGCCAATAGCTGCCCTTCTGTAGGCCGCTGTTGGAAGATACACCAACATATGAGACATCAGGTTGGTCACCCAAAAATTTGGGTGGGTTTGGGGAGGTCAGGAAAATGCAATTCATTATGTTGGCACCCAGTAGACTGCAACCTGTGGTGTACTGCTATATCTGTAGACTACAAGTGAATAAATTTATGAGGAAATCAATACTATGATGAATCTATGGTGGTTCAGAATATTTTGACAAGGCTTAGGCCACTTCCTGAAGTCTAACAACCAGGACACTCTGTCAGCCTTAGAGATACATCAAGTATCCAAAAGACTGCCATAACATTGTAAATAATAATAATTAGTAAATCATTATTGCAGAATCAAATTCCTCACCATAAATTAAGGGGGGTCACCCACTTAAAGTAACCCTCTCTTCCTACTCCTTTGTGTACATCCAAGTTTATTAAAACCACAGTTTCACAGAAACTGACTTCATGGGTTCATGCTGCATTTCATTGAAATTGCAGGCCAAAAAATAAAAAGTTTGGTATTTGTGTTTTTTAAGTTTAAAAAGTTCAAGTTTGTTTTTTTGTTTGAGTTTAGAGTTGTTTTTTTAAGTGTAAATCTTTGGTTTTGTTTGAGTTTATTTTATTTTTTTGTGTGTTTTGATTGTGGTCATATTTTTTGTTTTGTGTGAGTTTGAAGTTTAAATTTTTGTTCAAGATTAGAATTTTTGTTTTTTCAAATCAAGAAGGGGCCTACTCAAGTGAAATAGGGGGCCTTCAGGGAGGGGGTGGGACGAAACCAGATCCCCTGGGGGGACAAACAGCTTCACCCCAGCCCTTTAAGTATCTCCCAGCTCGCATATGACACCAGGTGAAAAAAACCCTGGTTGCTGAAATCCTTTGCAACCACCTGAACACCACAACGTGTTGCGAGGGCCCTCCACCTGGGCAGACAGAACGCTGGCCTGTGTAGCCGGGCTACAGATACCAGACGGGTACCCCCCGTTCTGGAGGCGAGATACAGGAGGCGAGATACAGGAGGCACCCGCCTTCCTCGCCTAGTTCGGACTAGTGCCGGAGTTAGGCTAAAGCGCCTCCTTTCTTTCTTCTTGCTACAGCTGCAGGGGTTGTCCTGTACGGCTGTAGACTCTTTCTTGTACCCCTGTATTCAGGGTAGTCACGTGTTGTTGTTTCATTCTTGAGGCCACTATATAAAGTGGCCTCTCTTCAGTTGTAGGGGTTTTTCCCCAGTTCCTTTTTTTAGTCGGAATCCTAGACATAGCTAGTTTTCCTCATCTGTGCGCGCGCCCCTCCCGCTGAGCCTCTGTCATCTGAAGAGCCCCGCTTCAGTGGTAGCGAGAGCTAAAGTCAACCATCCGATCATAACAACTCGTCATAATTACTATAAAAAAATTTTACCTACTTACTTCGGATTTACTATCACACCATCCAACGCACCCGTCACCGTCCTGCGTTCAAGGATCTTCTTATCCTCCTCGCCGCTAGAGCCCTGCGGTCAGTCGAGGTTTCAGTTTTTTCTTCCTACTTCTGAGTTCCGTGCGGGTTGGTCCCGAAGTCCATAGTTTGTGACAGTTGTTGTTGCCCTGTTAAGAGGGTGACGCCTCTGGGTGAGGTTCAGCAACAGAATAGCAAGCATAGTGCTCGAAGAAGAGAGAAGGGCTCGAGATAGCTTACTATTTTTTGTCTTTACCACCCTCCACGCGTCCTCTAGATGTCAAACATGGGAAAAGTCGCCCACAGCCCGAAGGGAAAGTTCCGCGAAGGCTCTTCGGCCGATCTCGGCGAAGTCCCGCCAGGGCCGGCGAATCAGGAGAAGTACACTCAGGAGGAAGTCAACGCCACGACTGGCCCACAACGTCAGTGGCTGAGACAGCGCGAGTATCTGATTGCTGGTTCAGATGACTTACTTGACTGGGAACCCGAAACAGTAGGTCCCTCTTCTGGCGCATCCTCTGAGGAGACCGTAGGGAAGATTGAAGCGTCTCTGACGAGCGCTTTCAATCAAATGAAGGTGAACCACCCTCAACACCAGCCGGCCCACCACGCTCCGAATCCGGCTTCAGCCGCAGCACCGGCCCTGGCCGAAGGATACCAGCACCAAGGGTATCAACAATTGGCGCAGGCCGGAGGGTACCACCAGACTGGGTACCAGAACGCGGCTCCAGCCGCAGGAAATCCTCATGGGGTGTTCCATCAAGCCCCCGAACCGGCCGATGTGCCGGAGCTTGTCATCCCGCCCGAGATTGATCCGTCGAAGGTTCTAAAGGGATGGCCGGACAAAGACAGTCCGAAGTTTGCGGGGGGGCTAGGCGAAAGCGCCACCTCCTGGCTAAGAGTAGTCGCGGTCCTCATCAAGGATCGCGGAGCCCACCCAGGGATCTGGCACCGAGTAGCCAGCCAGCGCCTCAGTGGGAAGGCATTTCGCGACTGGACCGATGCGTCCGCCGAAGACACCCAGCCGAAAAGCTGGGCACAGTTCAAGGAGTGGCTCGTCCGGTTGAATCCGTTGGGCACTACGCCGGCGTTACTAGCGTCGGAGTTGGATAAGCTGCGACAAGGGCCGAACGAGGCCGTCCAGTTCTTCTATGAGCGGTTCTGCGCCTGGCAGCAGAAGGCGAAGACAATCCACTTCGCCCATGATGAACAAACCGCGTTCATCACTCGGCTCACACTGGGCCTCTCTCGAAGGGTCCAGGAGTTTGTGACCGGAGAAACCATCCGCGGTAATCCCTGCGCGATGAAGGACGTCGTTATGGCAGCCATCGCCAACGACCAGCATTACCGCACCTCGGTCGCAGCGCCAGTTGCTGGAGGATCGGGATCCGGGAAGCGCCGAGCCGACGGCGACAGAGGCAAGAATTGGAAGAAGACTTCGTGGCCTTGCCACAATTGCAAAGTCGAGGGGCACTCCGCAAGGAACTGCCCAGAAACAAAGACCGAAGCCCAAAAGGCGTGGGAGAAGGCTAACCAGGCCAAAAACCAAAAAAAAGAGTAGTTGGTGAGGAAGAGTCTCTCCCACCAACGTTAGTTGTAATTTCTTCTCCCTTATGCAATCCATCTGTTGTTGAGAAGGACTTACAAGAGCCTCACCGTGAGTCGTGCCACCGTGAGTCAGTATCAGCTGAAGATAGTGCTAGTCGCCCAGTCATGGGGACAGCCGCATTGGACGCGCTTGTTGAGACCGGCTTTGAGTCGCCGGAGACCGCCGCCAATGTTGTCGGAGATTGCTTGTGCATCGATGGATGCCATGCAATCGAGTTTGCGCCAGACGAGCCTCAGGGCATACGGGCAGAGTTCCATCACCTCGTGGAGGGCCGCTTGGCCAGGGTTCTCCTTGACACCGGCGCGGGTTCGTCATACGTGTCTAGTACGTTTGTCGTGGATCAGAAGTTGCCGATCAATCGTTTGGCCGTGTCGTTCAGAGTTACCGGAGCTTTTGGCGACCGGGTGTCCGAAGATAGGCTGGCTACCGTCCACTTCATTCTCTCGGAGGTTGACTTCGAAGTTGTTTGCAGGGTAGCACCGCTGTCGAGCTATGACGTTATCCTAGGTCGTGACTGGATTTCCGCGAATGTCGTCTCAAGCGACTGGGATTCAAATACATGGCACCTGAGGGATAGATTCAGTAACGTCGTCCCTTTCAGTTTATCAGCGTCCTCAGTCTACAGCTTGGTGTCTCACGAGCTGGCCATGATGACTGACGACAAAGAGGTCTTCTTACCTAGATCCATCCGGCGCCACAAATTTTACGAAGGTGCCCGGGAGTCGTTCATCTGCTTGATGGAATCGGAAGGTGTCGCCGGCCCTAGAGACGAACAACCGGTGGGATTACCTACAGTGTTCGGGCCGGATGCTACACTTCGTCAGTCGTTGCAGTCCCTCGTGGCTAGCTTCGGAGAGGTCTTTGGGCCGATCGCCAAGGTCTTGGATAAGCCAAGAACCATTGAGCATTTAGTGAATACCGGGGATGCGGCCGCGGTCCATCAACCTGTGCGGCAGCTTTCTCCGGCTCTTTTGGGTACCCTCAAAGAGCGGCTGGCTGGCCTGCAAGAAGCCGGGTTCATTCGTCCATTGACGTCGGCCTGGTCCTCGCCTATAGTAATGGTGAAGAATCCCGACTCAGGGAAAGTTAGGCTGTGCGTAGATTACAGAAAAGTAAATGCACTTACCAAGAAGGATAGGCACCCGTTGCCAATTATCCAAGAATGCTTTGATGCGTTGCGGGGAGCAAAATTATTCTCGAAGATTGACCTTCAGCAAGGTTTTCACCAGATGAAGATCGCAGAGACAGACGTACCTAAAACAGCATTTGGCACCAAATATGGCCACTTCGAGTGGTTGGTGATGCCGTTTGGGTTAGTGAACGCCCCGTCCACGTTCCAGCGTATGATGACGCAGATCCTCCGTCCGTTTATCGATGTATTCGTCCAGGTTTACCTCGACAATATCCTGATCTATTCGGCTACAGAGGAAGAACATGTACAACATGTTAAGTCGGTCCTCGAAGTGCTTCGTCGCGAGGATCTGAAATGCAGTGGCGCAAAGTGCGCATTTGGCTTACAAGAAATCCAATACGTGGGCCACATTATCGGTTTCAACTCGATCCGTCCAATGGAAGAGAAGCTAAGTTGTGTGCGCGATTGGCCGAGACCTCAGACGGTCTATGACGTACGTTCGTTCCTAGGGCTGTGTGGTTTCTATCGGCGGTACGTGAAGAAATTCGCCAAGATCGCCGGTCCGCTCCATGATTTGACAGCCGGTGGAGTAACTAAGCGGCAGTCCGTCTTATGGCTGCCGAAGCAGGAGACGGCGTTCCAACAGCTTAAAGAAGCATTGGTCAGCGCGCCAATCCTCCTACTACCAGACGTCCTTAAACGGTTCGTGATGGAGACCGATGCATCAGACTTCGCCATCGGAGCCGTCCTGCTTCAGGACGGAGAGGATTTGGCGCTACATCCCGTGGCGTTTGAATCGAGTAAGCTAAATAAAGCTCAAATCAATTACCCTGCTCAAGAAAGGGAATTGTTAGCCATCATACATGCATGGAGAAAATGGCACATCTATTTGGATGGCGCCGTTGAGACTACGGTGGTTTATACTGACCATGCTTCCCTGGCTTATCTGCAGACCCAGCTGCTGCCTACGAAGCGTCTCCCACGCTGGATTGAAGAATTCGCCGAGATGGATATCGACATCCGGTACAAGAAAGGCGCCGACAACGTCGTGCCCGACGCACTCTCGCGTAGAAGCGACCTCGCGTTGCTAGAAGAAGTCACCAATGAGCTTCATGAGACAGACTGGCCGTTGATCATACCTTATTTGGTTGACGGAAGAGACTTACCGGAAGGAATCCCGGAGCGCCTGGTAATAAGGGCAAAGGAAAATATTGCGCTATTCGAGTACGATCCAGACGACGAAACCTTGATCTATCTTGGCCGTCGTGGATTGAAGGAAAGGTCCCCGTTTGTGGCGTTCGCGTACCGGTTCGACTTGCTCAGGTCGGTTCATGATGAACTAGGCCATCGTGGCAGAGACTGTACCCTGCAGATCCTCCGGGGTTGAGGGTGGTGGCCGAAGAGATATGACGATGTAAACAGCTACATACGTACATGCGCGTCATGCCAAGTGCATGAAAGACCGCATACATCCCAAGAAACCGGCCTCCAAAAACCGTTGCCGGCAGTCCTCCCGTTCGAGCGATGGTCCTCGGACCTAATCTCAATGCCGGAGAGTCACAAGAGCCACTTCAAGTGGATCCTGACCGCCATTGACCACTGCACGTCGTGGCCGGTCGCAGTTCCGCTGAAAGATGCTTCAGCGGCAGAATTGGCACAGGCCATTTTCGACGAGGTGATTACACCTTTCGGAGCCCCAAAAGAATTTCTAATGGACCGCGGTTCCAACTACCTGTCCGCTGGTTTCCAGAAGTTCCTGGCTGCTGTTAAGATAGTGTATTAGCATTTCCCTATGTAGTATGCTTCTAACCTATACACCAACAACTTAGCCTATATTATACATGTATATAGTCTAGTTGTTCTTCTTACTGTTATCCTTCCTCACTGAATGATGATTTTACTTTGACTTACTGTGCTCGGACTTTGTCCTCGACACCTTGTCAAATCTCTCTTAGTCTTGTGTCACCTCAGTTACCCTCAACAGCTGCGGCTGGGAGCAAGCCGGTCCGGACGTCTGGGTATCATCCCCAGACTAATGGAAAGTCGGAGAGATTCAACGGAATCTTAGAAGCGGCTCTGTTCCGCATGAACAAGACTGGAGATCCAGCTAAATGGGAAGACTTTTTCCCGGCTGTGTTGTTCTCCGCAAGGATCCACGCCAGCGATAGCAGTGGATTCTCTCCTTTCGAGCTCCTCTATGGTGTTAAACCAAGGTTGCCACAGGACCGTCAGCGAATGATCGCCGCAGAAGCTGCCCTTCCTGGGCATGATGAACTTAAATCGCGCATTGAAGCGCTGAATAAAACCAGAATCACTGCCGCCGGCAATACTGCTACGCGTGCATTGAAGAATAAGGAAGCCTTCGATAAGAAGACGACTTTTGCACGAGACTTAGAAAGCCTCGTAGTAGGGCAAGCTGTGAAGCTTCGCAATGAGAAACACACCAAGGGTCAGCCAAGGTGGTTTGGACCATTCATGGTCAAAGCAGTCCTCGAAAACAATGTCTACATTGTTGAGGATCATCAGGGTGTTGAATACCCTAGACCGGTTAACGGAAACAGTTTGAAACCCGTTGCATTGCGCTCACTCATCGTCAATGATATGTGGGCCGCACCGCCTGCTATTGCGCAGCGCGAGAAGAGGGCCGACGCCAAAGTGGCAAGGGACCTGCTCAAGAAAACACGGTCTTTAGCTAAGACCAAGAATAAGCCCTCAGTAACGTCTGAGGCACCCAGTGCGAGCCCAGAGGCTCCCCCGGTCAGGACACCGGGAAGAAGGCTCCGGCTCCGGCTAGGACCGCCGCCATCAGGGTCCGGGACGGCCCCCGTTTAGGGAGGGGGATGTTGTAGCCGGGCTACAGATACCAGACGGGTACCCCCCGTTCTGGAGGCGAGATACAGGAGGCACCCGCCTTCCTCGCCTAGTTCGGACTAGTGCCGGAGTTAGGCTAAAGCGCCTCCTTTCTTTCTTCTTGCTACAGCTGCAGGGGTTGTCCTGTACGGCTGTAGACTCTTTCTTGTACCCCTGTATTCAGGGTAGTCACGTGTTGTTGTTTCATTCTCGAGGCCACTATATGAAGTGGCCTCTCTTCAGTTGTAGGGGTTTTTCCCCAGTTCCTTTTTTTAGTCGGAATCCTAGACATAGCTAGTTTTCCTCATCTGTGCGCGCGCCCCTCCCGCTGAGCCTCTGTCATCTGAAGAGCCCCGCTTCACCTGTACACACTCGTCCGAGTGTTTACAGGTCAGCTTGAGAGGTTTTTTTCCTCAGGGTGAATCAGATCTCCTCCCGCTGCCCGGTCTGTGCCGGTCATCGAGGGGACGCACTCCTCTCGATGACTGGCCATTGAGGGAACTCACATATCTCGATGGCCGGTTGACCGGTCTGACCGGCCATCGAGGGGATTCGGATATCCTCCCGATGACCGGTCTGTGCCGGTCATCGAGGGGACGCACTCCTCTTGATGACCAGTCTGACTGGCCATCAAGGGAACTCACACCCCTTGATGGCCGGTTGACCGGTCTGACCGGCCATGGAGGGGATTCGGATCTCCTCCCGATGACCGGTCTGCACCGGTCATCGAGGGGACTCACTCCTCCCAATGACCGGTCTGCACCGGTCATCGAGGGATCTCACTCCTCTCGATGACCGGTCTGACTGGCCATCGAGGGAACCGGTCTGACCGGCCACCGAAGGGATTCGGATATCCTCCCAATGACCGGTCTGTGCCGGTCATCGAGGGGACTCACTCCTCTCGATGACCGGTCTGACTGGCCATCGAGGGAACTCACACCCCTCGATGGCCGGTTGACCGGTCTGACCGGCCATCGAGGGGATTTGGATATCCTGCCGAAGACCGGTCTGCACCGGTCATCGATGGGACTGAGATCTCCACCCGATGACCGGTCTGCGCCGGTCATCGAGGGGAGTCACACCTTTTGATGACCGGTCTGTACCGGTCATCGAGGGGACTCAGATCAGCTTAGATATCCTCTCCGTGAACGGTCTGTGCCGGTCATCGAGGGGAGTTGCAACTCTCAATGACCAGTCAGACCGGCCATCGAGGGGACTCATTCTCCTCTCAATGACTGGCCTTTACCGGTCACCGAGTGGACTCATATCTCCTCGCCATCTGGTCATCAAGGGGAGTTAAACCTCTCCTCAATTTACCGGTACAGACCACCAGTCATCGAGACCTCCTCTCATCTGTGCCAGTCATCGAGAGGGGCTCAACTTCTCTACAAATGTGGTACAACACCCATCCATCTCAGATTGCAAAGTTGCTAATTTCTCTGTAAATTCCTCCAATATCTGACCAACAAATCTAAACATCAGATCAACAAACATCTCAACACAATCTTCATCTTTCAAGATTTTTGATAAGGTTGGACACTCACTTGATTTCAATCATGGTGAACTTACACTCTAGCAGTCTTATTGGTCTGCGCAAACAGTGATTCATTCTGGAGATGGACCAGGATTTGAACTGATGCCAACAGATTTTTACCATTTGCAATCAAGTGATATCCATGCACAACCTCAAATGCCCAATCTTGAGCCTTGAATGCTAGCTGTCTCTGTAATTGTTTACATTTTTCCCAAATTTCATCAAACTTAACCCTCAGGATATTTCCAACCTCTCAGACAAGCAAAGTTGTCAGAAAGTTAAATTGAATTGCAAGGCTTGGTTTGCACATAGAAATGGAGGAAAAGCCAAAAAATGTGGAGTGCACATAGTAAAATTTTGGAGTACATTCAAGCTGGAACTAATTTTAATTCAGGGAATATTAATTTGACATCAATTAAAATGTACTGCGGCCTAAAGACCAACCGGAGAGAACTATGGGATCTCAATCTTAGAAGTATATTCTACCCCCTTGATGATTTAATAGAACTTTTAAAACATCAATCTGGTCAGATCAATGTCTATGATTAACTAATATCTTCCTGAAGTATGGTGTTGTAAGCCAGTTTGGGCACATGCCAAAATTCAGCCAAAAAGCGGCCAAGCGTGTGTGGCCAATCCCATAGCCTGCTTGGCCAATCCCAAAGCCTGCTTAGCCAATCCCAAAGCCCGCCTGACACACTCCCAACCCCTGCTTGGCACATGGAAAAGCTTGCTGGGTTTGGGACAAAGCCCTGCTGGGCCAATTTCAAGTGAGGGTGCCACACCACCAAAAGCTGTGCCTGCCATCAAGGAGAAACATTTCCCCTCCTCAAGGGTATGTTATTGCTGCCTTTCAAGGCAGAGGCAAGGGCCAGAGTCTTATCACTGGCATGTGCAGTGTGCATTCCAAGTCACATATTCCATTGGCCCAGAGATTGATCCTGACCAAGCAGGACTTGGCTGTGTGCAAAGTGCTGCCTCTCATCAATCCTGCCTGATCAAGCCCCCTGGGCACATACCGAACCCCCACTGTTGCTTGGCCAAGGAGTTGGGCATGTGCCCAGACACGCTTGCAAGACCATATGTATGTATATCCTCAGGAAGAGGCTTTCCATCAGCAGACTTAGGCTAGAATGAAATCATAAACCTTCAAGCCAAAAAAAAAGATGTATCACCCAAACACTTAAAGGAGTGTGTTAATTCTCAAACAGCACATAAAAAAGCAGCACTCAAAAGCTTTGTGAATTTATGATTTTATGCTTACAAATTTATGATTTCAAATTTGAACACCATTATTGAATAGTAAATCCAGAGATCACTTCATGAGGATCACAATTATTCCATACAGCTTAGATGCTGAGACCTGGGAGTGCAGCGGCGAAGCCGCCTTAGCCTCTAGTATTGTATAAATAAGGACACCACAAAATGCGCCCAAAAAAGGATTACATACAAAAAGTTAGCAAAATAAATAAAGTACATAAATTTGAATAACATTACTTAAAAGAGCAATGTTACTTGTGTAAAAATACCCTGTGAAACTATTATGTAGTCTTCTACTGAAGCTCTTTTGCATGACAATTGGTTATAAACATGTCACGTTGTAAGACTCAAAAGTGGTTGTGAAACCCTTTTTCTGAATGGAGAAGGGGATTAAGGAGTTGAAAGCTCTGCCCTTCTATACTACCAGCTAAAAGACCCACCAAGCTCCACTTGGCAAGTTTTAATAAGGTGATAGGAGTGGATGCTCAAGATGAGTTTGTTTGAGACACCGTATAAAGAGTTTGTTATTGATAGGTAAGGGCTGTTATGAGTATAGTTGTAATTTGTAAAAGGTGTTGAGTGAATCACTGGTGAGTAACAAACTAGGGGAAAAAAACGGGGGGGGGGGGGGGGAGAGAGCTCCTTATATAGACAAATGTGAGGGATTTTTGCTTCAGGGGGGCTGTGCAAATACAGGAGTGGCTGTGTACAATTTATGCAAGGGTGTGTGCATGAGTGAGGCTGTGCTTAATTTATGCAAGGAGGTGCATAAATGAGGTGAGGAACAATGGGGTAGTGGGGCACAGCTCGCGGGGGCAGTGCTACATGATGTGCATAATGCGGATGGCAAACAAATACAAACTAATATATGCAGTGGAGCTAGAGTGGAGCGGGGGATGTATGGGTGTGTATGTGTATAGTGAGGGAAAGGTGACTTGAGATGTGTGACAGGGGGTTGATGAGATGCTACAGGTTGTTCAAAAGGCCTAACTTCCAGTGCAGTGGGGCTCTGGTTACACTTCCGGTGGTGAATAGGGGTAAGTTTGACCGCAGACTTCATTTCTGGGGTCCGTTTGGATGTACTGTGAGGCCTTCTTTGAGTAAATATACACATGAGAAAAAACTTTTGATTTTTCCCATTTTGTATACCACAACATGACAGAGTCAGGGAAATTAGACTATTGTAATATAAATAAAATGCCCAAAGCCAAGCCATTTTAACGCCTAACCTCCAGGATACTCCCATAGGGAGAAAAGCACTTAGTGGTTGCGCCCACAGAAGTCCCCTCTATAAATAGAGGCCTGTTTGGCCCTCAGGAAAAGATCCCCCAGATCATTCACTGCCCATAAACCATAAGTTTGTTGTGAATATTCTCCCCTGCTAATATTGTAGCCCCTTTTCCTTTTACACCACCCTTTGCATGCAAAATCCACTGGATTAAACCTTTAAATCATCAAACATCTCTTATTAGCATATTTAAAGCTTTATCCTTATAAGTAGTTGCCGTAAGACCTTTGCATCTGTCAAGCAGCCAATCACTTTAAGCGCTTACCACCCAATTTTATGCCAAATTAATTCCCTGTAATTGATAATTACATAATGAATCTTTCCTCTGTTACAGAGTGTTTAAACCCTTGTAGTGGCCGTATTTGCCATGTAACAAGTTTGGTAATTTATATTACCAGTGTTTAAATCAGCACAGTTATAGTGCTAGGGCCCAAAACCCTTATTTGAAGGTGTTTTTTGCCCTAAGCTTCATAAACAGAGCTTTCACACTCCATTTAAGCACCCTCCTTTGGGGTCTCATTAGTATTTTGCATAGCTATCACTTGATTACAAAATCCACCCAGTATTTAATATCAGCCTGTTCCTTCCCTGGTTGATCAGGAGAGATACCTGTAGACTGACACATCTCTCTGAGCTAGGTAAGCCACTCACCCTTTTGAAAGAAGACAAAAGACTAGGAGTTTTCATTTCTTTTGTTAGGGATTGCGCTAGACAAACTATGTAGAAAAATCATGAGTAGAACAGTTGGTTTAACTATTTACCTAGGAGCAGGTGTTCAACCACTCTCTTCTATAGATTTATAAAACAGAAATAATGAACAGAGATGTAGTGCAACATTATCACGGCATTAGCCTTTGGCATATCACCTTCCGTCTGGTTGGAACTCATCAAAACATCTAATGAGAGATTCCACATCATTGTTTAAGTTTCCTTCTTTTTGAGAGGAATTGGAGTGTTTGGTCCTTTTCTGTTTGAATTTGTCTTTGGTGCTGACAGAGATTCTGTCTCTCAGCAGCTTTAGAGATCAGGTTTTACCACTGCTCTGAGCTTGCGGTTTGTGTCAGAGATTCCTGCATGCATCAATGTGATGTGTCATTTTTTCTTCCTTGCTTTGAAGCTTGGAATGTGGAACAGGTTTGCTTTTATTACCTATTTCCGCAGCTGTTTTGGTTCCCATTATCTTTCTCAAATTATGACAAAGGTGCTGACAGAGATTCTGTCTCTCAACGGCTTTGGATCAGGGTTTACAACTGATCTGAGCTTGTGGTTTGCTTCAGAGATTCCTGCATGCATCAATGTGATGTGTCAGTTTTTTCTTCCTTGCTT
Organism: Puccinia triticina; assembly: GCF_026914185.1. Classification (NCBI taxonomy): domain Eukaryota; kingdom Fungi; phylum Basidiomycota; class Pucciniomycetes; order Pucciniales; family Pucciniaceae; genus Puccinia; species Puccinia triticina. The sequence continues at coordinate 74,106 of NC_070561.1, read as the reverse complement.
TGCAGCTTGGAATGTGGAACAGGTTTGCTTTTCTTACCTGTTTCTGCAGCTGGTTTGGGTCCCATTATCTTTCTCAAATCATGAGAAAGATACTGTTTGCTTACGTCTGTATTCTTACACCTCTCACCTTATCTCCTCTTTCCTCTCTTTTTTACTTATCAGAAGTTGTAGATACACAGAGACTGAAAAATCTCTATTCCCTCTGATCTAGTTCCCTTTTTTTTGAAATCACAGGTTGTTCATTTTTGCCCCTCTTTTCAGAGGGGAAATGTCTCCACCAGGACTTGAACCCAGGTTGGGCTAACTGGAGGTGCCTGCTTTACCACTAAGCTACAAAGCCTGAGTTTTCAGATTCATAATCTTACATCCTCCTGGAATCTGAATTCTCTAAGGCTCTCCTAGAATCGCTGGTGTGCTCACTCCTCTGCAGGTACGCTGGCTCATTGAGACCAAGAATGTAGATCTGTCAGAAAAGAAATGGCTCCACCAGCAGTACTCCTCCATTGAGGGAGAGTCTGATTGCAACACCTGTTGAGACACTTCTACAGTGAAGGAGTTTCCACTCCTTACACTCCAACTACAAGCTGCAGAGAAAATTGGTGGGTATGAAATATAACAGGAATTGATAGCACACCTAGGGTAACAGTTGTATTTGGAACAGTTGTAAGTGTAAGAATGGTAAAAATTGAAGTATTTATTTCTTAGAAGTTTAATGTGATTACAATCATTGCAAAATGAGATGATAGTAATCTAATTTTTTTACCTGAAGGCAGAATTTAACTTGATAAACTAAATGTTGAGCTAAATAAACTTGACAGAGTTTTAAGTATGATTGTGTTGTATTGTAAAGGAAAGGGATTGAATAGCAATCTGTTTCTTTTTGATAAACAATTCATTGTTTATTCTGAGTTGGTTTTTTATCAGAGAGTTTCTTAAAGCAGAAAGACTTTATTTGATGATAGTAGCCATTTGACAAGAGTTGAGTAAAGTTTAAATCTGAACTGATTTTGTGATTAACAATAATTGGTGAGCTAATATGGTTCAAAATACTTGTTCAGCTTTTTAAGAAAGAGAAGTTAACAAACTTCTCCTCAGGCTGAAAGCAAAGAGCAATGAACTACTTACAATTGAGTTGTAGTTATATTGTAGTTGGCTGCTTTGATCTTTTCATTTGTTCTCAATTTTGTGGTTTGATCTGTGAAAGAAAAAAACAATTAGCTTCTCTTCTGACTAGTCTGGACCAGACTAGTCAGATAAAATCAGATTGATGAACTAACCAAGAGTTTAATGATCAAAGATCACTTAGATTTGAATTTTGGATTTGGAATGTAGACAGACTTTGCAATGTGCATCATTTTTTGACACAACAGCACAAGTCTTCTTGTGTTTGAACTCATGAAGGATACCTGTCACAGGTTTACCCCCAAAAAATGTGAATATTAATTTTGATTTTTGGTGAGTGTACAATAGTACTACTCACCGGGGGTACTCCTCTGAAGACGGTGCTTTGAATTCCAACAGTAAGTAGGTTGTGAGAGAGTTGTAGATTGAAGAAGGCTCAGAGGGTATGTTGTGGAAGAAACTGGTGCAGATTATCAAAGGTATTTCCAACCAAAGAGTTGATGAATGCTTGGGTTGCCAAGGGTGTTTCTTAGAAGGGAATTCTGTAATCAAAATTGTATTGAGGAATCAAAAATGGACTCAATGGGAGGACAACACTCCTTAATTACCTTTTCAAGGTGCTGTCAACTTGTGGTTGGTAGACTTTTCCACAAAAGTCTCATTAGTTTTGTTGACCTTACTATTTTGTAAGTAATTTCCTGATTTTTATTATAAGGGTCTAATATTCATAATGATAGCCCCTGATGCATTTTGTAAGGGTTTGTCGCACTCACAATGCCCACTCTGTGAAAAAAGGGGTTATTACTCTCTTGCGCAACTTTATCCCTGACAAGCCCATCAAAGAGCTTTGGCTCTTTCACCCTGCCCTACAGGCCCTGAACCCAATTACAAAGGGCACATAAACAACCCAAGCGCTCCATTAGGACTCATGTGGTGTTTTATTTCTCTCTATTTCTTATCACCCACCGCTGTATTAGCACCCTCAGATATCATACTTTCAGCGCATGTAGCTAGAAGACTGCTGTCTTGGTATTGGTGCATTTCTTTTTTTTCTTCAGGTGTGTAGCCTATTTCTGAAATTGAAAGAGGTGTAGAAAACCTCCTCACAAAAGTTTTTTTCTTAATGTCAAGTCATGCGTTGAAGCAGGTGGTCAAGCCAATGGCATGACCGCGGGAAGGCCAAGAATTCAGGTGTGGCTTACCAATTTTTGACGTCAGGCAACCTAATCTGGCGGGATTGCGCAGATCAGGTCACACCCAACCAGTGCTTGACTGTGGCACAAACTTAAAAAAGTCCCTCTGCTGTGGGTGTGTGTCTTGCAGAGCAAGCCTCCGGCAGCCCTCGGCAGGAGGGACTTGCGCGCTATCGCCCCTTCTTGGCGTGCCAAGAATCTGAGTTTGGCTGGGTGGAATTTTTGAAGCTTTATAATTCCTTGCCCCCTTGACATTCTTTGGAATAAAATAGCTTAGGTTGTAGGCCTGATTTTTCCTATCCAACCTACATAATTTCAGGTTTTTGGCAAAAATCATGCCACCCGCAGAAATTCCACAAAAATCACCAACCAGCTGGAATTACAAGCAGTGTGCAACTTGAACGCTGCACCTTGCAGCTTGTGTGCACAATGGGTGGTGGTTTTTTTGTGTATCTTTCTCTCAGAGGATGCTATCAGCCCTACAAGACCACAATTGCTCACCAGCTGTGAACATAACTGGAATCAAAGTGGCATTCTTGCTGTGCCAATGTGGGGAGGTACGGTGTAAGTCCCTCCTGATGGAGGCTTGCCTTGCGAGTTCAGCATACCCCCAGGGGCCCAAAGTCTTGAGGGACTTGTTAAGTTTGCCCGCGGCATAGCGTGCGCAAGGTCAAGCAGGACCCCGGAGAGCCCCTACCAAGCCGCCTCATGTAAAACGTATCCGGGGGACATTTTTTTTCCAAAATGCTCCTCATTTAAATCACTGGATACATGTCTAAATTGGTTTGTTTTTCCAAGATGTTCCTAATTTAATTGGTATATTTTGGGCTTGCCTGGAAACAAAAACCAATTATTTAGGTTTTTGGTTCAATTCCCAGCCCAAAAAAGGCTTTTTTTTTGTCTAATTTTGCCCGGTGGGCCTTTCTCTCAAAAATTCCTCCTCATGTAATACATATCCAAACCGGGTCCAAGTGGTAAAAACCCAATTTTCCCACGTATCCAAAACCTGGAATTAGCAAAATTTACATGAGGCGGCTTGGTCGGGGCTTTCCGGGGTCCTGGTCAAGCCAATTTGATCCAAGCCTCCAAGGTGTACACCACCGGTGCAGTTGGACGGCGGGCGGATGTCCGGCCCGACATTGGCCACCCCCTCTCCGCCCCTGCAGTAAAACTTTGCACCGCGGACGTTGGGAGGAGTATATGTCGTGAAGGTCGGGCTGCCCCCAACGGCTGCTAGGCCATGAATTGTACCCGGACGTTGGGCTTCAAGCTGGGATTACCCCGACCTTAGTCAGTCCCTATTCTGAGGGGCGGGTAGGGGCCCCTCGCGCAAAGCGCAAGCCTCCAAAGGAGGGATTTAGGACTAAGCGGCGAAATTTGGCGTGAGTCCTGAGTACAGCTTTCACCCATTTGGCTGGTGTGAAAGTTTGGCACCACTTTTCTATAGCATCCTGGTGGCCAAATGGGCCGCCCAGGTGCCAAATTGAAGGTCTGCATCTGGCCTTCAAGACTACATAGGCCACATTTTGATGCCTTGAATGGCCTTAAAGCTACAAGGATGTGAAGTCATGGAATCACAATTCCAGGATTGATCTTACACCATACTATTGGATAAGTACATGAAAGTTTCAATTACTTCTAATAAGTACATGAAGTATGTTTATTGTTTGAATTGAACAATGAACTACATTCGGTATGCAGGCCACACATAAAATAGCACTGTTCACGTAAGAACTCTATGACCATGGTGAGAGATATACATCAGCATACTTTCCCAGCCAAATTGGCTGGCACAATGGGATAAACTTTATTTCAATCTTGCTGATGTTTAGCTTACGTGAAGAGTGCTAATGTGTACAGGAGTTGAAAAAAACACGCTCTGCTTGCTGGGACAAGCTTGGCATGGTTTTTGAAAGCATGTCCAGCAGCTCTCCAAGGGGCTTGATGGATGGTGGATGGCTGGCTGCCTGCGCAAGAAGCTAGGCTTCAAGGCCATGCCACTCATCGGCCTATCCTGGCAGTGGTTGATGTGTAACAAAGGATTTAATGAAATTTGGGGGTTGGCCAAGCCTCGGGCCCGTCAGGATTCACGCCAAACCTCGCCGCTTGGGGGCAAGCCTCTCTGACGTAGGCCGCGGGGGCCAGGGTCATGATGAGATCCGAGCAGCAAAAAGTATAAAATGGGGGAGTTGACCCACCACACCATGCATTCACACACGGCTGACTCACCGCTGTGATCACTCACAACCACTGCGGTAACAACAATGTTAATGTCAGTACCCACCTTAGGCAATGTCATATACCGCACTCTCTACTTATCATGAAGAGCAAACATTGTGAAGTCCAACATTTTCTTTTCTTTTCTTTTTTTTTTTCTCTTCTATGTACAATCCGCGAGCACGCTTGGCAGATCGTACTGGTGGTCTCAGGAAACTCACTTTTTCAAGTGAGTTTCTGACCTTGGGCTGCCGGACAGGTTGACTAGTCCGGTGACTCGTCAGGAAGGTTGGCTCATTTCCGGGGGCAGCCGACCTGTTGACAACCTCGAGGGCGAGCCGACCATGCTGGCCCACCGGGCAGATGGGTTGGCCGGACCTATCAGACAAGCCGACCATGCTGCCTCGCGGGTCGGTACGGTCGGACGAGGTCGGCCTGCCCTCCCTGTCGGGAGGAACAGCCAACGGGTGGTCGGGCAGGGTCGGGCCGACCCGAAGGGCTGCTCGACGTCCTGCCAGGACGGCCCGACCCAAATCTGACAGGAGGGTCCGCCCGCCGCGCGACTTACTTTACAAGTGGAGCCGTGGTTAAACAGGGTTAAACAGTGCTTGCAATACGAGGTGGCTGCGGGACGGAGCCCCTCTTTTCCACCCTGGACCCCCCTCTTGACCCTCAGTTCACACCCCTCAGTTCACGCCCCTCCAACAGTCACCACCTCCGCTACTCCCTGCGAACTCCCGGCTGACTGTCTACATATCTGAGAATCAGGCTATCGCTAAAGACAACTCGACATGGCTGTGAGTTGATAGCTACTTGCATGTAATCTTTGGAAATCTGAGCTGATCTGTTTTTGTTCATAGCTCAACCCAAACCAAGACAAGGTTAATCGGAGTCACTCAATCCATTTTTTAACTCGTCTCCGTACTAATCTGTTCGTTTGGTCGTTATAATCGTAGCTTTTATTCGAGACCTCAGAGGAGGTCGGGGTTGGTAAGACTGAATTTTTCTCAGCTCTCCAAGACTTGTCTTGCTTTCAACCGGAGGTGCCTGACGTGCGTTCGTGACCCTCCGGTAGCTCCGACTTTTGTAAGTTGATCACCTTTCCCTTTATTCATTTTTATTACCTATATTTATCGAAATTAACCGTTTTTGTAAAATTATCATACTTTCTCAAAAACGATGTTTTTTGTTACCTTTCGACTATCCTCCGGTCCCCAAGGATTCATTGGGTCTCAAGGAGGACCTCTTGCGTGGTGTGAGCCTCAGTTGGATGTCTGAAAGATTATGTGTTCACTCAAATCTTCTCCTTGCCCACGATCTAGATTTACGCTTACAACTTCGAGAAACCATCGGCCATTCAACAAAGAGCTATTTTGCCGATCACCAAAGGTCGAGATGTGATTGCACAGGCTCAATCCGGAACGGGAAAAACTGCTACATTCTCCATCTCGATCCTTCAAGCAATCGATACCCAAGTTCGCGAAACACAAGCTTTGGTCCTGAGTCCCACGCGTGAATTAGCCACCCAAATACAGAGTGTGGTTCTCGCGCTAGGTGATTACATGAACGGTAAGTACTGTACAAGCTTAATCTCTTCATATCGACCACCGGCTGACCACGCCCTGACCTATCACAGTTCAATGTCATGCTTGTATTGGTGGAACTTCTATCGGAGAAGATATCCGCAAATTGGACCACGGGCAACATGTAGTCTCAGGTACACCTGGTCGGGTGTATGACATGATTCGACGTCGTAATCTTCGCACTCGAAACATTAAAATGCTCGTTCTTGATGAAGCGGATGAGCTGCTCAATTTGGGGTTCAAAGACCAGATCTACGATGTTTATCGCTACTTACCTCCTCAGACTCAAGTAGTTGTCCTCTCGGCTACCCTTCCTTATGATGTCCTGGAGATGACCACCAAATTTATGACTGACCCGATCCGGATTTTGGTCAAGCGTGACGAATTGACCTTGGAGGGGATCAAACAATTCTTTGTTGCTGTTGAAAAAGAAGAATGGAAATTTGACACTCTGTGTGATCTTTACGACACGCTGACAATCACACAAGCAGTTATATTTTGCAACACGCGCAGAAAAGTGAGTACTTCGTGTTTTTATAGTTTTCTTTTCTTTTCGACGGCTAACATGCTGCGATTCTTAGGTCGACTGGTTGACAGACAAAATGCGCGATGCCAACTTTACTGTTTCGTCCATGTGAGTAGCCTGGATACCCCTGATGATAAAAGCTGCAATTTTCTGATTAGACTTGGTGTCGCCCTTATTCCAGGCATGGTGATATGCCTCAAAAAGAACGAGATGCTATCATGGGCGAGTTCCGTAACGGCTCTTCTCGAGTGTTGATCACCACCGACGTGTGGGCTCGTGGAATCGACGTACAACAAGTATCATTGGTTATCAATTGTGGGCTATTGGCTTTTGATCATTCCTGGCCTTTGCTGAAAGCGCTCACTCACACAACTTGATGTGATAGATGACCTTCCTTCCAATCGAGAAAACTACATTCACAGAATCGGTCGATCCGGCCGTTTCGGTCGCAAAGGTGTTGCCATTAACGTGAGTGGCTTGTTCTTTTGGATATGACAGCATAACGACCTATTCAATAAAGCACATTGGCCTGGTTGACGCACCAAAAAACAGTTTGTTACTAACGAAGACGTCCGAATCTTGCGGGATATTGAACAGTACTACAGTGCCCAAGTAAGTTTCACCCTCACGATGTCATTTTTGGTATCTGAATTTCGAGTTTTTTACTGATATGATAATTCCTTGTGATAGATTGATGAAATGCCCGTGAATATTGGAGAAGTTGTTTAAACTGATTCGGAATGCATACATCGCCGGTCGTCTCCTAAACAAAGCTACTGTTCGAGTAGATTTCACACGGTCTAGGCTGGTCTTCCTCCACTTCTGAATACTATTTTCAGACAAAACAATTCTTCTCCCTTTTCCCGTATCTTCTCCTTTTTTGTTTTAAACAAAAATCAACAAAAAATAGGAAACCAGTTCACACTTATCTCTCCTGTCCGTCCCTCGTCCAATTACCCCGTTCTGTTGAGGTATTCAGTCCAAGATTTTTCTTGTTCATAAACACAAGAATTGGTTCATGCTAGATTGGCAGTGTTTTCAGCTCCCATTTGGCATTCTCTTGATGTATTTGTATTAATCAGTTCACCAGTAACATACACCTACAAGGTTTTAGTGCCACAGGACCCTGGAAACCCCCGATAAATGAGTGGCATGGAAATGTATGAATTTTTGCATTTTTTTGCAAAATGGTATGAATTAGCTTTGAAACCCAAAAGGGTATGCATGAAACACCAAATAAATGTGTGAATTTCCAAGGAAATTCAGGCAAGTTGGCTAAAACCCGCAAATCCCTGCTTAAAATGTGGTTTTAGGGACCCCTGGTCGGATTTAAGCTCAAGCGTACGAATGAAAATGTATGAATCAGCCAAAAAACCCATTCCCCGGTGCCCCCCGATGTATGAATTTAGGTGAAATTCAGGAATTTACATGCCCCCCATTGATAGGGGGTTTCCAGGGTCCTAGTGTCACTGGATAAACTGATCTGGGCGTGTACAGCCTCTCTGTCAAATGCACAAAGTGTGGGAGAGGCTTGTACAGCTAATGCGGAAAAGCTTGCCAAATTTTGTGGCTGAAATGATATCTGCATTTCAGCCACAGTTATGTACAGCTTCTCTGTACAGGCAGTCAAAACCCGTTCAGCCGGCTGGTTTTGCTTGACACGGGTCCCAGGCCAAGCAAGGGGCGAGGGAGGCAGGAGCGGCGAAGGACCTGATTGAGGTAAAATTGCTCCTGGAATCCAATGGGGGAGCCTTTGAGGCCCCGAAGTGGAAAACAAAGAAACTAGTTTTTTTCTTCTGATGGAATTCCTGATAGAGATGGCAATCAGTACCCGGGTACCCGCCGCGTGTCTGGGTACCACCTACTTTTTTGGCCCAAAACAGATACCCATACCCGTACTTGGCACCCGCGGCGGCAGTACCCGCCACCCTGATGAGTACCCGCCGGCAGGTGCCGGGTACTGCCGCGCGGGTACCTGGTTGCCATCTCTAATTCCTGACGTACAGGAGCCATACAGGTTTTGAGGCTGAAATCTGTGGTCCAAAAGCTGGCCGCAAGCTTTTCCGCGTTAGCTGTATCCAAAACAAGCATGCTGGCATTTCATGGTTGGGGTTCTGAGGTACTTTCTTTTTGTAAAAATCATGTAAAATAAACTGAACTACACATTGGACTATAATTTTGGGCAGGGTGTGCCCGAGATGGCAGTCTTCATCCTCATCAAGAACGATTTTGGTTTTTTCAAAAATTGTATGTGTAGGATTTTTTACAAGTCAATATTAGTCCAACATGTTTTTTTTTCTTCAAACCCAAACACTGCCAGCATAATTGGCTGGGCTGAGGTTATGCCAGTTAAACTGGGATGCACTGAACCAATTTGAAATTGGTTGATCTTGACTGATGAAATATAAATCCAAGGTCCCTTGGGTTCATATTTCATTGGACATGCTGGCAGTGTTAAGAGATATCAGAGTCTTTAGTTCTATTCCAAAAAAATCATGAACAATCAGAATCAATAGACTGACATATGATGTGAATGATAATAAATGAAAAAATGAATCCCAAAATCCATCCTAAATTTTGGTGGGCCGGGAAAGTACATCAAAAATTTCAAATTTGCACTGCAGGTAACAAAAAAACAGTGTCTGAGGTGTTTTCACTGCCAACTAAAATTTAGGATGGATTTTGGGTTTCATTTTTTCATTTATTATCATTCACGTCACATGTCAGTCTATTGATTCTGATTATTCATGATTTTTTTGGACTAGTATTAAATATTTTCCAAAACGGACTTACTTTGCGCACTGTGCAGTGCGCGCATTTCCAAACACTTTGCGCACTGCAGGTGAAGGAAGCAAAATTTTCAAGATTTTTTTTGACCAATCAATAGACAGCCCTTTTATTGTCCTCTGTGAATTGCTTGGGAGTTTTTTGAAGCTTACTTGTCTGCTGTAAAAGCCCATTAAGAAACAAAAAAAGTAAAGTCATTTGGGGACCTGGAACTCATGTTCACACACTGCAAAAAATCCAAATAATTTAACAAATCATTGGAAACACATATTTACAGTTGTTACATTATTTAATGGGAATGGGAATTCAAGCTCCCAAAATTTCCCACTAAAATAGTACAGAGTATATTTTGAGTTATGCAGATCGGCAGCCAGATCCCCCTGTCGGGGCCCTACGGGGCCCAGGCTTCCCCAATCATCAAAGTGTGTGATTTCCACTCCACAACACCAAATTGCAAGGGATGCCACGTTGATTCATCAACCCCTACGCCAAATTACTCGCTGTGGAGTTCTGGAAGGAGAGGATGCCTGTCAACAATATTGAGAGAGTTCTTCACATTAATTTTTCAATCAGCTCAATATACCAATGGGTCAAAATTTTTGACAATACAGGCTGTGTCATAAGAGACCCAAATGAGTACGAGCCACGCGGACCCAATTTTAAAATCCCAGATGATATTCAAGACAAGCTCCGGGAGTACCTCAACAAAAATCCAACTGCTTACTTGGATGAGGTCCAAGAATGGCTTTACAAGCAGCACGATATCCTTGTCTGCATTTCAACCATCAATAAAACCCTTTGAAATCGGATGTGTATCAGTCGCAAACGCAATCACCTGGTGAATGCCAGCCGGTCAGAATTGCGGATTTCTAATTATGTAGCGCAAGTGGTAGGGTTGCCAGCACACTTTCTGGTATTTGCCGGTGAGTCCCTTTTTTTTGATGAATCTACAAATGATTAATAATATCTGAGCAAACATTATGTCAACAGATGAATCTTCAATCTGTCAATGCAACCTGATTCGCAATCATGGCTGGGCTCCGCATGGACAAAGGAGCAGTCAAATTACAGCCCATGCCAATGCAAAGCAATACACAATTCTTCCGGGGATTTCGATAGACGGAGTGCTTGGTATCAATATCAAAGAAAAAGGATTCAAACAACCCAACTTTGAATCATTCCTGAAGCACACCCTTGTGAGGACATCAGATAATCTTCAATTGTATCAATTTTTGCCTAATGTTGTGATGATCTTAGCTGCCTAGGATGAATTTGTTCCCAGACAGCAATTCGGTATTAATCATAGACAATTGCCCAATCCATCATGGGGGTAATGTACAGCAACTGTGCAATGAACGCGGTGTGCCTCAATTTTTTCATGTCTTGATTCCTGTGCAGTACAGCTAATCATCACAAATTATATGTATAGGGGTCAAATTGATTTATCTACCCCCCTACTGGCCCAACCTAAACCCCATTGAGATGTGTTTTTCAGTATTGAAAAATCATCTTTGTCGGACCAATGGACTCGCGCTGGCTGAATACAAAATTTCTTTTCTTTACCACACAGTGGCGGCTGTCATGGATGATAAACTATGTTACCAAGAATATGTTGGTAGTGGTTATGTTTCCTAGACTATCATCTTAATACCAATCATTAAATGTCATTGAAAGATTGCAATTCGCAATGAGATGAACTAAATCGAGGTCAACCCGCCGCACCTGTTCTTACTTGAACTATAACCTTTGGGGATTGATTCTGGTGGGGCTTTTGATAGCAACTGTACCGCGCTGCCTGGGAAGTGGGCGCTCAAACATTCAATACAGCAGTCTTTTAATTGAAGCTACCCGGTGTGGAACTTCTACGCAAGGCGTGATCTGAGCTTGGAAGGGAAATAGCAAAAACTAGGTAAGTTTAGGCTACAGGTGCTTGAAGGGCTGCCTTCCTGTAATAAACTCTGGGAGAAAGTACACTAGAATTTTATAGTGTGGCTAAATCAGATGAATTATTCTTAATCTAGACTGCTTCAGACCCTAAGAACCAGGAATCTTGTGCGTGGGATGAGAGATGTTATAGTTTGACGTAAGTGACTTTTTAGAAGGGTCAATTTATATTTGTTATATTATCAAGTTCTCAATTTATGATTTCAATTTATATTATAATTATTACTATTATGATCTTACTATTTAGATGGGTGATGGAAGCGGAAGTAATTTCTTAATATTACTATTTATGCTGGCATGGGGAAGAAAGGGAACAAGAAGGGGCAGAAGAGGCCTCCTTATATAGTAAATAATCTAGTCTGAGAGTAGATTTTACCAGTGTGAAATAGAATACTACTTTAGGATGCTGTACCGTTGTAGTGTTGAAATACTAATCTATATTGGGAAGCTGTACATGATATTTGTGAAATAGTATACTACTTTGAGTTGTGATCACTTGGCTTGTTCCTCTTTGGGTGAAAACATTGTCTAAGAGTAGATTTTCTAACATGTGATATTGGAATCTTTCAGCAGTGTCCTTTTTAGTCCTAGAATAGATTTGTACTATTATGGTGTTCAAAGTTGGTTTGAATGTTTTTATGCATGCATAAATCATAAAATCATAAAAATATTTTGGTGAGGAAATTTTGTATTACATAATCAGACAGTCATATCCCCTGCAAAAAAGAATTTATGATTTTATGATTTATGCATGCATAAAATTATGCAAACCAACTTTGAACACCATATATGTGATGGGTGTGATTTGTATGTGAAACTAGGATTCTACTATGTACTTGATTATGTAATTAAATAAACTAGTACTAGTTTTCTGGGTGATAATATAATTGGAAAATATGTGTAAGATGTTGGTTGTAGTATGTTTTGTACTATATTGGTTTTATTTGTACTTTAAAATATATTATTATCTTAATTTTTCCCTATTTTTGACGTGTTTGTAAGTGGATTAGTCTTACCACACCGGCTCAAGATTCTCTTACTCATCCTAAAATGTATCATGCTGGATTCACATAGCCAATCTAATTCTAGATTCACATCAATCTACCGGACAACTGTCTTGGCTACAATGCTGAGCTTACTGCGTAGTCATGTTACAAGGAATTTAATTTGCTGGAAAGTTGCTATCCTTGTTGGTCTCTGTTTGATTCCTGGATGGAGATCCGCTTCTTCCATTTGCCTGAAGATGTGCTGAAAAACAAGGTACATTTTGGCGAAGGCTGGCCACAAATCCAACAGGAAATTTCCATTTTTCAAGGAGGGATTTGACTACAAGGTCATTGGTGAAGAGTTGGTAGTTGTTTATGTATTCTTCAATGCAGAAGGTCCAAAGGGGTTCCAAACAGAGATCATGTGGAAATTGGCAGAAATTGAGGTACTTGTCTAGGATTGTATCACCTTCGTAAGAATTCATTGGATTGGATGAGTTTTATCTCTCATTCCTCAACGGTTTGGGAGACTGCTCTCTCTTGTCCCCTTGAGGTCTAGGTGATGTTGCGAGGAACAAGGGACAAAAACCAAAGTTCACTGCTGACAGGCAAGTGACACTTTGGGAGTGAGAAAATATTGTTCTGATTCACTCAGGATCAAACTCCAGGCGCCAATCTAGTGTAGACTAAATACAAGAATGGCCGTGTTTGGTTGAAGCATACAATGTACTAAATATAAGCATATATGTATCTCAACAGGTGAGCCACGTTGATTGCCATGTCTTTTGATTGGTACAAAGCAAAGAGACGATGGTGGGTGACAAAGATCAACACCTGGCTCCTGTCTCAACTGTTTCATCCAGGTTGTTAAACTGTCAGCTCAGCTCGCATCAAAAGATACTCAGGCTGAAAAAACTCACTATGGCCTCTGCCCAGCTTCCAAGTGCCTTTGGAGTGAGGATAATTCCAACAGTTGGATTGGTTGGATTGCGAAATACTGCAAAGCTCCAGTGCATGTGCCCGGTATGGCGATGTGCATTGTGAAGCTTGCGGATAGTTTCTGAAAGACAAAAGTCGTTAAGAAGAGTTTTGTCTTCTCCTTGATTTGATTTGGGTCTGTTGCCTCGCCAATTATCATTCCCATCACAATCTTGGACATTGTTGGTACCGTTCCCTTTGCCATGGCTGGCACCGTTCCCTTCGCCATTGTTGGCACTGTTCCGATTGAGAGTTTGTAGTGCCTGTTCAATTGCTGCAGCCTCCTGATAGAAAAAAGCCTCAAAACTTCTGTTCAATATCCAGAAGCTCAGATTCTTCAAAAAATGACATTGACCCGTACCTGAGCCCCTGAATTTTGGCCTGGCTTTGGTTGCTTGATTGAGATGGATCCTCAACCATGGCGACTGTTTCGAAGGCGGGCTTCCAAGGTCAGGCATGATTCAAGAGTGAAGCAATCAGCAGCAATCAATAGCTCCCCCCTCCATCCCCCCCAATCCATTGCCTGCTGGAGATCTCAAGAGTTTGTTTGAGTATCTGCATAACTCAAAATATACTCTGCACTATTTTAGTGGGAAATTTTGGGAGCTTGAATTCCCATTCCCATTGAATAATGTAACGACTGTAACTGTTTCAGAACTTTTTAGCCACTTTCATCAAGAATGAGGCTTTGAAAAATGAAGAAACTTCACATGAAATCTGTTAAAGTGCACCAGTGCATGTTGCAATTTCCTAAATTTTGAAAGCCTCATTCTTGATGAAAGTGGCTAAAAAGTTCTGAAACAGTTAAATATATGTTTTCAATGATTCATTAAATTATTTGGATTTTTTGCAGTGTGTGAACATGAGTTCCAGGTCCCCAAATGACTGTACTTTTTTTGTTTCTTAATGGGCTTTGACAGCAGACAAGTAAGCTTCAAAAAACTCCCAAAAAAATTACAGAGGACAATAAAAGGGCTGTCTATTGATTGGTCAAAAAAAATATTGAAAATTTTGCTTCCTTCACCTGCAGTGCGCAAAGTGTTTGGAAATGTGCGCACTGCACAGTGCGCAAAGAGCTTTCCGCAGGAAGTCCATCCCAAAATTATCATTTAATGAAAAAATATTTTCAGCTAGTATGCACTTTTTTTTTTTTTCCAAAAACATCACTCATTCATTCTTTTTGAACCTTCCTGTCCATTCTGTCAATAAATCAGAACTTAACAGGCATGGTTTGTATGTGTTCTAGTCAAAAGAAATTTCATGAATACTTTCTTCCGGGTACTGTACATCAGTTCTACTGGTCATCTCCTGTAACCTTCTGTGTAATTATTAACATGTTGGAAGAAGGAGATGCAGGAGGAAACAGTAGTGTTTTTTCCAGTTCAAATGATATCCGACATGGGTAAGTATACCAATAACTATGAAAGCTGAGTTGGTGAGCACAGACCCATTCAGTGCAAAATCCAATGCTTCAGTGTTATTAAGGATGTTTTGCGGAGTGGAAGGAGTTTTGTGAAATGCCTCAAATTATGTAGGTTGGACAGGCATATGCTAGTGGAGGACTTCCCGTTGCAATCTGGGAGCAATCTGAGAGCCTCCCAGAGTCTCAAAGCCTAAATTTCCCGGCGAAATTGGGCTCAGATCTGGGTCTGGAAGCAACAGTGGGTCAGCTACGCTAACATAGCTGTTAGCGTAGCGTAGCGCAGCGCAAATGCGCTATTTTTTAGCGTAGCGTTAGCACAATTGTGCGCATCTGCACTAACGCTATGCGCAAAGGATGCAAAGCTATTTTAGCTTTTAGCGTAGCGTTAGCGCAGATGCGTGCAATTGCGCTAACGCTAAGCACGCAAGGCGCAAAAGAGCGCGCGCTATGCTGCGCTAAAGCATTTTTTGCAGCAAAAAAGTGCCTTTTTTCCGCTAAAAGCGCCTTAGCGCAACGTAGCGTAGCGTAGCGGCTGTAGCGCAGCGCTAACGCTAAACAAAAATTGGTATGCTGTTAGCGCCGCTGAAAATTAGCGAAGCGTAGCGGCGCTAACAGCGCGCTAACGCTATTCAAAAAAGGTTGGCGCTTTTTACCGCTACGCTAAACTTTAGGGCTAAAATAGCGTAGTTTAGCGTAGCGGCCCACTGTTGCTGGAAGGGGTTCCAAGATTGACGGGAAGTCCTCCAGTCTTTGACCTCAGCAATTTCATTCCAAAACACTAGCCAAACTCAGAATCTTGGCTTTGCAAAAGGGGGCAATAGGGGGTTTCACAATAAGGAAACCCGGGAAGGTGTTCGAGTGCTCGCGAGTATCGTTATGAGGATGCTTCTTGCGGGACTTCACCCCAAATTTTTAAGCGAGTACGTCACCCGCGAGTAAAGAAATGAAATGCTTATCGTGAAACCCCCTAATAGCTGCGCGCAAATCCCTCCTGCCGAGGGCTGTCGGATGCTTGCTTCGCAAGAGCCCGCAGCAGTGGGACTTCTGAAGTTCGGGACCGTCCCAGACAGCTTTGTTGTCTGGCAAAAATCCACGAGGGAGGCGCTGGAACAGCACAACCTGAAGGTACGGCCTTCGTCGTTGCTGCTGTTTGTGTTTCATCAGTGTTTCCCCCCTCCTGCGAGTTTAATAAACCAGTCGGCCTTTATGTCAACAACCGGCGTCGATCTCAAAGTATTCCAACAACCGAGCTGTTCTACATATCCTCATGTTTATACAAGATTACATTGTTGAGCATGCATTTGCTCAGCTCAACCACGAGGATCGAAAGGGGGCTGAAAGGATACATTCTTACCCAGTTTTATCAATGCCACATCTTTACACATCAATTATACAGCGCTGCCTCAACTACACCATCACAACATCCGGTGAGCAGGAACTTTTTATAAAGAACGTTTTTCCGGCAGAAGAAATCACTAGAAAAATTTGGAAAAGAAAATCACACACTCCCTCGAGCCTTATTCCAATCATTCTTCACCTCAACAATCCACTAGAAGCCTCAGTTGGTGCACTCCAATGTGTTGCAGTGGGGCCCGATGGAAACGAGAAGAGGTACCAGATCACAAATGGGACTTTGTCGACGTTCGAGAGTTCCATAACTCGGGACTCATGAGTTATTTCCAGTCAGTCCTCCTCCTTGGCCCATCCAATCAATCCAGAAAATGTATTTCATGCATTGATTTGTATCAGCACCAAGTAACCTATGTCAATATGAAAAAATGCATCCAGGTATTCCTTTTTATACGTCCTGGTCATCAAATCAATTTTAGTTTATGCCTCGGATATCTATACGATGGTACTCCTACTCGCCTCAAATCATTGGGCCGGTTCGATTCTGGAGAGCTCGGGCGGGCATGGCGCATTGAACGTACCCTTCAAGATCGGAAAATGGATCTTCTTTGGCTGTATCATTTTCTCGTTCCTGTTGCTCTTCTGGGAAGCGAAGAAAAGTAGGGCAATCATCCAAAGTCGTGATATCAGTTATGCTTTCACGAACGTCATGGCTGTAAGATTTATCTCACTCACCTGAAGAATTCATCTCCTAATCACTCCTTTTCGTGATCCTTTTTTTATCGTTTTACCGGGTCGCTTTCGAACGTCTGCCTTCAACTAACTGAACCATGGTCAAATCACAGAACAACTACTATTCTATGAAGTCCTACGATCATTTCTGCTTTTTCTCCCAGATTAACAATTCAAAAAAGAAAAAGGACGACTTTGCATTCTTTGTGTTCTTCACTTTCAAAGGCTGGAAGAGATTATTGTTGGCAGATGCACCTCGTCAAGTTATCAATGGCATCACTCTTTACTCCTTCGCCAGGTCCGTCAATTTCACAACCGATATCTCAAAGTGGTATGATGGAAGCTTTGCCAAGGCTTCTGTCCTACTCTCCATGGCTTTTACCGGTAAGCTATCTCTATGCTACTTTAGGCACCAAATGTTGGCCCTCTAGCTGAACATTTGAATCTTTTGCAAATAATAGTCACTATTTGGGTTGGTTCTTTCGTACTCCTCATGGCTGCTGCCCTCTTGTATGTTCCTCTGTTGTGTTATATTCAAGGTAACCTAAAGGAATATTGTTGTCACAAGGTCGACAAAGTAAGTACAACTGGTACCTTGGTTTTATCTAAAGAAACAAATGAGAATTATGTCTAATGTCCTCCTTTCCTCTTCTAGCGAATCGCTGAATTGATGAAGCGCAAACACCGAAAGCGTTTGGCCAAAGAAGCTGCCCTCATGCGCAAGGAAGCCATGGGTGATTATTCTCATCTCAAGGACAAGAAGGGACAATTCAAAGCTGCCCCATTACCTCAGCCGACACTCCCTCGAGTCGGGCTTCATGAGCTCATTAACGATACCAAAAGCGAAAGAACAGGTGTTGCCAACAGTATCAGAACTGTCTCGCGTGCCGCTCAACACCCCTATCCGCCATCACTCAGTCATCATTATCCCGCCAGCAACCCTGGTGGCTCTCTAGGTCTGGGCTACAACGTCATTAATCGATGGCCAAGCGAACAAGAATATGGTGAGAAAGCGGGGTATGCTGAGAGCATCGCATCGTAAGTTTCTTTTTATCATTCACATTTCTTCCTTCTTAGAGCAGGCACTTAGCTACTAGCCTAATTTGATTAGGTTACAAACCTGCTGGTGCCAATTCCGAGTATCACCTCAAAGTAAAGATTGCTAACGTGTGAAGTGGCTGTGGTTAATACAGGACTGGTCGCTTCGTTGCTCATCAAGCCTCTGCGGCCGGCAGTGTTTACGGTCACAATGGTCCGGTTCATGGAACACGGGCGCATCCATATGGTCTACATCCGCTAGCCCACCAATTGCCATCCGATAACCAGTCATCACTAAACCATGCGCCTTCCTATCACAGTGAAGAACAGCAGTATTATACCAACGACAGGCACGCCACGGCTCGCAGATCGATTGCTGTTACCGATGAGTATGGTGGTTATGGTAGTGAATATGGTGGTTATGCCCATGAGCCGCCGCCACTTCCTGGCCAGTACCATAACGACGCAGCATACAACGAGTTCGATTTTGGAGACTTATCGAATCAATACGAGTCGGCTCACAATACATCCTCGCAGCGTGATCATCGTTTCGACTATCCTGATGAAAGACCCCCATTGGTCGATAGAGAGATTATGGAGCTGTACGGTACTGGCGTACTGGAACGGTTCGACCAAGTCTCCGAAGCCGCACCTTCAATACCTCCAGCCCATTATCCTCAGCCGATCAAACATCCTTATTCCCGATCGTGACCATAGGAGCAACAAAGTACTTCAATCGATATATATATATCCCTGCTTGGCCCTGTTGCCAAGGCTTTTTTTCTTCTTCCTGATATAGATATAGAGATAGATGTGTGTGAAAGCTAACTCAAATTAAGCGTTCAGTCAACTATTTTATTGCTTGCTCATTCTTTTGTTTCAACCCTTTCAACTTTCAACCTTTTGGCTGCGGACATGCGACCTCTACTTGTGTTTAATCAAACCCTGATCTACTTTACCCAAGGACCTCACCTGCTTTTCTCCCCTGGATATCCTTCTCACTTTTCAGTTTTGTCAAGTAAAATGGTTGTTGCAGCTTTTTTTGGCCTGTTTTCTTGTTATTCTCTTGAAAAGACTTCGACAGTTGAGGTCTGATAATAACATTAAACCATGTAAATATAATCCAAATCAAAATGTTCAAATCTTGATATACTCACAACGCTTTTGCAGTACCGGAGATACATGGAATTTAATCATTTCTTTTGATTGCATCATTGGATTCTTGTCCAAAGCCACACAAATGTAAGCTTAGATCATCAAGTTTTTCTTTGGTGTGGAACAAGACTAGTCAGCCACTTTCTATGGGTCTGAACAGTGTTTCCAACAATAGTTCAAATTTTGTGACTGGGATCAGATTTTAAGGGAATCAGACGGTATTGAGTGAATTTTTTGTCCCCTCTCAATAGTAAATACCAGGCATCAAGATCAATTTTCTGCTGGATTTGGTCTCCAGCCCTGACTCTAATGGAGGACTTCCCATCAGCTAAAATGCTTAATCTAGAGGAACAGGCTAAACCTTGCAATACTGGTGGGTGAAAATTGATTGATCTCAATTTTTCACCAGCAAACAAGGTTTAATGGCCTCCTCTAAATCAAGCCTTTTAGGCAACAGGAAGTGCTTTGGGGCCTAAGTCATACCCAAACGTGCATGTTGGTTCAATATTTCTGGCCTTGAGGCTTGCGTCACTGACTTTTTGATCACATATGTTACATGGCAGTTGGAAGCATTGTGACACAAACCTTATGCGTAAGAGTTAAGACGCAGCCCCTTGCGCCGTACAATCAAAAGCACTTTTGCCGGTGGACAAGGAGATACATACAATGGTCCAAGGACGTACATCAGTCAGTTAATCAGACAATGTATGTTTTGCTGACAGATGTAAACAAATGTGCAGTATTGTACTGTGGCCACTGTCATATTGACATTGTGGGGACTTTACTATTGACTCTTCATAAAATATACGAGACAGAGAGGAAAACATCAATTTTGACTCAGCAAGATGTACGAAGTTCCAACATCTGTTTGGAGTTTAAGTAGATAATTGCATCAAGGCATGTAATTACTATAGCTAATCAAGTCTTTCTGGTTTTCTCTTTGATCAATTTTAACAGTGCACAGAACAAACCTATGTTAAAACTTGTATAACGAACGTCGAATGACCTTTTCAATCACAGGGACGT
The DNA here is from genome assembly GCF_026914185.1 of Puccinia triticina. NCBI lineage: Eukaryota > Fungi > Basidiomycota > Pucciniomycetes > Pucciniales > Pucciniaceae > Puccinia > Puccinia triticina. The sequence goes on along the minus strand of NC_070561.1, from coordinate 54,046 downwards.
CTGGGAAGGCGAGGTTCTCGAGGTTCAACGCGTACTATTTAAAACCAATAGAACAAGTCAGTTTCTATTACCAGTCGCTGGCAAATGCTTTGTATTCTGATTTCATAAAAGTGAAAGATGACTAACGGGGGTAGGTATATCGGCACCGGTCACACGCTCAGGGGCGGCATCAAGATAATCAAATGCCTCTGATTCACAAATCTGGGCAACTACTTCCGATCCAACACCTATAGGTATGATCGATTGTTAAAGATATTCTTGGTCAGTCGCAAGCCAATTGACTACCGCAGTGAATTTCCAACATACCAAACATGGGGAACCCTCCCTCAACAACAACCAGTCGGCCGGTTTTCTTGATACTTTCAATGATTGTTTCGATATCCAAAGGACGAATACTTCGAAGGTTAACAACTTCGACACTCACACCCTCCGCCTTCTCCAGTGCTTCGGCGGCTTCGATGCTCAACCCAACCATGCGAGAGTGAGCTACAACGGTAACATCTTTACCAACTCGCTCGACCTTGGCTTTCCCGATTGGTAACAGGAAATCTTTGGACTGAGCCTCGACAGACATCGGGAAGGCTTGGCCGTACATGATTTCGTTCTCTAACACGATCACTGGGTTGGGATCCCGGACAGCAGCCTTGAGCAGTCCTTTGCAGTCTTCGGATGACCAAGGGGAGACGACTTTCAAGCCAGGGACCTGACCATACCTGCGGATTTAAGAGACAAGTAAGTCGGCGTTGCTAGGGGCTAAGTCAAAAATGGCTTACCATGAGCAGTAGTCTTGAGAGTGCTGAGCAGCTACACCTGCAGCAGCACCGTTTGGACCCCTGAAAACGACTGGGCAAGGGGTACTACCACCAGACATGTAAAACGTCTTGCCACCGGAGTTGACAATTTGATCTATAGCCTGACCATTTAGCAAACCCGCAGATAAATAGAAATCGATGGATGTATAAGCTTATCGAGTTGAAAGCAAGATGAATTGAGAGGGGGTGGATGGGGCAAACCTGCATGGCAAAGTTGAATGTCATGAATTCACAAATCGGACGCAAACCAGCCAAGGCAGCTCCAACGGCGATACCAGCGAATCCAGCTTCTGTGATCGGTCTGAATTCACGAGTGTGAACAAAGGGTGCTATTTGACATTTCGAGCTGAGAGTGACGGTCCAAACTTACGTATCAATCACCCGTTTTTCTCCGAACTTGTCGAGTAAACCTTTGGTAATCTGTACAGGGAGTCGTATTTTAAGTTCAATATGGTTATCTTGCGGCCGGGTAGTAATATGGAGAAGATATCAGGGAGATTGTGACCTTGTAAGCACCGTTATACTGAGCCACTTCTTCACCCATGATAAATACTTTTTCGTCCAGGTTCATCTCTTCCTCCATCGCGGTATTTAGTGCGTCTCTGACTGTCATCTGAATTTCACCACCGGCCGAGCTGGCTGATCTGAGCTGAGAGACTGAGCGCATCACTCGAGCTTGAGGGGTTGAATTGATAGCAACTTGAGATAGCTGGGCAAGCGAGTTGGTAATCGGACGTGGTTGAGAAGAACGAACGGCATTGACGGTCTTGAGTGCCCTAGCGGTTGTGAGGGTCTTGGAGACCGGTCGAAGGACAGAGGGAGAAACCATGTTTGATTTTTCCTTATGTCTGGCTAGTGGGTGCTGGTTGCTTGTTGAGAGCTTTCTTGGATCGGTTTGTGAGGAAGTCTGTGATGATATCGATCGGCCGATGAATGACTCGCACGATGATGTATCGCTTTGGCTATCTGGGGGTTGGGGATTTTGGGCTGGCCTGCCGGTCTCCCCCGAAGGACCGAAGCAGACAGATCCGAAAGCTCCCAAGTTTTGTCCGCAACCACGCGCAGCGAGAAGCGGGGGATCGGGGGAGTCGATAACATTGAGTGGGGAAGTGCTGCACTGGGGCAAAGTGACTGGCCCCAATCCGAGAATGGAACAGGAAAGGCGTTCTTCAAAGGATACGAGTTCTCTTCCAAAGAATGGGAGAATATCAAGATCCTCAACACAGTTTTAAAGGTATTTTTTAATCATTCCAATTGTAATTAGAGCCGATAACTAATGGAAAAACTAAATCTCGCAGGAATTCTTGTTATTGACCAAGAGGATGGAGGGCGATGGCCCATCTTGTACGATGGTTCTATATGAGTATAATCGCTTAATTGAATCACTTCAGAAACACAAACAAGCTAGTAAGAATGGTGTCTTGGAAGCCATGTTTGATCCGATGATCAAAGTGGCTAACAAGTACTTGGAGCTCGCTCTCAAGTGTGAGCCGATATTGATGGCAACAATGCTCCATCCAGCTTGGCGATTGCTCTTAATTTTGTATAAGTTCCCATCACATCATTCAAACGCTCAACAGCTACTCATTGAGAAATTCAAAGAACGCCAAGCAATCCTAGAACCACCAAGCCCTTTTCCATTGCAACAGAATTCACAACCAGATGTCGTGGCCGAAGACAAAGCGTATAACTTCTATCCAAGCTGCCCAGGGCAAGAAAACAGTGAAGAGGAGCTCATGCAATGCCATGATTCAAAGTTCTCGCTGGGAATCAAGGGTGATGTTTTGTTGTGGTGGAAGGTACGCACTTCCACCAAAATTCATCTTCTCACATTTGATCCCAGAAACACTGATTTCTTTTTTTCCCCAGAGCCAATCCCAGTCCTTCGTTGTGCTATCATCCCTTGCAAGGGACTACCTTGCTTGTGCAAGTAGCTCTGCTTGTGTCAAGCAAACGTTCTCGGCAGCCTCGGATATCTGTACTGTCAGGTTGTGGTCCTGCTACTCTTAGCTTTATCATACCTGCTGGTGTCACTCATTCATGACCTGTCATTTACAGGTCTTACCCTCAATTAGGGATCTTCATGTGACACCAGTGGATGTTTATTCACCCTCCTGCAGCCATTCATATCCAAGCGTCCTAGCTTAGTACAGTGGTTAGTACACTTGACATGGATATAAGAGACATGGGTTCAACTCCCATAGGACACATAATATTTTATGGAGTTTCACAGGTTATGAGCCCAGCGCTACCGCGTGATACCTAGGATATTATGGAGTCTTGGTATGATAAACCCCTTTCATAGCACGGGGGGCTGTCAGGTTGTGGTTCTGCTACTCTTAGCTTTATCATACCTGCTGGTGTCACTCATTCATGACCTGTCATTTACAGGTCTTACCCTCAATTAGGGATCTTCATGTGACACCAGTGGATGTTCTTTCACCCACCTGCAGCCATTCATATCCAAGCGTCCTTAGTACAGTGGTTAGTACACTTGACATGGATATAAGAGACATGGGTTCAACTCCCATAGGACACATAATATTTTATGGAGTTTCACATGTACGTCATCCAGGAGCTCTCAGCTTGCCCCTCAAACAATTGAAAGGTGCATCAGTTCGCACCTCTGGATTTGTAATGGTGTCAGGGCTGCAGGCAAATTTCAAGATTGCCAAGCATTGTTGGACGCGGCTGCCAAAAATCCCAAGTTTGCTTCTGAACTTAAGAAATGATCCTACAACATGTACTTACAACGTATATTTACAACATAAATACACAAAATATTCACATATTTTTATCCCACTGCACCTGTCCCCATGCTATTTGAGCAAAAAGCGCACTAGTGCTCTGGTTCCGCTTTTCAGCAGCACAAAGCCGCTAAAAAGTGGCTTTTTAGCGGTTTTGCCGCTTTTATAGCGATGAGCGTAGCGGTAGCCTGCTCTTTGCCGCTACAAATAGTGCGCTATTATGATCTGGGTTTTGTCCCCCTATTCCTGAACGGAAAAGCAAAGCGGCATGGCCGCTTTTGTCAGCGTAGCAAAGCTGACCGGGAATTCGCTACACTCCCGCTGCGTGTAGCGTAGCTGTTGCGGTGTTGTTGGGAGATCTTCAAGCTGCTCAAGACCAAATGCAGCCGCTTGGACCGACGACATAAGCTGTCTCTTGCCAAGCAGATCCTGACCTTGGTGGCCAACAAATCACCAGGTAGCAAGGTACTGTGAGCCCCTCTCCTAGAGTGTCACACAAATGTCACAAGGCACAGAGCGGGACCCATATAGTCCTGGCTCCTCCGCCTCCTACCTAGCCTGGCAGAGATCATTCTCTCCACGCTAGGTAAGTCTCCTTCTTTTCTTCTTCTCTTTCTTCTCTCTCTTCATCCACTGGTTGTAGATACTAACGGGCAGAGATCATTCTCTCCACGCTAGTTGTCCTTTCCCTTCCTCAGAAATACAAGCTACTTGGGCCCTGAACTCCAGAGACAAGCACATCAAGCCCCATTCAAGTCTTTTAGTGAAGAGTCCCAGTTGGACTCTTACACTTTTTTTTTCTAGCCCAAGGACCAATTTTTTTTTCCAACCTTTCCATTTGGTTATTGACCATTCAGCCAAACCAAATTCTTAGCAATTCAGACCTGACAAGTATTGCATGTCCACTTGAAGGACAACAGACCCAGAGCTACTCTTTCCCCTCGGCAACCCGGAAGCTATTATACAAGCAGCCAACGCGGACCGTCATCGAGCCCAGCTTGAACGCCTACATGCACAGCAAAACCTAGCAGATACCGACAACCCTCCTCCATCGACTCATCATCCCAGAAGCTCTCCCCCTCCTTCATGTCTTCCCGGCCAGCTCCCACCTTCCCCCTTCCTTAACAAATCACTGATGGCCGACCCCAATGCCCCGCCGCCTCCGACAGGCCCACTCAAGAAGGAAGAGCCATCCAAATCAAGGTCTTACTTGTTGGACAACCTTCTCAAAAGAATGATACAGTTTCAGATAGACAGCGCAAAACTCTCATCCAACCAGCATCCGCTTGCATGGAGCGGATGGAAGTCCTTTTTTTCAAGAAAGTCGAATCAGATGCAAAGGCAGCCTCGACCCCAACCTTAGAGCCAGGTCGCATTAACCTTCAAAAGATCAGCACCTCAGATGCCCCACAATTCCAAGGGCCGCCCCAGGAGGTTGAACCGTTTATTAAGTGGATCCACGGGATGTGCATCTGGTTCTCCACCAAAGCACTCACCCATACAGACGACAGAATCCATCTCATTGGTCAGGTCATTGACGACACTAATCTTCTTTCAGTTTACGCTACCGAGGCCAACAGTTTCATCAGGAAGCCTTGGAAGGACTTCCAGGACCGACTCTTTGAAGTGGCCAAGACAAACTCTTAGAGACAATCCACAGTATCAAAATGAGACGCGACGAGGACTTCATAAGCTTCAGCACGAGAGCACGGACACTCCAGCGCCTCTACAACTTTGAATCAAACTCCTTGTCCAATCGAGATTTAGCACGTTACCTCGTCTTTGGCATGTCACTTGACCTTGCAAATATGGTCAGGAACTTTCAACTTATGGAAGCCGCAGAGTTCAAGTACTCCGAATTCAAGGGCCGGACCTCCACCTTTTATTGGAGCCTCCGCCCAAATTTCACTCATCAACGCGGTTCTGCTTCATCCCCTTCCCGCTCTTCTGACGTTGACTACAAGGGCGACCAACTTTGGAGACTCAAAGCTTACTTGGACTCGGTCGGGCTTTGTCACTTTTGCAACCTTCACTGCGCCAGCAACAACAGCGCCTGCCAAGGCCAACGGAACCCATCACAAATTGAAATCCCGCCTTCCTTCACTCCCCCATCCAAGCCGGCAAATTACCTTCCGCCGAAAGCATGGAACTCTCCTTCCAACAAAAACCCCACCCTTCAACCAGGCCGTCCAACTTCCCAACCGGCGGGAGCAGCCTCCTTACAAGACAACAACCAATTCCCCGACCTTCAAACCTCGTCCATTGAGATGTACAACAACATAGACGAGCACCTAAGAGCTAATAATTACACCAACATCAATTCCGTGGCCGCAGGGACGGCTGCTCTTGCCATTGCAAACGACACATTTGAGGAAGACAAGTATACTACCTTACCACCGTCACCGCCCCCTTGGGCAAAGCCAATGTTGCCACCGGAGAACCCCTCTTCAACTCCTCTGCAATATTGAAATCAGAACCTTTGGGAGACATTGAAGATACTGAGGGGTATGTCCCCTATGCTCTGTGAGCCCCCCTCTTGGGGTGTCACAAAGATGTCACAGAGTCCCAAGTGGGACCCATATAGTTCCACGTCCTCCCGCTCCCACCTAGCTCGGTAGAGATACTGATCTCTCCCCTGCTAGGTATGTTTCTCTTCTTCTCTCATTTCTGTTTCCTTTCCTGATCTTGTAGAGAGATACTGATCTCTCCCCTGCTAGTCTTCCGCCCCTTTGCAATACAACATTGGGTACTAGAACTTCGAGACTTGGTCTCAGTGCCCTTTCCCTTATAAGTGAAGAGCCCCCCTTACAGGACTCTTACATGCTCCCCTGACGACCGGCAGCTTCATCAATTTCACATGGGCAGACGCTTACACGGAAAACCTCTTGCAGCCTTCAGACAGAGACCGACTAGTTGCGCATTAAGCTACAATGGCTGTCTTCCGCATCCTGTCCATACCACTCTTCCTGCCCCTCCAATTCAATTGATCACTATCCCGCTGCACTCCTCAGTACCAACCAACCTCATCTGTTATGTCCCTGACCCCCCTCCCTCGACGATTCAGGCTGCTCAACCATCAAAGTATATTATCCCAGCACGACGAAACCAACAACAACCTTTCAAACACCCCATCCATCCTTCCTTGTCAGCTATCTTCCATTCTTCCCCGTTCTCTTCTTATCCATCTCCTGCGTCTTTCTTCTCTCACGTTCCACATCTTAACATTAAACCTAGAAAAAATATGTCTCATTCTTCCTCTTTATTCCCTTTCTCCTTTTTTATAGGAGGGGAGACTGTGAGCCCCTCTCCTAGAGTGTCACACAAATGTCATAAGGCACAGAGCGGGACCCATATAGTCCTGGCTCCTCCACCTCCTACGTAGCCTGGCAGAGATCATTCTCTCCACGCTAGGTAAGTCTCCTTCTTTTCTTCTTCTCTTTCTTCATCCACTGGTTGTAGATACTAACGGGCAGAGATCATTCTCTCCACGCTAATTGTCCTTTCCCTTCCTCAGAAATACAAGCTACTTGGGCCCTGAACTCCAGAGACAAGCACGTCGAGCCCCATTCGAGTCTTTTAGTGAAGAGTCCCAGTTGGACTCTTACAGGTATTGGTAGCAAAATGGAGCAAGGTGTTGGCTGAGCTCCTTCAACACAAGGTGACTGCAGATGAACTCGTTGGTCTGCTGCTCCAGTCTAATTTTGTCTACCCGGTTGGTGTTGATGTTCAAACATTTGAGTTCACCGTTGTGAGAATAAAGGCTGGTATGTCAGTGGAAATGTCCGTTAACCTCCCTCTTCAAGAATATTTGTGTCTGGGCTGTGTGATTATTGGTTACTCGGCTCCGCACTGCTACTATCCGCTAGACTTCTGCGCTCCTCTCTGAGCCTGATCTATAGTGTAATAATCCGCAGGTGAATAAAAGCTCCGCACTCCGCAAGCACAGAATCTGCAAGTAGCTTTGAAAGTAAAGATAAGGCCACTTATATCTCTCCTAATACTGTAGTACGTCCGTCTCTGTAAGTACAATACTCCAGTAATCTATAAGATGATAGGATAATAGGATAAGGAACAAGAAGAGAAATCCATGAGCCTTTTCCCATCCTTCCCTCCACGCACATCACTGTTCCCACCCAATCCCGCAAATCTGACACTTTCCCGCACTAGTCCTTCAGCTCCGCCCGCTTTCCGCACATCAGTCTCCCAGACTCTTCTCATCTCCAACGCTTGACCTCCCACGGTCCTCTGTCTAGCCCCCGCCAGTCAGTCTCTCACCACCGCCTCCACCCCAGTTCCACCCGCTTTGGCTGTTGCGGCTCACCTGCTGACACGCCGCTGCCACCAGTCCACGTGTGTAGTCCGCCGCAGTCCAGCCCTGTCCTTTCCGCTCCAATCTGAATACCCAATCCGAAATCCGTGCATTCCAGTCCGCGTGTGACAACGGTGGGTAGTTACGTTACGTTGCGTTATCCGCGCTATTTGCGTAATGTAACTACCTCCGTTATCCACCGCGCCCCGTTACGTTACAAGTAATGGGCCTTTTAAGCGCCATATGGTTAGCGTAACGGGTCTTTTTCCCACGCCGTTACGCTACGTTATCGCTTGGATGACGCGATAACGAGCCCTTAAGGGCTGTGTTGGCGCTGAAATCAGCGCATTATCTGGCGCGCCGCGGGCCGCGATAACGTAACAAGCAGAAAAAAAATGGTGCAAGCAGTGGCGCGATAACGTAGCGCACCACCGTTACGAGTAACTGTAACAATAACGGCTTAAAAACTGTTACGTTGCCGTTATCGGTAACGTACCCACTGATGCATGTGACTTTCCATAAGCTTTTCCTAGTGTGCTTTTCTGACATCATCCTCAGTGCTTATGTCACCGGAATGCACTCTGCCTGAGCCGCTCTGTGCATTCCCGCCAGCGCTATCCCCAAGTGGACATTCTACCACGCATGCCTATATAAATCACCACACCGTTGATCAGAAGTTGGAAGCTATTGAGAAACCGTCTTTCCGCGATGTTACAACAGTGATTCAAGCAGCCTCCAGCAAGAACAAGAACAAAATCGCTGCACAGCCAATCAACTATGGCTACATGCCAATGGATCTAGATGTGGTCCATGCAATGCCCCTCAACCTCGGTACGCTCCTCCCCACAAGCGCGGCCCGCAACCACAACAAAAAACACGACCTCAACAGGATGCCCAACCTCCCAATCTGTCAACCAAGAAGGTGACCCGTTTTTGAGGACAGGTCCCAAGTGAACATCTCAAGGAAAGATATGGCCACATCTGTCATTACTGCAACCAATACGGTGTGGAACTCCTACTGTGCCAGGCGGTAGGCAGTTGTTGGAGGGATGGGGTGTAGTGCTGCAATGAGTGCCCTCCAAGTGGTTGGTCAGATGGAGCGGTGGAGATCAGGGAAGCAATGAGGTTTGGGGAAAAGATTTTACGACGGCGTTGAGCGCTGGTCGGCGGTTGGTTTTTTTGAGAAAAGAAGGAAAGGGAAGAAAGGGAAGAGGCTCTGGGAGGATCAATAAGATTCAGGATAGCGCTTTGGAGGGCGCCAGATAATGAACAGTAAACTTTGGATGGATTCCTAATGGGATCAGCTAGGTTCCATGCCCCCCTTCCTCTGAGTTCGTGGGCGAACTCAGACTCCAGGAGGCGCCGCGCACTGCGGAATCATCATCACACCCCACACACGCACACGCACACGCACACAAAGACACAACAAGAAACAAGCAAGACAAAAAAAGAGAACAAAACCAAACCCTCCACACTGTAACCATCCAACGCGCGCAGTAAGAAAAGAAACAAAACACACCAAGAAAAGAAAAGAAAACAGAAGGATAAACCTGAAACGCCTTGAGGTCCATTTGCGCAACACCGTGTTTTGAGCTGAAAGACCGCCTGTACCATGCCGTGCACCACAACGGTCACTGGTACAATAATTTTTTGGCATTCTGGGCTGAAGTCAAAGCAAAGGAGATCAGAGCGCCACCAGTAGACCATGACCAGCCCCACTCCAACTAAATTCCCCCAAACCGACCGCCTTTTCCCCGCAACCGAGTTCAACACCTTGATGTCCCTGAAGTAAACAATGGCAAGGTCTTACTTGACTCAGGCTCCTCAACACATGTGAGTGGCAACCTCCACATGTTCATCACAAGAGAAGAGCTAGCAATACCAAGGACAATCTCCCTTGGAGTCGCTAACTGTACTGTTGTGGTCAGGTTCAAGGGTTGAGTGAAGATCAATACATCAAAGGGTCCTATTGAAATCAACAACGTATACCATTGCCTTGGCGTCAATGGTTTGATTCTCTCAGTTGGTCGTCTGACAGACTCTGGGTGGCGCCTCAACTTTTTGGGACACACAGCTACACTTCTTAGTCCATCAAATGTTTCTTTTATTACCCATTTCAGAAACTTTTGTTGGGACATAGCTATGTGTAGTGAAGTGTTTGAAATAAATAAAATCACTTTAAACCCATCTTTCAATCCTTATCTCTGGCACCGGCGTCTTGGTCACGTCTCAGAGGAAGTTGTGAGGAAATACTTGAAGATCCATTTCCGGCCCAAGGAACTTGAGAAGAAGACCTGGAAATCATTCTTCTGCAATCAATGTGCGAAATCAAAAGCTGTGGACAAAAAGTCCGTAGGTCTCTAAATTGACCGTAATCTGAATGAAAAGGTACGGAATATTGAAGGGACTAGTGCTGGCAAGGCACAGAATATCTAAACAGTAGACCAAGGTCTATCTCTACTCTACCATTGGCACGGGAGGAGGAGCCATGCCTCTTTGTCAGAGGGGCCTAGCAGAGCATAGTTGTGCTGGAATCTAAAAGATTCAAGTGCCAAGAGAGACAGAGAGAAACAGGAATCCGGCGAGCTTACCTAGTCGGACTCAACAAAGGATCCAATTGGGTAAAGCAGAAGCTGGAGTTGGAGAGGGACAACGAGGTTAGAGGTAGGTTGGAAGGGAGGTGTTGGATAGATAGGATATAAGAAAGTGAAAAGGTGGGAGCTTCAATTGGAAAGGCCCCAATTGCTGATCTTTCAACAATGTAGACAGGCTTGGTACCAAAAACTCTGGGGGAAAACTCTCTTTGACTGAGAGCCCCCTTATATATGGGAGGAATGAGTCTTGACTCTTTTCCCTCCCATTCTTCCATCTTCTTGCCCGCTGTTAAGCGGGCATACAACTCAACTGCCATACATAGACATATAACCTTCCGGGTACGCCACGGCAGTGGTCTCAACTCTACATACTGAATCCAATGTAATCAGTGCTCTCACTACCGCACTTCAGGCCAAGGGAGACGCTTTTGCGGCTCCTTGTTGGATGCCTGCACTGTCTGGACTAGCAGGTAGCTGACACCGGGGTCAAACTCTCTAATCCCGCGAGATGAGCCCTTGGATTTGTTAGTGTCTGACGTTGCAGGTCCGTTCCCATATGATATTTCAGGGAAGCGCTACCTTCTAACCTTGAGAGATCACGCAAAGACCTATATCTGGACGGCAATCCTGACCAGCAGAGACCAATTCGCGTCACAGATCATGGAGTGGATTGAAAACATCAAGACGCCAATTGGTTGCTATCCTAAACACATTTGGACAGACAACACCCCTGAATACACCGGCACACTCAGAAAGCTCCTTGTACCAACTGGCATCAACTATGCTCCGGTAACTCTGTACTCCCCCAAGCAAAATGGTGAAGCAGAACGTGTCAACGGTGGGCCAGCTACGCTAACCGTAGTGTTAGCGTGGCGTAGCGTAGCGGAATTCTGCTAAATTTTAGCGTAGCGTTAGCGGAATTGCGCCTTTCTGCGCTAACGCTACGCGCAAAGGGTGCGCAGCTAATTTAGCTGTTAGCGTAGCGTTAGCGCAGATGCGCGCAATTGCGCTAACGCTACACACGCAGGGCGCAAAAGAGCGCGCGCTACGGTGTGCCACAGTGCTTTTAGCTGAAAAATAGGCCTTTTTTTCCGCTCAAAGCGCTGTAGCGCAGCGTAGTGACTGTAGCGGCGCGCTAACACTAACAAACAATTGGCGCGCTGTTAGCACCGCTGAAACGTAGCGCAGCGTAGCAGCGCTAACAGCGCGCTAACGCTACTCAAAATGGGCGGGCGCTTTTTGCCGCTACGCCAACGCTAAGTGGCCCTGTAGCGTAGTGTAGCGTAGCGGCCCACCGTTGAACGTGTGAATCAAACGCTTGGGGACATGGCCCACACAATGCTGCACAAGAGTGGACTCCCAATGCACTTCTGGAGTTTTGCGTATCAGGCAGTGTTGTAAATCCACAACAGGATTCCCAACAGCAAAGTACTAGACGCGCCGCTGACCCAATTACACGGCATCAAAGTGGATCCCAACAAGATGTATTCATTTGGAGCAGCAGCAATTGTCCTGGTGCCTAAAGAACATCGCAACAAACTTGACGAGCGTGCTCAGGAGGCTCAGCTGATTGGTTTTCCGCCTGCAGGAGGTGGGTGGTTATTCTCGTTGCCATTGAAAAACAGGATAATCCACTCCACAGCTTTCATTTTTCCGGAATTTGTCAACTTACCCATAAAGAAAGCTACACCCGCGAAAACCCAAGTACCTGAAGAACCGGCGCAAAATCATCTGAATTCAGTCCTCAAACAAATCATATTGAAGCTTGGTGAGGAACCAACTGATGTTCTGCATGAGCAAGAGAAAAAGGTGATCTCAGAACTGGTTCTCACGCAAGATAGGTGCATTCCTTTGACTATCAAAACTATGAAATGCCAGAATGATGGTGATGAGCTACGGGACCAAGTGATGGGACTGAGGAGCAAATAAGAAAGAAATGCACCTATGAAATGCCAGAATGATGGTGATGAGCTACGGGACCGAGTGATGGGACTGAGGAGCGAATAAGAAAGAAATGCACCTGAAGATGGTGCGGGCAATGAGACACGAAGTGAGTGAGGAAGAAAAGAAAAGGAAAAACAAGGTATGAACTATCAACTAATATACAGGCTCTGTAGCTAAACCTAAAATGATGATAGTGAAAACCTAGTTGTTCCTCCTCACCCCGCCGAGTTGCCAAGTCGCTCCTGTGATTGGTCTGTGTAACTCAACAGCCCCCCGTGCTTGGCAGGCAGTGCTAAGTCTATGGAAGGTTGAGGTGGAGAAGTTTCCAGATCCTTCTGGTCTTGATGGGAGATGAAGGTTTGGTCAAGATGTCGGAGACATTGTTGTTGGTCAAGACATAAGAGACCGTGAAATTCTTGGCTTTCTCGATATGATGGCGAAGCCAGTGATGACGGACCATAATGTGTCGGGACCGGTGTTGGTAGATAGGGTTTTCCAGGAGCGCAAGTGACCCTTGATTATCGCAGTAGAGATGAACAGTCAAGAAATCAATGTCGATGAAAGGGGAAATGTTGTCGAGCAATTGTTCTGCCCAACGGAGATCCTGGCCAGTCTCCGAGCACGCCCTGTATTCCGCTTCTGTGGTGGAAAGTGCCGGACCGTTGTCGTCCTGCTTGGCACATCGCCACCCCACGGGCCCATGAAAAAGGACAAGGCTGCCGGAGAAGGAGGAGGCGTCAACGCCATTGGCGTAGCTTGAATCGGAGTAACCGGCTAGGCGTTGTTCCCCAGGTACATTGCCAAGATTTAGACGTAGTTGAGCTGAGTATTTGAGGTACCGGAGAATGTTTCGGAAAAAATTCTCATGAGTCTTGGTCGGCGCATTGAGAAACTGGGACAAGAAGCTGCAAGCAAACGCCAGGTCCGGTCGAGTACACTGAACCAAGGAGTTCAGTAGTCTGATTGCACGTCAATAGTTGAACCCGGGATTGACTGGAGAGGGATCGGTGGGGCACGTGAGCGCGTTTAGAGGAAGCGGTGCGGTGATGGGGCGACAGTTTGACATCCCAAACTCCTCCAGAACTTCTGAGATGTATCGGTCCTGACAGAGAGAGACTGTTTTGTCACTCCGATTCCGCGTTACCCTCATGCCTAAAACCCAACTACATTCGCCAAGGTCTTCCATTTCGAATCAAGCCTTGATGAGATCTTTGAAGAACTGAACCTCAGGTCCGAAGATGACCATGTCATCGACATGGACGAACACAAAACATGGCCGTGACTTGTCTTGATGGATGAAGAGGCAGGGATTGGCAGCGGCTGGCTGAAAGTTTACAGACTCAAAGAAGCCCTTCAGCGCTTTTTACCAGCATCGAGGACTCTGTTTTAGCCCATAGAGAGACTTCTGAAGCTTCAAACCATAGCCCGGAGGTATGTCGATGTCAACGCCATCGGGTACCTTGATGAAGATGTCCTTGTCCGGGATCCCGTTGAGAAAAGCGCACTTGACATCCATTTGTTGGACATCCCATCCTTGAGCCGCTGCAAGACCAAAGAGCATGCGAAGAGTGCACACTCTGCCGGTCGGGGCGAAGGTGTGATTATAATTCAGTCCTTCGATTTGACGGAATCCACGGACACAAAGTTGAGCTTTGTACTTGAGGAGCTCCCCATTGGCGTTGAATTTTTGTTTGAATACCCAAACTGTGTTGAGCTCTTTGGTCCCCGGTATGAGGGGCACAACCACCCAAACCTTGTGGCGCTTGATATTATTCACCTCGACCTCGATCGCTACAAGCCACTCGTCGCCATCCAAACGGCCCACCGCTTCCGCATACGTGATGGGGTCTTTTGGGGAAGCTGGTTTGTCTACCAACAGCATGGCCATGTGTCGACGTCCCCCGGCAATGATATTGGCTGGGTCGATGTCACTTGAGATGTCCTTTGGTGCCGTGTCGTAGAATGGCACGTACACGGACCCCTTGCTGGTTGACTGAGGGGTGGATGAGGACTGCAGACCCCCTTGGGGAGGATTGAACTCCCTTTCAACCGGAGGGATTGGGATCCCCTCCGGGACCAACGGGGCGGGAACCAATGAGTTGTTGTCAACAGAAGCAAGGGGTTCAGGGATTTCGGTGTCGATGGCTGGGGCTGGTGGGACGTCCGTGGTGGATGTCGTTGGAGTTCTCAAGGAACCGGCATCGGGATTGGTGAAGGTTACCGTCGGGAGCTCGAAGTCAAACAATGACGCAGGCCCCACAGGGTCACTACTTGAAGTGAGACAGGGAAAAATGTGAGAAAAAGTGCGGATGTGATGAGAGTGTTGGATAAGATCCTGAGAGGGGACCCACACTTTGTAGGTGTGATGCCCATCATGGTAGCCAAGGAAGATGGCCTCCACCCCCGATGGAGAGAATTTTGAGTCTCTCCATTTCTTCTCCTGGTAGAATACAACACGACAGCCGAACGGAACAAGCCGAGAGAGATCGGGCTTGGACCCATGCCAGAGTTTGTAAGGAGATGCCCATTGAATCGAGCTGTTGGGAGTGCGATTTTCGAGGTAGACGGCGGTGGTGACGGCATCCCCCCACCAGGACAGAGATAGACCGCTGGTCAAGAGGAGGGTCCTCGCCTTTTCGACGGTCGTTCTGTTGCCTTGCTCCGCAAAAGGGTTTTGCTGAGGTGTGTAAGGGGCTATGGTGTGGTGGATGATACCTTTGCTTTCATACAGAGTCTTGAACACATGATTGACAAACTCGCCTCCGTTGTCGGAGACTACAGATTGAAGACAATGATTTGTGAAATTTTCAGCTTGATTAAGAAAGCTGGTAAAAGTTTTGAAAGTGTCGGACTTACATTGCAAGGGGTATATGAACCAATACTTGCTGAAGCCGTTGACAATCTTAAGAAAGTACCTGTTCCCCCCTCGCAATGCAGGTGTGATTGGTCCACACAAGTCCATGTGAATGCATTCGAGGGGTTGAGACAGTTTGGGAAAAGATCCTGAGAATGGAACCCGATGCATTTTGGATAGATCACAAACCAAACAGTCAACCTTGTTGATGGAGATGTCAGGAAATGCTTTCTTGAGATAATTAATGCTGGGATGACAGAGTGCTCGATGGAGATCCAGGACAGTTGAAGTGTTGACTGACAGCGCCTTGAGCGGATTGAGATCAATCAGGAGCACGTTAGAAGTGGTTGTTCTGGTGAAGAGGACACCTTGAGAGGATTGACATTCAAACCGATTTCCGCCATGAGTTGGGGAAAGAGAGAATCCACGTTGAAGATAAAAAGTGAGAGGAATAAGAGAGTTGGAAAGTTTGGGCGCATAGTACGCCTGCTCAATTCGCAAGGGACCAGCCAAGGTGTGAATGGTTGCCAAGCCCTGCCCAATGATCGGGATGGTGGATCCGTTGGCCGCATAGACAGCGGTGGCGATAGTCTTCATGTTGTCGAAGTACTCTCTATGCCTGAGATAGTGTCCTGAGGCACCGCTATTGAGTACGATCGCATCCATGATCCCATGTCCTACTTGTAGACCGGACTTCGGATTAACTCCAGCGCTGGCTTTGAGTCATTCTAGGGCCGCTTCATGGTAGGCAACCGCTCTTCTGGGATGAAGTTGATAGCAGTTTTCGGCCGAGTGATTCGTCTCCGGGTTGTGTACCCTGTTTTCACAGATTCGACGGGACTTCTTGGAGTGGGTGGCTCGGGAGGAGTGACTCTGCCCAGTCTGACGATTCGATACTGCCAAGGCGTTCAAAGTGGCAGATGGTTCTGCCTGGCGTTTGATTTCCTGCTCGAGGTCGGCAAGAAAACTGCTCATCGAGATAACCACATCTGGTTTGCCGTATTTGGCATACTTGATTGTCTTGAATAGGGCAAATTTGGCCGGAAGCGCGATGATGACCCAGTATACCCAGAGTCCCTCAACCGTCTTCTTCTCCCACTTGTGCTTGGTGACTTCTACAAAGAGTTTGAGCGAGCCTCGGAAATCATTGATTGTTGAACTTGCCAAGTCGGTGCCGAAATCATAGGCTACAAGCGTTTGCATCAGATTGGCGCCATTCTCCATAGATTTGGCCGCCTAATAGCTGCAGATGGAGTCCCATAGCTCCTTTGGCTTATAGACATCGATTTCATCGTCATCCACAAACCTGGCTGAATTCTCCCCATCAAGGTGCATCCTGATGATGTTGGTGGTTAGCTTGGCCTTGACATCGCGGTCAGGAGTTGAGGGTAGGGATTCAAGATTTTTATTGACGTATTGATCGAGATTCAGGAGGCTGATTGAGGTGTAGATTTCTCGTCTCCAGGTTGTGAAGTTGGTCCCATTGAGTTTCTTGGTGTAGTATTTGATTGAATTGAGACCAAGGGATGATTTGGCCATGATGGTATGAGTAGACTGAGGAGTAGCGTCCTTGATGATGTCCTCTGGCTGTAGTTGTTTGGCTAGACGGGCGGTTTCTCCAGTAGTATCGGTGTGAAAGGAATCAGAGGACTGATGATCGTCTTTGTCTTTCACGTCTGATGTGGATGATGATGGAGTTGATTGATCAGAGAAATTGGAGGGTTTCTGATTGTTGGAGGAGCCTGTTGGGTCTGCCACAGTGCTTCGCTTTACGAGGTTGAAAGAAATGGGAGGGGAACAGTCCTATCGGTTCCGTGCTCTTAGGAGATCTGGTTCTAGCGTCAGTGGAGCGCTGGGCTCATAACCTATGAAATGCCAGAATGATGGCGATGAGCTACAGGACCGAGTGATGGGACTGAGGAGCGAATAAGAAAGAAATGCACCTATGAAATGCCAGAATGATGGCGATGAGCTACGGGACCGAGTGATGGGACTGAGGAGCAAATAAGAAAGAAATGCACCTGAAGATGGTGCGGGCGATGAGACACGAAGTGAGTGAGCGCATTGCATGACAAGGAAAGAGAGGAACATGGACCAGAACAGGAAAGAAAATAAAACAGCAATACCTATGAAATGCCAGAATGATGGGGAGGAGCTACAGGACCAAGTGATGGGACTGAGGAGCGAATAAGAAAGAAATGCACCTGAAGATGGTGCGGGCGATGAGACACAAAGTGAGTGAGGAAGAAAAGAAAAGGAAAAACAAGGTATGAACTATCAACTAATATACAGGCTCTGTAGCTAAACCTAAAATGATGATAGTGAAAACCTAGTTGTTCCTCCTCACCCCGCCGAGTCGCCAAGTCGCTCCTGTGATAGGTCTGTGTAACTCAACAAAAACTGCACTAGCAAGCTCCAAAGCAAGTGAATGGAGGACAGCTGCAGAATACAAAGCAGACAAGTTTAACTCACTTCAGGTCTGGGAGCCAGTAGATCCGTTTCCTGGTGCAAAAGCTCTTGGCTGCCGCTGGGTCTTCAAAATCAAGCCCCCAGAGTCAGAAGGCGGACCTGAAGTCTTTCGCGCAAGGTACGTGGCAAAAGGATTCAATCAGCAGATGGGCATGGATTGCAATGAAACATATGCTGCAACAGCATCTCTGAACATGCTACGCATACTGATCTCTCTGGCAAACAAGTTCAAATTTCCACTGGCAATGTTTGATGTAAGCTCCGCGTACCTCTACAGTCCAATCAAGGCAGAAGTCTATGTGCAACCACCAGTGGAAATCAGGCCCAAGCTCAAAGGGAAGATCATGAGGCTCAAGAAAGCTATGTATGGAACAAAGCAGGCAGCGCGCTGCTGGTGGAAATTCTTAAAGGCAAAATGGAAGGACTTGGATTCTTGGCATTGGAATTGGAGCAATCTCTGTACATGTACAAGCGTGGTACAGATTTTGTGATCATTTTTTTACATGTGGACGACGGACTGGCGGTGGCAACAAATCAGGCTCTTTTGGACAACTTGCGCATGGGGATGGAGAAGGACATGAACATCAAGTGGACAAATGGGGTGAAACGGCTGGTTGGGTTGAACATTGTGGATAAGGACGGCAAAGTGGTGATGGATCAAGCAGGACTAGCGGGGCAGATCATCAGGGATTACCATTCATTTGAACTGGTCAGATCACCAAACCAGAACACAAAGTTGACATAGTGGGCAGATATGGATATATAAATATATGCATATGAAATAATACAAGATAATCGTAAATATTAGGAATAACAATAAAGACAAGTTATATTTTATCATGCAGTCCATGTGTTTTGATTTGACAGTATACAGTATTTACCAAGTCGACGGATATATATAATTCAAGCAATTCATGAGTATCTTCATCGTGTATCCAAACTACTTTCCAGACAGAGGCAATCCATAGAAGATGTAAACATCATCCCTTTTTTAGTTGATGGAGGATGGGCCAAGTCGAATTTCATTTCGTCAGGGCAGTCTCTTGCCAGACTGACTTCTCCAAGTCGCATCTCATGTTTGCAAACTCGGATAACATGTCGTGTCCCATGAAGCCTAGATAAGATTTCAGAACCACCCCGATCGAATACGTTATAGGAGTCATTAGCATCTAAAAAACAACTGGTTGAGTATCTAGGGGCATACCGAGTTCAGTGATGTAACCAGTGATATCATCATGATTGACATCCTCAAAAGTTGGATTACTGATCTTAACATGTTTCGAGTTTTGTAATTTGGCTACCTCTTCACGACTAAGAGTAGGTTCCCAAGCTGCGATTAATTGGTCTGAGGGACTGCTGGGCTTGGGAGGCCCGGCCATACCTTTCGAATGGATCCGATCAGCTCGACAGAGGATCAAGACGATCCCCCCACTAGACTTACCTGCCCACGCCATCTGTTGACACCAGACGTGACGTGACCAAATACATAGGCAGGATGATCAGCTCTAGCTGTAATACATACCAGCTTTGTCGTACTAATCAAATTAGCCACTGACCTGAGCAGAGCCGACTTTATTGACAACATCCCCATCCGCGAAACTATTTAGCCAAGAATGTCGAAAGACTGTCAGCCTTCTCAAAATTCACACTAGAAAATCAACTTATGGCTCACATTCGGTCAGCACCTAACAAAATTATCGGTTTCACCTTTGTGCCACCAGCGGCCATAACCGTGCTGACAACGGCTGCATCCGTGATGAGCTCGATGCTCACCTGGGGCTCCTTCTTTTCCTTCTTGGAATCCAGGCTATATCTCAAAAAAAGAAACATTAGAAGCGAGAAATAAAAGAACAAAGGGCGGCGTATGCACTGCCGAAGGGGAGAAAACTGACTCGGCCAGCAGTTTGATTAAGCTCAAGGAGGAGGGCTGCGGCCGGTGCGTGTTAAAGAGCCGCTCAGTATCTGACATTTCCCGCTTCAGGCGAATTTGCAGCTGAGGATCCAAGGCCGAGGATCCAAGATCGGCGACAGATGGCGCTGCAGAGCCCTGTTTCGCATGTTTCGATCCGCGATCTCGGTATTCGAGGTATGATTCCACAATGTGACTGAGTTTCAAGGCAAGCGTCACACCCTCGCTAAGTGGGCGACTCTCAGCGATGGTGATCTTCAGATCCATTATTCTTCGGTTGACAGCAGATTTACTGCTACTTTCAGTCAGAGTAGGCTTGCGGGCGAGGACGTGAGTGACTGGTAGGGGTCGAAATGAAAATGGGGCTTTGAGTTAACAAATATCTTAGTTAGTCGGTCAGAGGACAAACTCACTCAATTTAGCAATAACGTTGAAAACAACGGTGGAAGTTCCAGCAGTGATAATGTGCATTTTGTCTAGTGCATTGTCCGGTGGTACAAAATTGGGATTGTGAAGACATTCACTGATCCCTTCGTGTATCAGACTTTCAGTCGCATGCCTCGATCGATCGGCTTCGGATGCAATGGCATTAATCATGATGCGCTCAAGCTGCATTACACAAGAAGCGTGATAGGTCAGAACTGCAAGCATTCTTCAAGCATCAATATGATCACTGACTTCATCCAATGAGACCTTGGTGTCATCGACCGAATTTTTCACAGCGTACAGTGACTTCAAGAGTGTGTACGAAGTCGAAACTTGAGCATCTTCTCGAAGTTGCGACAAATGCCAAGCCACTACCTAGATCGATCGTTTACATGAGAGTTGGTTTCAAAGTCTTGAGCATCGATGAGTGTCAAACGACAACAAATGAATCTACGAACTTCCGTCCAGTACGCCCAAACCCTACGTTTCTCGCACACCTCATGCTCTTTCTGACCCATCGGTGGTGGTGGAACAGGATAATATAGAAAAGCCTAAAGCGTACAGACCAGTGATCAGCAAGTTACAACCTTACTTAGGAATAATTGGGCCAAAGGAATAAATACTTCTCGACCAAATTGACTTGTGACACATAAGTAAAGAGCATCGAGGGCTCTAAAGTACACACAGGCGGCAATTAGCGGGCGGCGTTTTCATGGGTGTAGAAATAAGTCATAATCAGCGCACTCCAGAGAAAGCGCATCGGGGCGGGAATCTTGATCGGCCAATATGCGGTTGAAAGCAGTACTCAGGTAAGGTGGAAGAAAAACAGAACTGTTGGCCGGTTGTAGTTTAGAATTTGTCAGTCAATCTAAGCTCGGGTGCGAGATGGTAATCAGTTTTGTATCAAGGAATCCGAACGGCTAACACAATTGCGGTGGCGATCATATCGCTTGGAAGATCGGACATGTAATTTCAGGGTATAATCTTTAGCCAGGCTGATAATCTTTGGTCGAATAACACTCACCTTTCAATTTCCGCCATGACTTCCCCGAAAGTGCTTCGTAATCGTGAATTGTAAAATCTCAGTACGAGTTCAATAATCGAGCTACTTGGGGTTAAGATTTACTTGATCAGTTTCCAGGCGTGCGTTTCAGTACCGAGGCGCTCCGTCAAGTCTCTACCACCAGTAGTTTCTGGGTCTTCCTTTCCTTCTACGACTCTAAAATGCAGCATATGGGAGTACTAAGGATGAGAAGACAGCACTGAAAAACCCGCGCCTGTCAAGATTTGAGAAAGGATTACCTGTACAGGAATGTCTCTATAACTGTTGTATTGTCCCACAACAAGGGTTTACCTCTTCGTACTAACTTCAGATCTTTGGCCATGTCTAATCGGGGCATCAATGAAGTCAATGACTTCTTAGATAATTCGGATGCACTAGGAATGGTATCGCCTTCGTTTGGTGGAATGACGGGAGAGACTTCGATAGCGAAGCAAGTGAATTTGACATGGCTGAGGAAAATCAATTTGGTTATCTTTTGAGTGATATTGCTGTCGGAATTCGAATGAGGATCGTCAAGGGAAGCTTACTGCGGGACTGGTGCATAGTGGGGAGGCTGTCGGAGGCATCCGAAGAACAGTAATTCGTTCCTGAGATTGCATAAAACGGACAATAGGTAAGTGAGTTCAACTAGAGATCCGTTGCATACAACTACGAAGACATGAACTGACCCTTGGCCATAAGGCTGCTCGGACGGACCTCGAGTGACCAAGGAAACCACCAATCGTGAGGCATCTGACAGATTATCATTGATAGCCTTCTCAGGGTCACCTTGTAGGATTTCATCTCGCCATTTGCGTCGCTTGTTATGAGAATCCATCGGATTCGCAAATTGGTCCATGTGCGTATATGCCTCAGGCCCACCAGGATAGCCTGCGAGATAATGGTGGGGTGGCCGTGGGTGCCAATGATAGTTGTGCTCGAGAGGCCCAGGGGGATGAGGGTGATGCCATGGATGAGCCGGAGACGCATGAGGGTAGTGGTCTTCTCCGGCATAAGTGGCTGTAGGGTTGGTTGGATCGTTAGGGGCGGGATTCGAGACGCCAGCAGCAGGAGAATGGTAGAATGGATACGGATGCAATCGAGGGCCATGGGGGCCATGGGGGTAAATTGGGATGGTGGGGTGGCGAAAACTCGGAAAGCGAGCTGGATCACTCATACTGGACGATATGGGATCTGGAGTTTCAAACGTGATAAGAAAATTCACTTCAAACATTGTTGGATTTCCCGCGCGGAATATCCGGTAGTGATCATCTGATATCCGGTAAATGCCCGGAATATCTGGTCGGATTCTCGGATTGGGCTCCCCACTCTCACACCCATCGGGCCCTGTCTCGCACACATCTCAGATCATGGATGCCAAGCTGCCAACTCTCTTGCATCCATCGGGCCCTGTCCTGCCCTGTCTCGCCCGCATCTCAGATTGTGAAACTACCATAAAACCCCCAGTTGTACGTGCGACTTGCACCCAGACAACATGAAAATAAATGAAATAACAACAGGCCATGAACGGGTTAAGGGGCTTCAAGGGGCTTCTTTTTTTTTTTTTTAAAGTGCAGATTTGATTTAACATTGTGCACTATGAATATTTAACTAGCTTACAAATTTAACTACGTAGCAGAACCACACAGCTTTACAATTGAAAATAGAGGGGAGAACTTTAACTGGCTTTCTGGGAGTTTGCTTTTGAGAGTTTTTTTTTTGCTATTTATTTATTTAGAAGAGAAGAAAGAAAAGGGAGGAAAAAGATGGGTGAAAAAGGGAAGAACCCGTGGGGAGAAGTTGGGTCCAAAGAGCTGGAAGGGGGATATCAAAGGGTATTCCCAAATTTGCTTTCCCGTTGGAATTGAGGGAGTCTGGCCAAGAGTTTGATGAAGGATTTTGTGGCCAGGAAGGCCAAGGGGTTGTGGAGGTGAGTTCTGGTTGTGACCATGGTGATCCTCTTGTTGCGGAGGATTGTCCTGGCTACTGCCCTAGCCCTGGTGTACCTGGAACAAGAGACAAGGTAGTGAGTATGGATTTGAGAAAGAATGTATTGGCCTGATTTTGGAGCCCTTGGGTTCCTCAACCTGTCAATGGCCGCTTGGCTGTCCGTCAAGATGATTATTTGGGCCCCGGTTACCGGGAGCTTTGCCGTGTTGCCTATCTCCAGTCCAAGCCAGATGCCTACCAATTCACACTTGAAGCTGGAGGCCGTGCCCGGCGGACCTAAGAATGCAAGTTCAGACAGACTTCCATCTATTGAGACCGCCACTGCTCCTAGCCCTTCCTCTGGGTGAGCAGAGCCGTCAGTGAAGATAACCAGGTCAGAAGCGGGGTTTATTCTTTCAAGGAACAATACCACTGATTTTTTTGCCTCCTGCTTGCTGGCCCTGTCAACGACAAGCTCCATATGTCTTTTGGGTTGCCATGGGGGCCTGCTAACATTAACGAAATTCACCACCTCAAGCCTTTTCTCCGCAAGGCTAGCCAGTACCTCCCGGTTGAGGGAGGTGTGGACCGGGCTAGGGTCGAAAGTCCTGGCTGTCCACAACAGTTCAATTCAAATCTGCTGCTCTATTGCCGTAGCCCTGTGAGTCATCCTAGTCAGGTTAGTCAGGTAAAATTTTGTAATCCGGTTTATAGCGGTTGTTTTGATGCATCTGAAGGGCCAATACTTGTTGAGGTATTTGCCCGGCGTGGACTTCAGAGCCCCTAACGCGAAACACGCCGCTGAGCGTTCTATGAGATCATGTTTGAAACTTTCTGCCTGTTCAGGGAGGTGAACCAGACCTGCGCCCCATAGAGAACCCTGGGCACGAGAACGGCCAAGATCAGAAGCCCGCGCTCCTGCTCCTGTATTCCCCACGCCGAGCTGCCAATCCTAAGGAGCTGGCCTAGAGTGTCATCGGCTTTTTTCCTAACCTGTGCGTGTTGCTTCCCAAATGTCAGTTTCTCATTGAGCCAAAGGCCCAGAAATTTGATGTCCCGCTGCGGGGCCAATTCCTGGTCATTAAAGAGGAAAGGGGACTTAGCCGCTTTTGAATGTGTGAAGATCACAAATTGTGCCTTCCGGCTATCAAAGATAGCCCCATGGCTCCTGCCCCACAAGAGCAACTCCTCCCCTATCTGATTCAATCACGCCCTGGCCTCTTCTGCGGTCCTTCCCGCCGAGAGGTGAACAACATCATTGATGAAGCCTAAAGACACCTCATCCCTATCAAAGTCAAATTGCCTTAGCAACAGATTGTGTTGAGGTTGTGTGTTCTTGGTCTGTTCTTTCTGTTCTTTCTGTTTCTCTTTATGTCTGCTTCAAACCTCTCATGTACATATCACGGCCCGTGACATCTCATAGTTGTAGTCACCTGGAGCAGCAGACGTGTGAAGCGGGGCTCTTCAGGCTGGTAGAGGCTCAGACGAAAAGAGGCGCGAAGGAAAGGAAACGAACTGATCTCTGAATTTCAAGAGACAGGGCGAACTGGGGAGAACCCCTACAAAAGAGGCCATCTTAAATGGTGGCCGTGAAACTGAACTAGACAAACAACCAGACAAGGGGCGCCAAGCCCCTGCGACTAAAACATGACAAGAGATGGAATACAGGTCGTAAAGCCGGGCCGAACCGGGTGTGCGTTAAAGATGTCACCTGATACGCGAGTACTTGCCACGGGTGCGAGTACTTGCCAAAAAAAACCCAAAATCTGGGCACCCGCACCCGCACCCGCACCCGCGCAGCGGCAGGGGGCAGGTACGCGCGTACTTGTTACGAGTACTCGCGAGTACTTGCTCTTTTTGCAGCTCAGAATCATCGCTCTCTTGCATTGCCGTGATTACATATCTTAGAGAAATAAATAGAAAAAAGGAAAAAAAAAACATCAAGCACATCATTTTCTCCCTGCTCTCCCTTTACCTTTTTGCTTAGTCTCGTTCGCCTTATTTACCTTCCATCTATGTAATACCCCGGGTTTTATTTTCCCATTCTTCGAATAAAAAGCGACCGTCATACCTTTTGTGACTGACGCGGCACCGAGCCGGTGCCTTTTAAGGGAAACATAATCCCTCCCAAAGCTGAATGATCGTTCGACATCCACGGTCGTTGCTACAAACATAAGTGTCAGCAAATCAAACTGGCCATCTGTGCTAGGAGACCAACAACTTACCCGGACAGCTTAAGACATCGAGGGCCATACGTAGCAGACCCCCGTGAGTATTCCCTGCACGCCGTTGTCGCATCCACCATTTGAGGGGATTCACCGGCTGACTGTCATCAGTCAAAGTCAAGCCGCCAGCTAGCCACATGTGAATCGGATCGGTTGATGTGTTCCCTCCTCGCGCTTTGGAGGCTCCAATCAAACCTGCAAGAACCCCTTTCTGGGGCTTTATTCCACCAATTATCATAAGTTAGCTTGCATTCAATCGGATGAAGTAGATCAGAAACATCCCATTCACTCACCTTAGGACATATGATAATTGGTTGTGATGTCGATGGCTGAGATGTAGGTTTGTAGTGAGTTTCCCACATCTCACGGGTGAGCCTTATGGATTCTTCAATCCATTCTGGTTGCCATTGAGCAAGTTTGAAATATTCGTCTTTAAAAGACGGATGTAGGACTTAAGATAAAGAAATACCATCAGTACAATATAAAATCATTGGTAGAGATTGAAAGCATACCCATAGCAACCCGGTATAATGGTGAGCAGTCGGTCAGCGTGTAGTATTTATTTGTTAGCTTAAGTCCAGCCCGACACGCGTTCCTCAAGGCAGGGGGGTAATTGTGACGCTTCTCCGAGATTGCAGAAGAGAGATGGCTGGTGATCTGGTCGATGAAGACAACGATGTCGGCGATCCGAGCGGAACCACGAATTGAGACCTGCAGGGTAATGTCGTAGAAAGGTTCAAGAACCTCAGCGAGGTCGTGTGCTAAGCTGAGATCCTCCTGGTTAATATGATATTGTCGAGCGGGACTGTGGCGTTTATCTTTTTGCCACTGAAGGCTTCAATTGGAATATAAAACTATCAGCCTATCAGGACTGATTGTTGATGTTGTGAGTGGAAAAAAAAAGCTCACATTGCTGCCGAGCATCGCAGAATGCTTTTTAATTGCTCCAGAGTTGAATTCCACCGGGTCCGAACGTCGCGCCCAACGTTATGCGGCCTTGAACACTCAACCTCCTCACAGATCTCCTTGAAGAGAGCCTTTGAGTTCGGTGACTTATTTAACTTTCTGGAAATCGCTCGGAACTGTTTTTAAATTAAAATGATTCAAGTCGGTAAGCAATTGGTTGACTGTTTAATCAGTTGGAGACAGCTTCTTACCTTGGCTAAGGTCACCTTGGAAGATTTGGAAGTGTATCGATCATCTTCCCCCTCATCGCTGAACTCATTCAGATCATCATCCTCGAGTTCAATTTCATCCTCACGAATGAGATCGGCGGCCAAGATATTTTCCCTGGAGTCGTTTTCAATCTCATCATCTTGATCATCTCCTGATTCACTCCCGGTAAACCTAAGCATAAACGTTGTATCAGCCTTAAAATGAATGAGAAAAATCAAAACGATCACAATCAGAAGATTTCTTACATTTGAATCTGCTCATCTGGATCATCTAGGTCTTCATCTTCCTCGTCGTCGTAGTCACAAATGTCGTCTTCAGTGTCTAGGTCCAGATTAAGCAAGGCAGACATTCTGGGTTGTTTTTTGTGGCTGCCAAAGGGTTGTAAGATCGCCTGAACGATCAAGTTGAGTATGTGAGCAAAGCATCGGATCCACTGGCCTTCACCTTTGAACCTAGGCCACTTGAAAGATTTGATGGCTTCAATCATGGTCTGGTTGTTTGAAGCGTTATTGGTGACGATCCCATGTATCTATCCAACATAATATCTTCTGATCAGGACACCAAAAAAGGAAGAAAAAGAGAAATAAGTCACAGTAAAAAGCATACCTTTTCCGTTATCCCAAATTTCTCAACGATGCGCTGAACAGTTTCAGCTAAATACGAACCGGTATGGCTTCTTTGAAGCTTGACGAAGTCGAGAGGCATCGCCTCCAAGAGATATCCACTGGGCGTATCTTCTTCCACGAGGCGGTATATGACCGTTCCTAAGACATCATAGCCATTTGGGGACTGCCAGGCGTCTAGCCCCAGGTACATTGCCCCCTTGTGATCCTAGAATAAGAATAAAGGTCAGATTGATGAGGTTTAATTTACATGAATTCTAGATAGATGACAAAAACTGACCTTGAGCGATTTAATCATTTCCTGCTGCACAGCTGTATATAGACAGGCTATATCATTTGAGACGGTTCTCCGTGGCGGTAAATTCTTGATAATGACCGGGTGCAACATTGCTCAATGAGCCGCATCTCCAAGAGCTGAAAACGGTCGGGCCGCTTCGGCGCACCAGATCGCACACAGCTGAGGTACCTGGAGGTCAATTGCAATCAGAACAATTGTCAACTTGCTGCTATTATGGGGAGGAGAAATAAAAGACTTACTTCTCGGGGATCAATCTCGCCGGTCCCAGATATCCCCATCGACGAAAGTTTCTGATTATCGGATGCCTCGCGTTCTTTTTTGGCGCAGCTGGCTACATGTTTAGCTAGATTCGATGGGGAAGTGTCAGATACTGGGCGGTGGATTTTGTTCCCACAGCTAAAACGACAAACAAAAGAGAAATTAGATACAGGCTGCAAGACGATCAAAAAAAACGTAAACGACTTACGTTTTACAACGGTAGACGATCATCCTCCGGCCTTTTTTGTCAAGCAAATCCGAAAGATGTGGTGATTCAAAAGCTGCATAGCAAGCGCTAAGACGATTCGCATGAAGTCTCTGAGCCTTTTCTGGAATTTCACAAAGTGAAAGTCAGTCAGTTTGGTTAAGTAAATGAGTGAGCCAGAAATGACTTACTCAGCTCTTGCTCATCTGTCAGCTGTTGAACCTTTGAGTTCTGAGTGCTTTCCGGAGCTTCTGAGTTGGAGAGAACATTGTCGCTTTCGTCGGAATCGTTGGGTACATTGACAATCGATCGGCTTTTTGTCTTTTGTGAAGCAGAAATATTCGGATCTTTGGTGGGGATGGATATAGAAGATGTTGGTGATCCACTTGGCCTGTGACGCTTCTTACCTCTCGCCATGGTGGCGGCCGATGGGTGTGGTGAGGTGGTGGTGAGGAGGTTGATGGAGATGGATATGTCACGGGGACAGGTATGGACTGGGGACGGGTATGGACTTGTAAATGTTTATAAGTATGGTATTATGCATAATAATATGCTTGTATCTAACTGTCAACCTACACATCTGGACGCTCTCAACTTCGCAAGTATTGGCAAGTACTTGTTGCAAGTACTTGCTGTTTTTTTCCCACCAAAAGTGGACACCCGCACCTGCACCCGGCACTCGTTTCCAAGTACTTGTTTCTAAAACCAAGTACTCGCCAACAAGTAGCGGGTACCTGCAAACGAGTACTTGATGACATCTTTAGTGTGCGTCATAGGGAGCCAGTGAGCCTCCTGCGTTTGGCAGGAGTCCACGCGGTCTCCTCGCGGTCGTGAGTGTACAGGGGGACTATGTCTCCCTGTATAACTGTAGCCCTGCTACAACATCCCCCCCTCTAAACGGGGGCCGTCCCGGACCCTGATGGTGGTGGGCCCAACCGGAGCTTGAGTCTCCGAGCTGGCGGGTTAGCCGGGGGTGTTGGGGTAGCTGAACTCGTCGCCTCGGCAGAAGCCGAAGGTTTTCTCTTGGTCTTTGCTAAGACCTTCGTTTTCTTTAACAAATCCCGGGCCACTTTGGCATCGGCACGCTTCTCCCGCTGAGCTATAGCGGGCGGCGCCGCCCACATGTCATTGATAATGAGTGAGCGGAGCGCTACTGGCATGAGGCTGTTACCATTTACTGGTCTAGGGTACTCAACCCCGGCGTGATCAGTAATAATGTAAACATTATTTTCTAACACTTTAGTGACCGTGAAAGGTCCAAACCACCTAGGGCTGCCCTTGGTGTGCTTCTCATTGCAAAGCTTCACAGCCTGGCCTTCTACTAGGCCTTGCAAGTCTCGCGCAAAAGACGTCTTACTGTCAAATGCTTCCTTATTCTTTAATGCACGCACAGCGGTGCTGCCGGTGGACGTGGTTCTAGTCTTGTTGAGCTCTTTGATACGGTTCCTGAGCTCTTCTTGGCCTGGAATAGCCGGTTCTGCGGCGATCATGCGCCGCCGGTCTTGAGGCAGCCGAGGCTTGACCCCGTAGAGTAGCTCAAACGGGGAGAAACCGCTGCTATCGCTGACGTGGATTCTGGTAGAGAACAAAGCGGCCGGTAAGACGTCCTCCCACTTGGAAGGGTCCCCGGACTTGTTCAGGCGGAAAATTGCCGCTTCTAGGATTCCGTTGAATCTTTCGCTCTTGCCGTTCGTCTGCGGGTGGTACCCGGATGTCCGGACAGGTTTCATTCCGGCCGCTGCCAGGAACTTCTGAAACCCCGCCGAGAGATAGTTGGACCCTCGGTTGGTAAGAAACTCCTTTGGCGCTCCGAAAGATGTGATAATATGATCGAAAATAACTTGGGCTATTTCAGCCGCTGAGGCCTCCTTTAACGGCACTGCTACTGGCCAGGAGGTGCAATGATCAATTGCGGTGAGGATCCACTTAAAGTGGCCCTTATTGCTCTCTGGCATTTGGATCAGGTCCGAAGACCATCTCTCAAACGGAAGGACCGCTGGCAGAGGCTTCTGCAGGTCCGTTTCTTGATTTACATGCGGCCTCTCATGGACCTGGCATGACGCACAGGTACGGATATAACTCTGTACATCGTCGCACCTCTTCGGCCACCAACCCCGACCCCAAAGGATCTGCAAGGTGCAATCCCGGCCTCTATGGCCAAGATCGTCGTGGACGGACCGAAGCAGGTCAAATCGATAAGCGAACACCACGAACGGCGATCTTTCTTTCAATCCCGGCCGGCCCAGATACATCAAGGTCTCAGCTTCCGGATCGTACTCGAAAAAAGTTAAGTTTTGTTCTGCTTGGGTCACCAATCGCTCTGGGATCCCTTCTGGTAAGTCCCTGGTTTCTAACAGGTATGGGATGATGAGGGGCCAATCTGATTCGTGTAACTGATCAGTGACCTCCTCCATCAGCGCTAGATCACTCCTTCTCAAAAGCGCGTTGGGAACAATGTTGTCGGCACCTTTCTTGTACCGAATATCGATGTCCATCTCGGCGAATTCTTCAATCCAACAAAGAAGGCGTTTTGTCGGTAGGAGCTGCGTAGACAGGTAAGCTAACGAAGCATGGTCAGTGTAGACAACCGTAGTTTCAACTGCTCCATCTAGGTATACATGCCACTTCCTCCAGGCATGGATGATCGCTAACAATTCTCTTTCTTGCGCCGGGTAGTTTACCTGCGCCTTGTTTAGCTTACAAGACTTGAACGCTACCGGGTGGAGGACGAGGTCCTCTCCGTCTTGCAACAGAACCGCTCCGACGGCAAAATCCGAGGCGTCGGTCTCCATCACGAAACGCTTGAGGACGTCCGGCATTAGGAGTACTGGTGCGCTCGTGAGTGCCTCCTTCAATTGCTTGAACGCTATCTCCTGGACCGGAAACCACTGAACTGATTGCTTCTTTGTCACGCCGCCTGCTGTTAGGTCGTGTAACGGGGCCGCTATTTTAGCGAAATTCTTTACGTATCTGCGGTAGAACCCACAGAGGCCCAGAAACGATCGAAGACCGTCTGAGGTCTGGGCCACTCGCACACGCAAACTAATTTTTCTTCCATTGGGCGGATCAAATTGAACCCGATCACATGGCCGACGTACTGGATTTCTCGCAGGCCGAAGGAGCACTTTGCTCCGCTGCACTTAAGTTCTTCCCGCTGGAGGATTTGGAGGACGCTCTCGACATGCTTCACGTGGTCCTCCTCTGTTTTGGAGTAGATCAAAATATCGTCCAGGTAAACCTGTACAAATACGTCGATGAACTCACAAAGCAGCTGAGTCATCATTCTCTGGAAGGTGCTCGGCGCGTTCACTAATCCGAACGGCATGACGAGCCACTCAAAGTGGCCGTACTTTGTCCCAAACGCGGTTTTAGGTACGTCTCCATCTGCAATTTTCATCTGATGAAAACCCTGTTGCAGGTCGATCTTGGAGAAAAAACGCGCCCCACGTAAGGCGTCAAAACACTCTTGGATGATCGGCAGCGGGTGCCGATCTTTCTTTGTAAGTGAGTTCACTTTACGGTAATCAACGCAGAGCCGTACTTTCCCTGAAGACGGATGCTTGACCATTACTATAGGCGACGACCAGGGGGAGGTGGACGGGCGAATAAACCCTGCCTCCTGCAGGCCGGTCAACCTTTCTTTCAACGTGCTCAGCAACGCCGGGGACAACTGCCGCACGGGTTGATGGACAGGCTGGGCCTCGCCGGTATGGACGAGGTGCTCGATGGTTCTCGGCTTATCCGAGACCTTGGCTATGGGTCCAAAGACTTCTGCAAAGCGTGTCACTAGCGACCGCAACGATTCTGAAAGTTTGGCTTTGGGGCCGAACACCGTAGGTAAACCCACTGGTTGCTCGTCCCGTGGCCCTGCTACACCCTCCAAATCCATCAGGCAGATAAACGACTCCCGCGCGCCCTCATAGAACTCGTGGCGCCGGATTGACCTAGGCAAGAAGACCTCGTCTTCATCGCTCATGACGGTAAGTTCATGGCACTTGATGTTACATAGGGAGGACGAAGCTAAGCTAAATTCTACTACGTTACCCGTTGGGCCCCGTAGATTCCAGGTATTGGTGCGCCAGTCAGTTGAGACGACGTTCGACGCAATCCAATCTCGTCCTAGAATGATGTCGTAGCTGGACAACGGTGCCAGCCAACAAACTACCGCAAAGCTGACCTCCGCTAAAACGAAACGGACCGTAGCCAATCTGTCGTCCAGGATCCAATCCCCAAAGGCTCTGGTAACCCTAAAGGACTCAGGAGAACAACTGATCAGCAAACCGAGGTCCGAAACAAATGAAACAGATACATAGGACGATCCAGCGCCCGTATCCAAGAGGACCCTGGCCAATCGGCCCTCAATTCTATGGTGGAATTCAGCGCGGACTCCTTGGGCCTCGGCGCTGCTCAACTCTATTGCGTGGTCTCCACCGAGACACAGGCAATAACTTACGACATTGGTGGCGACGCCCGGCGGCTCTCCGGCGGGCTCCAACACATCCGAAGCGGCTGTCCCCATGCCTGGGCGATCAGCAAAACTCTCAGCTGGTTCTAACTCACGGTGGCTCGGCTCACAGTGAGGCTCAGGTAGGTCTCTTTCTAACTCAATAAGATTTAAATTGCAAGAATCAGAAGGAACTACGATCAAAGTCGGTGGGAGAGACGATTCACCACCGACTACTCTTTTTTTAGTTTAGGCTTAATGTTCTTAGCCTCCCAAGCCAACTGGGCTTTGGGCATTTCTGGACCCGGTGGCCGAGTTCCTTGCAGTTATGACAAGGGAACTTGCCTTTCTTCTTGTTGGACGAGTTTCCGTCTCCCTTGGCTCGGCGCTTACCCGATCCCGAACCGCCGGCTACTGGCGCTGCTTGCGACTCGCGGTATCGCTGATTGTGAGTGACCGCGTGCATGAACACAGTGTCCATGTTGACCGGGGTGCCGAGGATCAGCTGATTGCTGACAAATTCTGAGACCTTTCGACTTAGGCCGGTGTTCAAACGTTGGATGAAGGCCGTCTGCTCATCGTATGCAAAGCCGATAGCGTTCGCCTTGGTCTGCCACTCGCAGAACCTCTCGTAGAACAACTGGACGGCCTCGTTTGGTTGTTGCTTCAACCTATTCAACTCGGCCGCTATCATCGCCGGGGTAACGCCTATTGCGTTGAGGCAAAGCAGCCAGACCTTAAACTCCGCCCAGGACTTAGGACGGGTCCCGGCTGATGCTGCAGCCCGCCAATCCCGAAAAGCCTTGCCACTGAGGCGAAGGCCGGCGACTCGATGCCAGATAGCGGGGTGAATGCAGCGGTCTTCGAGCAGCATCGCGACGGTTTCTAACCAGTCAGGGCCACTCTCACCCGGGCCACCCGTGAACACGGGGTTATCTTTCTCGGGCCATCCCTTGAGGGCCTTGATTGGGTCCTTCTCGAGGAACAGTTCTTCTTTGAGATCCTCCAAGTACTCATTGTCCTCTTCAAGGACTTCTTCGTGGTTGCCTGCCGACTGGTGGGCGGGCTGGGCCTGGGACCCAACTCGAGCGCCGGGCGCCGCGGAATCTTGAGGTGGGTTGACCTTCATCTGATTAAAGGCGGTCGTCAGGGCTTCTTCCAACTTCCCCACAGTTTGAGAGGAGGAACCTACTGAATTCCCCTCGCCATTTTCTATCAGGTTGAACGCTGACTGGTCGCACAAGGAATTATGGTCGACGAGCCACTGACGTTGTTGGTCCGACATCTCCTTCACGTCCGCGCCGGTGTAGAACTGGCCGTTAAGTGGAGGGTTCGGGCGGTTGGCCTCGTCTTTGGCCTTCGGTTCCGCCGTTCCTTTGCCCTTTGGGCTATGTGCGACCTTTCCTAGGTTCGACATCTACTTCGCGAAAAAAACACAAAAAAAAGTAAGCTAATGTTCCGTTTTTATATAAACTCTTAGAGCACTATGCTCGTTTCTAAGCCTCAACCACTAACTGGTTGACTACTCTAAACAGGTAGAAGTTCTCTAATACGACGGGACGCTGCCGCTTTGGCTACGGAGGACACGAACTAATAAAGTGGTATAAGGAAAAGCTCGACTAACCAAGGGTAAGGCGGTGGGGTCGAACTACTAAACCGCAATAAGAGTACGCAGCCGGTGTGGTGTTCCATATGCGTGACAATGCCAAAAGCACATTGCAGAGGTATTATAGTAGAGGGAGTGTGTAATACAGTGCGGGGGAAGAATGGAAGAAGGAGCAAGATGGGAGGAGAGGCCTTGACCCCCAACATTGGGGATGGAACAGGTTAGACAGTGGATGCAGAGTGTGTGGAAGAGGATGGAAGGTGGCTTGGTTGCATAGCAACACATGACATCATGTAGCACAGTACATGCATGAAAGTGCTGTGTAGCTTGAGCGCCTCAGGCAGCATATATCCCTCATTGTTTGTACGTATAGTACAGCATATGCAGGTAGATAGGCTGTACAGGAAGTGTCTCCCGCAGCATAAATCCCTCATTGTTTGTACATGTAGCACAGCATATGCAGGCAGATAAGCTGTACAGGAAGTGTCTCCTGCAGCATAAATATCTCATTGTTTGTACATGAAGCACATCATATGCAGGTAGATAAGATGTACAGGAGGCGTCTCCTGCAGCATAAATCCCTCATTGTTTGTAAGGCAGTGAAGCACACGCATGCAGATGCTGTGTAGTTGAGTGTCTCCTGCAGCATAAACCCCTCGTTGTTTGTACATGCAGCGCAGTACATGCATGAGAGGCTGTGTAGTTGAGATCCCCTGCAGCAATAATCCCTCATGAGGAGCTTCCCTGGAGCAAAAATCCCTCACCCTTCAATATATAAGGAGGCCCTTTCTCAGACTTTTCACCATCAGCCTACAGAGGTTTGGTCACAGTGGTTAGTTAGTTACGGTAGTTAGTTAGTGTCGCGATCAGCCTACAGAGGTTTGGTCACAAGTGGTTAGTTAGTTTAGTCAGCAGTGGTTATTAGCGGTATTAGTGATTAGTACAAGTACCGTAGAAGTTTAGTAGTGGTATAAGTGTGTCGGCAGTAGTAGAACCAATCATAACACAACAACAAATTTGAGTTAAGCAGCATATTAGTAACGTGTAGTACGAGTATAACAAAGTAAGTATATTGTATGCAAGCAAAGAAGTTATAACAGATTTGCTAGCCTGTTGAATCAAGTGATCTAGGTCTGATAGAGATTACTATATGAAAGTAAGATCTATCTTGGAATCAGCCATATCTTTATAAATATTGATTACAAGACTCTTAGATATTTGCATAGTATTATTAGAGGGGCAGGTCTTTCGAACCACCCGTAAGTTGTAATAGCCTTTCAACCTATTAAGCAATTAATTTCCCCCTCAGCGGATATTTCACCAAATTATATTTAGTGTCCCACACGAGTCCTACATCTGGTGTCCCAACAGTGGCCGATTACCTTCAGCAAGATCATCAAGTCATCAACCAATTTAAGCGGATCATCAGTAACTTCAACCAATCGTGGAAAATAGTGGCGGCGTGGATCATAGACGGGACGGAGTTGATAGGATTTTGAACAAAGAGGCTAGGATTTTTGGACGACGAGGATAGGAGTTTGGACGACGAGGATAGGATTTTTTGACGACAAGGATAGGATTTTGGACAAAGAGGCTAGGATTTTGGACGACGAGGATAGGCTTTCGCAGGACAAGGATAGGATTTTGGCCAACAGGGCGAGGATCAAGACAAGGATAGGATATCATCAGCAAGTGACGGAAGGGATAGGATTTGGCGTACGTGGCGGGATTTGGATCTAAGTCTGGATTACAACATCAGGGAGTGGGAGTACGGGGATTTGACCGAGCAAGAGAGAGAATTTCTGAGTGAATACTGTGATCAAGTCACCAGGAATAAGTCAGAAGATTTGGAAGAGCAACTGATTGGATATCAGCGATTACCCATCATGGATCCACCAATTCACGATCAGACAGCTATACTTCAAGACCAGTCAGCTATTATTCAAGAGCAGTCAGCAATTATTCAAGAACAGCAAGCAGCTTTGAAAAGGATGGAGGAAAGGATGGCAGCTTTTTTTGACCAGCAGAAGGCACCACAGAATGTACCTATACCATAAACCCCAGTTCAACAAGGACCCTCACTTCGATTTGCAACTTCAACTCCGTTCACACCAAGACCAGTGGGTATGGACACAACTATTCAAGGAATTACGGATAGCGTGGGGGAAACACCTGGATCATCACCTAACTCTAGTCAGTTCAGATCACAAGCAGAGATCAAGTTAGTGGACCAGGAAAAGGGTGTTTTACTAGATACCAAGAGGATGAACTTACATTTTGATGGGACTGAAGTGGAGTTGTTCATTCAGCGTGTGGAAAAGATAGCTTCAATGCAAAAAGCTGGTGGGCAAGATGTGGCCTTACAATTGCCATTCCTGGTAAAGGAACGGAAGATTAGCGAATGTATTGAGAACATGGAGGGCCATGAGAACCGGGATTGGGAGCTGCTGAAGAGGGAACTCATTTGAAAATGGGGAAGGGCAACACCAAAAAGGTGATTCAATGAGGGCTCAATAGGCACCTTGGTTGATAAGTATGCAGACAAGGGTGGCATCCAAACAAAGGAGGAGTACCGGTCATTTATAGGTGATCTTGAGGAAGTACTGGCATACTTGAAGAAGATGGGATACGAGGACGTTAACACGGAGAGTGGGGAACCACTTTGGAAGGCAATTTCAACGGAGATACGGCGAGACGTGGCACGTGATATGGCGCATAATAAGAAATTACGCAAGACCAAGGACAGAAAGGCACTGGTACCTAAGCTGGAACAGTTGAAGGAATACGTGGAGGCATCATTGGCGGTATTGGATATGGATGTGGGTACTACAAAAGGTAAGAATGTCAGCAAGGATCCAGAAACCAACAAGGAAGTTCAAGCAAAACCCCAGCCAGAGGAGGGGAATGATAAGGTAAAGGCATTAGAAGAAGAAATTAAGAAATTACGTACTGACTTAAATACTAACTTGAATACTAACCCAAATTCTAGACCCTTTCCGCCTCATTTAGCAGGAACAAGACCGCCAGCAGCAGGATTTAGACCAGTAGGACCAGGAGGACCACTGTTCCCACGGCCACCAATTCAGTGTTTATATTGTAAGGAGATGGATCATACAGTTATGTTTTGTTCACATCTGAATGAAGATATAACCAAGCGGGCAGTTTTCAAGTCGGGACCAAACTATTACTATCCCAACAAGGAACCAATTCCGTCTGACACAGGTGACTCTATTCGTGAACTGGTACGGAGGTATGCGGAGCGGGTTGAGTTAAGCAGGGAAGGAGCGGAAATACGAGCTAATAGGGCGGCAGGAAACACAGGAGTGGAGAAATCACATGAGCCAACAGCAACCATGATTTCGACTAACCGATGGGAGATGTGGAGTCCACCGGAGATGAACTACGGGGAGGAAGACGAGGAGATCCAGGTTGGATTTGGCTTACGGCGATCTCCAAGACATGCGGATAAGGAGAAGGAAAAAGACAGTCAGCCAGTGCAATCTAAACCAGATAAGGCGGAGAAGCCTAAGGAGAGCACACATAAGGCACCAGCACCCAATCAAGAGGCCAACAAGAAACCCCAAGTGACAAAGAAGAGGAGATCAAGCTATCCGGGAGCATGGGTGGAGGGAACATCTGATGACGGAAGCAGTGAAGGCGAGGAGATTCAGGAACGGGAGCGTGTACCTGCAAAGGACAACAAAAGGAAGGATACAGAGGAGTCAGCAAAGGAGTCATCAGAGACAACAGTGGACAGAGCCAAAGTTGGGGGGGGGGGCTGAGAAAGAAGATATTGAAACAAAGCTTCACACTCACCCTGGAAGAACTCCTGCTTATTGCACCAAAATTCCTTCAAGACTTACATAATTTACCTTTGGCTGAGGTCAAGATGGCGGATCGTCAACAAAACTCCGGAATATGTAACCAAACCAACTTTGAGGAAGAATTTGATTGTAGTGGCCGACCACTGAATACCATAGCACCGCTGACATATGCATGCCCATTGGGATTTGTGAATATAACTATTAACGGACAAAAGATCAAGGCGTTAGTTGATAGTGGCGCAGAACTGAACATCATGCCGGAAACTGTGGCTCTGCAATTGCAATTACCTACTAGGGAAATCAGTATGAATATTACGGGTATTGGTGGCCACTCTTCACCCATTGTGGGATTAGCAGAGGCCATCCCATTCCATATAGACACAGAGGACAACAAAGCAGCCAATTTCTTTATTGTGAGAGGGAAGGTATATACAGTGTTGGGAAGACCATTTTTGGCGGATCACAAAGTACGCCTGGAGTTGTCCAAAGCACGAGGAGAAATTTTGAGTTATGAGCTATGGGATGGAGAAAGGTTATGCATACCAATATGCGCTCCAGAAGTTCCAGGATGGGAAATGGCACCCCCTCGAAGGATTGCCAGTAAGTGTTCCCATAGCATTCAGGTGAGTGAATATCAGCTTAAGGAGACAGCAAATGATGGAGTGGGCAGCGGAGCGGATATTGGTACAGATAGGGGGTCAAGCAGCAGAGAGGATATTGGTACGGATAGTGGGTCAAATAGTAGAGCGGATAGGGGTTGCAATGAAGGAACGGACTGTGGAACAGCCAGCGGGATGGATACTGGAACAGATGCCGGCTCAAATAATGAATTATATCACAGCACAGGGTTCACAGAAGAGAGTAGACCGGTATATGGGCCGTTGAACACCCCTTCAGATACTCTGTCAAATTGTACGGGATTTGTGTCAAAGGAAACTGGTAAAGATGATGAGGAAAGGGGAATACAAGATCATTTTCCAGACACAACTGACCTCCATAAAACCAAGCATGTGCCTTTAAAGCAAGAATGGCAGTCACATCCTTCGTCTGAAATGAGGAAAGATTGGCATACAGAGTGGGAACAACTACCGTTGTGGATGGGCACTCATACTACTCCAGAACCAAAGTTGTTTCCAATAAGTGCTGATTATATTGATGAGGGGTATCCAGTAAAAGAATTCCTGCGCATTTATCCAGAAAATTATGGTTGCACAACTGAAGGGGTTTGGAAAGAGCTCCCTGGGCACCCCGTTGGACGAATAGGATTTATGATGTTGCTAAATTACGACGGGACCATGGGATATCTTCAAAATGACACCATTTGGCCGGAAATCTGGTTGATTGCATTTACGGAACGGTTTGGAATGTACGTTGGCAGCACTCAAGGAATTATTGATACGGCAGAACTGGAGATGCGGTATGATTTGCACGATTGGAGGGGGGAGGAGGAGGAGTTCTTGAGACGTGTATGCGCAAAGATGGTGCTGTTGTTTGGGAGATTCAGCTGGGATCTATTCAAATGGGCGCTACGGGACAAACAAGATCAACTTGGTATGGACTTCAGAACCTTCTGGGCAGATTGGGAGTATTCTGCAATTGCAGAATAGCCCCCACACATAGCAGATTACGGATTGGTGTATATAGGATAGATTCTGGAAGAAATTTACTTGATAGCTTCAATCTTCTTGGCACTCCACCTTGCGGGGATTGGTCATGTGTTTTTAGGTTTCAGTTTTTCCACTGCCATTTAGGGCTCATTACTCTCAGGGGGGGGCAGGTTTGTCTTATTTTATTTTATTTCTATGAAAAGTATAAAGCTAACAGAATAGGAAGGAGACCCTTTGTCTTTATCTTTAGAGCTAACAGGATTGGAAGGAGACATGTTTCTAGAGCTAACAAGATGGGAAGCAGACACTTTATTTTATTTCCAGAGCTAACAGGATTGGAAGGAGACATATTTGTTTTAAGGCTAACAAGATTGGAAGAGACCCTTTGTTTTTATCTTTAGAAGCTAACAGGACAGGAAGGGAGCAGCTTTTTTTTTGTATTTTTAGATAAGAGGAGGTTACAGGTGATAGGATGAACACACAATAGACAGAATCATACATTGTTAGTGTTTGTTTCTATTTGTTTGACATGAGGGTACATAAGTAGGATAACAATACAAGCAGAATATAGTTTTAGTTTTCATGTCGGTCCAATCCTTTCTTTTGTTGGGCTCCAATTTTTTTATGTAAAATAGGCAGGTCGGCAATAGCTTAAGGAAGCGAGTAGATAGATCAGAGCGCGAGGTTGAATGGATTGTAGGCGTGATGATGTCGGCTGGTAGGCCGAGGGACGACGAGAGCACCGCGGGCTAAGGAAGCAGCTGGATAAGAAAAGAAACGGTACGAGGATTGGCGAGTATAACGGCTGGGAGCGAGCTGCAAGGAAGATGGAGATATACGTACAATGATTGGGTTGGATAGCTGCGTATCAAATTGGTCAGAATAAAGGTGATAGTAGGATGGCGATGCTTTGCACCATCAGCGAAGCTAGCAAGCATAATAAACGATCGGGCCAATTGAAGTTGGTGGACTAATTAAACGAGATTGGCAAGCGGATAGCCGCGGAGGTGATTCATTCGCGAGATCAATGAAAGATGCATTTCAGCAATGGTACATCATGAAAGAGAAGAGGAGCATATCATGAGCGAGCAGTAGCAACTGATCCTGCTGATTGGAGTAGAAAAATGAGTGCGAGTGTGGTCTATAATGAAAGGAGAACGATGATCAGCAGCTAATATATTGTATATGCAAAATCAGATAGAAATTGAGAAACAGAGAACAAACACCTTACCAGCAGCGAATGAACCTGAATGAACCCAACAAGGAAAGGGAGGCAATCGACAGGCAAGCTTGAAGCAGTCGGGCTGAGCCTTTGTTTTCAAGTCCAGCAAGGTCCGATAACCATCGGACTTAACTTCGGGGAGCGCACCAGGCGCAGCGGGGCGAGTTTCAATTATGTAATCAAGACAGAATGGAAGCGATGCGCGAAGGCGCGCAAGAAATGTGTATCAGGACATCACCAACTTGGACAGACAATAGTGAAGCATGGATTTCAAAATTTATCTAGGCCTCCTTGGTAAGAGGTAAAACTGCCTACTTTCTCCTCAGCAAGAGACAAAACTGCTCATGTCTCCTCAGCAAGAGATAAAATTGCTATGTGTAAACATATCTTTGGCTCCTCAGCATGAGTTTCAAACTGCTATAAACGGAAAATTCCACAAAAAGTGCAATATGGAATTACAGATCAACATTTGAGGACCACAGAATATTATGGACAGTTTTAGGCATAAGAATTCAAGCATTTTTTATATTTCAAGACTTATATATAAAATATATTGGAAAGAATTTGGTAGGCAAACAGTTTCCTTTGTTTAGCTGAGGGAATAGGGCGGGCCAATTTAACACAAATTACAAGCAATTTAGCACAGCAGT
This sequence comes from Puccinia triticina, assembly GCF_026914185.1. Lineage (NCBI taxonomy): Eukaryota > Fungi > Basidiomycota > Pucciniomycetes > Pucciniales > Pucciniaceae > Puccinia > Puccinia triticina. Next base: position 12,873 of record NC_070561.1, on the reverse strand, counting down.
AGTCAGTCATTAGGAGATTAAAGGATAGGAGAATGGACGAATTGATATTTGGAACAGGATAATACAAACAGGCAATGTGGATGGCGTGGAATGGACGTTGGAAACGTAAGGCCAAATAACGGGACGAGATGGGAATTTGCGGATTAGCGGGGTTCATCAATTGCGGGCATCAGGATTGGACTATCTGAAGAATCAGATTGGGTGGGTATCATGCGGAAAGGAAAAAGGAGTCTAGACCTTATTGAATACTAATGTTCAACAACCTTTTGTGGAATAAACTGGCTTTTTCCTTGGGACAATGTCATTAGAATGAAGAAGAAGAGGGATTGAATTTGGAATGTTTTTTTTTTCGTCTCACATTGGATCGTGGATGCGCATCAGAGAATGACACCTGGGATTACAGTGGAGATTGAGTGGTGAAGGTTGACGTTGGGCACTTGGAATTGGACCTAGTTTGTAGGGAGGGGAGATGAATCAGTAATTTGGCAGTTCTTTATTTCAACTGGCGCTTGGGTATACTAGGACGACATCTGTTGGACGCACAAAAACGGAACGTGGCGTATTGGATTGTGACAAACGGAAATCACGACCATTTGAGGATTCTTTTCAGTAAATAGTTGATCAGCAGGTTCTTTTGGCATTTGTCACAAATGCTGTGGACAGCATTAAGTTGGGGGGGGGGATGTGGTGTTCCATATGCGTGACAATGCCAAAAGCACATTGCAGAGGTATTATAGTAGAGGGAGTGTGTAATACAGTGCGGGGGAAGAAGGGAAGAAGGAGCAAGATGGGAGGAGAGGCCTTGACCCCCAACATTGGGGATGGAACAGGTTAGACAGTGGATGCAGAGTGTGTGGAAGAGGATGGAAGGTGGCTTGGTTGCATAGCAACACATGACATCATGTAGCACAGTACATGCATGAAAGTGCTGTGTAGCTTGAGCGCCTCAGGCAGCATATATCCCTCATTGTTTGTACGTATAGTAAAGCATATGCAGGTAGATAGGCTGTACAGGAAGTGTCTCCTGCAGCATAAATCCCTCATTGTTTGTACATGTAGCACAGCATATGCAGGCAGATAAGCTGTACAGGAAGTGTCTCCTGCAGCATAAATATCTCATTGTTTGTACATGAAGCACATCATATGCAGGTAGATAACATGTACAGGAGGCGTCTCCTGCAGCATAAATCCCTCATTGTTTGTAAGGCAGTGAAGCACACGCATGCAGATGCTGTGTAGTTGAGTGTCTCCTGCAGCATAAACCCCTCGTTGTTTGTACATGCAGCGCAGTACATGCATGAGAGGCTGTGTAGTTGAGATCCCCTGCAGCAATAATCCCTCATGAGGAGCTTCCCTGGAGCAAAAATCCCTCACCCTTCAATATATAAGGAGGCCCTTTCTCCCCTCATCAGACTTTTCACCATCAGCCTACAGAGGTTTGGTCACAGTGGTTAGTTAGTTACGGTAGTTAGTTAGTGTCGCGATCAGCCTACAGAGGTTTGGTCACAAGTGGTTAGTTAGTTTAGTCAGCAGTGGTTATTAGCGGTATTAGTGATTAGTACAAGTACCGTAGAAGTTTAGTAGTGGTATAAGCGTGTCAGCAGTAGTAGAACCAATCATGACACAACAACAAATTCGAGTTAAGCAGCATATTAGTAACGTGTAGTACGAGTATAACAAAGTAAGTATATTGTCTGCAAGCAAAGAAGTTATAACAGATTTGCTTGCCTGTTGAATCAAGTGATCTAGGTCTGATAGAGATTACTATATGAAAGTAAGATCTATCTTGGAATCAGCCATATCTTTATAAATATTAATTACAAGACTCTTAGATATTTGCATAGTATTATTAGAGGGGCAGGTCTTTCAAACCACCCGTAAGTTGTAATAGCCTTTCAACCTATTAAGCAATTTATTTCCCCCTCAGCGGATATTTCACCAAATTATATTTAGTGTCCCACACGAGTCCTACATCGGCACTGCCAGCGTAATTGGCTGGGTTGCGGTGATCCCAGTTAAACTGGGACGCACTCAACCAATTTAAACTTGGGCAATCTCAACTGATGAAATATAAATCCAAGGTACCCCCCTTGGGTTTATATTAAATTGGTTGAGATCAACCAAGTTTAAATTGGTTGAGTGCATCCCAATTAAACTGGGATGACTTCAACCCAGCCAAATATGCTGGCAGTGCGGGGACGAGAAAATGTTCTGAGAAAGAAATGATTGGAAAGCGAACAGCGACGGGTGTGGAATGTAAAAGAGTAAAAAACTTTCTAGTGTTTATAAGAGTAGGATTTTTGTCGGATCGTAACACCAGGGGAGATATGTTCCCACTCTCCAGGGAGTGCCAGAGCTGAATTTTATGTGAGTTTTGGTTGGATGTGAGCCTGATGTAGATTAGTAACTCATCCCCAAAATAGTAAATTGGATGGAGAAGTTAGTGAAAAGTCAGTCGCAATTGATTTGGAAGTCAACACAATGTTGTGTAGAATTCTTTTGTTTTCTATGTACAACTGTAGGAAGAAATATGATGAAATGATATTTCACCAAAGTCCAACTCATAAATTGCTCCTGTTTACTGATTTTTAAGGATAGCAAAGCAAAATTCCCATTCTCAAAAGTAATTCCTCCAAAAAAATGGGTTTCTTGTAATTCACATTATATGCCCTGATGTACAAAATTAAAATAAAAGTTGACTTGGTGTTATTGGGTTCAGATTTTTGGAATGTGGTAATGTTGCAGTCATTGAAATTGAAACCCATTTTCTTAGAAATGCGGGAATTAATTTGAATTTGGCTGATAAAAATGACAAAAAACTGTTTTAATAGGGTGAAAGTCTGAGTTAAGTCAAGGTTGGATTGCGGTGCCAATTCACTTTGGCCATATATCCTGTCCTCCTCACAAAAATGATCTAGTGAATTTTGTATTTTTTTGCTTTTCAAAATCCTCATGTGCACATGCAAGTTAACCTTTTTGCACTTTGCTAATAGTCACCCTGATGTACGCGCGTACATTGAGGTGGAAATATCACAGGATGGGCCTTTCACAGCCACATGAAAAGTAACAAATAATTTGTTTTGAGACACCAATTGTCCCCCTGATGTACGCGAGTACATGAGGGGGAAAAAATCACAGGCTGGGCCTTTCACATCTCCATGGAAAGGACACACTGGTCATGGAGCCAAGAAAGGACTATATTCTGGATGACTTCTGGATGAATTATAGATGAGTTCTGGATGATTTTTTGGCAAGTTATGGTTTATTTCAGGATGATTTCCAACTGATTTCCACGCTGACTTCCAGTCTTGTTCATACCTATTCAATATTGCTTTACCAAAGGCCTCCAGCACAGTTATGGAAAAAAGTTACGGTAAGGCACTCCCTGGGGAGTGGGAACATATCTCCCCTGGTGTAATATTAGCTCTCGCTACCACTGAAGCGGGGCTCTTCAGGCTGGTAGAGGCTCAGACGAAAAGAGGCGCGAAGGAAAGGAAACGAACTGATCTCTGAATTTCAAGAGACAGGGCAAACTGGGGAGAACCCCTACAAAAGAGGCCATCTTAAATGGTGGCCGTGAAACTGAACTAGACAAACAACTAGACAAGGGGCGCCAAGCCCCTGCGACTAAAACATGACGAGAGATGGAATACAGGTCGTAAAGCCGGGCCGAACCGGGTGTGCGTCATAGGGAGCCAGTGAGCCTCCTGCATTTGGCAGGAGTCCACGCGGTCTCCTCGCGGTTGTGAGCGTACAGGGGGACTATGTCTCCCTGTATAACTGTAGCCCTGCTACACGTGGAAGGTGCTTTCCTCATCCTTCCACGAACATCAACATCTCATTCTGCTGTTTCAGGCGAGTCCCTTTTTGTTTGTTTCTTTTTCTCTCCTCTCTTCTTTTCTCTTAGTCTTATGCAATGTTATCCTTCCACGAACATCAACATCTTATTCTGCTGTTTCAGTTTCTCCATTGCAACAGGTTATGAGCACCAGTTGCCGCTGATAGCGCCACCAAAGGATCCGTACGCTTATCGTTAAAGCTCTTGGCGTATGACTACGCCTCCATCACCGCTTCTAGAAACCATCGACGGTCCGACATCACCACAAGGAAACCCCAATTTCATCCCATCATTGACCATGTCTGCCAACACCGACTCAGAGACCTGATTGCACCCGGCTCTGAAGAACACCAAGATTGAGCAACTCAAAGCCCCTGGACCCGATTCCAACTATCTCGAGTGGACCTGGTTCATGCGGGCCCACCTCAACACAACCGACATTCTTTACGTCGTCGAAGGCGATGAGGCGGCTGCCAAAGCCAAACCCAACTGGGTCCGCAACAACAAAGTCGCCTTCGGTGTCATCTCTCAAACGATTCATCCCTCTCATGTTCGCCACGTCCGACACATCACGGACGACGCGTGCGCACTTTGGGCCGCCATCAGACGTGTCCATCAAGATTCATCGGCAGGAGGAAAGATGTACTATCTCCAAAAGCTTTCCTCCCACACTCTTTTGGGTGATGATCTTCCTGCACATTTGGACGAGATGGCGAAGTCGTTTGAAAGCCTTTCATCTCTGGTCACAAAGGAAAATCCTCTCACCCTGGAGGATATTTACTCTATCTTGATCCTCAAGTCTCTTCCACCTGACTGGATCTCGTGCTGCTCGGCCATGCTGAACGACCCAAGCATCCCTCCCTCCAAACTGATTGACGCGCTGAAAGCCGAACATCTCCGCAGGAAAACCAGAGGCGAGCAGCAATTGCTTGTCGAATCCGTCGCCCGGGCTTCACTGTCTCAGCCGAACACCTCCAGATCAACTTGACCACCTGCTGACCACTCTCTTGGGTCAGGCCACAACCTTGAGGTATGTGAGAATGCCGCTAGAATTCTTGCCGACCACGATTGTCAAAACTCCTATTCCTCTCAACGCCCCGACAAATCTGGTCGCTCTGGCAGGTCGTCTGGGAACCGCCACAAGTCAAAACCTCCGGCTAAAGCAGGCCATACAACAGTTGTGGACCTCGGTGGCGATGACGACAAAGCTGAATCTGACTACTCTGGCTCCAACGACGATCACACCGCCAAAGCTGGGAATGCTGTCGTGATAACCGACGCTGTCGCAAATGCAGTCTCAGCCTCTTGCCGCGATGCCAACCTTGACTCCGGATGCTCGAACTGTATGACCCCCTACTCTTCCGAGGTCTCCAACTTGAAACCCGACAACACTCCAGTTCGACTCGCCGATCACTCGGTGGTTGTGGCCTCTCACAAAGGCACCGTTTCCCTTCCTCTCAACAGTCCGGTCTCCGTCCCTGCCTTAGTTGTTCCCGACCTACATGAAACACTCCTGTCCATCGCAGCGATGTGCGATGCCGGTTTGACCTGCGTGTTCAAAAAGGACGGCTACGACATTTTTCAGTCTCGCTCTCTTGCTGTCGACGGCACCATCGCGGGTCAAGGATATTGAAAGGGAGGCCTTTACTACTTACCTTCCACCAAGGTAAAGTCATTTTCAACATCCACCAGTGGACTGACCTCTGTTGACAGCTCTCTCATGGGCTACCATCAACGCCTCTCCCACATAGGCTTGCGGCCACTAAAACGTCTTCTGAAAATTCTCAACGTCAAGCCCTCCATCATGAACAAAACCAACGTTCAGCGCTGCACCATCTGCGTGCAATCAAAAATGCATCGCTTGTCCTTCAAATCTTGCTCACAGTATTGGTCAGACGCGCCCGGGAAGCTCATCCACTCAGACGTAGGCTTGTTTGAGGTGGCATCAAGGGAGGGCTATAAATACTTCATCACTTTTGTCAATGACTGCTCTAAATCTGTCTCCCTGTTCCGATGAAATCAAAATCAAACATTTTTCTTGTTTCAAAATCTTTCGTGCCCACTTCAAGAAGGATTGTTCACACAAAATACTTGCGCTTTGCTCTGACAACAGTGGCGAGTATATGTCGACTGAGTTCTCTTCCTATCTCAACAATACTGGCATTGCCCATGAACCGTGCCCTCCCCATTCTCCCGAGTTGAATGGGGTGGCAGAGCAGACAAATCGCACACTTGGGAACCTGATTTGGTGTTCATTGGGAAGCGCCGGTCTTCAAAATCTTTTTGGGCGGATGCAATGCGCCATATATCTTTTACGCTGAACTCCTTCCCGTGTCACAGTCCTGCAGGCTTCAAGGCGCCCAACAAACTCCTCGGCAAACCACTCGTCAACCTATCCCTCCTTCATCCTTTTGGATGCCTCGTCTGGTACAAGGTATCTGAGGCCAACCGCAGAAAGCTCAACGCAAAAGGTCGTCCATCTCTTCTCCTGTCCTACCTGGCGGATGGAAACGGATACCGCCTGTGGGATCTGGATAGCAAGTCAGTCATTAAGTCCTGAGATGTCCTTTTCGAAGATAGGTTCTTTCCCTATGGGTCCGAGCTGAAACGCTCACCTCCGCCAGTGATAGTGGAGCTTCCATGGCCGGATCCTCATCCTCAAGCTCAAATTGCGCCTCAAGGTCCTGCGTCTCCAGCAGCCCCGGCACCGCCGTCAATCTTTGATCTTCCCCCCCTCACACTACAAACATGGATGAATTTGGGAAGGCATATATTGATCAATATGGCATATATTGATCTTTTTTTTTTTTTGAAATTTCTCTTTAATTTTTTGCCTTCCTGCAACATCATAATCCTTCTATCATCCCTCTTCCTCTTGATTTCCCCCTGTCTTAGTTTTCAACGATAGTAAAAGCTTCATTTTGTTGCCAGATTGAATAGGTCATTTTTACATACTCATATGAATTATTCCTGAGAAAATAGTCTGTTAAGTCAGGCAGGGAGGGGGAGGGGGGAGGAAGAATGGGGAGGCATGAATTATTGTCACTTGAACCTGGCAGAAGTGTTGAAATCTACTTTCCAAAAAAAAAAAAAAAAACCAATCAGTCTCAATATATCATGCTACATCAATTCTGTTCAAATTTAATGGCTTGTATATATGACTCATCATATCCAATATCCTAAATTTCTACTAGGCCTGAGATTGATTTGTAAACGTTTGTACCAGATTTGAGTAAGGTGTCTTTTGCTTCTGTTTTTCAATCAAATACTAATGGGAGGTGTTTCCCCAATATATTCAATGGGTCAGCTGATGTTATCTCAGAATCTGAGGTTCAACATTTTTTGAATCTAAAGAGATTGATTGAGTCTGGTTGGTTTGAAACTAGTGTCTTTTGTGCTTCTGCCACTGTGTCTCAACCAGGGCTAAGATTTATATCATGATATTGGTACCATGAGGATCAGCAATATCTGAACAATAATTTGAGAAATTTTTGGTCTATGAAAGTCCCAAAATGTTGCAGTTACCATCTGATCAGTGTGAAATATTGCCTAATTGGTTGGTTTTGTTGTGCTTTTACAACTATATCTCAACTAGCAATGGGGATGACTTCATGATATTGGGACCATAATGATGAGAACATTTGAAAGATTAATTTAGGAAAGCTTTTTGCCAATGAACATCTCCCAATTTAGCAGCCCCATTTAATCAGTCACAAACTATTGCCTCATTTTTTGCGTTTCTGCCATTATATCTCAACCAGTAATGTTGATTATTTCATGATATTGGTACCAGAATGTTCATCCATTTGCAAAGAGTGTTTTGGTGTATCTTTCATGTATGAAAATTCAAAAACCGAGCGGCTACAGTCTGATTAGTTTCAAAATATTGCTTAAGTGGTATTTCTTGGTGTTTCTGCCACTGTATCTGAACCAGGGCTAACATTTATTTCATGATATTGATACCATTGTAATAAGACATGTTGAGAGATTAGTTTGGGTCAGCTCTTGATCATGAAAATCCCAAAATGAGGCAGCTACAGTTTCATGAGTCTCAAGTGTCACCAATTTGGGCTTTTCTTTCCGTTTCTGCCACTATATCTCAACCGGGAATGGGTATTATTTCATGATATTGGTACCAAAATATTTGTCCATTTCCAAAAATTATTTTGGTATAGCATTCATGGATTGAAATCCCAAAAAGCAGCTGCTATAGTCTAATTAGTCTCAAAATATTGACTAATTGGGTATTTTTTGGTGTTTCTGCCACTGTATCTGAACTGGGGCTAACATGTATTTTATGATATTGATACCATTATAAAAAGACATGTTGAGAGATTAATTTGAGTCATCTCTTGAAAATGAAAATCCCAAAATGAGGCAGCTACAGTCTCATGAGTCTCAAAATATCACCAAATTGGGCTTTTCTTTCTGTTTCTGCCACCATATCTCAACCAGGAATGGTGATTATTTCATGATATTGGTACAAAAATATTCATCCATTTCTAAAGATTATTTTGGTATAGCTTCCATGTATGGAAATGCCCAAAAGGAGCTGCTACAGTCTGATTAGTCTCAAAATATTGCCTAATTGGGTATTTTTTGGTGTTTCTGCCACTGTATCTCAACCCGAAATGGGAATGATTTCATGATATTGATACCATTATAATAAGGGATGTTGAGAGATTAATTTAGTTTGGCTCTTGACCATGAAAACCCCAAAATGTGGCAGATACCTTCTCATGAGTCTCAAAATATCACCAAATTGGGGTTTTCTTCGTGTTTCCGCCACTATATCTCAACCAGGAATGGTAATTATTTCATGATGTTGGGACCAAAATATTCATCCATTTCCAAAGATTATTTTGGTATAGCTTTCATGTATGTAATTGCCCAAAAGGAGCTGCTATAGTCTGATTAGTCTCAAAATATTCCCTAATTGGGTATTTTTTGGTCTTTCTGTCACTGTATCTCAACCCGCAATGCAAATGATTTCATGATATTGATACCATTATAATAAGAGATTTTGAGAGATTAATTTGGGTCAGCTCTTGCCAATGAAAAACCCAAATTGTGGGAGCTACAGTCTCATGGGTCTCAAACAATCACCAAATTAGGTTTTTCTTTGTGTTTCTGCCACTATACCTCAACCAGGAATGGTGATCATTTCATGATATTGGTACCAGAATATTGATACATTTCCAAAGATTATTTTGGTATAGAGTTCATGGATTGAAATGCCAAAAAGGAGCTGCTATAGTCTAATTAGTCTTGAAATATTGCCTAATTGGGTATTTCTTGGTGTTTCTGCCACTGTATCTCAACCCGCAATGCGAATGATTTCATGATATTGATACCATTATGATAAGACATGTTGAGGTATTACTTTGGGTCAGCCCTTGACCATGAAAATCCCAAAATGTGGCAGCTACATTCTCTTGAGTCACAAAATGCCATCAAATTGGGGTTTTCTTTGGTTTTTGTCACCATATCTCAACCGGGAATGGTGATTATTTCATGATATTGGGACCAGAATATTCATCTGTTCCCAAAGATTATTTTGGTATAGCTTTCATGTATGGAAATGCCCAAATGGAGCTGCTATAGTCTGATTAGTCTCAAAACATTGCCTAATTGGGTATTTTTTGGTGTTTCTGCCACTGTATCTCGACCCGCAATGGGAATGATTTCATGATATTGATACCATTGTAATAAGAAATGTTGAGAGATTAATTTGGGTCAGCTCTTGACCATGAAAATCCCAAAATGTGGCAGCTACAGTCTGATGAGTCTCAAAATATCACCAAATTGGGGTTTTCTTTGTGTTTCTGCCACTATATCTCAACCGGAAATGGTGATTATTTCATGATATTGGTACCATAATATTCATCCATTTCCAAAGATTATTTTGGTATAGCTTTCATGTATGTAAATGCCCAAAAGGAGCTGCTATAGTCTGATTAGTCTCAAAATATTGCCTAATTGGGTATTTTTTGGTGTTTCTACCCCTGTATCTCAACCCGCAATGGGAATGATTTCATGATATTGATAACATCATAATAAGGGATTTTGAGAGAGTAATTTAGGTTGGCTCTTGACCATGAAAATCCCAAAATGTGGCAGATACCTTCTCATGAGTCTCAAAATATCACCAAATTGGGGTTTTCTTTGTGTTTCCGCCACTATATCTCAACCGGGAATGGTAATTATTTCATGATATTGGGACAAGAATATTCATCCATTTCCAAAGATTATTTTGGTATAGCTTTCATGTATGGAATTGCCAAAAAGGAGCTGCTATAGTCTGATTAGTCTCAAAATATTCCCTAATTGGGTATTTTTTGGTCTTTCTGTCACTGTATCTCAACCCGCAATGCAAATGATTTCATGATATTGATACCATTATAATAAGAGATTTTGAGAGATTAATTTGGGTCAGCTCTTGCCAATGAAAAACCCAAATTGTGGGAGCTACAGTCTCATGGGTCTCAAACAATCACCAAATTAGGTTTTTCTTTGTGTTTCTGCCACTATACCTCAACCAGGAATGGTGATCATTTCATGATATTGGTACCAGAATATTGATACATTTCCAAAGATTATTTTGGTATAGAGTTCATGTATTGAAATGCCAAAAAGGAGCTGCTATAGTCTAATTGTCTTGGAATATTGCCTAATTGGGTATTTTTTGGTGTTTCTGCCACTGTATCTCAACCCGCAATGCAAATCATTTCATGATATTGATACCATTATAATAAGGGATGTTGAGAGAGTAATTTATGCGAGAATTTGAGGCGAAACTAACGGTGTACATTTCAGCAAAAGAACAGGAAAAGAACATGAAAGACAATGAGACAGAAGAAGGAAGAAATGTACCTAAAGGATCGGATAGAGCAACGAAGAACAACGGTGGAAAGAAAGAAAACAGAACAAAACAAAAACAGAAACACTGGAGCAAGAGACTGAAAGGGGAGAGAAGTCAGCAGATAGACAAGGAGAGGAAACAAAGGAAAACAAGACAGGAAATGATGGGGGTAGTCACCACTACTCTTGAATCCTAATACTGATGATCCCGCGACAACTACGATGGAGCTGATGATGGTTGATGTACCGTCCTATCTTTCGTTGAGTGTGTTCGGTTGTTGGTGGTTCCGAGCGGGATGAGGAGAACAGGAATGGTTTGCAGGGGGGCGAACTTTGATTCAGGGATGGCTGCGCAGATGCGGGGCACAGGGGCGTTGAGTCATCACGGAGAGCGCAAGACCGGAGCGCGAGGATTCTTCCTGATATTCTGACAATTTAGGTTGGCTCTAGACCATGAGAAAAATTTGGGTCAGCTCTTGACCATGAAAATCCCAAAATGTGGCAGCTACAGTCTGATGAGTCTCAAAATATCACCAAATTGGGGTTTTCTTTGTGTTTCCGCCACTATATCTCAACTGGGAATGGTAATTATTTCATGATATTGGGACCAGAATATTCATCCATTTCCAAAGATTATTTTGGTACAGCTTTCAAAGAACTTCCATGCTGCACTGAGATATAGTGGCAGAAACACCAAGAAACTACCAAATTAGTGATATTTGGCAACTGATCACTGTCAGCTGGCTACTATGGCAGAGCCACCGTGACATAGAAATAATACAAATAAAACCATAAAAAGTAGTGTTACATATGAAAGAGACATTATTACTCTTACATATGTAAAACTACGCAAAAAACATTAAATACATATATAAGAAATTAATTACTCAGCTTTATGTAATTAATATGTGAAATATTATAGAAGATTCTTATTCTACGGGTAAAATAACCTAGGGTACCTCACTTACAAGTACCCTTAATTATTATCCCTTCCTTGTGTAAACTAACTTCAAAGTTTGCGCAAGTGCATCACGCCCCGCGTGGATGCACTTGTATGCACATATATATACAAGTACATATATTTACACCCATTTTCAGTGACGTAACTGAGGTGTTGTGTATAGTTTAAAAGATGGCTTTATTTGTTGCGTGGCGCACCCAAGCCCGCGTGCTCTGTTGCCTAGAGCTCAAGCCCACGCTCCTAGTGTACATATATGCATAATGCATAAACTAGCCCGCAACCAAAGCGCTCAGGTTACCAGTAAGTAAGAATGGGCCAGAATACGCCCCAATAGCAATATTACATGTGTTATATGTCTTGTACACATGTAATTAATCACCAAACAAGATGTAGTTACCACGTCATTCAATGTCAAAACATTCTAGATGGAAAAAGGCTCTTGCAACGTGCACAGGAGACACTAGAAAGCACCCCAGCTTCTCCCAAGCCTCACTACATGTAAATTACAACTGTAGTAAATATGTAGAAGGGGTCAAATGAAATGGAGCACTTAATAAGCGCCTCCAGAACATGTATGAAGCACTGCTTGCACGTGTACAAGTGCACAGAAGCCAGTTCTAGTACCTTCTGTGACACATTTCCACGGAAATGAGCGTCACAGAACCCCCAAACCAGCCCCCATGACGCGTAAGGCTTGTGTAAAACCACGCAGAACCTCTGTAAAAGGCTCTTGGCAACCCTTGTATTCAAGCCCCAAGGTCCCACGACCCACAGCGCCTTCTAGCGCAACCAAATTGCCTCAGAATGCGCCCACAAGTGTCCCCTGTCCCCTGGGCGCCCCTGGAGGCCTGCCTAGGCTATAAAAAGGGCCCTTTCTCCTCCCAAAAGGAGATTCCCCAGCCTTACATTACCTATTAGAATTTTACCCGCCTTCAACAGCCTCATTAGCCTGTGATTTGCCAGGTAAAATACCTACTTTCGTGATTTTTAGCCCCAATTTCCGCCCTGAAGCTGCCCAGTAACCACCCTGCCCTCAAGATTACCTCCTCTGAGCGCCTCCAACTGCCCAACTCCACGCCTGAAGAACCTCAAGTGCCTCTAGGGTCTTATACTAGTAAGTTTAAGCCCCTTCTCTTGAGATTCTCCGCCATTTCTTTCTGGGATTTAAACCACACCTGTTTACAGGCCCCAGTTCTTCATTCTAGAGGGATTA